>NC_140943.1:19369348-19969348 GCF_014529385.1 Adiantum capillus-veneris
GGGTCCCGCACCAATGAGGGACCCTCTTGAGCAGTTTCCAAATGGAATTCCAAAATAGCTAAAAACCCTAGATACGACTATCTATAGATAGTTGTTCTAAAAGCTATTAAAATTTAGATTTGTTTAAAGCCTTTTTAAGCTTTTTACTTCCTTTTGAGGTCAAAATTCCGTCTCTAAACTCATAATGAGACGTGTGGATATTTACATTTAAGATCTTGAGACATTTTAAATACAACAATATAGTCAAAACGATTAAATTTTATCTCTCTCAGATTGTCATGTGTATAGAAATATTCAATGAATCATGTTGTGTAAATAGATATTCTAGGAGGGGATTAGATCATTTTTACGTCAAACATCTCTTACTTGGGTGATATATGAGACACATAAAATTCTTTGGTTTTTAGCTTAGACTTAAGTTTTCTATATGTTCTTTCAATAGTTTCATGTAACACTATCAAGACAAAATGTTTGTTGCATATGGTGACAAAGGCAAGCTAGATGCTTCATTCTCTCAATTAATTAAGCCTAATCTTTTAAGGCCTATATGGCTAGGGTATGGTAATGAATTCAAATATGAATCTAGAGGGGGAAAGTGGTTAAATCTTAATAATATGAAAAACATACTCTTTCCACCCAAAGTAGTACAGTTAGAGATTTGGGGGGGGGGGGGGGGGGGGGCAACCGGTAAACTCATTGGCAGATGTTGTAAAGCCGCCTCCACACTTATTTGGAATGAAGTGACTAGATACTAGAAAAACATACTCTGCCCTAGTCTCCTTGGGGCCCCATTATACAAGGTTTTCTCTTTATCTCCATTGGATTGGGATTGCAAGATGACTCAACAGCAAAAGTATTGGCACCCTGGCCTCTTTGTGGAACCATCATGTAGGAGGATGACAGTCTCTAGAATAATTAAAAGAGGTCAATAGCTTGTCCCTATATGAAGATGTCCTTGTTGGTAGACTCCTAGATTGCATGTCCCACATCGTTCTCCCACTTTGCTCCATGATAGTCAAGTGGCATACGTGGAAGTGGCTTGGGGGATGGTCATTTCTTTCTCCCTCAATAAAAATTGTTTATGAGAAGTTTGCTTTCTCTAAGCAGTAGTAGGGCATCTCAAAAAAACTTGGTCCAAAAAGTGGAGCAAGTTCAAATGGAGTCAAATGTGTTGGAGAACATATGGCACTCTAAATGTGAAGATGAGCAGAAAGTTTTCCTCTGGAAATGATTTTTGGTTTTCAACCAGGGACAAGGCCAAAGTGAGGGGTCTTGGGGCGATGGAACCTGCATCAGATGCAACCAACAAACTGAGAACGTATCCCACCTTATATGGGGATGCCATGTGGTCAAGGGGTGTCATTGGAAGAACGTGAAAAATGGGTGTTTTGCCAGCTTGACACCCCTTTGTTTAGACAAGACCTAGCACTTGGATCCAGGCGCTTGGACAATGACGATCTGAGGACAAAAAAATTGTATAGTTAGAAATGTAGTCCTGAAAGCCATATGGGTTTCTAGGAATGAACAATTGTTTCAAAAAAAGAATGGAGTGTTGCATGCCAAACTAGTGCTGGAAACTTATGGATGGCTTTTGTGAAGCAGGAGAAATCAGCTTTGCCGAGAAGAAGAAGACAGGCCCTTGATGAGAATATTGTGTAGAAGTGGAAATTTTGTAGCATGAATTTAGGGTATGTTTAGGGCCAATGGTCTCAAATCCTGAGGGAGCTTTGCGACCTTTGAACTAACTTTTTTGTATAAGCTGGATGCCCTGTGCAAAGGATATGCCAAGGTTTGAATGTATTATTGTGAGTCAATTCAAATCTAGCTCAAACGAGCATTTCAAAAAAAAAAATCATAATCTCTTAAGATCCCTGTGAGGTTCCTTTTCTATTAGATAACTAGCTAAAACTTTTAGATCAACAAATTTCAAGCTCAAGCATTGAACATAGACCACTCTTGAGCTAAGCCACTCACGTCGACACGTATGCTACCTATGGGGTGTGTCACTGTCAATAGAAAAAACAAGGCCAAGCTTTTTTGCTCCATGGTGCACCACATGTCCTTCCCCCATCGCCCGCCATGTTGTTGCCTACCCCCTATGTCACCTACCTACCTTATGTGCCAATTGGCTCCTCTACTTCTTACTCGTCTCCTTGCCCATCACCTGCCATCTTCGTTGCCTTTTTCTCTTTAATCCCCAAGGTATCCTCCAAGATTCTGCTTTAAAAAACCCAACCAATCTAATATTGTGCACACATATTGCTCCAAGTATGTATCTACGATTTTGACGCATTTTTTTAAGGGGTATCTTGGGAGATCCCTTCCAGATTTTGAAAGGGAAAATGAAAGTTGATTTTTGCTTGGAGGTGCGTTTAAAGGCAAAGCAAATACTATGATAAGTTAAGATACAAAAGGCAAAAAGTAGTGTGTGGTCAACCCTAGCGGCGGGCAGTGCTCTGCTCTCAGCTCTGTGCGGCGCGCATGAGCCAGAGAGTGCTCCACGAGATCGTGGTAGGGCTTTGCAGGGTGCTAGGTGTTAGGGGGAGGTCCGGCTTGGTGTCTCCACCAACAAGATGACAGCATCTGAATGCAGTAGAGAAGTGGGGGATCTCCATAGGGAGGGGCCCTGGCCATTCATTGCCCTTAGTCTTGGTTGACATCATCGCACCCCCTTTTTTTGTACAAAGTAGGGTATGGTGGAAACCCTTCTCCCATTTGGGGGTAAATCTTCTTGCCATCTTCTTCATCTTCATTACTATGCTATTATTCTATGCTAAGCAAGAAGAGTGATGATAAGTGAGGAACTATTTCTTTCTCCTATGGATGATTCTTCTTCATCTTCCCTACCCTTATTCCCTGCTAGCTCTCTCCACCTTTGAAGGTGTTTGAGGCGTTGGGACTGAGGCTTGGGATAGTTAATTCTTTTTGCAAAGTTTATGTTAAGCTTGTGATGCATGAAGCTTTCCATCTTCATAGCATCACCAAGGTCACAAGGAACAAAAATATTGTATTGTAACAAGTCTCTCTTGATGGGAGAATCTATATTACAAACACCTTTTGGAGGGGTACTGACTCGAAGTAAATCCGGTCCTCAACTATTGTCATGTTCTCTAATACTCTCTCTCTTGCAAAAGTATTGTTCATGCCAAGTTAATTAAGTACTATGTTCATGTTGCTACCATCAATTAAGTTCACCCTCTACGTTCTCAAAGTAATCTCACAAAAATGCTCACTCTAGTTCTCTTAATTCCTCTATTCTCAAAGTTCATAGGCCATTTCCATTACATTGGTATCAGAGCATTTGGTTTCTCTTTTCTTGCTTAAGAAGATAGATCCTTAAGTAGCCTATTAATGGTTGATTTTGTTAATTATATTAGGATAAGTGAAACTGGGATCTATTATCGGTTTTGTTGAGCCTATGTGAGATATGGTGCACACCTCGGGAGCTTTGGTCTTAATAATGGGGTCTTTTTAGAGTTGGCTACGGCTTTACCATTATTGAGCCATAAGAAGTCTGAAAGGAGCTATCCCTCGACAATTCTTCTATGTTAGACCCACCCCACTACTCTCTATAATTAACCAATTTGAGCCGTGGGTGTAGATACTTAAGTGCTTATTTTCAAAGGCTAAGAGGAGTAGCAACTAACGTTTTGAGTTGCCAAAAAATACACTAAGTAAACACATAAGTATAATTAGCATGGCTGACAATAACCAAGAGAGTAGAATGAACATTGATAACTTTGATTTTGCACATGAAGGTGCTAATGATGATGCCCCCATGTTTATCAATTATCTTGTTACTAGGTTGTATCTAGCTTATGGGATTTCCCTTCCTCTCCAAGAGGAAAGAGAGCATAGGAGGCCTCTTGATGAGACCCCAAAAAGAAGACTCTCTCCTTTACGAGAGGAGGAATCCAAAGAACAACAAAGTAATGAATCCCTAAGTTCTTCTGAAGATGTGGCTCCACAAAGACAGCGGTCTAGAAGATCGCCAACTCCTCCCATGAGGAAACGGTCAACACACAGTCCTTCTCCTCGTCACTCCGAAAGGGAAGAGAGGAAACAAAGGAAGTAAAGGTCAAGAAAGAGGTCACCCTCTTCTCCTTCTTCTTCAGCTTTCTCCTCTCCCGACAAAAGCTATGGCTATTCTCCTAGAGAATACAAGAGGGGAGGACATCACAAATCATACCCTGCATGGAAAAAATCACAAAAGCTCAAGAAGTTCAAAAATGGAGGAAAGAGTATCTCTTTTCTCACCTATGATGGCACCTTTGGTTCCACCGACAAAGTATTGGCCTTCATCCAACAATTTGATGCGTCCTTTGGAGACGAGGGCTTCACGGAGTCCTCCAAGCTACACCATGTAGCTATGCACTTCCAGAAATCGGCTCGTCAATGGTGGGCTAGCCTTCGTGGCAACGATGAAGCCCCAAAGATATGGAAAACTCTATGAGTTTCCATCATGAAGCAATTCCTTGCAAGCGATGCAAAGGAAAAAGTACTTACTGAATCATGGTGCTATTTGAAGCTTCTCTCACATGAGTCTATTCACAAATATGTGGACAAGTTTTAATATTTACATCTCAAGGCTACTGTCTTCCAAAAGATAGACTTTGCCGAGAAAAAGCAACAATTTTGTGTGGGATTACCTGAAGAAATGGCCAAGTATGTCAACTCCCAACGGCGTGGTTCTTTTACCGAATTAATCCACCACACCATGGTTGCTTCCCGCATCAATTTCCAACAAGGGGCTAGATAGAATATCAAACCCATGGAAAACAAAGACAAAAATGATGCATAGGGAAAAACCAATGCCCAAAATTCTTCCCAATGCACTTCCTACAACAACAACAATAGGTCCAAGGAGAAGGGAGTTTACAAAGGTAAAAACAAATTCTCTCATGAAGAGCTTGAAGCTTTTCGCAAGAACCATAATTGTTTTAAGTGTGGGGAGCAAGGACATGGCTATTGTTCTTGTCCCAAGAAAAATGCTCACAATGAGACGTCTTCCTAGGGCTTCCACCATCGAAGCTCCAAAAGAGGATGATCATTGTAAAGGATCATCTCTCTCCTATGCTTGGGGAAAGGTAAGTGCACCAACCACATTCAATCATTTGATGGAGAAAATGTTTAGACCCTATCGCAAGTTCACTGGAGATGTTCTATCATCATCTACTTCAAGTCCTTGGAGGAATACAAGCAACATCTCTAAGTGATTTTTCAAGCATTGAGGGAGAACAAGCTTTTTCTCAACCAAAAGAAAAGAGAATTTTTCCTTCAAGAGATTTAATACTTAGGTCATATTATCTCTCAAGATGGTATCCGTATGGATCCATCAAAGTTAGAGGTAATAAAAGCATGGCCTAATCCAAGGAATCTACATGAGCTAAGAAGCTTTATTGGCATGTGTGCATACGATAGACGCTAAGAACGTTAAGTATTCATGGAGTGCTAAGGAGCAAAAATCTTTTGACAAGCTCAAAGAGAAGCTTACCTCTCAACCAGTCCTTATGCTTCCAAATCTCTCAAAGCCATTTGAGGTCCAATGTGATGCTTGTGGTGATTGCCTTGGAGCAGTCTTGCTTCAAGAAGGGTATGCCATAGCATATGAGAGCCAAAGGCTCAAGACGGATGAGCAGCTCTTGGGAATTTATGAGAAAGAGATTTATCTGTTCTACATGCCCTAGACACATGGAAGCACTATTTATTGGGGACTCCATTCATTTTAAGAACAGATCGCCAAAGTCTCAAGTACTTCATGACGCAAACCAAGCTTTCTGACAAACAAATGAGGTGGACAAATTTTCTTTTGCAATTTTATTTTCATATTGCTCACGTTGCTGGTAAGCACAATCAAGTGGCCAATGCACTTTCATGACGACCAAAAGTCAAGGCGGTGTCTATAGAAACTCACAATGATCTATCTTCCATGATATATGAGTATGCTATTGACCCTGACTTCAAAGATGTAATGTCAGCCCTTGCTTTGGGGAAGAAAGAGGAACCATTCACCTTGCAGGATGGTTATCTTCTCCATGGCAATAGGCTATGTGTTACCCACTCCCTTCGTGAGAAATTCATGTATGAATCCCATGATCCTCCCTATGCGGGACATAGAGGCATTCAACCTACTCTTCCAAGAGTAGAGACATACTTCTATTGGCCTACCATGAAAGTGGACATACAAGAGTATGTTTCAAAATGTATGGTATGCCAAAAGACTAAGTATGATAGAGGAAAGAAACCTGGATTACTCCATCCATTGCCAATCCCTAATTCACCATGGGAGAGTATATCCATGAATTTTATCTTTGGATTACCCAAGTCTATCCATGGGAATATGGGTGTAAGGTCTCCGACCCCGAGCTAAAAGAGCACCATTGTACCATGAAAAGATCATAATGGAAAAAGTTACTATTTTAGCAGTTTTCCGTGTTCTGTTAGTGCCCTGATGTTTAAAATGTTTTAAAGCTTCGAAATGTGAATCAAAATAATTTTTGTAAAAAAAAATTCAAAAAAAAAGAAAGTTTTTGGTCACCCGACCCGTCCAGTTTTGATCGTCTTGAAAAACTGCACCCGTACCCCGAAATTTGAAAAAATACATTTTCAGACCCTGGGGGCTGCTAAATATGGCAGGTGCTCGGACCAGTACGCCTTAGTTAGGGCTTGTTATAGCAATTTTCGGCATCAAATTCTGACTCGTATGACCCGTTTTAGCCTAAAACCAAATTTTCAAAAAATTGTTCGGGGAGGCACCGGGGCTCAAGGCTGTGTGGGAGCAGGTTCCAGGCCACTCTGAGCCAGCTTTAGTAGCTAGGGAGAGCCCTCTTGCCTTCTAGGAGTTGCAGGAGAGTTTCCATGCTAGAGAGTGGGTGTGAGAGCCAGTTAAACTGACCAACTGGACACTTGGTGGGTAGGCAACTAGACTTGCCAATGCAAGGAGGGAGTGCTCACTCACATGCTTATAGCAACCTAGATCGATTTACAGCCTTGAGGAGCCTATTTAAAGGTGTGCTCACACACACACACACAGATATGCTCACACACACACCCAGTACACACACACACACACACACCTACACACACCTTGGGAAGGTGCGGCCGGCACACACACAGTTATTGAAGGAGAAGCAAGGATGGAGATGCTCCCGAAATCCTCATCTTGAGGATTCATTTGGATCTGAAAAACCAACAGGATTCTCAACCCCTAATCACGGTAATCATGGTTTAATTCCTGTTCTTCTTAATTCTCTTCATTATTCTCCAAATTCCTCGTCTACTATGCTTAATTCTAGCTATAATTTCCAATAGTTGCTCTCTAATTTACATAGCTATACTCTATTACATAATCATCATTCAATTAGCTAATTTATGCAGCCATTCATCATTCTTAATCAATGATTAATACATGATTAGGAGAGATTTCTCCCTCTAGGCAGCATAGTTAACAAATTGTCAGTCGGTAATAATGTAGATTTGATGAAATTCATCCTATTACCACTCAATAGTGTTGTAATTAAATTAGATTCAATTTTCTCACACATTAAGATGTGATTAAGGAAAAATTAATCCGTCATTAGGCCAATAAGAAGAAATTTTTATATCACATATGCATGCGGTAATTCTGCATCTTCAAATTACACTAGGAAAGTGATTGAGCTGCTTAATTCATCTCTCTTGTAGATTAATTAGTAAAATTTTTAAATTCTTAATCATCTAAGACAAGTAATTAACTTTAGAGCCGGTTCCCGTAGGGCAAGTAAAGTATTAACCATAAAATTGCCAGGTCTCGAAGGAGAAATCTGATCCCTCTTGCATAAGGAGGACCCTTCAATGATTCTAATCTGCAATTTGGTTTGTTATGATTCTCTCGGACCTTAGCTCTTTTTCTTCAAGTTTATCATTTAAAGTAGTGAGTATAAAATGGCCCCGGTTAAGAGAACTCGCTTTGGTGGTGCCCACGACCGCGAGGCGGGAACGAGCAATGTGAATGGGAAAGGAAAAGCTCCCATGGACGAGCAAGCACTGGCCATTCACAGGCCATTGACAAAGAAATGGAAGAGGTAGGTAACAATTTTATTCAAGTTGTCTAATTAAACATTGCACACGTTTAGCTAGGAAAGAACATATCCCCAAACATGTTGGAGAAATCCGACGGAAACCTCGGCATTTGAATTCAATTGTATATTAAAGTTAAGTAGGAAAGAATGGTTGATGGATATATTGTTTGCAATAGGAAAGAATGTCTACTAGGGAAAATTTAGCTCGGCATGTTCATTCTATTCCCAATGTTGAACGAGTCCTGATCCCCCTCCTGATCACAGGGGGCAGAGTTCCTGGTTAAGGGCTCTTGAATCCACGTCTGCTGGTTAAGCAGTGGGAACCCACATTTGCTGGTTAAGCGGTGGGAACCCACGTCTGCTCGTTAAGCAGTGGGAATGTCCATGTCATATTTTCTATGCGGTGGACATACCTAGTTGTATGGGCAGCTAGGCGACAACAGGAGGAGTAAACTCTCGCTGGAGGGGGGATGTTGTACCTCCAGAACATTGGAATTTTAATGAATAAGTTTGAGTAGAGTTTTTACTAGAGTACTGTCTTGGTGCCACTTTGCAATACTGGTTGAAGGGCTGTATTAACGAACCTTGTGAATCAGAATCTAATAAAGGAACTTATATGTTGAACAACCATTGTGGTAGTAATTAGGACACACAAGGAAGTGTGAGTGTGGGGGTGGAAAGTGGGGGCTTGGCTCAGGTTGCCAATGCTTATGAGAAGGGTGGTCCCAATTGGTCGGGAACTCTCCGTCCCCATAGTGCTTAAATCGACACTAGTAATACTCATCGCCCCTAGAGCGGCGAAGTCTCAAGTGTACGTGCCTCTGAAACATAGAAAAAAAGGCACTCGGGATTTCTCTCCTCTTGGAAGGTGGGTCTTAGGATCGCTAGATAGGTTAAGTACGCTTCCCCTGCGAGGTGCTAGATCTCATTACTAGTAGGCTCGAACTCGACTCACTTTGTGATGAGAGATCGTCCGCTAGTTGAACCCTGAACCACTTTGTTTGCTTCCGCTATAGATCTAGTGGCCACCAGGTTCACCATCAGATCCGTCGTTTGATACGGCGGGGGTGGGGACCTCACACCTGGTATCAGAGCTATAGGTTTACGAACTGGAAAATGATGTTGTTTGAAATTTGAAAAAAATAAGGGATAGTAGGATAGCTTGTATTCAAATCTTGAGCATGATGTTTCCTAGAATAATGACATTGGATTTGTCTAGTGGATTGTCTCCTGAGTGATGTTAAAGAGTTTTACTTGTTGAGCTTGTTGGGATTCAATGGGTTCCACATGATGTTTTTAGAGAAGTCGTTGGTGCGACTAGTGCTACGGGCAAGTAGCCTGTTGATGCACATAAAGTTATAAGTATGGATCAAAGCTCTCGAGTAAAGTTTTTACCATTATTTATCGAACAATTTTGGATGTATTCAATGGAATTTAAACTACTGGTGGAATGGCTAAATCCTTTGTGATAGCTATACAGATTAAGTAGGTTGGTTAAGCCCAAAAGTCAAATTTCTTCTTGAAGTATGGAAAAGCCTAGGTTCATTTGAAAAGAGTGCTATAGTAATGAGTTTTATACCATTGGATAGGCACCGCTTGCTGCTCTCTACTTGGCAGCCCAAGAGAAGAAACTCCTCCTTAAACAAGCCCAGCCTCCACTCTTTAAGGGCGAGGGGGAAAATGTGGAGAGAGATGCGGAAGTGTGGATGGAAGCAATGGACGATTACTTTGAAGCTGCGGGAACCCAACCCGTGAATCAGACTATGCTTGTGATGTTCCGCTTGTCTGGTGATGCCAAGATATGGTGGAAGCAACATTGCAGGGATTTGGATATTAAGGGATCTTCCCAATCCTGGGAAGACATCAAAGCTACAATAATGGGACGTTATTTACCAGCTGCCTATAAAACCTTGAAGATGAATGAGTTCTTTTCACTTAGGTAGCTGACTTCATCTGCCGAAGAGTATTACGCAAAGTTTGTCACTCTTCGGAGATATGCTCCTAAGATGACCTTGGAACAACAGGTGGCGAGGTTCTGCCAAGGGCTAATCGACCCTTTGAATACGCGGTTGGAAGCTCTCAGGCCGACAACACTACAGGATGCCTTGTTAAGGGCCAAGCCATTAGCTAAAGAGATTCAGAGGGCTACCCAAGATAGTCAATACTATTTTTCAAAGAGGGCCAGGACAGATAACTGGAGTAACAGGCCAATCAACCCTGTATACGACCATCGTCCGGTAGTAGCTACTACGACAGCTATCGAGTTTCCCAATATAAGATGCTTTGAGTGCCAGGAGTATGGAAATTACAAAAGCCGATGTCCAAAAAGGATTTCCCAAACATCTCGTACTAATAATGTACCTCTGAACATCAACGGGCGAGGTCAACCAAATGGAAGAGGAGGCCGAGGAAGAGGGAACATAGGACAAGGAAGCGGAGCTTTCGCTAATGCCGCAGTGATACAACCAGCTGTGGGTGACGAAGCTGATGAGAGAGCATCTCTGTATGCTGCAGCTGCTAGTGAGCAATAATTCAAGCACCAGGATCTCATCAAAGTTCAGCAGAATAAGACGCATAAAGCTAAAGACTATTCTATTATCAAAGGATATGTTTACTTTAGACAAAAGGATATATGTACCTAAATAGTTAGCATAAAATTTACCCAGATGTATTCTTGAGATGAGGACATCTCAAATTCTTCACGTTGGGGAGGATGTAAGGTCTCCGAACCCGACTAAAAGAGCACCATTGTACCATGAAAAGATCATAATGGAAAAAGTTACTATTTTTAGCAGTTTTCCGTGTTCTGTCAGTGCCCTGATGTTTAGAATATTTTAAAGCTTCGAAATGTGAATTAAAATAATTTTTGAAAAAAAAATTCCAAAAAATAAAAGTTTCTGGTCACCCGACCCGTCCAATTTTGATCGTCTCGAAAAACTGCAACCGTATCCCCAAATTTGAAAAAATGCATTTTTGGACCCCGAGGGCTGCTAAATATGGCAGGTACTCGGACCAGTATGCCTTAGTTAGGGCTTGGTATAGCAATTTTCGGCATCAAATTCCGACTCGTATGACCCGTTTTAGCCTAAAACCAAATTTTCCAAAAATTGTCCGGGGAGGCACCGCGGCTCGAGGCTCGAGGCTGTGTGGGAGCAGGTTCCAGGACACTCTGAGCCAGCTTTAGCAGCTAGGGAGCGCCCTCTTGCCTTGTAGGAGTTATAGGAGAGTTTCCATCCTAGAGAGTGGGTGTGAGAGCCAATTAAACTGACCAACTGGACACTTGGTGGGTAGGCAACTAGACTTGCCAATGCAAGGAGGGAGTGCTCACTTAGATGCTTATAGCAACCTAGATCCATTTTCAGCCTTGAGGAGCCTATTTAAAGGTGTGCTCTCACACACACCCAGTACACACACACACACCTACACACACCTTGGGGAGGTGCTGTCGGCGCACACATAGTTTTTGAAGGAGAAGCAAGGATGGAGGTGTTGCCGAAATTCTCATCTTGAGGATTCATTTGGATCAGAAAAATCAAGAGGATTCTCAGTCCCTAATCACGGTGATAGCCGTTTTTTCGGCTCTCTGTAATTACCATAGTGAGTTATCTCACCCTATCAAATCACTCAAACACTGTGGTTACCCTCACCCTTTCACTGTATATAGGTGCGTGTGAGTTAGGGGACTTTTCCCATATCTCCTTACTGAAATAAAAAACCCTCAATTAGCTAGTCATTGGGATAGTTGAGCCAAAAAAATAAAAAATATAAAAAATATAAGTATATTATGGCCCATGCGTATGTAAATATTTCTTTGTATATAGGACCTAAATAAAAGATTTTTTCATAATTATTTTGGTATTTATTTAAATATTTCTACCTAGGTGTGTGTTATTTATGCTCTGTACATTGCCTCACCATTAACACAATTTTTCTTACCATTTTTTATACTCTTTATTCCATATAGAAATATTTTCATGTCAGCTTCTCTTATATTTGGTGTAACTCCACCCCAACAAAAATCCAAAAAAACTAGTTTTATTTATGTGTATATTTTTCACTATTGTGATTTTTCCCTTCCTACATCTATTTTGTTTTTTTTCCTAAAAAACTAGAACACCAAAAATATTTACCTTTTTATAGTAGCCTCATAATGAAAGAGATTTTTTTGACCCCTTTATATTTTTTCCACTTATATTATTTATATTTGACATGTACATATTTTTTAGACCCCTCAATATTTGATTTTCTTAGTTGTACTATTCACTTATATCATGATCTCAACAATATCTTCAATTATAAACCTACCAAATAAGGTCAAGGGTAGGTGGCATGCATACATGCACTATGGAGGGCTCACCCTTGGAGGTATTCAAAAGAATCATCCAAAGAAGGACCCCACAAGGACCTTGTGCAGTGGAAAAAAACGGTCGGTTTTGCTGAATTTTTAAAGTTCACTTGCTCTCCGAATTTGAAAAGGTGATACAAACAAAAGTTGTAGCTCGTGGGCTGAACTTTTGCCTCAAATTTTTTCATATTTTTTTGAGCTACGAGCTGTGAGCTATGATTTTATTAGTGGACCCCATTTGTCCCATGCTATGCAGCCACACTCTCTCTTCCACTTTATCATTTTCCTCTTTCACACACACTTCTCCACTCATCATCCCCACCTCTCTCACCACTCCTCTCTGCACCCTACTCACCTTCTCCTCAACCTTGAAGCATAAGAGAAACCATGGTGAACTCATACCTCCCACACACAATTCCATTCCAAAATTGACCACCTAGTCTCATTTTTCCTCCTCCAAATTACCCATATCTATCAAAAAAACCACAAAATTCAGCCTCTTCTCTTAAAAGACAGCATCATGGTGGTTGATTACTCAGCTTCAATTACCTTGTCTCTCAAGGAAGGTCAAGAGTGGAGAAAAAATGTACCATCAAAGCTAGTGAACCGTCAACAAGCGTCAAAATTGGCCCTACTCAAGACACTTGGAGCATCAACCTTGTAAGAAATCCACCTTTTCTTACCTCTTAAGAGTTTTTCTTCCTTATTTGTATCCTACATGGATACTCCCATTGTAAATATCCAATTCCATTTGTAAATTAATACTAACTCTACTAACACTAACCCACTATGAAAAGTCCTATCACCTCCATTTCTCTCCTCTCTCTTTCCCCACCAACTTCTTGATAATTCCAAGCAAAAGAAATTAGATAAATTGCTGAAAGTCTAACCCAACCATGGTTAGAGGAGTAACCCTAGCCTTCAAACTTTCTATAAAAGGAGGGTGTAGCTAGCACAAAAAGGGGGGAGAAGAAAGAGCACTATGCTATAGCTTGAGAAGCCAAGCTCAACCTCTTGAGAAGAAGCTCTTGAGTGGAATCTCATTGGCATTAGGCATATGTATGTGTTGTATTAGGGGTGATTAGCAAGGGAACTCTATGCCATTGTAAGAGAGAGTGATCATTAAATTGAGAGTAGGAAATCTATCATTTCTCCTACTAGTGTAAGCCCAACATTTGTTGAATCAAGGAGGGTGAATTTGGACTAAGCATGGATACCTTGTCTCCCTTCCAACGTTAAGTCATGGACAATAATGATGTGTAAGTGTCTTGGTATTTTATTTAAGTTCGTGATAGCTTGTCTCCGGGTATTGTTATCAATTTAGCCATAGATCCCACATGCTGTAAGAGGGCGACAGGGTGGAGAGGACTCCCCTGGCCTTAAGACAGTGATTGGGGTGGCTTTTTTCTTGTGATGTGTTGTGGTGTAATTTACTCAGGATATGTATAACAAATACTAATCTCACTTTGATTGTTCATGACAGATTTGTAAGAAGGCATTAGTGCAACAAGCACCCCCTTCTCTCTCTTTCTTACATATATATGTTTATGTTTGCTTGATCATTAACGATACACTTCAAAGCAGCCCGAGCACCATCTCTCTCTCTCTCTCTCTCTCTCTCTCTCTCTCTCTCTCTCTCTCTCTCTCGTGTTTTAGTGTGTGAGAGTGTTCAATTGGTGTTAGGGTTAGTCTAAATTCCTTGCTTGTTTGTGGGTTGCTCTAACGATTCTCCTCTTTTGCGTCCTAGTTCGCTCTTAAACTAGGTGGTGCCCCTTGTGTAGTTGGGATTTGGCTGGGGTTTGTTGTTTTGGTTTGTGTTGTGTTGTGCCCCAGCCCCATTGAGCAGCACGGGAGCCTTGAAGGGTGTCTAGAGGTTGCTCTTCTTGTTTCCCGCCCCGGACCGCTTCAAATTGGTGCCCCCACGGAGAAACAGGATTGTGTATGTTTTGTGAAGGCTCAACCTTTAGCATAATCAAGTAGCTTGCATGAATCACGAGAATTTGTATGATCCCTTCATTCCCATTGCAAGGCAAAAGGTACACATAATTGTTAGAACTAAGTTGCAATTTCAGCGAGTAATTCGTAGAATTTTAGGTCCTCTTAGGTTGGTAGAGATAAACGCATCAATAAATCCTTTTATTTTGCATCTCATTAGGTACGACCTTAGTTTGTACGTCTATATTTTTTTTTGTTTTAAGAATTAGGTCATGCATAGACCATGGATAATGGCCCAGGAATACAGGTTTTTCCCTTTCATTTCACTCCACACATTAGAGTAAACATTGCAATTAGTAGAAAAATCCATTTTCAACAACGTATGGTATTCATGTTTGGTGCCCAAAGAGTAGGAGAAATTCTCGCATCACTAAACCCTGTCATTCTACCCCTTATTGATTATCATAGGTCATTTGATGTGAATATTTTTATTTTGTTGTAGAATAGATTTCAATTTAGAAAATATTATTGTGTAAATCTTTTAAAGAAAGAAAAAACAAAAACGCGTCACTTTGAAATCAATTCAATGGAGAGCCAACGCCAAATGTCTGGATATCCTCTTTTCTTTGGAGAGCCTGGAGAGGATGCAGAATTATTTCTAGCGAATTTCCAGATGTCTTGCCGTATCAAGAGGATAGTAATTGATCAAGAACGTGTAGAAATGTTTGAGGTGGTCCTTAGGAAAGATGCTAGCACTTGGTTTGACTCTTTGCCTGAGGAAGTTAAAGGGAATTACACGGAAGTTTTGAATCGTTTCAAGAAATACTTCTTTGATCCCAAAAACACTCAGAAATTATGGTAAGACATTGTTTCTCATAAGCAAAAAGACTTAGATGACTACTACTTGTACAAGCAAGAGTTCCTACGTCTTTGGGCTCTATGGATACGAAATGTTGCTAACCCTGGTGATGGTGCAGAATTTCTAAAGAAGGAGAGGTTCATAGCCGGACTCTTTCCTGACCTTAAGGTAAAAGTCGAGGCGGGTGCACCTGCTACCTTTGATGCAGCTGAAACTAGGGCTACTGAGAAATATAGGAAACTCAAGTGCTTAAGGGGAGAGGTTCCAATAGAAGGTCTTAGACCCAAAGGTAAGTCACAAGCATCAACATCTAAGGAGCTTCCTGAGGTAACGGCGGAAGTGATTGAGAAGTTAAATGAATCTTTAAGCAGCTTGTCAATTCACCTTGCACAAGCTGTAGGTCCAAAGGGACAAGCAAAGAAGTCAGAAGAGAGAGAGCCACGAACTAGGAGAGTCTTGCAATGTTGGAATTGCGGTGAGTCTGGACATGGGATGTATAATTGTCCTTGGCCCCGTGGGGAGCCAGGGAGACCTAACTTGAATTACCCAGTGATGAATGCAGGTGAAGGAACTAGTCAGCAACCACCGCTTATACAAAGGACAAATGGAGCAAGACCACCTCCACAAGGAGTGGAAGGAGTTCCACCTTTTCCAGACCCAAACGTGCATGTGGTAGAGGTGACAAATTCAAGAGAGGTTGACATGGAAGCAAATGGCATTAAGCGTGGCCGAGGGAAAGGTAAGGAGAAAGAAGGAGTTACATCACAAAGTGACCATGGACGAGAAAAGAAGGCAAAGAAGAGCAAGGAGGCTAAGAGGACTCGACGTCGTATCAACCTCCAAGACTTCCCTCTTGGACATGGAATGGCTCCATACAACCTGTTGGAAGACATGAGAGGTAAGGGTCCTGATATCTCATGGCCTCAATTTCTTGCATTATGTCCACAAGTTAGGAGGGATTTAACAAGGGCAATTAGCACTAGGAGAAAGGTGAAAGAGAGTGTGCCTGTTGTGAAAATTGCACAAGCTGAAATGAATGAGGACATTACACCTGTGCTAGATTGTTACATAAAAGGGAGATTGGTGAGGAAAGGTCTAGTGGATGGGGGTGCACAAATTTGCATCATGACAGACGGACTCATGCAAAAACTAGGCATGCACATCCATGAGACACCTGAAATTAAGGTCAAGATGGCAAACAATAGCAAGGCTAGGTGCGTAGGCATTTGTAAAAATGTTTTTGTGGAGGCCTTTGGCATTAAGAAGGCAGTGGATTTCTATGTCATGTCTACCAAAGGAAATGGTTACCCATTTATCCTAGGGAGACCATGGCTAATGAAAATGCGAGCTTTGCAGGATTGGGAGAGTGGAAAGCTAATTTGCAGGAATGACAATCATAAGAAGGTTGCAAAGAAGGACCCCACAAAGACCTTGTGCAGTGGAAAAAAACGGCCGGTTTTGCTGAATTTTTAAAGTTCACTTGCTCTCCAAATTTGAAAAGGTGATACAAACAAAAATTGTAGCTCGTGGGCTGAACTTTTGCCTCAAAGTTTTTCATATTTTTTTGAGCTACGAGCTGTGAGCTATGATTTTATTAGTGGACCCCAGTTTTCCCATGCTATGCAGCCACACTCTCTCTTCCACTTTATCATTTTCCTCTTTCACACACACTTCTCCACTCATCATTCCCACCTCTCTCACCACTCCTCTCTGCACCCTACTCACCTTCTCCTCAACCTTGAAGAATAAGAGAAACCATGGTGAACTCATACCTCCCACACACAATTCCATTCCAAAATTGACCACCTAGTCTTATTTTTCCTCCTCCAAATTACCCATATCTATCAAAAAAACCACAAAATTCAGCCTCTTCTCTTAAAAGACAGCATCATGGTGGTTGATTACTCAGCTTCAATTACCTTGTCTCTCAAGGAAGGTCAAGAGTGGAGAAAAAATGTACCGTCAAAGCTAGTGGACCGTCAACAAGCGTCAAAATTGGCCCTACTCAAGACACTTGGAGCATCAACCTTGTAAGAAATCCACCTTTTCTTACCTCTTAAGAGTTTTTCTTCCTTATTTGTATCCTACATGGATAGTCCCATTGTAAATATCCAATTCCATTTGTAAATTAATACTAACTCTACTAACACTAACCCACTATGAAAAGTCCTATCACCTCCATTTCTCTCCTCTCTCTTTCCCCACCAACTTCTTGATAATTCCAAGCAAAAAAAATTAGATAAATTGCTGAAAATCTAACCCAACCATGGTTAGAGGAGTAACCCTAGCCTTCCAAATTGCTATAAAAGGAGGGTGTAGCTAGCACAAAAAGGGGGGAGAAGAAAGAGCACTATGCTATAGCTTGAGAAGCCAAGCTCAACCTCTTGAGAAGGAGCTCTTGAGTGGAATCTCATTGGCATTAGGCATATGTATGTGTTGTATTAGGGGTGATTAGCAAGGGAACTCTATGCCATTGTAAGAGAGAGTGATCATTAAATTGAGAGTAGGAAATCTATCATTTCTCCTACTAGTGTAAGCCCAACATTTGCTGAATCAAGAAGGGTGAATTTGGACTAAGCATGGATACCTTGTCTCCCTTCCAACGTGAAGTCATGGACAATAATGATGTGTAAGTGTCTTGGTATTTTATTTAAGTTCTTGATAGCTTGTCTCCGGGTATTGTTATCAATTTAGCCATAAATCCCACATGCTGTAAGAGGGCGACAGGGTGGAGAGGACTCCCCTGGCCTTAAGACAGTGATTGGGGTGGCTTTTTTCTTGTGATGTGTTGTGGTGTAATTTACTCAGGCTATGTTGAACAAATACTAATCTCACTTTGATTGTTCATGACAGATTTGTAAGAAGGCATTAGTGCAACAAGCACCCCCTTCCCCCTTCTCTCTCTTTCTTACATATATATGTTTATGTTTGCTTGATCATTAACGATACACTTCAAAGCAGCCCGAGCACCATCTCTCTCTCTCTCTCTCTCTCTCTCTCTCTCTCTCTCTCTCTCTCTCTCTCTCTCTCTCTCTCTCTCTCTCTCTCTCTCTCTCTCTCTCTCTCTCGTGTTTTAGTGTGTGAGAGTGTTCCATTGGTGTTAGGGTTAGTGTAAATTCCTTGCTTCTTTGTGGGTTGCTCTAACGATTCTCCTCTTTTGCGTCCTAGTTCGCTCTTAAACTAGGTGGTGCCCCTTGTGTAGTTGGGATTTGGCTGGGGGTTTGTTGTTTTGGTTTTTGTTGTGTTGTGCCCCAGCCCCATTGAGCAGCACGGGAGCCTTGAAGGGTGTCTAGAGGTTGCTCTTCTTGTTTCCCGCCCCGGACCGCTTCAAATTGGTGCCCCCGCGAAGGAACAGGCTTGTGTATGTTTTGTGAAGGCTCAACCTTTAGCATAATCAAGTAGCTTGCATGAATCATGAGAATTTGTATGATCCCTTCATGTTACCATATACATGTGGTAGTGATGTGTGTGAGCACACTAGGACCGCCGGGGCATTTTTTCCCTCCTTAGGAGGTTTTTTTCCCCGTGCATTGTATATACGCCCATCACTCTAGGGCTATCTATCTTTCCATTGCACACTAAGTAACATACTCTCTATTGTGTGCCTTGAGCTTCCTTCGTCTTCTCCAAGCTGTGTGTGTTTCTCTGCAACCCTAATTCCAACAATTCGTATCAGAGCAGGTCACGTCCTCCCGAGCTTAGTCGCCAGCTGCTCCAGCACACGCCTGCTCACTTTCTCCGATTTCAGTGAGCTTTGGCGAGCGTTCGCAGGTCGACAAATATTTTGGGCAAACTCGAAGAGCTCGGTCTGCTCAGAATTTTGATTTGGGCTCATTTCGGCCTCCGTTTCCACTACGGGCAGTACTCCACAGGCTATTTCGTTATTTTGTGCAGATTTTCTGTCAGTGCCGTTTTCTACATAACAGGTGCCTTATAGTCTTCTATGGTTTGTGCTATATAGCACAAGTTGTTCCCGCTCCATTTCTCTTATTTTCGGGCAGTTTTCACATCAGGTGCAGCATTTACCATGGCTGACAACAACAACACAGATGTGTTCAAGATGTTTGCTGCTGAGGACAGGTTGGATGGGGACAATTACCCTATGTGGGCTTATATGATGCAACATGTTCTTGTGTCAAAAGGTGTCTGGAACATTGTGCAGGGCATTGATGTACGTCCTGGTTCTGAAGATGTAGGCGATGTTGAGGATGTTGCAGGTCTTGCTGCAAGGATTGCAGCCTTTAGAGTTGTTTTGCCTACGGCAGAACAAGCTCGTTGGGATGTTAAGGATGCGCAGGCTCATGCATTGATTGCGTTGTCTGTGAAGCGCACCATTATTCCTCACATCCGTTCAGCAAAATCTGCAAAACAGGCTTGGGATATTCTAGCAGGTCTTTATGCAAGCCGCAATGAGGCTAAAATTGCTTTGCTGCGTAAAGAGCTAGAGTCGAAGATTATGCATGAGGAAGATGATATGGACACTTTCCTTGCTAGTGTCAAGGATATCAATGAGCAACTCATTTCTGCAGGTGAAGTCATTTCGGACAATTCCCTTGTGCAGACTGTTCTTGATGCCTTACCAGATTCCTACCAGACTTTTGCTAGTACTTGGAGACTGATGACCCAAGGAAATCCTGAAGTTGTCAAGTTTGATGCATTATGCACATTGCTGTTGCAAGACTCACTTTCTAGAAAAAATAGGACTAGGCAGCGTGCAGTTGAACAGTCTTTTATTGCTTCTCAAAGAAAAGGTGGTAACAGTAATGCAGCCACTTCTTATGGTTCTGCTGCGAGTGGCAAAAATTATGTTCCTAATGCTTCTAGTGGCAGCACTTCGTCTGGCAATTCTGGTGATAAGGGCAAAAAGAAGATGCGTTGCCATTATTGTAAAGCCAATGATCACTTGATCAAGTCGTGTCCTAAGTTGAAGGCCAAAGAGGCTAAGAAGAAAGAGGGTGGTTCCACTGCAAATGCTGGTTCCACTACAAATGCAGCCATTGTTGAGTCTTCTGTGAAAGGAGATTGTGATGCTGATGTTGATGCAGAATGGGCTTTTAGCGCAGAGTGCACTTACAATCCTGCTGTCCATGATGCATGCTTGTCAGTTGCTGTAGATTCACATGTGTGGTATTTCGACAGTGGTGCTACAAAGCACATTACCTCACATCGTGAATTTTTTACCTCTCTCGAGTCTGTCCCTCATGGGAATTCAGTCACTTGTGCCAACAACGCCTCTTATCCAGTTCAGGGAGTTGGAAAGACTGTGCTCACTGCTGCTAATGGCAGTTCCTTCACACTTGTTGATGCACTTTATGTACCTGGGATCAAGAAGAATCTCTTGTCTGTATCCGCACTTGCTAGACTTGGACTTGTAGTCAAATTTGTGGATGACAGATGTACAGTTCATGATCTCAGTTTTGGTGATGAAATTGTTGCATCTGGGCTTTTGTGCCGTGGGCTATATAAGCTCACTTTGTATGACAAGTGTGGACAAAATTTTGTAAATGCTGTTGCAGATTCAAGGGCTATTTCAGATGCAAAACTTTGGCATGCACGTTTTGGTCATCTGAATTTTGCCAGTTTGCTGCGTTTGCAGAAATCTGATATGGTTGCTTCTTTGCCGCCTCTTGAAGCACCTGTCAAACATGTTTGTGAAGGTTGTATTCTGGGTAAAATGCAGCGTTCTAAGTTTCCAAAGGATGGTTCAGTTAGGGCCACATGCAGGTTGCAGCTTGTGCATAGTGATGTTTGTGGGCCCATGCAAACTCCGTCCTTGGGCAATTACCTGTACTTCGTGACTTTCATTGATGATTACTCCAAGCATGCATGGGTATTTCCGCTTAAAGCGAAGTCCGAAGTTTTTATGTGCTTCAAACAATTTTTGGCTATGGCTGAAAATGTCTCAAAATGTACTATGGGCACCCTCCGTTCCGATCGAGGGGGGCATTCTGGCTAGTCGTGGGATAAAACACCAATGTACAGTGCCTTATACACCTCAGCAAAATGGTGTTGCTGAGAGGAAAAACAGGTCACTAACGGAAATGGCACGATGTATGGTCAAAAGTCAAGCTTTGCCGCATTCTTTTTGGCTTGAGGCCATCATGTGTGTCACTTATGTACTTAACAGGTGTCCTACGAAAGCTTTGCAGTCTATTACTCCATATGAAGCATGGCATGATAAAAAACCTTCTATTGAGCACATGCGTGTTTTTGGCTGTTTGGCATATGCTTTGGTGCCACAAGTGCAGCGCAGAAAATTGGATGATAAGGCTGTCAAATGTATTTTTGTTGGTTATAGTGCTGAAAGCAAAGGTTACAGGTTGTATCATCCGCAAACAAAACGTATTCTGGTTTCACGGGATGTAGTGTTTGTGGAAGATTCTGTTCAGCTCTTGCTGTCATGTACTAGAGACAGTAATGTAAGCTCACAGGACATTTATGACACTTTGTTGCCTCTTTTCAGTGGTGGAAATACGAATGTAAGTTCCAATGAGGCAAATGTACAGCCAATGGGGGTTTCTGAAAATGTTTTAGAACAGCCTATTACTGATGCAGATGTACATGATGTACTTGATGAGGAAAGGGCTGAAAATGAGCAGGCTAGAGGTATGCCAAAATGGCTGGTGCACACTTTGCGTGACAGTAAATTGGATGCACCTTTATCTAGTCGTACTCGTTCAGGCTCTCGCCATGCATCTTATGCATCAGATTGTTATGCTTTGGTTGTGTCTAGTTTACATGATGTTGAGGAGCCTCTATCTTTTGATGAAGCACAGAATTCAGAAAATTGGATTGCTGCCATGAAATCAGAATATGATGCACTTATAGAGAATGACACATGGACTTTATGTGATTTGCCTCCTGGCAAAAAGGCCATTGGTACGAAGTGGGTTTACAAGTTGAAACGCAAGCCGGATGGTGAGATCGATCGCCATAAGGCTCGACTTGTTGCAAAGGGTTATGCACAACAAAAAGGCATAGATTATGAAGAGACTTTTGCTCCCACTTGTCGTATGACTACTGTACGTTTTCTATGTGCATTGGCAGCTCATTTTGGTTGGGATGTACATCAATCAGACATTGTTACTGCTTTCTTGAATGGTGACATATCTGAGGAAGTTTATGTAGCGCAGCCTCGCGGTTTTGTCATAAAAAGACAAGAGGACAAAGTGTGCAAATGTAAGAAGGCTTTGTATGGGTTGAAGCAATCTCCTCGTGCTTGGTATGAGAAAGCTGACACTCATTTGGTTAAACGAGGCTTTCGTAACAGTCCAACAGAAAGCACATTGTATGTAAAGTGTGAGGATGATGTATTTCTCATTGTGGTTCTTTATGTTGATGATTTGCTGATCACTGGACCAAATGAGAGACATATTGCTGAATTTAAGGCTGATTTGAATGCTACTTTCAAGATGAAAGATTTGGGGCTGTTGCATCATTACTTGGGTATACAGTTTAAGCAGTGTGATGGTGGTATTGCCTTGTGTCAGAAAAGTTACATAGAGACATTGCTATGTAAGTTTGGACTTGAGGATTGCAAACCTATTGCCACTCCCATGGAAACAGGTTTGAAGTTGAGTCTACATGATGCTGGCGATCCTGCTGATGTTACTCTTTACCAAACTGCTGTTGGCTGCCTCATTTATGTATGCAACACGAGGCCAGATATTCAGTTTGCAGTCTCGCAGGTCAGCAGATTTATGCATAGCCCAGGGTCTAAGCATTGGCAGGCTGTCAAGAGGATTTTCTGCTACCTTAGTGGCACTTTACATCTTGGCTTGTTTTATCCCAAGGGGGGATCATTGCCGCCAGAATTACATGCTTTTTCGGACTCAGATTGGGCTGGTTGTTTTGACACGCGAGTGTCCACAAGTGGTTTTTGTTTCATGCTTGGCAGTTCATGTATATCATGGTTGAGCAAGAAGCAACCTACTGTGGCCACTTCGAGTTGTGAGGCTGAGTACAGGGCAGTCTTCACAGCTACGGTTGAGTGTGTATGGCTCAGACGCCTTATGGCTGACTTCGGTGTTGGACAGGACACTTCCAACACTATCTACACTGACAGTCAGAGCGCATTGGCAGTTGCGAGGAACCCAGTTTTTCATGCTCGCACAAAGCACATTGAGGTGCATTACCACTATGTCAGGGAGAGGCTCTCAGCAGGAGAGATCAGCTTGGCTTATGTGCCAACACAGGACAACCTTGCAGATCTTTTCACAAAGGCATTGTCTCGTGAGAAGCTTGAAGCTTTACGCAAAGCTTTGGGCTTACTCCCCTTTGTGGACTGATCCTGTCCTCAGGGCATGGCACTTCCCTTTACTCATGTGCCAGCTCTCTTTCACCGCATCACTCCAGGGGGGATTTGTTACCATATACATGTGGTAGTGATGTGTGTGAACACACTAGGACCGCCGGGGCATTTTTTCCCTCCTTAGGAGGTTTTTTCCCCCGTGCATTGTATATACGCCCATCAGTCTAGGGCTATCTATCTTTCCATTGCACACTAAGTAACATACTCTCTATTGTGTGCCTTGAGCTTCCTTCGTCTTCTCCAAGCTGTGTGTGTTTCTCTGCAACCCTAATTCCAACACTTCATTCCCATTGCAAGGCAAAAGGTACAGATAATTGTTAGTACTAAGTTGCAATTTCAGCGAGTAATTCGTAGAATTTTAGGTCCTCTTAGGTTGGTAGAGATAAACGCATCAATAAATCCTTTTATTTTGCCTCTCATTAGGTACGACCTTAGTTTGGACGTCTATATTTTTGTTTTGTTTTAAGAATTAGGTCATGCATAGACCATGGATAATGGCCCAGGAATACAGGTTTTTCCCTTTCATTTCACTCCACACATTAGAGTAAACATTGCAATTAGTAGAAAAATCCATTTTCAACAACGTATGGTATTCATGTTTGGTGCCCAAAGAGTAGGAGAAATTCTCACATCACTAAACCCTGTCATTCTACCTCTTATTGATTATCATAGGTCATTTGATGTGAATATTTTTATTTTGTTGTAGAATAGATTGCAATTTAGAAAATATTATTATGTAAATCTTTTAAAGAAAGAAAAAACAAAAACGCGTCACTTTGAAATCAATTCAATGGAGAGCCAACACCAAATGTCTGGATATCCTCTTTTCTTTGGAGAGCCTGGAGAGGATGCAGAATTATTTCTAGCAAATTTCAAGATGTCTTGCCGTATCAAGAGGATAGTAACTGATCAAGAACGTGTAGAAATGTTTGAGGTGGTCCTTAGGAAAGATGCTAGTACTTGGTTTGACTCTTTGCCTGAGGAAGTTAAAGGGAATTACACGGAAGTTTTGAATCGTTTCAAGAAATACTTCTTTGATCCCCAAAACACTCAGAAATTATGGCAAGACATTGTTTCTCATAAGCAAAAAGACTTAGATGACTACTACTTGTACAAGCAAGAGTTCCTACGTCTTTGGGCTCTATGGATACGAAATGTTGCTAACCCTGGTGATGGTGCAGAATTTCTAAAGAAGGAGAGGTTCATAGCCGGACTCTTTCCTGACCTTAAGGTAAAAGTCGAGGCGGGTGCACCTGCTACCTTTGATACAACTGAAACTAGGGCTGCTGAGAAATATAGGAAACTCAAGTGCTTAAGGGGAGAGGTTCCAATAGAAGGTCTTAGACCCAAAGGTAAGTCACAAGCATCAACATCTAAGGAGCTTCCTGAGGTAACGGCGGAAGTGATTGAGAAGTTAAATGAATCTTTAAGCAGCTTGTCAATTCACCTTGCACAAGCTGTAGGTCCAAAGGGACAAGCAAAGAAGTCAGAAGAGAGAGAGCCACGAACTAGGAGAGTCTTGCAATGTTGGAATTGCGGTGAGTCTGGACATGGGATGTATAATTGTCCTTGGCCCCGTGGGGAGCCAGGGAGACCTAACTTGAATTACCCAGTGATGAATGCAGGTGAAGGAACTAGTCAGCAACCACGGCTTATACAAAGGACAAATGGAGCAAGACCACCTCCACAAGGAGTGGAAGGAGTTCCACCTTTGCCAGACCCAAACGTGCATGTGGTAGAGGTGACAAATTCAAGAGAGGTTGACATGGAAGCGAATGGCATTAAGCGTGGCCGAGGGAAAGGTAAGGAGAAAGAAGGAGTTACATCACAAAGTGACCATGGACGAGAAAAGAAGGCAAAGGAGACCAAGGAGGCTAAGAGGACTCGACGTCGTATCAGCCTCCAAGACTTCCCTCTTGGACATGGAATGGCTCCATACAACCTGTTGGAAGACATGAGAGGTAAGGGTCCTGATAACTCATGGCCTCAATTTCTTGCATTATGTCCACAAGTTAGGAGGGATTTAACAAGGGCAATTAGCACTAGGAGAAAGGTGAAAGAGAGTGTGCCTGTTGTGAAAATTGCACAAGCTGAAATGAATGAGGACATTACACCTGTGCTAGATTGTTACATAAAAGGGAGATTGGTGAGGAAAGGTCTAGTGGATGGGGGTGCACAAATTTGCATCATGACAGACGGACTCATGCAAAAACTAGGCATGCACATCCATGAGACACCTGAAATTAAGGTCAAGATGGCAAACAATAGCAAGGCTAGGTGCGTAGGCATTTGTAAAAATGTTTTTGTGGAGGCCTTTGGCATTAAGAAGGCAGTGGATTTCTATGTCATGTCTACCAAAGGAAATGGTTACCCATTTATCCTAGGGAGACCATGGCTAATGAAAATGCGAGCTTTGCAGGATTGGGAGAGTGGAAAGCTAATTTGCAGGAACGACAATCATAAGAAGGTTGTCTTTGACATGAAGGAGCAACGCCAAGAGGAGGTCCATGAAGAATCATCTCAAAGTGAGATGGAAGAAGGTTGGACCGATAGCACTTCAGAAGAAGAAAGTAGCGGCATCATTATTGAAGAGGAGTCTTCCATCGAAGTCATGGGGGTAAGGTTTAAGCCAAGCAACCAAGAGACCTCTTGTCAAGACTTGGAGGAGGTAGGTCCTGAAGAGAACGAAGGTGTTCAAGATGAAGGGATGCTGGAAGGTATGCTATCAACAACACTTACAAAGGATGAAAGAGAGGAGTTCAAATGTGTGCTAAGGAAGTTTCCTAGGCTTTTTGCTAAAGACTACACCGACGTGCGTGGGGTAGATGTTGTTCAACACAAGATTGAGTTAAAGCCTGAGGCCACACCTAAAGCTCAGAAGCTACGAAGGCTAGGAGTTATAAAGGAGAAGGCTCTACTCAAGGAGGTAAGAAAGCTTCTAGCAGCAGGTTTCATTTATGCAGTGGAGAATTCAGAGTGGGTCTCTCCTGTTGTTGTCACTCCTAAGAAAAATGGCAAGTGGAGGGTGTGTGTGGATTACCGTCCCCTCAATGAGGCAACAAAAAGAGATCACTTTCCCCTCCCATTCCAGGATGAGATACTAAATGAGGTAGCTGGTCATGAGAAGTACACTGTGTGCGATGGTTACTCAGGTTACTTTCAAATAGGGATTGCATTGGAGGATCAATTTAAAACAACCTTTATCACTCCTTGGGGTTGTTATGCTTTTAGAGTCATGCCATTTGGTCTGACAAATGCTCCTGCAACATTCCAACGTTTCATGAATATGGTGTTTCAAGAATTCTTTGGAAAGTCAATTAGGGTGTTCATTGATGATTTCTGTATTTATAGCTCAAAATCATTGCATCTACAAAGGGTAGAAGAAGGTTTAAAGAAGCTCTACGACATGGGAGGTCAACTCAACCCCGACAAGTGCCACATAGGTGAGGATGAAGTGATCTTGCTCGGTCACAAGGTTTCCTATAAAGGCATTGAGGTGGATCCTTCAAAGGCAAAGGCTCTTATTGAGCTCCCATCACCGAAGAGTCTTAAGGAGGTCATCTCTTTCATTCAGAAGGTGAAGTATATGTCACGCTTCATTCACTTAGCCTCGGAGTTGCTTCATCCTTTGCAAAAGTTGACACAACAAGTAGAATTTGCATGGTCCGATGAGCTTGAAGAGTATTTTTGTAACATTAAAGTCATTTTGTCAGAGCTACCAACACTCATGCCTCCTTGTTGGGAGTACACATTCTTTGTTAGCTCTAGTGTTGGAAGGGAAACAATTGGTGTTGTGTTGCTACAACAAGATCCCCACAGTACAAGGATGCGACCCATCTACTTTGCTAGTAAAATCATGAATGCTTTGGAGAGAGACTACACAAAAGCAGAACTCATGATGCTTTCTCTCATGTTTGCGATGAGAAAGTTTAGATCCTACCTGCTACCAAAACCTTTTGTAATTCTCACTGCAGAAAATTTGTTCCCTTGGGTGTCATCTCAAATGAATCTTAGTACTAGGATCTCAAAGTGGATTATGGAGTTGCAAGAGTTTCAATACTCTTTCAAGGTAGAAGATAGTGTGCGTGCACAATTGGCAGGGATTCTCACTTATAGGGTGCATGAAAAGGAGATTAAGGTGCCTGAAGTAAAGACCCTACCATTGCCACCACCAAAAAGTATTCCTAATGCTTTTACCTTGTTCTTTGATGGAGCTTTTCGTCGAGCCACAGGAAAAGCAGGGGGAGGGCTAGTGTTTCTCAACCCAAGTGGAGAGGTGGTCATGAAAGAGAAGTTCAATCTACCAAGTTCAGCTAGCAACAATGAAGCAGAATATGACACACTACTTCATGGTTTAAAAATATGCATTGGCCATGGTATACAACGTCTCATGGTAAAAGGGGATGCACTTCTCATTGTGAAGCAGATTTTAGGCATTTTGGCATGCAAAAATGAAAGACTAAGGGCCAAAGTTCATACCATCCGTAGGCTATTTAATCAATTTGAGGAGGTGCAATTATATCATATTCCTAGGAAACAAAATGAAGATGCTGATTTACTTGCACAACAAGCCGTTGCATGTGTAAAGAAAGAAGTGCAGGTCATCATGGTGGCGGCTGCTGTGAAGCAACCGAGGTACCAGGGATTGGAGTCATTGGCTCCCATCATTGGCTACATTTTGGAGGGTGAGTTTCCACCAGACTTCACAAAAGCTCAAAAGAGGAGACTCATGAAGAAGGCAAGCATGTATCTCTTCCTAGAAGGCTCCCTCTATCAAAGAGGGAAGGATAAAGTGTGCAGAAGAGTACCAACTATCGTGGAAATTCCAGCCATTCTAAAAGGTTTGCATGAAGAGGCATGTGGTGGTCATTTTTCCCAAGAATTAACTGTGAAGAAGATTTTGCTTGCGGGGTATGTTTGGCCAAGTCTGCATGTGGATGTCCAACATTGGTGTAAAAGCTGTCACAATTGTCAGGTAAATGGGAATAGAAGATTGATTTATGGTCCAAGGCAAATCGTGCTTGCAAATGGACCCTTTGAAAAGTGGGGCATTGATGCTATGGGTCCTCTGCCTAGGACAAAAAATGGTAAACTCTACATTCTAGTGGCTGTAGACTATATGACTAGGTGGGTGGAAGCACAAAGTGTGGCAAAGGTAAATGAGAGGACAGTGAGCAAATTCGTCTACACTCACATTTGTTGTAGATTTGGCACACCTTTGGAGATTGTTTCTGATAATGGTCCAGGGTTTAGAAAGGGATTGCTCACAGAAGTCTGTGAAGAACTTCGCATTCTACATCGTCACAGTACACCCTACTATCCCCAATCAAATGGTTTGGTAGAAAAAGCTAATGGTGTCATTGCAGGCATCATTAGAAAGATGGTGAAAAACAAGACAAAGTTGTGGGATGACTTCTTGGATGGTGCCTTGTGGGCGTATCGAACCACATATAGGGAAGCCACGGAGTTCACACCATTTCACTTGGTCTATGGTCAAGAGGCTTTACAGCCAATTGAACTAAACATTCCAACAATGCGACTTCATGGAAAATCAGCACAAGATGATCAAGAAGCATGGATGGATCGACTTCTTACCTTAGCTGAGCTTAAGTGGAAAAGAGAAGGAGCATACGAGTGCTATAAGAGGAAAGCCACACAGACAAAGGAGAAGCTTGACAAGAAACTGAAGGACAAAGGCATCAATGAAGGAGATCTTGTGCTAAGGTATGACAATCGACTCGATAATCGTTTTGATGCCAAATTTGAAACAAGATGGCAGGGGCCATACATAGTCAAGAAGGCTTTCAATTCAAGCTACTATCAACTTATGGACTTGAATGGGAAAGAGCACTCCAGGAAGGTAAACGGCTATCGCTTGAAGCCTTACTTGAGTCGCCTTCTACCAAAGGATCTACCAGAGCAAAATGCAACTATCTCATGTAAGTATTGTTCCATGAAGCATAAGTGTAACACAAACCAAAATTCCAAGGGGCCAAACAATGAAGATCTTGTCAAGGACTCTGAAGCACTCTCTTTGGAAAAGATTCTTTATGATGGTATATGAATATACCATCATCCTGGGGGAGGGCTAATGATAGCCGTTTTTTCAGCTCTCTGTAATTGCCATAGTGAGTTATCTCACCCTATCAAATCACTCAAACACTGTGGTTACCCTCACCCTTTCACTGTATATAGGTGCGTGTGAGTTAGGGGACTTTTCCCATATCTCCTTACTGAAATAAAAAACCCTCAATTAGCTAGTCATTGGGCTAGTTGAGCCGAAAAAATAAAAAATATAAGTATATTATGGCCCATGCGTATGTAAATATTTCTTTGTATATAGGGCCTAAATAAAAGATTTTTTCATAATTATTTTGATATTTATTTAAATATTTCTACCTAGGTGTGTGTTATTTATGCTCTGTACATTGCCTCACCATATCCACAATTTTTCTTACCATTTTTCATACTCTTTATTCCATATAGAAATATTTTCATGTAAGCTTCTCTTATATTTGGTGTAACTCCACCTCAACAAAAATCCAAAAAAACTAGTTTTATTTATGTATATATTTTTTCACTATTGTGATTTTTCCCTTCCTACATCTATTTTGTTTTTTTCTCTAAAAAATTAGAACACCAACAATATTTATCTTTTTATGGTAGCCCCATAATGAGAGAGATTTCTTTTGACCCCTTTATATTTTTTCCACTTATATTATTTATATTTGACATGTACATATTTTTTAGACCCCTCAATATTTGATTTTCTTAGTTGTACTATCCACTTATATCATTATCTCAACAATATCTTCAATTATAGACCTACCAAATAAAGTCAAGGGTAGGTGGCATGCATACATACACTATGGAGGGCTCACTCTTGGAGGTATTCAAAAGAATCATCCAAAGAAGGACCCCACAAGGACCTTGTGCAGTGGAAAAAAACGGTCGGTTTTGCTGAATTTTTAAAGTTCACTTGCTCTCCGAATTTGAAAAGGTGATACAAACAAAAGTTGTAGCTCGTGGGATGAACTTTTGCCTCAAATTTTTCCATATGTTTTTGAGCTACGAGCTGTGAGCTATGATTTTATTAGTGGACCCCAGTTTTCCCATGCTATGCAGCCACACTCTCTCTTCCACTTTATCATTTTCCTCTTTCACACACACTTTTCCACTCATCATCCCCACCTCTCTCACCACTCCTCTCTGCACCCTACTCACCTTCTCCTCAACCTTGAAGAATAAGAGAAACCATGGTGAAGTCATACCTCCCACACACAATTCCATTCCAAAATTGACCACCTAGTCTAATTTTTCCTCCTCCAAATTACCCATATCTATAAAAAAAACCACAAAATTCAGCCTCTTCTCTTAAAAGACAACATCATGGTGGTTGATTACTCAGCTTCAATTACCTTGTCTCTCAAGGAAGGTCAAGAGTGGAGAAAAAATGTACCGTCAAAGCTAGTGGACCGTCAAAAAGCGTCAAAATTGGCCCTACTCAAGACACTTGGAGCATCAACCTTGTAAGAAATCCACCTTTTCTTACCTCTTAAGAGTTTTTCTTCCTTATTTGTATCCTACATGGATACTCCCATTGTAAATATCCAATTCCATTTGTAAATTAATACTAACTCTACTAACACTAACCCACTATGAAAAGTCCTATCACCTCCATTTCTCTCCTCTCTCTTTCCCCACCAACTTCTTGATAATTCCAAGCAAAAGAAATTAGATAAATTGCTGAAAATCTAACCCAACCATGGTTAGAGGAGTAACCCTAGCCTTCAAAATTGCTATAAAAGGAGGGTGTAGCTAGCACAAAAAGCGGGGAGAAGAAAGATCACTATGCTATAGCTTGAGAAGCCAAGCTCAACCTCTTGAGAAGGAGCTCTTGAGTGGAATCTCATTGGCATTAGGCATATGTATGTGTTGTATTAGGGGTGATTAGTAAGGGAACTCTATGCCATTGTAAGAGAGATTGATCATTAAATTGAGAGTAGGAAATCTATCATTTCTCCTACTAGTGTAAGCCCAACATTTGTTGAATCAAGGAGGGTGAATTTGGACTAAGCATGGATACCTTGTCTCCCTTCCAACGGGAAGTCATGGACAATAATGATGTGTAAGTGTCTTGGTATTTTATTTAAGTTCTTGATAGCTTGTCTCCGGGTATTGTTATCAATTTAGCCATAAATCCCACATGCTGTAAGAGGGCGACAAGGTGGAGAGGACTCCCCTGGCCTTAAGACAGTGATTGGGGTGGCTTTTTTCTTGTGATGTGTTGTGGTGTAATTTACTCAGGCTATGTTGAACAAATACTAATCTCACTTTGATTGTTCATGACAGATTTGTAAGAAGGCATTAGTGCAACAAGCACCCCCTTCCCCCTTCTCTCTCTTTCTTACATATATATGTTTATGTTTGCTTGATCATTAACGATACACTTCAAAGCAGCCCGAGAACCATCTCTCTCTCTCTCTCTCTCTCTCTCTCTCTCTCTCTCTCTCTCTCTCTCTCTCTCTCTCTCTCTCTCTCTCTCTCGTGTTTTAGTGTGTGAGAGTGTTCCATTGGTGTTAGGGTTAGTGTAAATTCCTTGCTTGTTTGTGGGTTGCTCTAACGATTCTCCTCTTTTGCGTCCTAGTTCGCTCTTAAACTAGGTGGTGCCCCTTGTGTAGTTGGGATTTGGCTGGGGGTTTGTTGTTTTGGTTTGTGTTGTGTTGTGCCCCAGCCCCATTGAGCAGCACGGGAGCCTTGAAGGGTGTCTAGAGGTTGCTCTTCTTGTTGCCCGCCCCGGACCGCTTCAACGGTTATCATGGTTTAATTCCTGCTCTTCTTAATTATATTCATTATTCTCCAAATTCCTCGTCTACTATGCTTAATTCTAGCTATAATTCCCAATAGCTGCTCTCTAATTTACATAGCTATAGTCTATTACATAATCATCATTCAATTAGCTAATTTATGCAGCCATTCATCATTCTTAATCAATGATTAATACATGATTAGGAGAGATTTCTCCCTCTAGGCAGCATAGTTAACAAATTGTCCAGCCGGTAATAATGTAGATTTGATGAAATTCATCCTTTTACCACTCAATAGTGTTGTAATTAAATTAGATTCAATTTTCTCACACATTAAGATGTGATTAAGGAAAAATTTATCCGTCATTAGGCCAATAAGAAGAAAGTTTTCTATCACATATGCATGCGGTAATTCTGCATCTTCAAATTACACTAGGAAAGTGATTGAGCTGCTTAATTTATCTCTCTTGTAGATTAATTAGTAAAATTTTTAAATTCTTAATCATCTAAGACAAGTAATTAACTTTAGAGCCGGTTCCGTAGGGCAAGTAAAGTATTAACCATAAAATTGCTAGGTCTCGAGGGAGAAATCTGATCCCTCTTGCATAAGGAGGACCCTTCAATGATTCTAATCTACGATTTGGTTTGTTATGATGCTCTCGGACCTTAGCTCTTTTTCTTCAAGTTTATCATTTAAAGTAGTGAGTATAAAATGGCCCCGTTTAAGAGAACTCGCTTCGGTGGTGCCCACAACCGCGAGGTGGGAACGAGCAATGTGAATGGGAAAGGAAAAGCTCCCATGGACGAGCAAGCACCGGCCATTCACGGGCCATTGACAAAGAAATGGAAGAGGTAGGTCACAATTTTATTCATGTTGTCTAATTAAACATTACACACGTTTAGCTAGGAAAGAACATATCCCCAAACATGTTGGAGAAATCCGACGGAAACCTCGGCATTTGAATTCAATTGTATATTAAAGTTAAGTAGGAAATAATGGTTGATGGATATACTGTTTGCAATAGGAAAGAATGTTTGCTAGGGAAAATTTAGCTCGGCATGTTCATTCTATTTCCAATGTTGAACTAGTCCTAATCCCCCTCTTGATCACAGGGGGCAGATTTCCTGGTTAAGGGCTCTTGAATCCACATCTGCTGGTTAAGCGGTGGATACCCACGTCTGCTGGTTAAGCAGTGGGAACCCACGTCTATTGGTTAAGCGGTGGAAATATCCATGTCGTGCTTTCTATGCGGTGGACATACCTAGTTGTATGGGTAGCTAGGCGACAACGGAAGGAGTAAACTCTCGCTGGAGGGGGGATGTTGTACCTTCAGAACATTGGAATTTTAATGAATAAGTTTGAGTAGAATTTTTACTAGACTACTGTCTCGGTGCTGCTTTACAATACTGGTTGAAGGGATGTATTAACGAACCTTGTGAATCGGAATCTAATCAAGGAACTTATATGTTAAACAACCATTGTGGTAGTAATTAGGATACACAAGGAAGTGTGAATGTCGGGGTGGAAAGTGGGGGCTTGGCTCAGGTTGCGAATGCCTATGAGAAGGGTGGCCCCGATTGGTCGGGAACTCTCCGTCCCCATAGTGCTTAAATCGACACTAGTAATACTCATTGCCCCTAGAGCAGCGAAGTCTCAAGTGTACGTGCCTCTGAAACATGGGGAAAAAAGCACTCGGGATTTCTCTCCTCTTGGAAGGTGGGTCTTAGGATCGCTAGATAGGTTAAGTACGCTTCCCCTACGAGGTGGAGCTAGATCTCATTACTAGTAGGCTCGAACTCGACTCACTTTGTGATGAGAGATCGTCCACTAGTTGAACCCTGAACCACTTTGTTTGCTTCCGCTATAGATCTAGTGGCCACCAGGTTCACCATCAGATCCGCCATTTGATACGGTGGGGTGGGGACCTCACAATGGGAATATGGACAATAGTCGACAGGTTTAGCAAGAAAGCACACTTTATCCCTGTCAAAAAGACTATTAAGGCACACCAAATGGAAACCATCTTGATATGTCAGATTTTCAAACACCATGGATTACCAACATCCATCGTGTCACATAGAGATCCTAGAATGACTAGTAATTTTTGGAAAGAAAATCTAGGTACAAGATTGAATTTCTCTTCGGCCTACCACCCACAAACGGATGGCCAAAGTGAGATAGCCAATCTTACAATACTCGATCTACTAAAGACTTATGTTACAAAAGTAGATCAATGATCACAATGGGAGAAGTACTTACCCCTTGTAGAGTATGCGTACAATAATATTGTCCATACTACTACAGGAAAAGTACCTTTTGAGATCATAGAGGGAAGACCTAAAAGTCCCTTGCTACTTAAAGTACATGGGAAGATCTTCGCTGCTGATGAGTATAGCCGTGACCTACAAGAATCTTTTCAAAAGGTTAAGAAGGCTATATCCATCTCTCAACAAAGACAAAAAGCTGATGCTGACAAGCATAGAAGGGCCTTAGCGTTCAAAGAAAATGATTGGGTCTTACTTAAGTTTCCCACGGCTCAATTGAGGCAAACAAAGGGAAAAAATCCTACGGCCATCAAAAGTATTATGCTAAATTAGCAAAAAGATAATATGGTCCTTTTCACAATCTTGAAGCCAATCAATCACATGGCTTATCAACTCAAGTTGCCCAACCATTGGCTCATATACAATGCTTTTCATGTGAGCCTACGTAAGCCCTACCAAGGAGATCCATCAATAGAACCAATTATTGAAGACCCTCCAGAAATCGAAGACCAAGAAAAGGTGCTACAAGTTCGGCATGAAGACAAGTTACTACAATTTGGTAAGATTATCCAACGATATCTTATTAAGTTCAAAAATTATCCATTTGAAGATGCTAGATGGATGCAAGGAATATAGCTTAAGGATAGTATGAACCTTGTTAATGCTTATAATGATGCACTAGAGTAAGCAAATGTAAATACTTTCTAAATGAACAATGTTTTTGTCTTATAAGACTAATCCTCTTTTGTGTACAAATTTAAATAGTATGCATTCTTAGAATCATGTTTGTGATGACGACGTCACCCAAACACAAAGTAAAATTTTTCACTCTACTTTGGGAGTATGATATGGACTAAAGAGCAGACATGCTTGCGGCAGCTATGTCTCCCAAGCACCTAATGGACTAGTCATCCATTCTAGTTTAATTAATTTAAAAACACTTAATAAAAGAACCAATAAGAATTAAGCTCTCTAGAATACTAGTGGACAACCTCCCAAGGGGACCAATGAGCATTCAGCAGCCCAATGGCTTGCCTGATTCTTATTGGCCAGGAGGCAAAGGGGTCCAATGAGAGTTTAGTTGCATTTATTACCTAAAGCTCTCACAAAAGGGAAAAGGGGGACACATGTCAGAAGGCTATCACTTATGCTGCTTAATTTCCATTGGCTAGGCCTAGGAGGTCCAATAGGGCTATAGCATGAGCATTTAGCAAGGGGGGTCGACCAAGAGAGAGAGGGGGCCGATTTTTGCAAGGCATTATCACACACACACTCACACAATCTCATGTGTGAAGCAAAGAAGACTCTCTCTCCTTCTCCAGCTTTAATGGAAAGCTTACCACCTACTCCAAGCTTGTGAGAATGGATGCCTACACCAACAACTCTTGCCTTTGTGATGCAAATCCAACCAAGAGCCAAGCTTCAATGCATGATCACCTCCTCTACCATGCTAATTACTAAGCTAAGCTATGCTAATATGATTGATTATGTGAGGAGATGTACATTATCTCATAAGAATACTCCTTCCTCCTCTCAATCCACTCTCATACCCCACTAGCTCTCACCATCTTCGAAGGTGTGTGAGGTCTTGGGTCTGAGACCGTGAGGGAATTGATGTTGTGTTTGATAAGTGTTTTTCTTAGTGCATGAAGTTTCCATCTTCATTGCACTAGCTAGTATTGAAGGAACACAAAGAATTGTATTGTAAAATGTCTCTCTTGATGGGAGAAACCATAATACAAAGCCTTTTGGAGAGGTGACCGGCTCCATGAAAATCCGGTCCTCAACTGTTGTCAATTGCTTAATTTTTCTCTTTTTTGAAGTATTGTTCATGCTATCTAACTAGGTGTTATGCTTTTTGTTGCTCTCTCCACCCAAGCACTCTTGTTATTCTCATTAGGAAGCTATTCTAATGAAATGCTCACTATGTTCATGCTATTTTCCGCTATACACAAGTTACTAGACCATTGAATGTTGCATTGGTATCAGAGCACAAGGTTTCTCTTTTCTTGCTCGAGAAGGGAGGTCCTCAAGCTAGCTATAAATGGTTGGTACTATTAATTACATGTGAGTAAGTAGAATAGGGATTTTTCAGCCTTGCAGTGCACCTACCTTTGTGCAGTTAACGAGGCATCACCGTCGAGAGTTATGGTCTTAATAGTGGAGTCCTACGGGGCTTAACCACGATTGAGCTATTAGAATCTTGACAGGAGCCGGTGCTGTTTTGGTGTTGAACGACCCTCTCTTCTATTCCTTTCAATTAATGGTATTCGAGCCACGGGTATAGTAGCTTGAGTTCTTTTCTAAAGGGGTAAAGAGGAGTAGCAACTAGGGATTGAAGTGCCAAAGTACACCTAAAAGTTGTTAGAATGGCTGACAATTGTAAAGAGAGTGAAATTAATGTTGATAACTTTGATTTTGCTAATGAGCAAGCTACTAATGATGCCCCGATGCTTGTTAACTATCTTGTTTCTAGGCTTCAATAAGCCATGGGCAATCCATCCCTCCAAAGTGAAGTGCAACGGTAGCTTCATGCTCATGGGATTCTCCAAGCTCCCCACCATGACGAGAAAGCACCTAGGAAGCCTCCTTGCGAGACTTCCAAAAGAGGCCTCTCTCTGGTTCGGGAAGAAGAAGAGGATCCATATGAAGCGCTCAGAAATTTGCTCCTTGATGACGCATCTCCTTCTCAAAGGAGAATTCAAGAGCCTCCACCGAAGGAATGAGAAAGAAGTGAGTCTCCTGCCACCTCGGTGGAGATGGCTCCACGAAAACGACGGGCTAAACGCTCTCCATCACCTCCAAAACGGAGAAGACCATCGCATACTTCTCCACACCATACTTCAAATAGGCATGATAAAAAGCAAGATAAGAAAAAGGCGAGAAAGAGGACACCCTCTTCTCCATATTCTTTATCCTCTTCCTCTTATGAAAGTGATGGTGAAGATAAAGAAGATCAAGGGTAAAAAAAAAGCGAGAAAGAGGTCATCCTCTTCTCCATCTTCCTCAAATTCTTCATCTTATGAAGACAGTGATGGTGCAACCTTTGAACCATCAAAAAGGAGAGGCCATAGGAAATCCTATGCCGCATGGAAGAGGTTGTCCAAGCTAAAGAAGTTCAAAGAGGGAGGGAAGAGCGTCTCTTTCCTTACCTACGATGGCACCTTTGGTGCTACGGACAAAGTCTTGGCCTTTATCCAACAACTCGATGCGGCGTTTGGAGATGAGGGATTCACGGAGTCCTCTACGCTACGCCATGTAGCTATGAACTTTCAAAAGTCCACCAGGCAATGGTGGTCTAGCCTACGGGCCAACGGTAAGCACCACGAACATGGAAAGCTTTAAGAGCTTCCATTATGAAGCAGTTTTAGGCCACCGATGCCAAAGACAAAGTACTCAACGAATGGCGAAGCTTGAAGCTCTCTTCCTATGAATCCATTCAGAAATATGTAGACAAGTTTTGGGACTTACAACTCAAAACCACTATCTTCAAAAAGTCGGATTTTGGAGAGCAAAAGCAACAATTTTGTGCAGGCTTAACTGACGGAGTATGTCAACTCCAAAAGGCCACGCACCATATCGGCGGTTATACACCATACTATGGTGGCCTCTCGAATCAATTTCCAAACGGGGGCTAAAAGAAATTCTAAGCCCACGGAAAACAAGGGTTCCAATGAGCCTAAGGGGAAGGACAATGTCCAAAAGTCTCCTAAGGGAAACCCCAACAAAGCTAAAGAGAAGGGAGTTTACAAAGGCAAAAACAAACTCTCTTCTGAAGAGCTTGAGCTTTATCGCAAGGATAACCACTGTTTCAAATGCGGCAAGCAAGGGCATGTGGACCGCGCTTGTCCCCAAAAGAAAACCCGCCATGAACCTCCTAGAGCTACCTTGGTCCAAATCCAAGAGGAGGAAATTCACCACAAAGGATCTCCTCTATGCCATGCTTGGGGAAAGGTAAGAGAACATGATGCTTTTATTCTCTTTGACCCTAGTTCTTCACAATTTTATATCTATAGAGTTGGCCACCAAGCTAGGCATACAAGCCTACGAGATGGGAGATGTCCTACCGGCAGACGGTGCTTTCAAGGGGCAAGAAGCTTCATTCACTCTCTTAATTGGTAAATCGAGGCTCCATGTCCAAAGCTATGTGGACAAACATGACTTCTTTATCTCTCCTCTCAAGCATGAGGATGTAATCCTAGGGGCACCATGGTTTGATCGCATGGCTGCCAATATTAAATTCCCTGAAAGGAGAATCTCCTTTAAGTTCAGGGAAAAATATATGTATATAGATGCTAAGGAAATGGGTAACACTATACCCATTGTACATACACAAGCTTTCAACAAGTCAATAAAGAGCTCTGTTTCCCTGTACATGATTTTGTTAAAGATTCTCAAAATGAACCTATTGTTTTAGCAAAAGAAAATATACACAATCAAAAGGAATTAGAGTTATCCAATTTTCTCAAGGGGTTTTAGGATGTCTTTATTGACGACATCCCTTATGACCTACCTCCTAAACAAGGTAATGATGACCATGCAATTGAAATTCTTCCAGGAAGTTCACCGCCTAACAAACCTCCTTATAGAGTTTCTCAAGCTCAACAAGAGGAGATTATGCAGCAAGTGCATGAGTTAGTTGAGAAGGGCATGGTTAGGCCTAGCTCATCTCCATTTTGTTCTCCTGTGCTACTAGTGCAAAAGAAAGACGGCACATATCGTATGTGTGTTGACTATAGAGCACTAAATAGGATCACTATCAAAAATAGGTTTCCCGTTCCACGGGTAGAAGACCTATTTGATAAGCTACAAGGGTCCACCTACTTCAATAGGATTGACCTAAAAAGTGGCTATCATCAAATAAGGATAGTTGATCAAGACATTGTAAAGACCGCATTTTGCACTACGTTTGGTCTTTACGAATACATTGTCATGCCTTTTGGCTTGACCAATGCACCAGCCACATTCAACCGCTTGATGGAGAATCTATTCAGGCCTCACCGAACCTTTACTGGAGTGTTCTTTGATGATATCATCATCTACTCTAATTCATTAGACGAACACAAGTGACACCTCCAGGTAATATTTCAAGTTCTAAGAGAGAATAAACTTTATATTAATCGAAAGAACAATGAATTTTTCTTACAAGAGATTCAGTATTTAGGTCACATTATCTCTCAATAGGTATGTGTGCATACTATAGACGCTTCATAGAAAAGTTATCACTAATAGCAGAACCATTACATGACCTAACAAAGAAAAACGTTATGTACACAAGGTCTGCCAAAGAGAACAATGCTTTCGAAAAGCTTAAAGAAAAGCTTATCTCTCAATCTGTGCTTACACTACCAGATCTCTCAAAGTCATTTGAGGTCCAATGTGATGCTTGTGGTGATTGCCTTGGAGCTATTTTGCTCCAAGAAGGGCACGCCATAGGCTATGAAAGTCAAAGGCTCGACCCTGTTGAGAAAGCTCTAGGCATATATGAAAAGGAACTCCTCACAGTTCTACAAGCCTTAGAATCATGGAAGCACTATTTATTGGGGACTCCTTTCATTCTGTGAACGGATCACCAAAGTCTTAAGTACTTCATGACGTAGACCAAGCTCTCCGACAAAAAAATGAGGTGGGAAAATTTCCTTTCGCAATTTCATTTTCATATTGCTCACATTTCTGGCAAGCATAATCAAGTAGCCGATGCACTCTCAAGATGGCCGAGAGTGAATGCGGTTTCCATAGCAACTCACAATGATCTATCTTCTATGATAGATGAGTATTCTATCGATCTTGATTTTAGAGATGTGATTTCAGCCCTTGCGCTAGGGAAGAAAGAGGAACCATTTACTTTACAAGATGATTATGTTCTCTACGGCAATAGACTATGCGTTACTAGCTCACTACATGAGAAAGTAATGTATGAATCTCATGCTCCTCCTTATGCAGGGCATAGAGGGATTCAGTCTACCCTAAAGGGGATTGAAACATATTTCTATTGGCCTACCATGAAAGCAAACATACAAGAGTATGTTTCTAAATGTGTGGTATGCCAAAAGACGAAGTTTGATAGAGGGCAACTTGGATTGCTTCAACCTTTGCCAATCCCTAATTCACCATGAGAGAGCATATCCATGGATTTTATCTTTGGATTGCCTAAGTCTATCCATGGGAATACGGGAATATGGATGATAATAGACAGGTTCAGTAAACAAGCTCATTTTATACCTGTCAAAAAGACTATCAAAGCCCATCAAATGCCAACCCTCTTCATTTCACAAATCCTCAAGTACCATGGCTTGCCAATGTCCATAGCGTCAGATAGAGATCCTACAATGAGTGGAAGGGTCTCTTTGAGAATTTAGGAACAAGGCTAAATTTCTCTTCGGCCTATCACCGCAAATGGATAGCCAAAGTGAAATAGCTAACCTAACAATTCTCCATATACTAAAAGCCTATGTAACGGAAGTAGATCAAAGATCCCAATGGGAGAAGTACTTACCCCTAGTGGAGTATGCCTACAGTAACACTGTACATACTTCCATGGGAAAAGAACCTTTTGAGGTAATAGAGGGAAGATCAAAAAGTCCCTTGCTACTTAAGTTACATGGGAAGATCTTCGTTGGCAGATGAGTATAACTGAGACCTACAAGAATCTTTCCAAAAGATTAAGGATGCTATCTTTATCTCACAGCAAAGGCAAAAGGCTGCTGCTGCTGACAAGCACAGAAGAGCCCAAGCCTTTAAAGAAAATGATCGGGTCTTACTCAAATTTCCCAAGGCTCGATTAAGGCACACCACGGGCAAGAATCCTACGGGACACCAAAAGTACTATGCTAAGTTAGCAAAAAGGTACTATGGTCCCTTCTAGAGTCTTAGGCCAAGCAATGAGATGGCCTATCAACTCAAGTTGCCCAGTCATTGGATCATACACAATGCTTTCCATGTGAGCCTATTAAAGCCTTACAAAGGAGAGCCACCTCAAGAACCAACTATTGAAGACCCACCGGAGATCAAGGACCAAGAAGAGGTGTTGTAGCCCAAGTCCATTCTCCGACATGAAGACAAGGTACTAAGAGGCAGTAAAACTATTCGACGATATCTTATTAAGTTTAAAAATTATCCTTTTGAAGATGTTATATGGATGCAAGGCATACAATTAAAGGATAACCTAAACCTTATCAATGCTTACAATGCTTCCCTAGAGTAAGCAAATGTACAAATGTTAAAAATGAACAAAGTTTTTGTCTTATAAGACTCTCTTTTTCTTTATTGTGCACAAAAATGAAGTAGTATGCATGCTTAGATCAAGTTTGCGGAGACGACGTCTCCCGAACACCAACTAGAGCTTGTCACTCTACTATGGAAGACAGATAGGACTAATGTGCATACATGCTTGCGGCAGCTTAGGCTCTCAAGGGCCAAATGGACTAGTCATCCATTCTAGAACGATGTTGTAGGGTAACATAGGGATCCTCTACCCGCTATTAAAAGGACTAATGAATATGCTTTATCTTCTCTACCCCATAGTCAAGGATGACTATGATTTCAAGAGAGAGGTAATGTCATAATAATCAATATCTAATTCTCCTAAATGATTTTCTCATGTTAAATTGATCATTTAATATGGGGAAGTGCCACGGGAGAAAAAGCTAGAATATTGGTTAAGCTAGCAGACCGGACACAGTAGGGATCTAATGGAGGGAAAATAGGGATCCAAAGGGGGGGGCATCTGCAAAAGATCTATGTGCAACACTGGGCTCAAACGACCCTAAGGTTCAGCCCATTAAAACTTCCAAAATTCTTAGGTTCCAAAATTCAAAGGTTGTGTCCAAAGGTCAAACATGAGGGGGAATTGGATGCTTTGTGTGTGTCCCAAAAGGTCTTTGTCAAGTCCTACATAGGAGGGGGGGAGCCCAAGAAGTAGGGGATGAGAGAGAAACACCCACACACACTCACAAGCTTCATTTTTACACAAGGGGAAAGAGGGACACATGTCAGCTCCCTAGGCCAGATGCCCACAAGGTGTACTCAAATCCTATTGGATGGCCATGGAGGTGGACCAATGAGAATTAGGCTAGAGTAAATCTAGTTTAATTAATTTAAAAACACTAATTAAAAGAACCAATAAGAATTAAGCTCTCTAGAAGACTATTGGACAGTCTCCCAAGGAGACCAATGAACATTCAACAGCCCAATGGCTTGCCTGATTCCTATTGGCCAGGAGACAAAGGGTCCAATGAGAGTTCAATTGAATTTATTAATTACCTAAAGCTCTCACGAAAGGGAAAATGGGGATACATGTCAGAAGACTATCACTAATGCTGCTTAATTTCCATTGGCTAGGCCTGGGGAGGTCCAATAGGGTTGTAGCATGAACATTTAGCAAGGGGGGTCGACCAAGAGAGAGAGCGTGCTGATTCTTGCAAGGCATTATCACACACACACACTCACACAATCTCATGTGTGAAGCAAAGAAGACTCTCTCTCCTTCTCAAGCTTTAATGGAAAGCTTACCACCTACTCCAAGCTTGTGAGAAGGGATGCCTACACCAACAACTCTTCGCTTTGTGATGCAAATCCAACCAAGAGCCAAGCTTCAATGCATGCTCATCTCCTCTACCATGCTAATTACTAAGCTAAGCTATGCTAATATGAGTGATTATGTGAGGACATGTACATCTTTCTCTTAAGAATACTCCTTCTTCCTCTCAATCTACTCTCATACTCCGCTAGCTCTCACCATCTTCGAAGGTGTGTGAGGTCTTGGGTCTGAGACCGTGAGGAAACTGATGTTGTGTTTGATAAGTGTTTTACTTAGTGCATGAAGTTTTCATCTTCATTGCACTAGCTAGTATTGAAGGAACACAAAGAATTGTATTGTAAAATGTCTCTCTTGATGGGAGAAACCATAATACAAAGCCTTTTGGAGGGGGGACCGGCTCCATGAAAATTCGATCCTCAAATGTTGTCAATTGCTTAATTTCTCTCTCTTTTGAAGTATTGTTCATGCTATCTAACTAGGTGTTATGCTTTTTGTTGCTCTCTCCACCCAAGCACTCTTGTTATTCTCATTAGGAAGCTATTCTAATGAAATGCTCACTATGTTCATGCTATTTTCCACTACACACAAGTTACTAGACCATTAAATGTTACAAATGACTAAGACTTTATCTCTTCTACCTCATAGTTGAGGAAGACTATGATTTCAAGAGAGAAGTAATGTCGTAAAATCTAATATCTAACCAACCCAAATGATTTTCTCATATTAAACTGATCATTTAATGTGGGAAAATAAACGGGAATAAGGGTTAGAATATAGACATGTGCTTACGGATCTGTCTCAACACGGGGACCAAGGTTAAAAGGGGTCCAAATGAGAGATGGTATGTTAAAAAGAAATGCTACCGAATGGAGCTTAAATATCGTAGGGTTAGCTTCATTAAAGACCTCCAAAAGTTAGTGTTCAAAAGTCCTTTGACCTCAAGGTCAGCTAGAGCTGACCCCGAGGAGGTTACCTAATAAAAATGTAACCTATCACGTGAGTTCAACAGAAGGGTATTTAAAGTTCTTGAAACTTACATAAATATATATACAGCAGGGCATTATTTTTTCAAATTTGAAAAAAACTTACAGATTTTAAAAGAAAAGGGTACATTATATTTCTAGCAAAATTCATAGAGAAGGGGTTTCACAAACATGTCTTGAATGCACGTGATATGGTAGTTTTACACATAGTGAACCCCCCGAGGGGCTGACCTTGAGGTGGGAATCCTATCCAAGTATGAGGTGCGTGTTGACTTGTTAAGTGTTAGTGGGAACCTTACCCAAAAGCTTGAGGTGTTTCTCACATGCTTAAATGACTAAGGTTCTTGAAGTATTCAATTCAAAGACAACTCTCAAGAGGTATCTATGTTTCCATGCTTGATTGACTAAGTCCTTGAAGTATTTAATTCAACCAAATGACTTAATAAGCATAAAAGACATATGTTCGAATGATCCTCCACATGTGGCCCTCATGATGTGCTTGAATTCTATTGGATAGGTTTTAAAGGGCTCTAATGAGAATTTAGATACATAAAAATAAATAATTAAGTTCTTTCTCTCAAAGAGGAAAAAGAGGAGATATGTCCAAATGAAATAATAAAATAATAAGAGAGAGAGAGAGAGGCCTAGACCAAGCATGAGAGGGGGTTATACTCTCCTCCCCCCCCACACACACACATTCTCTCATTGTGTGGAGTGCAAAGTGCAAGAGCTCCATCTCCTTCTCCAAGCTTGTTGAAAAGTGGGGAGCCTACACCAACTCTCTTGGCTATGGAATGCAAATCCAACCAAGAGCCATGCTTCAATGCTTAAGCTTGCTATCTTCTTCATCTTCATTACTATGCTATTATGCTATGCTAAGCAACAAGACTGATGATAAGTGAGGAACTATTTCTTTCTCATATGGATGATTCTTCATCCTTTTCCCTACCCTCATTCCCCACTAGCTCTCTCCACCTTTGAAGGCGTTTGAGGCCTTGGAACTAAGGCTTGGGATAGTTAATGCTTTTTACAAAGTTTATGTTAAGCTTGTGATGCATAAATCTTTCCATCTTCATAGCATCACCAAGGTCACAAGGAACAAAAATATTGTATTGTAACAAGTCTCTCTTGATGGGAGAATCTATAATACAAATGCCTGGAGGGGGGACCGGCTCCAAGTAAATCCGGTCCTCAACTATTTTCATGTTCTCTAATACTCTCTCTCTTGAAAAAGTATTGTTCATGCCAAGTTAATTAAGTACTATGTTCATGTTGCTACCATCAATTAAGTTCACCCTCTATCTTCTCAAAGTAATCTCACAAAAATGCCCACTCTAATTCTCTTAATTCCACTATTCTCAAAGTTCATAGGTCATTTCCATTACATAATATGAGAAAATCGTTTGGTAAAGTTAGATATTATATTTTATGACACCTATAAATAGGACCCACTACTTTCATTTTGTGGTCTGCCACTTTGCTATCGCTTTGTATATTTGGCAGGTTGTCAATTGAGCTCTGTTGTACTCTAGCACTTAGTGATAATTTAGTTGTACCTCTGGGTTCACTATCTAAATGTATCAATTTTAATATCTTGTTGTTCAGTCTCTAACTCTACTCTTTCAATTCAATTGTCTATATGGTTTCCCTAAGCTCATTTGATTTCTGATTTAGTTCATCCTATCCGATCTCATCTGATATCTGACTTTAAAATTCTAACTTGGAATAGTTATCAAGTGACCAGATCATTCCATTTTTGCAATCATGGTGGTGAGATAAAGTTCAGCAGGAACTAGTCTCCCAGTTAGGATTTAGAGTCAACCGAATACTTGGAATGTGCGAGAGGAAGAAGACCTGCAACATTTTTCACTGAGAATCAAGATCACATCAGTATAGTGGATGAGGAGTCAGAGTAGAGCTCTGATGAAGGACCCCACTCCCAGAATGAGGAAACTGATATCAATCTTGGCAAACACGGTAGTGATAGGCTCAACATTCACTTCACTCAAGGAGATGTCATTCAAAGAGAGCTAAAAGATGCTCTCATTCACATGTGTATCAAAAGTGGCATTTGAAGGGCAAAGCAAAAGTGTAGACAGATGCCACTGATCTCTCTAACATAATGTGAGATTTGCCAAAAAAAAAAGGCAAATTGAATTTCATAAGTTATCGAATGACAATTGGAGAGAGACATTTTTTTAAAAATTGAGGAGATTGCACGTCACATTGACAAGCAGACAAAGAGAGGATTTGTCATCACTCGGAGAATGCTAGAGGAGGGTTGAGCCGTGTCACATTTGATGAGAGAAGTTTCAGACGACGATCACATCCACCTGGTCAATCTATCTTTGCACGTCTTGCTCTCTTTCCACATCCCCCTTCTTTTCTCTAGATACACTCTTTCTCTCTGCCTCTCAATCTAATGCAGGCAAGCATGGCCCAGTCAAGGTCGGCTTTGTTGCTCTCGATGTCTTCGATAGTGTCTGTTGCTGCTATGCGAGTGTGAGGAATGGCTCTTTTCACGGGAGTCCCCTACTGCATGCGTAAAGTTTTTTGTTGCTCTTGGTGTCTTCTCTAGCAAAGTGAAAGTGTCAAGCCATGCACCCTGGTGCTCTTATTTGTCGCGACCAAGGTCTCATGAAGGCGCCCAACCTTGTGCTCTTCTCTCTTGCGACCATGGCATGGAGTTGAGTGGATGAGAGGTTTGAAGAACATGCCAACTTCATTTTTTCCTTTGAAAAGGAGGGGACAAGGAGAGAGTCTATGTAGATTCTGAAAGTGGGCATGGGAACTCCCTCGACACCTAGTTCAAGTTTTGATGTGACACAATATTCATATATGTGTGTAGCCATTTGAAAAGGCATCTGGAGATATGCAGCTATACTGGATACTGGTTGTGAGACCTTTTGTACATAAACACTTCCTTTTGTATATGAATCATAACATATGTTGTAAATATATTGTATGTACACTATGATCTATTGAGTGTGAGTCTCTCTCTCTCTCTCTCTCTCTCTCTCTCTCTCTCTCTCTCTCTCTCTCTTCTATGTATAGCCATGGTTTTTCCAAGCTTCAAACCACCTTGAGCTCTCTACACACACCACCCGTTCCCAACAACTGGTATCAGAGCTTGGTCTGCTTCCCACTTCCATCTCGAGTGTGTATCCCTTCTTGAACCTTTGAAGCTTTTGAGTTTGAAGCTGTAGGAGAAATCGAGCAGCTCGTCAAGCAAAATCAAATAGAAAATCAAAGCATTTGGTAGATCTCGCCAATACAGGAGAAAGAATCAAGACTAAGGAGGTTGCAAAGTAGATTGGCAAGGAAAGGTGTGTGTTGGCCGAGCAACTCTGTTGAGTGAGCAAGGGAGGAGCATTTAAGATGCTATAGATGGAATCAATTCACTGCTAAGAAAAGGCTTGCAAGGAAAGCTTTGCAAATCAAGAGCCAAATTGAGCAGGTCAAGAGCTGCAAAATTGAGCAAGGTACTCGATATTGAGTGTGTTTGAGGCTTGGAGAAAGCGAATTTGCAGGCTTGGAAGAAAACAAGTTGCAGCACTACAAAATCAAAGCTCTTTGGACAGCACTGAAGGAGCGCCATTCAAAGGGGGGGAGCACACACACAGCGTGCAACAAAGTAGGGCAATCCGAAGGAGGAATCGGGCAACGGGGTTGTGGGCAGCACTGGGTGAATGAGGGTTCTGTGATCAAGATCACAAGCACAATCACACAAACACACCCTCGTCTTTGCTCTGGCTCGTCAGACAAGCACCTCTCTACAAGTACTCACCAAGTCTATGCTCGTCAGACAAAGTGCAGTAAAATTGATTTTGTTTTTTTAAGTGGCTTATACACTTTGTGTGTGCAAGCCCTTGTTCCCATTGCAGAGCATAGACAAGCCTTTCCCGATCCTTCGACACCCCCAACTCTTCAACTTCTCGATCGCTCACAAAGCTCGACATCAATAGCAAGCTCAACAGTGGTGCTTCACACATCAAAAGACATCATTGGCTTGAGATTTGATCTCCACATATGCAACCATTCTTATTGGTGTCCAAATCGGTTTATTTTTGTTTTCTTAAAGGCTTTGGGCTCATACCACTGAGACAACATTACTTCTTCAACTTTTTTTTTTCAAAAAACGGACATCCTTATTCTCTTCCTTCACACCAAGCAAGATGGGCTCTCTCTCAAAGCAAAGGTAAGTTCTAAAGTGTTTTTCAAACACTTTGAAGCCTCAAGGTAAATACACCAGAGCCACATAAGGGCACTAGTTTCCTGTGAAGGGGTGCTTCATGATTCTTATCCATGAAGAGTGACTTCACGAATCAAAATTATTAAGCTCGCACCTGCACTATTTTGTAAATTGGGCAAGACACTCCCATAGAGAGAGTCTCTCTATCGGTAAGACCAAGTCCCTGGCATTTGCACCATGGAAATAAAGGAATCATAAAATTTAATGGGGAGGGTTTCCATACCTGGCAAACTAAGCTAAGGGGATACTTAATGAAGAAAACATTATGGGCCGTAATAAAAACATCTCTCAGTGATCACGAAGGCACACAAACCAGGGCTTCTACCACACTCAATTAAGTAAAGGATGAACAAGCACTTGGCATAATAATTACTGCACTCCATGACAATTATGTACATTTTATAGATGAGTGCACACATGCATATGAAGCCTAGCGAGTTCTAGAGGAGAATTTTGGAGCTAAAGCAAAACGAAGTAAAGTTAGCTTGAAAAGGCAACTTTACAAACTCACTATGCTCGAGGGGGAAGACATAGCCAGTTTGGTCAATAGGCTTAAAAGCATGATTACACAATTGACCTACATCCAATGCGAAGTAGAAGAAGACGACAAAGTTGCAGTCCTTCTTAGTGCACTTCCTTCCAACTACGACCATATTGTCACTATTCTTGAAGTAAAGGAGCCAACTCCAGCACTTCAAGATGTGGTAAGCTCACTGCAGGTGGAAGAAAGGAAGTAGAAAAATCCATCTACACCGACAAATGGGGCTTTTATAGCAAGAGAAAGCGAATCATCCATAGATTTCATATCATCTTCCAACGTTCGAAAATGTTATGACTGTGGTAAAATGGGTCAAATAGCTAAAGACTGCTATATCATTAAATTTTGTAGCACTTGCGGAAAGAAGGGGCATCCTACTTCTAGGTGCTATTCAAAAGTTCAAGATAGCAGCGGAAACAGTAACAACAAAGGTAAGAAGCCAGTGAGAGAAGCAACACATATAGTCTAAGAAGAAGAAACTGAGGATGAAGGGGAAATTTCTTTCATTACAGATGTACTTTGAAGATCCGTTTCTACCCTCTCTAGTTCAAGGGGAGGTATTTTCATCCTATATGGATAGATCTTGTCATCATGTGTGGATAGTTGGGTCTTCATTATGTATTACATGCCCAAGGGAGGGTTGAAAGGTGGACATGGGAATACCCTCGATACCTAGTTCAAGTTTTGATGTGACACATATTTCATATATGTGTGTAGCCATTTGAAAAGACACGTGGAGATATGAGCTACCGAATACTGGCTGTGAGACCTTTGTACATAAACACTTCCTTTTGTATATGAATCATAACATATGTTGTAAATATATTGTATGTACACTATGATCTATTGAGTGTGAGTCTCTCTCTCTCTCTCTCTCTCTCTCTCTCTCTCTACTGTGTATAGCCATGGTTTTTCCAAGCTTCAACCACCTTGAGCTCTCTGCACACACCACCCAATCCCAACAGATTCCAGCTAAAAATAGACTGAGCCAGTAATAGTAGCATTACTATTACTTACTTGTATGACATATTTGGGTCTAATCTCATTTCATTAATCCAAATCTCACTAGATGCTCTTTCCTCACCCCTCCTTCCCTTCAAGCAAAGGATCTTCACAGATTCTCTATATTGAAACATTGGGGCACACCTAGTACGTACTAGCTCTTCTTCTATGCATTCTTTGCTTTTAGGGATTACTTACAAGAACATCTTAGGTTGGGTTCACAGGAGGCGGAGGCAGAGGAAGCATAGGGGTGTAGAACCTCGTGGATTGCATCCATTGGGCAAAAGAAAACTGAACCTTTGTTAGACCCACCCTAAATTGGGGGACATCCCCTCGAAAATCGCTTGTTGCCGCTCCTTCTTCAGCATGATTTACGATCTGAGCAAGAAGAAAGAGGGAAAAGAGTCTTCATTGGTTGGTCTTCATCCTCAGTGACTAACATCGAGTATTACCAACAACTCTTATGAATCGGTTGCAAAGGCAATATAGTAAGTGAACAAAATTATTCATGATGTAAACACATTCATTGCAAAGTGAACGCCATGCGAGCACCATGCAAACTCCATTTTGACATTTTTACCTTATTATTTTATACTCCCGTTATGATATCAAGGAATGCACAATAGCAAAATGGTTGGGTAAGTGACTTGTGAGTGGAACGTGGTGGGTTCGAGGTCCAGAGAAATATTGGATGCTCATTTTCTTTTTTCCTTAGACTAATCGAACGGCCCATATTGTTCGGCACTGCGCACTTTATGAGCGTGAAGTGTGGACATCAAAGATAGAACCAACGCGGCTCCTAGGTATTGCCTTACCACTTGAGTTGTTCTTGTTTGATGGATACCACAACAAACCACCAGATTATACATAAACCTCCCTCCATCTCATTTGAATAAACAAGTTGGTGGCAAATCAAAATTGCAGTCTTGCCACTGGACTCGTCTAAACATAGGCGGGTTAAGAGTGCCCGCCACCCGCCTATCAAAAGCTTTGCACATAGCTCACTCATTCACATCGCACAATGCACTTCATAATAAACAATGAAGTTCCAAGAGCACACAATGAAGCATGGCATCATGGTTACATCTCAACCTTCCCTAGAGCCAGGGCGTGAGATCAAGGCTCATCCGTGTTTCCAATTGCAAAAGTGCATGGACTTTGCATGTCTTGGGGCTTTTGCATGGGTCCAGAAGCCAGCAGACCTTTTTATTGACCAATTGTTGGTGACACCTCGGCATGCTTCCTCCATGAGCGGTCTTTGGCGTGCAATGTGAACACCCCCTAAGTTTGTACTCCACAAAGTGTTGGGATATTATCACAAAATCTAATGGCCAGATGACCCTCAAATGTCGTAGTCAAAGAGTGAACACATTCCAATAGCACGAGGCAATCGGGAAGGCAAGCCACAATTTACAACACTAAATTGAGAGGCAAGTCCGTCCTCGTCTCTGCGATGAGTCCAAACGCTGCCTTGCAAAGCCATTTTTGGTAGAGTAGCCTCAAGCAAAGCTTCGTTTGGAGCTTCAAACTCACAGGCGATGAGCTGCCCCAGTTCCCAGGCTCTTGTAGCACACGTTGAAGCTTTTTAGCGCAGAAAGGACGAAATAGCTGAGGCGTTGAAAACCTTGTTTGCTCGTGCAGTATGTAGCCGACTTGGATTTGAACTCTCTCTCTCTCTCTCTCTCTCTCTCTCTCTCTCTCATTCTATGTGCCGCACTTTCTACCCATCTAGGGCGTATAAAGTCTTGGACTGCTTCCACTGTCATACTACCTCTCTCACAGCTGCTCCCCTGCTCCTCTCCTCTCCTCTCCTCTCCCTCCCTCTCTCTCTCTCTCTCTCTCTCTCTCTCTCTCTCTCGTCATGGATATTTCAGCTCAACACCTCGCTCTCTCTTCTTCTCTCAGCTACAGTACCAGCTCCCCTGCCTTTCGCAAAGCTGCAAGCAAGCAAGCCGGCACTGTGCATGCCCCCCTCCTTGGTACTCTCGGCCGGGGGCGTCGGCCTGTGCCTGCATCATCTCCCATCACCGCAGCACTCCATGAAAGCAAAGGCGACAGCAACAACAATGCCGACCCCGTGGAGCTGAATGTCGCGCTTGATCGGCGGAAGCTCTTGCTGGGGTCAAGCTCACTTGGCATGGCAGGACTGCCATCTCTGTTACTTCCACATTCAGCTCTTGGAAGCCCAGTCCAACCCCCAGATCTGAAGCTGTGTACGACACCTATCGACCCCGGCAACGGTGCTGCATCTGTCAACTGCTGCTTACCTGTTTCCACCACCATCACTGACTTCAAGCTCCCCACAAACCTGCCCATGCGCACTCGCCTCTCTGCCCACCAAGTCCCTTCTTCTTACATTGCTAAGTACAACCAGGCCTACAAGCTTCTCCGCGAGCTCCCTGCCAGCGATCCTCGCCAGTATTCGCAGCAAGCGAACGTCCATTGTGCCTTCTGTGATGCAGCGTATGATGTTAATGGCACTCAAGTTGAGTACCAGGTGCATAATTCCTGGCTGTTTTTTCCATGGCATAGGTGGTATCTCTACTTTCATGAGAGAATTCTTGCGACCCTCATTAAAGATGACACATTTGCCTTGCCTTTTTGGAATTGGGATGCTGCATCAGGGTATACTCTCCCACCCATCTACAACGACAGTAAAAGCCCCCTCTACGATGCCAACCGCAATCCCTTGCACAGAACCCCTGCTGTGGTGGATCTCAACTACAACTTCACTGAGTCAAACAGCTCCGCAGCTGCCCTGCTTGCGGCGAACAACACCCTCATGTATCGGCAAATGGTCACTAACTCAAAGACTCCATCTTTGTTCTTTGGCCAACCTTATCGTCAAGGTGACGAGGCAAACCCGGGAGCGGGCACAATTGAAAATCTGCCTCATGGCACAGTCCATGTGTGGACTGGCAATCCTGCTAACCCAAACGATGAGGACATGGGCACTTTGTACTCTGCGGGACGCGACCCTATCTTTCACGCCCACCATTCCAACATCGACCGCCTCTGGGAGGTATGGAAGAGTTTGGGAGGCAGAAGACAAGATCTGACAGACTCTGATTACTTGAATGCAACATTTCTCTTCTATGATGAGAATGCCAAGCTGGTGAGGGTGAGAATTGGGGATGCTCTAGACACCACCAAACTGGCATACAAGTACCAAGATGTGCCAAATGCATGGCTCAATGCAGCACCGAGGAGCAGGACAAGCAGTGACACGGCCGTGAATTTTGGGCCTGGTGGAGGTCCACACGCAGCGATGGCAGGCCGTCTGCGAGAAAAGCTCAAGGAGAAGTATAGGAAGTTCAAGGCAGGTTTGAAGGAATTCAAGGAGAGGGCATCAGGGAACATTGAAAAGAAAGAAAGAGCATTAGTGAAGAGGCCGAGGAAGGTGCGGGCCGACGACTTCGACGAGGAGATACTGGTGCTGGAGGGGGTGCGGGTAGCATCAGATGAGAAGATCAAGTTTGATGTGTACATAAACTTGGTAGATGATGATGATGATGACGATGATAACAAGGTAGGGTGTGATGTGCCAGAGTATGCAGGGTCGTTTGTGAATGTGCCACATATGGGGATGAAGATGGGGGAGGGGAGGAGTGTGAGGAAGTCCAACTTCAGGATTGGGATAGGGGAGGTGCTGAAGGAGCTGGATGCTGAGGATGATGATGATTTTGCCATCACCATAGTGCCCAGGGGCAAGCCAAGCGTGCCCATCTCCATAGACAACGTGAGGATTGAGTATGAGTGATCTATCTATCTGCGTGTGACGCAGCCCTTCTTAGGGATCAATAAGGAGAGGAAATGATCACGTGTGATCATTGGTCAATGAGAAGAAAGGCTCAGCTTTCACGGGTGTGATCGGGGGCCCTTTACTCTCTCTCCTTTCCAACACATCACACCCGTATCCATATCATCACAGGGAAGTGGCAGTGCAGTGTCTTTTTGGAAGTCCGATTTTTGCTACCTTATTTTTTTTTTGCCCAAGCTACTTTTCTTTTTTCTTTGCACTTACGCAGGTAAAGTTGAAATATTCTGCTCCAGTGCTAGGAAAAAACCGGGTCCAGTGTAATTTAACCGGCTGAAATTGTAAACTCTCGGTTAGATTCAATTTTTTCTTGTCAAAAGCAAAATCAGAAGCAAATTATGACACAAAAATCAGTAAACAATGTTTTTTGCTCATCTGATCAATAGGTCCACATTTAGAATGCCTCTACTTTCCCCTCTTTTAGTTGGAGTTCTCTTGAACGATTGTGACCGTCAGGGTTGTGTTGTGCATGGATGTCAAAGGAATGCCTTATGCAAGGCCTTGTAATGTGGCTCTATGTATGCATACTCAATCAATGCATGGAAAAATCAATATTGTGCGAGAGGTGGGTCTTAAACAAAGTGCTTAAAAGGCATTTGATGATGAGGGTGACTTGGTCTTATGTAAAGAGCATGGACCATGTAACAAGTGTTGTAAGTTGATAGTGCGCTTTTGAATCGGTGAAGGTTGAAATTGCTTTTTAATTTGATTTTGTTCAAAAGTTTAGGTCTCCGTGTCAACTTAGTGGGTTCAGACTTTGGCAAATATTGTGGTACCTTTGAAGCACTTTTGTGAATTGTGGTCACCATGGAGTGACTTGGACTTTCTTAAATCCATAGCTCGTGTGTCATTTCTAAGTAGTAGTAAGTTTCTTAGGTATCCATCCCTGTTTGTATCTGTTTACTTGTGTTTTCTTGACCTTTACAGTATGGATGACTGGTGGGAGATCAAGCTTGGTTGCTCATCTTTCCTTTGTAGCGATGGGTAATATCATGGTTTACTTTAACCTTGTTGAGATAAGATTTGCAGTTGGGCCTTTGGCATCCAAATGAAGCTTGTATCAATTCGTGGGGTATCCTTTTGTATCCATATTTGTCACCTCGAGATGTTTGGTGTTGTGTTGGTGTAACTTTGGCATCTCTCTTTTTTGGTACCCAAATTTGTTTGGGATGATTGACTTGAGTGGTCTGTTCCAACGCTCCTTAGTCTTCCATTACTGACATGGAATTTATAACAGGTCACTTTGTCTCAAAGACTTGAAGGGGGTGTATCAATTACAGATGCAAAATTATGGTTGTTAATAGATTCTGCAAGTGTTGTTTTTAGTATGACAGTTGCACTATTTTGTGGTGTGTTTATTGCATCGACGTTATTGGTTGACTCTTTGGTACTTTTTTCATCATCTTCAAAGAGATACTTGGTTTCTTCCATGGAAGAAAATGTGGTATCATACTCGATGTTCTATTGTAAATGCCCATGTATATACACCCTGTATTTGCGTTGCCATGGTGTACCCAGTATTAGTTGATTATTAGTGGACTCCGAGGTCAGTACAAAGAAGTTATGGGGACATGGTAATCCTTTGATATGTAGTATGAGCTCCACATAACCTGGTGCAATACTGACAGTCTCATTGAATCCTGTGAACGTCCTTTTCAATGATTGTAGGACCTACTCTGGCATTTTTTGATATAAATAGCAGCTAATTGTATTCATATCAGCACCAGAATCTACTAGCGTATGAATAGGTAACATATTGGCTCCTAACTCTGTAGAAATATAAGGATCCAAACTTTCTTTGTCTTCCTCGATACTCGTTAACTGGTAAATTTGAATAGCCTTTAGCTTTCTACAGTCCTTTGGCATTTTTTTTCTCTTTGTGGCTCACTCTTTGGCTTCTTGTTGTGCTTGTTGAATAATTTTGTCATACTTGTCCTTCCTGTGTTTAGCTGCATGTGTCCTTTCAAGCATTTCTTGAGTTAATGACAAGTGATATTTCTTTCATCTACAATTACTAATCCAATGGGTATTTCCTATCTATCCAATGTAGCAAGTTTTATGGTCCCACTTGGTGATATAGAATGAATAACAAATGGTCTCATACCTCGCTTTTTAAGTTTCCTTGTCTTTTGATCAAGAGCATAAACAAACACATAATTTCGTAGTGCAAAGTCTTTAGATTTCACATGCTTGTCATGAAACTCTTTCACGTGTCCCTTTTGGATAAAAATATCATCTTAAATATGCAAACACTACACACTAGTCTCTAGCTCTTGTGCTACATCGTCATTCGTTTTCGCTTCATGGTCTTCTTGCGCTTGAATCGTTTATCATGCAAAATGGAATCAAGTCTAGACCATTCTCGTCACAATTTTTTTTCGGGGTGATCTCATTGATACACATCTAAAGTGGCCAAAATTTGAGTCCACTCCAAGGATTCCATTGTTTCTTCTCGAAAAGGTTAATGTATATAATGAGAATCTTCAAATGACCTTTCCTCTTCACACTCCTCTTTTGAAAGGCTTTCACATTCAAAAGCTCCACACGTCCATATATGAGCTTTAGAATTTAGCCATGCTGGTGTTTGAAATTCTGCAATTGTAGCCAAATCGAACTCTTCTATCGAAGTCTTACGCATATATCTGTAGCTATGATTCCTCAAGTTGATCCATGCAGTGGTCTCTATGTGGCATAAATAGATAGTCATAACCCCAGTCTTGAACCATTTTCAATTGGTGCATGAATGGTCTTCCTAGAATAACAATGTAGTTATTCTTAGTACCAAAATCTACACGGAAAATTTGTGCACATACTCAATTCCACAAGAAGGCATCATTACATGCTCTAGAATGCTAATAGATTTCTCGAAAAGTCCGTCAGCTAACTGTAGCTATGGTCCCTCAAGTTAATCCATGAGGTGGTCTCCATGTGGCATAAGTAGATATCGTCATAACCCCAGTCTTGAATCATTTTCGACTGGTGCATGAATGGTCTTCCTAGAATAACATCGTAGTTATTCTGAGTATCAAAATCTACTATGGCAAATGTGTACTCATAGTCAGTCCCACAACAAGTCATCACTACATGCTCTAGATCGCCAATAGGTTTCTCAATATGTTTGTTAGCTAGCTGTAGTTTCATTCATGTCTGCCTAAGAGCAGTTTTTTCCCATTCTTTCCAAATGCGTTTAGTTGCTATGGAAACACTCGCACCACTGTTTAAAATAGCTATGGTTTTAGTTCCTTGATATTCTATAGGCAATGTGGTGTTTCTACCTTCCCCTTCACAATAATCACCTACTTTATTCATGGAGACTGGTTTATTATCCTTTTTGGGTTTTTTCTGATCCTCCACTTCTTGACCTATTGTCTCAATAGGATTTTTGTTTCCTGTTTTCTCAAGATATCTACAGACATCTATCCACATATGAGGTTTGACTTTTAATAGCTCAGCACAACAGGGCTACAATGTCACTGGCCTAGGATGGGCGATTAATTACAATTAGTCTAGAGTTCACATTGGACGGGCTCTTGCTTGGACAAGAATACGGGTGGTGGTCTAGTGGACACCGTGGGCGAGATCACAACCACCACAATTTGGACAATAGACTTAGGTCACCTGGGATATTTTGCTAGCCATTGGTGGATCTCTATGAAATACATATGTGTGGTTTGTGCTACTAGCAATAGGATCATCATCAGCTTTCTATGGTCTCGCGTATGGAGTCTTGAGTTTGAGTCTAGCACCTCACACTTGCACTCTCCCTACATTGGAGCCTCAACATCCCCATTGTACTTGTGAGACCTGGGCTTGGAGTTGTTAGCTGTTGGGTATGCAAGCCCGAGTTCGGTGGTGATCAACTGTCAACCTATGGGCCCTGTCCCCTATAGCATGCAGGTTAGCCTCAATTAGAGTTGAGTGTTGCATGGCAACTCCTCTTTTATATGTAACGTTTTTTAAGCTAATGAATACAAGCATTTTTATTGCAATCTCTCTCTCTCTCTCTCTCTCTCTCTCTCTCTCTCTCTCTCTCTCTCTCTCTCTCTCGTCTGCTGCACCACACCTGCACTCCATGCTCCAAAGGCTACGTCCTCCATAGCTCCTCTCCCTATCGATTGGTATCAGAGCAAGGTGCTCTTGGAGGCCTCAGCTCGACTCAACCACGGGAGCAACCATTGCAGAGGGGAAAGCCAGCCTGTTGATGTTTAAAAAACCAAGCATAACCACCGTCAAACTGGTCGCCTAGCCTTGCTGGGGTGAATATCCGACACGGCAAGCCCGCTTGATTCATCACCTACAGCCCGCTACGTCCTTCATTGTCATCTTCTATCTGTGCTGCCACAGAGAGAGCTCGTTTGTTTTTGTGTTCACACTATTTAGTAATGGTGGCCAACCTAAATTAACCTTCTAAGCAAGGGAACAATCACACCCTATTCCCACTTTTGGTGCTCGATATCCGATTTGCAGCAGCTTATTCACATCTTCCACTCGGTGATCGAATAGAATATTGGTCATTAATCTTGAAGGTTTAAACAATTTTCAAAAAACTGACAAGTCTTGGCTCTACACACCATCCCGTTGACAGACTTGGCTCCGAACTTCAAAATATTACCGCCTCTCAAAACACTACAAGCGTCTAAAGCCTTCAACATGGCGTCAAAAGTTGACAAATATAATGGATCCGGTTTCCACACTTGGAAAATCAAGTTAAAAGGCTATTTGATGCAGAAAAAACTATGGAACATGGTCAAGCCTCTTGCAATCGACGAAGCAGGCACTACAACTGCAATAACTCGAGCCCTCTCTGTGGAGCAACAGAGGAAAGACGAACAAGCTTTTGGTATCATTCTAACTTCCTGAGAAGACGAATTTATTCATTATTTGGATGATGTTGATTCTTCAACTGCTGCCCAGATAGAGTTAGAGAAGCTTTTCGGTGCCAAAGCTAAGTATTCAAAAATGAGTTTAAAAATTGAATTATATTCTCTTCGCATGTGTGAAGATGAAAACATTGCAGCTTTAGCTAATAGACTGAAGAGCATCAAAACACAGCTCGTTTATGTTGAAGCCCCTGTGCCAGATGAAGATCTGATAGCCATTTTTCTGAATAGTCTACCGATAGAATTTCATCAAATTGTCACTATTTTAAAGGAGAAGGATCCTCTATCTTCTTTGGATGGTATTGTTAACTCATTGCAGGAAGAAGAGAAACAAGTACCACGAATCAGCTCTTTCGTACCGACTGCATATGTAGCTCGTGGTTGCACTTCAACTGCAAATTCATCCAGGCCTACTACCAACACTAGACCTTGTGCGATATGTGGATGCAGCAATCATCAAACCAAGGATTGTTTCAACAAAAATCCTTGCACCCACTATGGAAAGACTAATCATCGTTCAGACAAATTCTTTAAAAAGAATAAGCGATAGATCACTATGGTTGAAGGTGATGAAAATGGGGAAGCACCAATGATTTTTGTAGAAAGTGATGTCCTGTAGTTTTTTCAGTTCGTTTTTATGTTTCCTTTATGTCAGTCATTTATGAATAATTGTACGGGTTATAGACATTGCCACATAAAAAGTGGTAAGACCACCCTTTGTTGTTTGGTCGGGTTCTAGTATGTCTCACGTTGATGGTTGAGGGAAGTACACACACACACACACACACACACACACACACACACACACACACACACACACACACACACACACACACAGCTATGCTATAGTCAAGGGGGGGGGACTTCTACTCATGGTTTTAGGTGATTGGACTCTACCATGGTCCTGTCTGTCTCGAGTCCATTGTCAGTGATTTGGGCTTGAGGGGGGGGGGGGGGGGGGGGGGGGGGGGGGTTGTTGGGTATGCAAGCCCAATTTTGTTGGTGATCAGTTGTCAACGCGCGCGTGGGCACTGTCCCCTATAGCATGTAGATTAGCCTCAGTTAGAGTTGAGTGCTGCATGGCAACTCCTCTTTTATATGTAAGGTTTTTTAAGTTGCAATCTCTCTCTCTCTCTCTCTCTCTCTCTCTCTCTCTCTCTCTCTCTCTTCCTCGTCTGTTGCACCACACCTACACGCCATGCTCCAAAGGCTGCGTCCTCCATAGCTCCTCTCCCTATCAGTAGCAACATAACCATTATACTTAACTAACAAGGCATGAACAATACTTTTCAAGAGGGAGAATTAGAGAACTTGAGAATAGTTGAGGACTAGATATATGTGGAGCCCCCACCCCCCCTCTCCTCCAATAGGATTTTTATTATAGCTTCTCCCATAAAGAGACACTTGGCACAATACAAGCTTTGTGCTCCTTGATACCTTGATGGTGCAATGAAGATAGAGAGCTTCATGCACCACAATTATGCCTCGTAACTTAGCTAAATGAAAGCATTAACTTGTCCCCGCCCTCAGTCCCAAGACCTCAAACACCTTCAAAGGTGGAGAGAGCTAGCAGGGAATGAGGGTAGGGAAGAGGAAAAAGAAATAACTTACGAGAAAGAAATAATCTCCTCACTTGTATTCTCTTGTAGCTTAGCATAGCATAGTAGCATAGTAATGGAGATGAAGAAGATGGAAAGCTTGCACTTTGGAGTATGGCTCTTGGTTGGATTTGCATTCCATAGCCAAGAGTTGTTGGTGTAGGCTCTCAACTTCTCAAGCTTGGAGAAGGAGATGGTTTTCTTGCTCAACACACCATGAGAATGAGTGTGTGTGTGTGTGTGTGTGTGTGTGTGTGTGAGAGAGAGAGAGAGAGAGAGAGAGAGAGAGAGAGTATATGTCAAGCTACCTCCCTCCTTGCTTGGATCGACCCCTCTTCCTAGCTTAAGCTTTAAGTTGATTGGACCTTCTTTAGACTAGCCAATCACATGCATTAGACATGTCAAGCAACCATGGTAGCATTTGGACGTGTCCTCCTTTCCCCTTTAAGAGAGAGGGCTTGGAAAATGATTAAACAATTACTTAAATAAACTAAATTCTCATTAATCCCCTTTAGAGGTCAACCAATAGGCTTTAGGCACTTCATGAGGGCAGCATGTGTAGGTGCTTGATATGTGTCCTTATTGCCTCTGAGGTCTTGTGCTTGCCTTGAGTAAGTGTGTGTGGTGTAGTGTGTGTGTGTGTGTGTTCTCTCTCATGCCCCTAGCTTTAGGGCGGCTTGCCCCCCTTCTTGTAGGGATCATGTTGACTTTGTAACACCTCACTGTAAGACCCTAGGGAGATGGACATGCCAATAACCACCCAACCATACCTGTATATAGGCCCTTGGCCCTCTTATATATAGCCCCTATACTGCATGTGTATCCATCGGCCCTTGTCCAGGGCCGTGCCCTCCTATAGTCTCCTACCCTTGGCATGACATTACTCCCCCCTTGGAGAAGCGTTTTCATCTGCGAAAACAAAAGTGGTAGGATCTTCATAAGAACACTAATGTTTTTGAGAGTGGTATCTGTCTTGGTTACAGCTGTTTGTTTGATCAAAACATGGTACAATTCAATGAAATCAAGAATAACATCGTGATTTTGCACATTGTTGTCCTTTTGGAACCATCTAGTGTGTAGACTCCATTTAGAATGCACGCTTAAACGAGTTATTACAACAAAGATGTACCTGAAAGAGTACCGCTTTTCACTTTCTATGAAAGTAACTTGCTGACATAACTCATCAACCAAGTATAAGTCCTTGACTTGTTCTCAAATTTCATCAGTAAACAACCCAACCATAACTAGTGTTCAAGGTTGAGAACCTGATTTAAACATGAAGAGACTAAACCTAATCGCAAACATGCTTATTTGATGGTAAGCAAACTCCAAGTAGAGCAATAAATGATTATTAATTGGATTGCTTGGTGTTAATGTACTCACTTTTCATATCCTTTAGCACAAGATTACACTTTGTAATTTGCCTATCCCCTTGGATAACTGATAGTACTGAGGTGTGTTTCCCTCACGGTTTACAGACGGTCTTCCCAGATGACTGGTAAATGGGAATCACAATATCGTATAACACTGCTGAGGAATCAACAATGTCCGGAATAACCATCATGGTTAACTTGAAAAATCCACAAACACCCAAACCGAGCCATGACCTCTATTGGTGATTAGTAGACCCAAAAGTAATCTCATAGAGATACTGCACACAGAGTGCAAAATGCTTCATAAGCAACAACTTGATGAATACGCATGCCATTCCAAATCAGCCTTTGCTAAACACTAGGGCCCATAACACCTAGTGTGCATGCATTTAGCAAAAAACAAATCCGAACCTATATATCCATGATTATCCTTGCCAATACTTATGGCAAATGTGATGCACCTAGAACACATTAAAGAGGAATGTAAATAGTTTTGAAAAGAAACTAAATACTTTCAGTTGCAAGCCTTACTGAAATGTCGGAACCATAATAGAAGGTGAAACAATGATTACTTCTAGGTGCAAACAATGAAAATTTTTCATTAGCAACTCATAGCATTTTTATATGTAAAACAACCATCTATAATGTTGTTTAGAAGCACTTGTACCTTAACAAGTCATTCTAAGTATCGGACAATTTCTGGCCACTGAAATTGCTCCTGATATGTCGTACTGAAAATGGTCTAGAAAACAGATGGGACCAGCACTTAGGGAATTTGTCGTAACACATACTTGAAATAGTGGGCGCCAGTGTCAGTCCCAGAGACTCATATCCTCCACATGTGGAATATGTCTCATGTAAGAATTTCTGAAAAAAGAACATTCTTCAAGTACAAGATGTACTTGTGCGTGGAGGTATCTGCAAACACTCTATGAGGACGGGAGTGAGAGGGACCCTCATTAGCCTTGCTTCACACTGGCTAAACCAAACTCCTTGAGTCCCTAGACCATGTTGTATCCCATGTGACAACATGTGCCGAAATTGAATCCGACAAGTGGATTCATCAGCATAATGTACATTGGACACTACGCCCCCAAAATACTTGTTCCGAACTGCCCTTGGCATGGCCTTGGGAATTGAAATGAAAGTTCAATTACCCGTATGCAAATGCACAAGAGTATGTCTCCCACCTGTGAAAAACCAAGCAACATTACACTGGAAACCCTGGGTGTTGCCTTCGCAATCCAAACCCGTTGGGTAGAAGCAACGTAGTCAACCCCTTGGTAAGACCCTTTGTAGAAACTGCTCAAGTAGCACGTAATGGTAAACAACATAGTCAACTGTGTACAGAATGATGAGAATCTACTTGAAAAGTTGTAGTAAGCACCTGTGGGGTCTTACCCAAAACAATGCATCCATAGACACTTGTAGTGCTATAGAGAGAAAGAACAAGAGCATGAGGATACACATGCGTGTAAATCCTAGCTCTTATGGACAACCATGCTGTCTCAACTGATTGCTGCATCGATACTTCCTTGTAGAGATTATCTGCTGTGAGTTGAAGATTATAAAAAATTCAACTTGAGTGTCGCACTGAAAACATGTAGTGCAAAAAATGACACCCTAGACATCCGTAATGACAAGACTCTTGCTTGTTCAGTAGCATCGATGTGTACTTCCCGGGGTAGATCTGTTCGATCTTGAAAACAATCACCCAAAGAATGCCAATAGTTAGGTATTACCTTTGGCCTGACAATGGTTCTTAGCTAGTGTGGCTCATAGCCATTATGCAAATTAGTGTTCAATGGACGAACCGATGAAGACTAATTTGAGTCGCATCTTATTCACGTGTTAGCTGAGAGTTAGAGCACCTTGGCTCATGCTGACTTACGAGCAAAACATGTATCAAAATCTTCTTAGAAGATTTTTATTATTTCCTGAGAGAGAGAGAGAGAGAGAGAGAGAGAGAGAGAGAGAGAGAGAGCATGCTGGGCTGAGGAACTTTCCTTAAGTTTTTATAGTGTGTACCCAAGCTGTGTGCTCTTACGCATCTTATGCCTAAATTGCAGCTTATCGTATAAGCATTCCACTGTTTTCCGGTATGACTCTCTCATCGAGAGAGGTAAAATAAAAACAGAAACTCATTCCGACCCACCTAGCATGCAGGGGTCGTGCTTGTATGAGGACGACTTAGTATTGGAACTTTGCCCGTGAAATAAGTCGTAGATTTAGGTTCCTTTTAGTGTTGTTATGTGTTGATAGCAACCAACAATTATATTAAACAATCCATCACTTAGTTTGTCCATGACAGAGTTGCGAGTGTGATAGCGGAAGCGTAATGCATGAAGTGGTAGAATTGAATCCTCCTCATTAGCATGCCTTGCATACAGAATTGTAAGCCCTTGCGGAGAGTAATGGCCTCAACCGTGAGAACCAAAACCATAAGTGCCTTGCACAATTTAGACTGGTAGGGATTCTGTGAACTGATATTCCCATTTTGCTAGTTCCCCAAACTTGTGTGCCACTACCCGTGATGCCAAGTTATTGGACAATACCTTGGCACAAGGGAGAAGCCTTGCTTCAAATAAAATTGCCAAAGCACTTGCTTTGCACAATGACAGTAATTTCCAAGTAAAGTGTAAACATGGAAAACAAAAAAAACTTAAACTTGGCTAACCTGGTCGTTGTTGCTACAACCAGTTGTCATGAAATTTGGAAGGAAAAATTCATTCCAAAACGGCTCATAGCCATATCTGCACAGACACCCTCGTATATCCTATACCCCCGTCTAGTACATAATGAAATAACCTACAATAGAAAATAACCTCCAAACATATTGCCAATTTCCGTGCCAATTTTGTATGCTCATAGCATAGGCCGAACATGGAAGACTTTGTCTTTGCATGATAGTTTTCAGTAGACCCACTTTGGATGCTACCATGCCTCAGAGATACAGATACTCTTGCTCATCGACAAATGTCCTAGTAAAAGAAAGTTGACCTTGTCAAGTAGTCACAAATAATCGACCTTGTTGAATTGTACAATGTATTGAAAAACAAAACATAAAAATAAAAATTTCTTGCAAATTATGTACCTCGTACCTGCTTGGCTTGATTACAGAGAAGAAGCCTTGCTCCAGTGATGTCTAGAAAACACGCCCTAACAATTTGCTTGACAGCTTCTTGAAATGGTCATTAATGGTTGGTCTTGTCGAGCACCTGCTGTCTCCTTCATCAAGATTAGCAACAGGACGTGCCGATCTTCATGAGATTCTCTAGCACTACCATTCCCTAACCTTTACCAGGAATGGACAGAAGCCTTGCTGTGAAACGAGATCATGTCTTACTCAAGCCTTGCTTGATTTTGGTCATCAAACTAGTCATTGGTCTTTGGGCAACCAAAGTTTTCTAAACAAAACCCTCTGCATGATCCAACCGTGTTAGGTTTTTATGCCCCGGATAAGCCATGTGCGCAAGCAATTTGATAACCACACGGTTTGTACAAGCCTTTCTCGTGTCTTGATGCAACATGTTCTTGAGGAAAACAAAGCGGTATTAAAATCTTTTATTTACCTCTTATTGTTTACCTGCGAAATGCCTTCGAGCAATTTGTCATATCAGCCACAATGCCCGCGTTTGCGAGCATCCCTAAATCTCAAAGCTTGAGTCAAAGCCTTGCTCGAATACTGACAATCATATCTGTGCCTTGCCAATACCTTCGTACCGAAAGTGCTCTATATCAAAAGATATGGCTTTAGCATTGGCAGGTTTTTGGATGTCCTTGAGTTTGTTGGTAGCCTTGCATGCCGTGCATGCATAATGTGATTGCATGTTGAATCCCGGCTTCAACCGATGCATGAAAAGTCTGCCGATCATGCTCGTATGCATGGTTGTGTTCCTTGGTCATCGTGAAGCTTGCAACGAAACTGGAAAAATTTGCATACTCAAACTGTAACGGCACCTTGCTAAATCTTCCATGCTACCCATCGAGCCGTGTATGGCCTCTGTAAACCTCCCATGTTAATTAACCAACCTGCAAAGGCTTGCCACGGGTAACGGCCCTTAGTTGAGATTGCCCTAAGTAAGGGCATCTTCTTGAACGATGAGAGAAGAAAAAAAAAAGTAAACGGCGATGGTGCCGTATGCAGGATGTTGTCTTGCCCCAAGTGCTCTGTAGAGAGCTCGAGAGCCAATGGTGCAGAACGAGCCGGGTTGCTACGCCCTGCACCGCCCAACGAGCTCATCCTTGCTCGATTCCATGCTAAGCACATCTCCTCCTAGTGCATGCAAGGACAGGTTCCTGCGGTCCTCGTTGGCCAAATTTGCACTGTATAACCAAGGGGCCATGCCCACAACGCCCCTGCTTTCATGTCGACCTCCACCTCGACCTGCTTTTGCAAAATTGAACATGCATGGCATGCAAGCACGCTCTTCCTTCTTGGTGAAAGCCATGCTTTGCCATGCCGAGATCCACGAACGAGAGAGGGAGAGATATTTCGAGAGAGAGGGAGAGAGAGAGAAAACCATGCTTAGAGGGAAAGAGAAATCCATGCACCATGGCTCCACCCTCCTTCCTCTCCACCTAGCTCTGATACCAATGTAAGACCCTAGGGATATGGACATGCCAATAACCACCCAACCATACCTGTATATAGTCCCTTGGCCCTACTATATATAGCCCCTATATTGCATATGTATCCATCGGCCCTTGGCTAGGGCCTTGGCTAGGGCCGTGCCCTCCTATAGTCCTACTCTTGGCATGAAACTCACCCCTTGAGGACCTTATTCATGAAAACCCTCAAGCACCTTAGTCATGAAACATGACAAGCACCTCAAGCACCTTAATCATCAAGCATGACAAGCACCTCAAGAACCTTAGTCAACAAGCAAGACAAGAACCTCAAGCACCTTAATCAACAAGCACGACAAGCATCTCAAGCTTGGGCCATTCCCACCTCAAGCTCAACCCTAGCTTGCCTAAGGTCCTAGGTCTAAAAACTTTTAACACTAACCTTTGGAGGTCTTTAATGAAGGTAACCCTAAGGGCTTTTAGCTAGCATTGCTCTTTGACATACAATCTCTCATTTGAACGGATTGACTTTGGTCCCGTGCTCAGATAGATCCATAAGCACATGTCTATAATCTAACTCTTGTTCCCGTTTATTCTCCCACATTAAATGATTAGTTTGATATGAGAAAATCATTTGGGTTAGTTAGATATTAGATTTTACGGTGTTACCTCTCTCATAGTCGTCCTCGACTTTGAGGTAGAGGAGATAATGCCTTAATCATTAGTCTATGTTTCTTAGCAGGTAGAGGATCCCTTTTTACCCTATGAAATCATTCCAAAATGGATGAATAATCCATTTGGTGCTTGGGAGACTTAGCTTCCGCAAGCATGTCAGCACTTGAGTCCATTTCATTCTTCCAAAGTCGAGTGACAAATTCTACTCGGCGTTGGAGAGACGTCGTCATCATAAACATGATTCTAAGCATGCATACTACTTAAATTTGTGCAGAATAAAAAAAAAAATCCTTATAAGACAAAAACATTTTTCATTTAAAATGTATTTACATTTGCTTACTCTATTGTATCATTGTAAGCATTGACAAGGTTCATACTATACTTAAGCTTTGTTCCTTGCATCCAACTAGCATCTTCAAAAGGATAATTTTTGAATTTAATAAGATACCATTGGATAATTGTTAACCCTCACGGCTCACGGACACCCTATCACCTACGAGACGGACGTTGTAACCTACGGTGGACATTGTATTATTTATTTGGTAGAGTCAGGTACCGGGCTTGTCGGTCCAATAGGAAAAGGGTAAGAGTGATCGCCGATGAGAGGCGCACTCTAACTGGGACATTCAAGGGATTAGTTGGCTAAGCATGGGCGCCCAAGTGTGAATGAGTTGAGCTCATATAAAAGCCAACTAAACCTAAAAATCACTCATTCTCTCATTTGTGCAATAGAAGAGTGCTCTTGCTCCATCTCCATCTCCATCTTCTTCTTCTTCACCTCCTTGTATGTGTGTGTGTGTGTGTGTGTGTGTGTGTGTGAGAGAGAGAGAGAGAGAGAGAGAGAGAGAGAGAGAGAGAGAGAGAGAGAGAGAGAGAGAGAGAGAGCGATTGAGCATTGCAGCGGCACGACGGCGATGAAGCGGTTGAGCGCGACGTAGCGGCGTCTCCTTCTTCTTCGCGGCGAGGAATCCTCCACGGCAGGAGCATAGAGCGGTGAGTGACACACCATTGCCCTCTTTTGAGCTTACTAGTTAAGCTAGTTGTGTGCTTGGAGCCATCTATGGATCGCACACAGTGTTAGTCAAGGCCCTTGCTTCAACAGTGCGGCAAGGAGCGCACATTTTTGGCGCCGCTGCCGGGGAATCGCCCTGCACTAAGCCCAAGAGGCACTTTGTGCTTCTCCTATGAGTTGTTTGTAGTAGGAAAGAAGAGGAAGAGGAAGAGGAATGAGTTATTTTTCTGCAAGTTGTTAATTTGTGTATTGTCTGCAAGTTCTGTGATTTCTGCATAATGTTGTGTTTTCTGTTTGCACACAGTCTTTGCACGGTTAGTAGTCGTTAGCTTGTTCGCAGTGAATGAATAAGTAGGAAGGCAGTTAGCAATTTCTGTTTGCACACAGTCTGTACACAGTTTTCTGTCAAGGTTTGCCTGCACACAGTCTTTGCACAGTAAGGTAGTGAGAGAGGAAGTAGGTGGACAGTTAGCCCACTGTTAGTAAGCAGTTAGCAGAGTGGTTAACAGATTAGTTAGTAGATTAGTTAGTGGTTAGCAACACTGTTAGTAAGTAGATAAGGTAGTGAGTTGTCTGTGAGCTGTTGACAGAGAGGTTAGGTAGGTGTTGACAGTGTGTGTGGCCAAGAAAGGGTTACCTAAACCGCACGCGGTCGTCGCCTTTTAAAAAAAAAAAAACTGAAAATATTTAAGCGTGAGTGACTGGGGGGCTACACTAAAATTTGGATCGGGATCGGGATCATTAGCACAAGCCCAAGCCCAGGCCCAGGCCTCAGTCCTCAGTCTTATGATATATACTAGACTCACTCTTATATATATACCCTACCCCCTCAAGAGGGAATGAGAGCATGTGGGGCAAGTCCTCCACTCTCCTCCCTTCTCTTCCCACTTGCACCCTTAGACTTTCTAATTTGGGCCTAGTTCCCTACTAGAAATTGACGGTTTTAGGGATTCCGAGGGCATAAAGTGACCAAACGGAGGGCTGTAAAGCATGGCACGTCCCTCTGACCAAAACGCTTGTTTTGAGCTATCATACGTTCTATTCTATAGCTGGGTCAGAAAAAAAGGACCAAAAATCATTTAAGAAAAGACTTGGGTTGCAAAACACCCAAAAATACTAGGTGAGCAGCCTTCACGGGCACTCACTGACACTTCTAGGGGATCCAAGTCATATGAACCTACGCTCTGGACGAGTGTTACAGCACGATCATATTGGTAGTGCCTCCATTTATGCGGGCACCCATTATTCCTCCACCCTAGGTTCTGGACCTTCGGCCGGGACTCAAGGTAGCGCAACCCAAGATCCTCATATCGTGTCTAGTGATTCTTCCTCTGACTACGAAGTCATGGAGGGGTATCCTACACCAAACCCTGATAGTTCAAGTCAAGACATGCATGCCATGGGCCCACAGCCCGGGTCCAGCGTGTTTAGCCGCTTAAAAGAGACCCTTAGTAGAGCTACTCGCTCCGAACATGCGGTTAATGAAATAAATGAAGGGAGTGGGGAAGTAAATTCGTCATTCATGCCTAAAATAGACCCTATGCTTCTTGAGAGTGTGCATGTGAATGTTCCATCCACTGCACCTCCTGATCCTTTAGGACTATCTCCCTCTGAGGTTTTACTACCCGATGGTAGGAGTGTTGCCGAAGTACAAGAGATCGAACGCTATATGCAAGCAACAAGGGAGAGGGAAATTGAGAATCTATGAAGGCTAGAACAAAGTCAAGCCCTGAAAGCAAAGGCTCCTATGACAACAATCATGCCAGCCGAGCAACCGAGTGCTCCCAAAGTAGCAGTCACGGAGGGGCAAGCGATGGGGAGCAATAATGCTTCCACTTCGAGGGAAACCTCCAGCACGCCAGGCCTAGATGGGATATTCCTAAACGAAAATTGGGAGTATGACCTACAAGCAGAAGCTTTAACTGATCGGTACACAGGACACACCTATCATGTGGGTTGGTTAAATGTTCTACAATCCACATCGGGTGCTACTAGCATAGATGAGCAACAACAGAAAGTCTGTGATGTCCTCCATAGGATTGTCGAGTTAGAAAGACAGAACACAGGGATCAACATGCCTTCAACATGCCTAATGAGATTCTTGGATACGGGAAAGGCCAACCAACCAACCCTATCACAAATGGAGACTCCCTCAGTGAGCCCCATTGATCCTCCATATGTTGTTTCGCCAGGAGCCTCAGTACAATCTGAGCCCACAAGTGGCAGCTTTACCTTCCCAGATCTAGCTCATCTTTCTCTTAATGACACTACGGCTACCATGCATATCCTAGTGGTGAGCATGACAAGAAGTACACCATGGAGTTCATTTGTTAACACTACGCCGATGCCTAGTAGCACAGTGCCCCCAACTATACCTACATGTATGTATCAATCATGTGCACCTGTCGTACCTCAGCCTCATGTAGCTCCTACACCTCCGATTATTCCAAGAGCTTACAATCCACAATGGAATTATCCAAGATCTTATACAAGTGGAGCCATGCCATTTAATAATAACATGCCATATCAGGCACCCCCTATGCCTAGGGCCACGCCTGTAAACTTTGGACCACCGTCTGGTACACCACCATACGAAATATGGGACCCAAGAGCCGTGCATATGCCAAGGCCAAGGCCAACTCCCATCTCACATGTGGTTCCAGGAGCACATACACCCATTATACCTGCTCAAATAGGCGATTTGGCAGCATTTGCTCAAACTATCGGTCGCTCTATTGCGGAAAACATGCGTAGTGCACCTGATAGAGAGCCTAGGAGCAAGGCAGTTCAAGTAGCTAAGCTCACACAAAAATTCAGTGGAGACGGAGATGCTAGAAAGCATATGGAAGTCTTTGAACATGTGTGCGATTCCTTGGAAGAGAACAATGAGCTACATAAGTGTAAGGCTTTGAGTTTGACCCTAAGCGGAAAGGCTGGAGATTGGTATAGAACCTTAAGAGTAGAAGAGAAAACGATCTACTCTACTCTTAGGAGACTGTTCTTAAAAGAATACATACGAGAGGGAGTACTTTGGGGTGTAGCCTCTCAGCTCCAGAAAGCCCAACGAGAAGAAGGTGAATCCATGAGAGACTTCATTAGTCGCCTAAAGAATTTGAATTCTCGATGCAATCCAAATGAGCAATTCAACAACAACCAATTGCTCGATAGATTCATTAGGGGACTACGACATGAAAGTATCTATAATGGCCTAGTCATTAGAGGTATCACTACTTGGGAAGTAATCACCATGAATGCAATCCAATTGGAGGATAATTTAATGATTGCAGGAGAAAGAGTGTCCGCCGAGCCAAAGTCTAGTAGCTCGCAAGCGTCAGGGCATGAGCCAATGAAGATAAAGCCAATCGTGAAAGAGCAAACGATATTTGAAATGACTTTGGCAGATCTCACCAAGGCCATCCAAGAAAGCCTTAGGGGTAATCGTGCTCCACAAAACACTCATATGTATCCAAGAAGGGAGCAACAATGGTGCTCAATTTGATTGGGCCCACATACTACGAGTGAATTCCCTACTTTCAGAGTAAAGTTTAACGGGACTTGTAATGCGTGTGGTAGGTATGGCCATCAAGCGAAGGATTGCCTAATGCTTAAACGCATCATGGAAAATAGACCGCCTATAGCTTGGGCAGACTCACCTCGAGTTCCTGCATTGATGCCTACCCCACCCATGGAGCAACAGTTGCCATTACAGCACATGGTCCCTAGAACCCAAAATGTGGTCCAAACCACACCGTTTCCACCTCCAGTGCTAGGACTGCAACCCCCTCATCCAAGAGTTACACCTATGAACCAAATAGGTTGCGAGTCATCTAGTACTTATGTAGATTGAGAAGAGGACATAGACTCTAGTATCACCTATGGAGTCGACATGCTTGAGGAGTGTCCCATGTACTATATGGAAGACCATTGGGGACAAATCAAACCGGTATATCAAGCTATTGCGCTAGCAGCAAGAGGCCAAAACATTAATAGTTTTGCCAGGAGACCACCTCTTCAGTGCTACGAATGTGGTGGACCACATCGAGTAGCTGAGTGCCCCATTAGAATGCAAAAGAATGCCGCACTAATGCAAACAAGTCAAGGGAGTGCATTGGCAATGCCAATACTCACTTGTAATCATTGTGGCATAGATCATTTGATCGCACAGTGTCCTAACAATCCAAACGCACCGAAAATCACACCATTGAACATAATAGAGATTGTTGATGGGACACCACCAACTATAAACATAGCACCAGTGAATGCACTCACACGGTCGATGCTCCAAAAGCAAAATTACATCCTCGAAGAGAGAGATGCTGCATCCATTGGCCGAGCGAGAAAGAAGAAAACACGGAGAAAGAAATCCCTTAATGCTTCTAGCTCAAAACCTAGTTCAAAGACTAACATAGGGACAGGAGAGGATCCCGTGTATATGAATGACCTTGAGGATGACTCAGATTCGATAGAGACCACGGAGACCAAAACTGTTACTACAAAGGAAAAAGCCAGTGAGGAGGATCACGAGAGGGAATTACGACGAACACCAAAAGAGTATTCAAAGTTAAACCACCTAGTTGCGAACTCCCAAGATAAGCCACGAGAGACAAAAAATGAGGATTGCAAGAGAAAGATTGGAACCTATCCAAACCCAACAGTGGAAATTGAACGAGTCCAACAACTGAGGGGTTTGGTGGAAGAAACTCAACGAACATTAGAACCTGAACCCAAACATATCCAGATGTCGGACACAGTGTTTCCCACACAAGTTCAACCTCACAAGAACTACAGGCCGTTAGCTATACCCAGTATCATTCGGGAAGAGAGTGAGGGTAGGACATCTGAAAGTGGACACACACCTTTCCTACTAGAGAGAATGTTTGGTGAGGGAATGCCCGACCCCCTTGAGGAAGTGGATATTCCATCTTCACCATTCTCTTGTCGCGGTCCTACGTCCCACAAGATGCCATTTAATGTTGCTAAATTGATGGATTTCATGTCTTCAGAAGTTAGAACCACCATCATGTCCAAACTATATAAAGACCCCGAGCTAGTCTCAGCTCTTTGAGCCTTCCTCAATGGAGAATTACAGGCCGGATTACCATAGTTTGCACATATGAACAAACCTGACTCGGTAATGAATGATGAGGAACATTTAGCACCACCATCTGACCTAGCGGGACATGAATCTGTAATTGAAGTACCCCTTAACAAGTTGGGGCAATACTTTGAAGGTGATGAATCTAATGCTACTCTACCAATCACTACTAAAGGATTAACTGTAAAGGGGGTCCTTGACGGTGGTGTGGGAGTCAGCATGGTGACAAAGAGTTGTTGGGAGTCTATGGGGCGACCTCACCTTGAAGCCACAAGCGTAGTGGTAAAAATGGCTAATGGATCTATTGTTACGCCTATTGGAATGCTAAAGGATCTCAGAATCAAGGTCTTGGGACACAAGGTAAGGCAGACTTTCATTGTTATGGATTTTTCCAAGCATCCTATGTCATTTGAGATGATCTTAGGGTGTCCATTCATGAGGGAAGCAAAAATGGTGCATGACTGGTCCAAAAACCACGTCTACTTACAGTTCCAAGACTCTGTCATTCGAGTTGATCTTTTTAGTGGTCGAACGCATCCTCTAGGAAATAAATTCATCATTGATAATCGATCAGACACAACAATTCACTCAGCTCCATTGCAGTATTGTTACACGTGTAACGAAGACACGGATATTGGGGAGAACTCTCCTTATATGGATATCCTACCCGGAATGGCTGAGTCAGACAATGTCGATTGGGTGAGTCAGACAATGTCGATTGGTGTCAATTAGGGAAACCGACCCTATCCCCGAGTACGATGCAAGTCAAGGGAATTAATAAAAAGAAAACTTCTATTCTTGGAGTCCTTCAGACCCCTATTGTCTATGACAATGGAAGCATAGTGCAGAGGTTTCTAGTCATGCCCGCGGGAGCTATGGAAGGCAACGTAAACCTGGGACGCACGTGGATGTTGGCAACCAAATGCACTATTGATTGGGATACTGGTAGTGTCACGATGCGACCACCGACTCTTACCCCTATCATTCAAGCAAAGTCACCTACGTTGCAAACTCTAGCAAAGTTGAAGGATAGCCAACATTCACAAGCCAAGGTGCTTAACTCGTCTTTGCCGGCTACCCATGAACCTAGCACTTCAACACTTGTAGTTGCAGCAAGCAGTAATAATGCAGGTACTCAACCTGCACGACCTAAGAGTACATACCAATGGGTCCCCAAGGCCTTACTTCCAACTACCTCAACCCTCCCATCCATTACAAGAAAAAATTTCCCCGGGAAACCAAGAGCGCGCCCTAGGAGAGTCAAGACCAAATCACGATGGATTCCAAAACAACTATTAGAAGCCCAAGGCTACTATGATGGAAATGAGGAAATTTGGGTACCTAAACGTAAAATGTGTCCTTCCCTATCGACAACAAACCCATATGAGTCAAACAGTGTAACGCTAAAGCCAATGGCAGACCGTGGGAAGGGAAAGATCACAGAATGCTACACACCTAGTCCAGAGCTAGTTTGGGCTCCAAGGAAAAACCAATTTATTCCACCTAGCTCAAGAAGGGAGGAGTTCCATGAAGCTTATAGCTCCTCATGTTATACATCCATAGAGGTAAAATCTTCTACACAGCCTCCATCTGTAGTAGTGGACCTCCATGAAGCTACAAAAGAATCCACACCTCTCAGTGTTCAAGAATCACCTGATGAACCACTTCAAGCTCGATCCTGGGAGAGTACCTTACCACCCTTGCAACTTGACGAGGCACCTAGGGTAATAGAAAACTACTGACAAAAATCCTTACCTATTACCAACTGGAACAATTGGTTTCAAAGGGTGACGACATCATTTCAAACGGTATGATCTACCCAAGGAAGGGGGGAGTGTTTGTGGACATCCATTATTCACTTGCTTCCCTCTCAACCTTTCTCCCTGACCTCTTAATCTCCAATCTTAGGGAATGTATATATAAAGCCTTATACTCACAAAAACAAGATAAAAAAGTAAAAGAGCAAGAGCCATAATACAAATCATAAAAACAAATTATGCACAAGAACACGACCCTTGTAATATTTGCACTCTAACCATCATCTATTTGCGTGTACAGATATGGCTAGTACGCTAGAGTCATCCACTCCTGCCTTGGGTGAGAGGTACCCTCGTTACTTTTCACAAATATTTCACATGGTCTTTCCAGTGCTTGCATGTGAATGGGATTTGATAGGTACGCTAGCATGTGAGAGGAATTTTGAGGAGTTAGAATGGCTGATACGTCTCTTGACCACGTCTGATCCATACTTAGTAGAGAGCGTTTCTCCCATTGCACAAGCCTACCCTTTTGACCAAGATGACCATAGGCGTGTCTAGTGACCTTCTTAGTAAACATGGGCACCTATGATGAAGAAGAAAATTTACAGGACTACACGGATGGCACATATGGTCTCATGGATGATGACTTTGTTTATCTCGACGACGAGGATAGGGGTTTAGCCTTAGGGTTTCCCCCCAACCTCTACAATATCCTATTCCCTTGACTCTCTAGGGGGAGTGCAAATAATTAGGTTAGGGTTCCTTATGTTTTTTGCTGTGTTCAATAAGTGTTGGTACCTTTTCCCACTAATGTGCCTCCTGGAGGTATTCCTTTTGTTTCCTAGTGTGTACAGGAGCGTGTTGCTATTGATAGGATTTGGACCTTCATGGAATCTTTATCTCGACTCACTCTTCAAATCAAGCGCGACCATCGACACAAACAGGTGTTTTTTGTCCATTAGCATTGCCCCTTATCTTTTTTGCATCTATGATTGTCTGCTTTAATTGTGATTGGTAGCCTAATATTCACTGCATTTTCTTAGTATCAAACATTTAATTCAATGTAATTTTTTGTCATAATCACTTGTCTAGGTTTAAAAATCAAGCAATCCGACTAAGCTAGTTTGACCAAGTTAGGTGTTAGAAATCTTCTCTTAATACCATGGGGAATGCCTTCCTAATAATCAATGGTTACTTAGGTTCTTAATCCGATTTAGGCAGCATTGTGTGAAATGTACTAGGGCTTTCTAGTGGGCTTGACCCTATTGACCTTTCACTTAAGTATTATAAAGGGAGTTTACTAGTGTGATGAGCTTGGGGAGGTGTATCAGTGTTATATGACCCCCCAAAGTTACAAAATTAAAATGCTGAAAATGAACAAACAAAAAATCAAAGTGCCACACTGTAAAATCTTAAGCTGGAAGAGAAATCTCAGCTTGATTTGGTACTTCACTCACATGTATTGCCTATGGTACTAGAGCCCTAGAGGTTCCCAGTGTGGGCGCTTTTCCTTAAAAAGCAAAAAACCCAAGGCATACAAAATAAGCACACACATCAAATTGAATCACTGTGAAAACACTTTGGGGGGTCAAAGAAAAGGTAATCAGTTAGGCGATGATTTCATGAGAAATTTCTTTTATCGTAGATTAACTACAAGGTCCTCTAGGTATAGCCTCTAGTCAGCCCTCAAACATGAAATACTTGGCTCTCGCGATTAAACAACTTAATTGACCAGAGAAAATTAAGAAGCTTACCCATGGTATTAATAGTCGATCTCTAGTGCCTTTCGACCGTTAAATTAGCGACCCCAGACTTGTTTAATTTTTTACCTTTACATCTGTTTATGCATTTGATTACATTGCAATTTAATGCTTATTGCTCACAAATTGTTTAAAATTCTGTTACCAATCAATTGTCTGCCTAAAATTGCATATGCTTTTTAATAGCTTATGAAAATGCAATTACTGTGCAATGTTGTTTGATTTTGCAGTGACTAATGAAGGCTAAGGACATTCATCTCAAATGCTCTTCCACCTCGACCAACGAGCTACAACTCAATAGCTTCCGAGGACGGACATCAGGAAGGGGGGCATGTTAACCCTCATGGCTCACGGACACCCTATCACCTACGAGACGGACGTTGTAACCTACGGTGGACATTGTATTATTTATTTGGTAGAGTCAGGTACCGGGCTTGTCGGTCCAATAGGAAAAGGGTAAGAGTGATCGCCGATGAGAGGCACACTCTAACTGGGAAATTCAAGGGATTAGTTGGCTAAGCATGGGCGCCCAAGTGTGAATGAGGTGAGCTCATATAAATGCCAACTAAACCTAAAATTCACTCATTCTCTCATTTGTGCAATAGAAGAGTGCTCTTGCTCCATCTCCATCTCCATCTCCATCTTCTTCTTCTTCACCTCCTTGTGTGTGTGTGTGTGTGTGTGTGTGTGTGTGTGAGAGAGAGAGAGAGAGAGAGAGAGAGAGAGAGAGAGAGAGAGAGAGAGAGAGAGAGAGAGAGAGAGAGAGAGATCGAGCATTGCAGCGGCACGACGGCGGTGAAGCGGTTGAGCGCGACGTAGCGGTGTCTCCTTCTTCTTCGCGGCGAGGAATCCTCCACGGCAGGAGCATAGAGCGGTGAGTGACACACCATTGCCCTCTTTTGAGCTTACTAGTTAAGCTAGTTGTGTGCTTGGAGCCGTCTATGGATTGCACACAGTGTTAGGCAAGGCCCTTGCTTCGACAATGCGGCAAGGAGCGCACAATAATCTTACCATGTCTTAGTACCTTGTCTTTATGTCAAAGAATCAATTTGGGTTGAAGTACCTCTTCTTGATCTCTGATCTTGGGCGGGTCCTCAATGATTGGCTCTTGTGGTGGCTCTCCTTTGTAAGGCTTAAGTAGGCTCACATGAAAAGCATTATGAATGAGCCAATGATTGGGCAACTTGAGTTGATAGGCCATCTCATTGGTTGGTTTTAGGATTTCAAAAGGACCATAGTATTTTTTTTGCTAGTTTAACATAATACTTTTGGTGGCCCATAGGATTTTTGTCCATCGTTTGCCTCAATCAAGCCTTGGGAAATTGGAGTAGGAACCAATCAATTTCCTTGAAGCTAAGGCCTTTCCGTGCTTGTTAGCAACAGCCTTTTGCCTTTGTTGCAAGATGGATATAGACTCCTTAATCTTTTGGAAAGATTCTTGTAGGTCTCGTCTATATTCATTGGCGATGAAGATCTTCCCATGTACCTTAAGTAGCAAGGGACTTTTAGGTATTCCTTCAATGATTTCAAAAGGTTCCTTCCCCGTAGTAGTATGGACAATGTTATTGTACGCAAACTCTACAAGAGGTAGATACTCTTCCCATTGGGAATGTTGATCTACTTTGGTAACATAAGTCTTAAGTAGATCTAGAATCATATGGTTGGCCATCTGTCTGTGGGTGACAGTCCGAAGAGAAATTAAGCCTACCTAGATTCTCAAAGAGACCCTTCCAAAAATTAATGGTCTATCCGACACTATTGATGTTGGCAAGCCACTGTGTTTAAAAATTTGGGATATGAAGAGGGTTTGCATTTGGTGTGCCTTAATAGTCTTTTTTTGACAGGTATAAAGTGTGCTTGTTTCCTAAATCTGTCTACTATTGTCCATATTCCCATATTCCCATGGATGGACTTGGGCAATCCAAAGATAAAATCTATGGATATGCCCTCCCATGGTGAATTAGTAACTGGTAAAGGATGGAAAAAGGTTGCTTCCCCTATCATATTTTGTCTTTTTCTATACCACACATTTTGACACATAGTCTTGTATGTCAGTCTTCATGATAGGCCAATAGAAATACGTCTCTACTCTACGAAGGCTAGGTTGAATCCCTCAAATTATACTAATTCTAGCTGAAAATTAAAGGAAAAAATTAGTAAACCATGTTAGATAATTACATGCTATTTATCAAAGTTATATCACATGATAAAAAATCTGTGAAAATTAAATTAGGGTTAGAAAATTAATATAGATACTAATCTAAGTCAAATTGTACTAATTCTAGCTAAAAATTAAAGGGGGAAATTGGTAAATCATGTTAGATAATTAGATGCTATTTATCACAGTTAGATTACATGATAAAAGAGACGTGATAATTATCTTAAGGTTAGAAAATTGATATAGATATTTATCTAAGTCAAATTATACTAATTCTAGCTAAAAATTAAAAAGAAAAATGAGTAAATCATGCTAGATAACTAGATGCTATTTATTAGAGCTAGATTACACGATGAAAAAGTCGTGATAATTATCTTAAGGCTAGAAAGTTAATATATCTATTTATCTATGTCAAATTATATCACTTCTAGTTGAAAAAGATAGGAGAAAATTAGTTAATTAAGTTGAAAAATTAAAAGATAATTACTAGAGGTCATAAATATCATTATCTACTTATGATAATTATACCATAGTTAATTAGTCAGATAGGAAAGTATAATTGACCAAAAGCCCTATGTTTAGCTAAAGATTAATTAAAATAAATAGACGTTGCAGTCAAACGTTTCTAAAAAAATTACAATAATTGTAAACCAATGGTATAAAGTTGAGAAAATGAAATCTTTAAGAGAAATTAAATAAAATACATATTAAGCTCAAATTAGGCAAATTCCAAGCTTAAATTTTGATGAGAAAATTAGGAAAAAGATATAAAAAATTATAAAAAAATTAGGAGAACTTAGAAAACCCTTAAGGAAGCTTTGGAAAAAGTTATCATACCTATATAGGCAAATAAGAAACTACTAGGTCAAGAATTTTCTTATTAAGACTACAAATTTACCCTTGATTGGGTTAATATTGAATACAAAGGTTACGTCTAGCTTTTGGATAATTTACCTTATGATTAGACGTCTTTTTTTAAAATGACAAGAAGTTATTGAACCTTAAAGGACCCGAGCAAATCCTACATCTGATGATGAGGATGGAACTCCAAAAGGAACTAGAACGTCGCATGGCGACAAAGCCGGGCTTAGTATTAGGCCTACTGATGAGAGTGTACATGCCTTGATGGTACAAAAATGCCAGATCAGTCCCAGGTGGGTCTTTGTTATAATTAAGTTTAGATAATTCAAGTTTCTCTTTAAATATTAACATTGCCTACGGAGTAAGGAATTAGGAAATGTAAAAACTAGCTGAAAACGGAAGACATCTTCCAAGAAACTAACGTGCAGTCGTTTGTAAAATTAAGAATGAATTGTTTGGGTTAAAAACTGGTTAAATTAGGAAAGATATGATTGATCATCCTTAAGATAGCTTGTTTCAAGACACCTCCGACTCCTTGGTATATTTTGATGAATAATGATGACTTTCCAGCCACGGATAAGTTGGTTACCTCCATGAACCATGAGTTTCTACTCTGTGTCATGTCTGGTGGTCTTGAGACAAGAAGAGTATTGGTCATGGTTATTATGGTCAATGTATTTAATTGATGGTACCTTGTCTTAAGTTTAAAGATGTCTGTTTGCTAAAAGAATGCTTTTTATTGCTGTCTTTAATACTTGATTTAAGGAATCACTGTGATGAAAAGTTAAAAGAAATCATTATTCTAAATGTTAAAACAATGTGGTAGTAATTAGAAAAACAAAAGAATCATGTGTGAGTGGGGATTGACTAAGGTTGTCAATCATGGATGGGTCGACCTGATTAGTCAGGTTACTATCCATCCCTGCACACTAAAAATGTTTAGAAAACTTCTTCACTTGGAAGAGGAGTCCACCAGCGGCTGTGCCCTCACATATGTTAGGGGAAAAAAGGCGTTGGTTGAGGATATCTTAGCCCAACTTGTGGAAATTATAGGGCCAAAATAGTTTTGGATTTTTAAAATGTTGTCCCGTTTTCGCTGCGAGATAGGATTAGGTCTTCTTCTAGGGCTATAGACCCAAGCCATTGTCAATGGTAAAGGTCTATTCCTTAGATTTTTCTTGTTTAAACACTTTGATTTTTATTAGGCCTAGAGACCTCTCAAGGACCCCATTCCAATTTTGGTGTTTCATGGGTTGGGGATCTCACAACCTTCTCCACACTTTCCATCACTCATGGTCCAGTTGATTCTTTATTAAGCAACTGAGGACCCTTGCTATCTGTGGTGGGAAGGATGTTACGAGAATGGACACCCTCCTGTTGTATTTGGCTAATTGCAATTGGGATAGCTGGCTTAATGGTTAATTATGCGCTGTCTATTTGCTTTAACTATCGCCAAGGACATACAACTAAGACTAAAAGAGTGACCAGGGCTAGAAAAATACAATTTTAGACCTAACCTATGAAAAAAAGGACAAATTGAAATTTTTTCCGTTTTTAGATGAAGCTTTTGCGGGTAATTACACTAAAACTCATGCAAATGTCCCTGGTTTTCTTAAAGAAAAGCTCAAAATCTACCCCGCCAGTTAAAAGACACTTGACCCAGGTCTTGGTTTTCTAAAAGAAGCCTTAGAGAAGTGTTGGGTTAGGCATACTTTCCATGTTTTGAGTGATGATTGAGACTTACCTTGAATGTTATTTTGGTTTTAAAGTATTACATGGATATTTTTATTTCACCTTTCATTTCACTTCCTCACATGGCTTGACTTCTCTTGCATTCTACTCATTTAGCTTTGTCCCATGTATTGACAATTATATTTGTGGTTCTCACTATGTCTGCAATAAGATAGGAGTCAAGTTAGACACCCGTCCCACATTTGGAGCTGCTGCGATCGAAGAGACCTAAACTAGGGAAAAACATGAGCATCTTGTGTAGTTGTCCTTTAACTTCCTCTAGGATCACCTAAAGTCAAAACTTTCTTTTTAAAACCGCATAGCTTAAGATTGTTGTCTTTTGCTATGTAGAGGTAGCTTGGAAGTAAGTGCACTTGCTAAGTACCTTTTAGGGTTGTAGGATTGTAGGATTATATTAGGATTTTGAGAATGATTGATGGATGAGATAAGTCTTAAAATCAAGGCTCAAAAAATGATAAAAAACAAGAAAACAAGTGTTTGTGGACACTTTGACAACCCCATTGCAGTAGAATCTAGGAGTAGGGTAAGTAGAATCCGAGGTGGGATCTCAAAACATTGATCACTCCAGAAGAATCAATTGTGAGTTGTTTTTGTGAAGTTACATAATTTAAAGTCTACGGCTGGAAACAACACCAAAAGACTGTCAACCACTGAACCCGACTGGAGATTATGCTTTAAAAGTTGTATGAGCCAATGGGTAAGCTTAAGGATGTATTTGAGGTAAATTTTCAAGAGTTTGCAAAAACTCAAATTATTTACTTTTTCTTGACATTTTAGGCCAAATTAAGTTTTGCCTTGACTTAGAGGCTTAAAATAGATCATAAAAAGACTGTCCATTACAAATTTTAAAAGAAGCGCTCATTTTGGACCAAAAGTCAGTAATCACGATTATTTACTTTCAGCTGAAAAGTAGTCCATACCAGAGACTCTATGCATGTGTACAAATATCTTTTGTAAAGGCCCATAAAATTTGGATCACCAAACTGACCAAAACCTTGATAAAAACTAAAATTTGTAATTGACTGTCGAGAACTTGAGTGTGAATTGGGAAAATCTTGTTCAAACTTAGTGAAACTTGACTCAGAGGCTTATATTGAGGTGTTAGACAAGTGTACATGCTCAATTGACAAAAAAGATGCAAAAATTTATCAGAAGTAAATAATCGTGATTATTTACTTTTGTCCCATTTCTCAACTTTTTTGACCAACCCAGCATACCACTAGTTTTAGCATGTTATAATAAGCACACAAATCAAATTTGATAAGATTTGGATCATTGGAGTGAAAATTGTGGCCAAATTTGTAAAGTCAGTCTGCAAACACAAAACTGTTGACCATTTGAACAAGGATTATCCAGACTTGATGAAACTTGGCTAGGGAGCTTAAGTTGAGTTACTTAACCATTCTGTGTGAACTTTGTGGCGAAACATCGCATAAAAATATCAGAAGTAAATAATCGTGATTATTTACATCTGTTACAAAATTGGATATATTTGCACATTTGAGTGTACCACAAGGTCAAGCATATCAAGTAGATCACACATATAAACTTTGATGAAATTTGGATCACAAAAGTGAGACTTAAGCCAGATTCTTGAAAACCGAGTCTGCGGATATGAAATAGTTGATAACTTGGACAATTTTTGTTCAAGCTCAGTGGAACTTGTCTAGAGACCTCAACAAGTTGAATACTTGGCAAAACAAGCTAAAAAGTGCATTAAAAAAGTGCTAAAAAGTAAATAATTGTGATTATTTACTTCTAATACACAGAGACATAATTTTGGACTTTTGAACCTGTACGGTGTTAGAACAGCATAATACAAGACCACCGATCAATTTTGAGTTCAATTGGATCCAAATCAGTACATGTTCACTTAGTTTCCAGGTTGTAGATTAGTCCTCTCATTTTTTGCAAAAGTAGAATCTGAAAGTCTGAATTGATGACTCACTTAGCTCAAATTGAAGTGTTACACATAGACCAGTCACAATAGTTAGAAAAAATTGTACAGTCTTTGTGAAGGAATAGCTAACTTGATTAAAATTGATACAGGAATCATGTTACAGATAAGGAATTGAAAGCTTGACAGGAGTTGCAATCAAGTCAAGTGGAAGAAACGGATAACAAGTCAATCCGATGGTAAGTACTCTATCCAGGGCTTCACAAGTCTACATGAACCTTAGATTTGGTCGTATACTAGCACACCAAGCATATTTGGAGAGACCGTTAGTAGAGTATCCACCGAAGAGAGTGTGAATCAAGGTGATCACTTGGACACTATCTTTGAAGAAGTCACAAACACTTTCTCAGAATCAATATCTGAAATGTCTTCCTATTCGACTCATTCAAGAACCGGAACAACACTGCGTTATAAGCACATACTCACCTTTTATAAGACTAATGGCCATGGATCTCAGGTTTACCTAGATCCTAATGAAGAGTATGCCATTCGCATTGATGACCATGACATAGAGTTTGAAGAGGAAATCAAGGCAAACACACAAGGAAAAATGTATATGGATAAAAAAACAGAACCCCGTATTTACAAGTCAAAAACCCTAACGTGATAGACAAATGGGGGTTAGAAGTAAATACCATAATTCCAGATATGGCCTCAAAGGAAGGACCACCGACTTTAAAATTTGATAGATACGATCAAGTTGATTTGGAGCCTTTAAAACGGCTTAACACGAATAATCCTAAGATCAAAGTTTATTGTTGGGAGGATAGAACCGTCAAAGATCTTCTATGGGCTTCTCATGCCAAATCAGGACAGTTAATACAGATGAAGATAATCTATATCTTCAAAATCAACGACAAGGGTTCAACAGATCTACCAACCTACCTATTTAGAGATTGTTATAACAGTAACTTTGCTATGATGATTCCTGAGGAGGTAGAACAAACCAAATACCAAGGGTACTCCATAAGAGATTGGATATTGTGTCAAGGATTAGAGACTATTCCAAGTGAGGAACTCCGCAAGAGATCTTTTGGGAGTAATGTTAAAAAACCCAAATCTTCCTCATCATGAAGAAAACCGGGTGACACTAAAGCCAATCCAGGGCTACATGAGTCACTATTTCCAATAGACTGGTTTGAAGGACTTGGGACAAGACCAACTGCCAGGAGATTTGGAGTTGAACGAAATAGACGTGCCAAACCAGCTGATCTTCAAAAATGGACCAGAAAATATAGTGGATATGGGGATCCATATGACCACTTAGCAAGCTTTAAGCAAGTACTAAGAGCAGAAGCATATTTAATTTCCATACTCAATTTGAGGGATTTGGAATGACATTAGAAGCAAAAGCACTTACATGGTTCCAAAACATTCCTCCAAGGTCGATGATGGACTTAAATACATTAGCTCAAGGATTTGTAGTTGCATGTTCCAAAACGGGGATCAAACATAGCACAATAGCTCAAATCTATAGCTTCAAACAGAAACAAGGTGAGTCTGTTAGGGATTGTGTAACTAGAATGAAGCAATACATTGCAAGATGCACAGAACTAGAAATACCTGCACAGGAAAGATTAGTATCATTGTTTCTAGAGGGAATGCTAAACAAAGAACTTCATGCTATATTGTATAGCAAGAAACATATGATCATAAAAGAGTGCATGTAAGATGCTATTGACTTAGGAGACAATTGTGATATTTTCAATGAAGAAGATGTCCTTAAGGATAATCAAAGTGAGAAAACACCATCCACTAAACTAGCACAAGTGGGAACGGCTGCTGCAACACCGCTTACAACCATAGAAGACATGCTCAAAAGGATGAATGAAATGATGAATAACATGCAAAAAAAACCTCTGAGGGGACCAGGGCAAGGGATACCTCAACAGGGACAACCAATTAGTCCACATAAATGGTGTTCAATCGAGGGTAAATGGACCAACCATGAGACTAATTAGTGCTATTACTGACCAAAGTATGATGAAAATGTTCAATATGTGCCTATGAGACCACAAGGACAACCCATGTATAGATAGAAACCTAATATGGCCCCAGCTCAAAGACCATTGGGTATGGAAAGACCTCAATCCGTGCTGGGTCAACAACCTCCATATCTTGGACATCATGTAGTGCCTGTAAAGTACATGCATTCAGAGGAAATCATAGATGAACAAGCACTTGTGTCTGCTACACCCTATGTTGAACCTAGTCCATTTACAGTAATGGTAGAAGGAGATTGGTATAATTCACATCCACCATCAATGGAAGAACCTGTGACTTATACTACACCAGAGCTTGCACCGATGTACTATGTAGCTAATCAAGGTGTTAGACCTTCAATGGTAAGGCTCATGATTAAGCCAAGGACTGGAAACTGTCATAACTGTGGTGCAGATGATCATTGGAAAAATGAATGCCCAGAGCCTAACAAGAACATTGAGCCAGTTGAAGATTTTTGTATACAATGTTGCAAAAAGGGAGGACACTTCCTTGAAGATTGTCCAAAAAATCCTTTAAACAAGGGTAAAACAGTAGTGAACGTAGTCCAAGTGATACCTAGTAGCTCATTAGAGAGTGGACCTATTGTTCCAATCAAGATAATCACCAGAGCCCAGGCTAAGAAAAAGAAACATAACTCATATGATAAGTCGGAGAATACCAAAGCTTCCTCTCAAAAGACCAAAAGAAGCAGAAGCCAAAAATATGAGATGCGAAAACAAAAACAAAGGGTTGAAATTGAGGAGAAAGCCAAGAAAATATTCCAAGAAAAGGTGAAAGAAACTAGAAGTGAAATCAAGGAAACCACAGTGAAATCTGGAGGATCAATTTCGGTAGACAAAATTTTTGAGGTAATCAATGCAGCCCTGGAAGATTACCAAGTGGGACTTAAAGCAGGACAAAACACGGACAACAAGTGGAAAAACTACCCTTCTCCAGATATGGAAGCAGCTAAGCTTGAAGATTATCAAAATTTGATAAAATTTACTCAAGAGATGCTGGAAAAACAAAAACCTAAGGTCGACAGTATAGCAAAACCTGAGGAGCTTGTTGTAGGAATCAGTAAAGAGAAATAAAGTGTGGTAGAATCCCACCTTGAAACTAAAGAGCCAGAACTCATAATGCCTGACAATGAAGATGCCTTAGATGGAATTCCGTTCATAGAAGAAGACTAGCCAGGACACTTATGGGAAAAAATTAGAGAGATTAATGATGGGAGCCTAACTTTGAAGTTAGCTCCTATAGAGGAAGTTTCGTTAGACAATCTACCTCCTCATATGGACATGGATGTACAATCCTTGTATGGGGATTTACACTACCCTCTTACTTGGGAGATAACGACGACGAATCCATAGTGTGTAAAAACCAGTCTGTTAAAAAGAGCGAAACAGACCCTAGAGGTAGACACCATCCATTCAATCGTGTCTACACCCATTCAATGTACTCTTACTTTAAGAGAAATGTTAAAAATTAGACCATATTTATGGAATGATCTACAAAAAACCCTAGAGAAGGTGGGGATAACATGGCTAATCATGAAAATTTTGGAAAAATTGAAACACAAAATGGATAACAAAGAGATTAGATCCATTCCAATGAACAAAGTTGGAGAATACTATGAAGGGGAAGAAGGAAACCCAACCCTTTCAATGAAATATAATGATATAGAAACAATGGCAATACTGGATAGTGGGGCAGGCATAGCCATAGCCACGAAAGCAGTATGGAAATCATGGGAAAAACCAGCCATTAGACAAACTCGAATGAAATTGCAATTGGCTGATGGACACATCAAAAAACCCTTAGGACTGCTTGAAAAAGTGATGGTTAGTTCTTGTGGAATTTATTATCAACATACTTTTGCAATAGTGGACTTTGGAAAGAAACTCAATTATGAAATCATCTTGGGAAGACCTTTCATGCGACAAGTACAACTCATACAGAATTGGGGAAACAATTAATTGTACTGGAAGCAAGTGGGATCAATAACAAGGGTTAATCTAAAAGATCACACTTATAGAGATGTCATGAAAACGCCCATACAAGAATTTGATTCAATCTCTTTGGCTAAAACTAAGCTTCCACTTTGGTTGAACAAAGACACACTTATTTGGATGTGTGGAGCTTCAGAAAATGCGAGCTTAAAACGAGAAGAATGTATTTTGGAAAGGGATTGCACAGAGGAAGCTTATGTACATGAATCCTTTCTCGAGCATTTGTTGATCCATTTGAGTGGATTCCAATTTTAGCAACAATGGATGTTTGTGTGAATACATCTATGCCTACTCGATTTTGCAATGAGGACGGCTGTGACATAATTTTCATACAAATGATCTCAACCTTTCACATTGAAGATGCAGTTCAAGAACCTAAGGACTTAATGAAAGTTCAACAAGTCTTTTCAGACCTCTACTATGATGTAGCAAACGAGTTAGAAGAACATTCAGCCACCTCATGAAAGGAGGGAAGGAAAAGTTTTTTGACTTCTCAAATTTGAAACCAAGAAGACAGAAATGGTATAGAAGAAAAAGAGACACTAGGATCTTGAAACCTAAACCCATGCCATCAGTCTCTAGTAGAACATAGTTTCTGATGCAGATAGATGCACATGATTGTGTCAAAGACAAAATCACGTGTAGATATCCTTCAGGCGAAAAGCAAGAAATATCAAAAACATTGAGAAAAATGGGAAAGGAAATTCAAGCAAAACCTAATTACTAGGACAAGGATTCAACCATGACACGAGTTGAACGAAGAAAGAAGTATCAAGAGTTGAAGAAAGCTCTAAAGGAGATGTATACCACTGAAATGGAAACCACTGAGGAGGAAGATAAAGATGTAATGAGTGTTGCATCCTATTATAAGAAATATACTCTTCAAGACCAAAAGATCATAGTCAAACAACCTGTCAAAGAACTAAGGAAACAGGAGGAGTCCTACGAAGGACCTGAAAATGCAAAAAAGATAGATTTGGTTGAACCAGGAGGAGAGCCTAGACCTGCCTACATTACAAATGACCTGATGGAAGAAGAAGAAGAGCTTTTGTTAAGCTTACTGAGAGAATACCGAAATAGCTTTGCTTGGTCTTATAAGGATTTCAAGTGTGTTGGTCCAGAAATCTATCAGCATACTATATCTATGAGAGATGATGCAAAACCAAGCAGACAGAGACCATACACTTACAATGAAACATTTACCAGGAAGATCAAAGAAGAGATAGAAAAGCTAAAGGAATCTGAATTCATTTATGAAATTGAACACACAGATTGGGTGTCTCCCATTGTGGTAGTACCCAAGAAACATCGAAGATTAAGAGTATGTATCAATCTCAAGAAAGTGAATGCAGCTACTATTAGAGACAAATTTCCTCTTTCAATCACTAAGTATGTTCTAGAATGAGTTGTAGGAAAAGAAGCTTACAGATTTTTAGATGGCTTTTCGGGATACAATCAGCTTTTGGTTGACCCAAAGATTAGCATAAAACTGCCTTTGCAATTGAATGGGGTATTTTGCCTATCAGGTTTAACCTTTTGGGCTAACTAATGCTCCTGCCACTTTTCAAAGATTGATGATCCATGATTTTAAGAAATACCTTCGAAATTTCTTGGAAGTATATATATATGATCTATGTGTACATTCATCAATCCGGGCTGATCATTTTGAACACCTCAAAAAGGTATTCGAAAAATATAGACTTTATAGGATTTGTTTAAATCCTAAAAAGTGCACATTTATGGAAGAATTCTTGGACATATAGTGTCTAGAAATGGCATAGCTACTGATATGGATAAAATTCATGTTATTGTTGAATTGCCTAGACCAAAGGGGTTCAAGCTTCCATGGGACATTGTGGATATTATGCAAAATTCATTTATATGTACGCTATAATTGTTAAACCCATGTACGGCTTGATTACACTCTTTGAATGGACTCATGAGTGTGAAGAATCCTTCATGAAGCTTAAGCAAGCTCTCACTTTAGACCCAATATTGAAAGCACTAGAGTGGAATAAGATATTCCACATACATGTAGATGCTTCCAATTTTTCCATTGGATGTATACTAGCTTAACCAGGAGACGGAAAATTTGATTTTCCTATTTCTTATGCTAGTAGACAGTCGAATATGGTAGAGGAAAACTATACAACCATTAAAAGAGAAGGATTAGGAATGATCTATGCCGTAAAAAAGTATAGACATTATCTATTAGCTAACAAATTTGTGTTCTTTGTGGACCACCAAGCCTTATTGTACTTGGTCAACAAGCCATGCAACACAGGAAGATTAGTGAGATGGTTCATCATTATTTTGGAATTTGATTTCACTGTAGTTGTAAAAAAGAGCACTACTCACCAAAGAGCAGATCATCTATCAAGGATTATTTTAGGCAAACCACCAAGGGGAGTAGACAATGATCTACCAGATGCATATCTGCTCTCCGTGGAAATGATACCTTGATGATCGGAAAATATGGTATCATTGATGACCATAGCTCAAGTGGATTCGCAAATACCACCTCCTATTACAACCGGATTGATTGAGCAATTGGCTATGTATCAATTACTAGTAGGATGGCTATACAAAAGAAATCAAGATGGAATATTGCTTTTGTGTATTAATCCTGCAGTGAAAACCCAATACCTAAGTCAAGCACATATTACCATAGTGGGACTTCACTTTGTGAAAGACCAAACTATGCAACGAATCTTGAGACTATGAGTATTTTGGCCAACCATGAGGAGTGATGTTTACTCATTTGTAAAAAAATGTCCTCAATGCCAGAAACAAGCACCCATACCTCATGTGACATTGTTCCAAATATCACTCGTTCCTAAGTGGAGTAACTATCTAGTTACTTACTTATCAAGCCGAACATTTTGTGAAGATATGAGTAAATGCCGCCAAAGAGCAATTGAAACTGAAGCAAGAGACTATGCTCTTATTGGAAACCAATTGTATTGAAGAGGAAAGGATCAACATCTACGTCTTTGTGCAAATGAAGATGAATATATTTCCATTATAGAACAAGCACATGTTGGAATAGTTGGAGGTCACTTGTCTAATAAAACCACCGCAAGAGCAATCTTGATGGCATGCATATGGTGACCAACAATTTTTTCAGATGCCAAGGAATATGTTCGAAGGTGTGATGCATGTCAACGAGAAAAAATGTGAACCCGTGTAGATAGCATGCCCTTAAGAACAATGATGGGGGCTAGACCTTTTGCAAAATGGGGTATAGACTCTGTTGGGCCAATACAACCACCTGCTTATAGAACCCAAGCTCAATATATCATTGTAGCTACGGACTATTTGACTAAATGGGTAGAGGCTAAGACAACCCAAAAGAATGATGCCAGAACCACAGCCGCATTCTTGTATGAGAATGTGTTCACAAGATATGGACTGCCAATAGAAATTTTCAATGATAGGGAAACTCATTTCCTCAATGAGGTAATTGAGTATCTGCTTAATGAATTTATAGTCATCCATAACAAATTGGCTCCCTATCCCCCACAAGCAAATGGACAAGCTGAGCACACAAATAAAATTCTTAGCTCAGTATTAACTAAAGTGGTTAGTTCAGGACGAACTGATTGGGAGATGAATCTCCATGCCGCTCTATGGGCTCATAGAGTTTCGTTCAAGATAGCTTTAACCTTGTTTATGGTGTTGATGCCATATTGCCAAAAGAATTTCTATTGCCGACACTGAGGGTAGCTAAGGACCTTGAGTGGAATGGACTTGAATTGTTAGAGAGGCTTGAAGATTTAGAAAAAACTTGATGAGCACAGGTTAACAACTATAGCTCACATCTATGCACAAAAGCGGAGACAAAAACAATTTTTTGATTCCCATCTAGTCACAAAAATCTTCAAAAAAGGGGACTTATTTAGTCTACTCCCTTAAACAACACATTCCCAAGTTTAAGAAAAGGGGAAATGGATTGTTTATCATTGAAGACGTATCTCCAAGTAGAACAATCAAGTTGTCCACCCTAGAGGGTGAACCAATGGCTAATTGGATTACTGGATGTTGTTTAAAGAAGTACAATTTTCCACTACCAATGAATTGCTAGGAAAGATGCATGCAGCAAAACAGAGAAAGATGAAACGACAGCAGGTCATTGAAAGATGGATTTGGAGGAAAAAGGAGCACTTATCTTCTCCGCAAACTGTAAAACCGATGACACAGTGGAGAGTTAAGTCTCAAAACACTCAACCACAACAATTCATCAAAGAAGAACCAAGATACAAATGGCGAGTTAAAGCTCAATAACCGTCATCATGGATTCCGACAACTCAAGAAATTAGCGTGCCAAGCCATCCTGATGGTACAATATAGCAAAGAGCACACAAGCTAAAAGATTTTCTCTTTAGGAAACAACAAAAGAAACCTCGTCCTCAGAAACCCTTGAGTTAATTGCTCAAGACCCAATTCTTGCACAACATAATGGTTTGAATTGCATTGATCTTTGAAGCATGATAGAGCCAACCAAGGCTATGTATAAACACAATTGTTCAACCCATGCACACAGTCGTCCCGGAGTACGCCATCTAGGAGGTGTGGAAGGGAATTAAGTATTTAAGGGCAATGTTTGAAGAGAGAGGAAAAAGTTGGATGTTAATGTTTGATTTTTTGCAAAATTACCTAATAATGCCCTTACAAAACCATCAATAGGGAAAATATAACTGATGACAGCTCCTTGATGAGTGTAAATAGTGTATATAATATCAGAAAATCATTAAAAAAATAGCCTTTTTTGCTTATTTTCATTATTTTTTTGGATATTGGGACATAAAAATGGAGAAATCCACCAAAAAACAATAAGGCAGTGTTTCCCAATATATTTTCTTAATTATTGATTTTTCACTTTGCTTTTTTAGCGTGTTTTATTATTTTCTTTGATTTTTATAATAAACAGATCAAAAATAAAAAATAAATAGCAAATGAGCTCAGATGGAGAAACTGAAGATATACTGATGATCAGAAGGACAAGGCAGACATGCACAAGAAATTTCAATCGAATCGACAAATGGAAGCGGGAAGCCTAAATTAGGCCGCCAAGGCCTACTTTCACAAATTCTTGCAAAATGAGCTAACGGAATCTGATTGAAGAAATTTTTGAGTTTAATATAGATTTCATGGTCTAGTAGGCCTAACAAGGGAATTTGAGGAAAAAATATTTTGGGAAGTCCGAGTATAGATATCCGAGGTAGCCCAAAATCACCTCATTTCCACTAGTCACTCTTGGAGGAGAGAGATTTTTGCACAATCGTCCATTTACAGCACCTATCTCACATGAGACATGCGGGGTAAGTTCTAAGCTTATCAATGGAAAATTCTATATGGCCTGGTAGCAAGTTTAGGCTCAGGAAAAAACCATAGAAATCTAGTTGTACACGAAATCCTACGACGAAAAATTAACCATAGCGGCCTGTCAGCTCAACCGAATTGTACGCGACTTGAATTGTAGCATGCCCGTATATAATAGAACACTTCCATATCACCAGATGACCATTTGGCAGAGAGCGGGGGGTCCCAAGTAGATAATCTAGGTTTTTGCCATATGTCAGAATTGGATTCTGACTCCACATGCAACTTATAGACTTGTTCTATACACAATGTATCTAGATGATTTAATGGAAACAGTCAAGCCAAGCTGTCGAATAGCAAAAAAAAGCTCGAAGGCTATAAATCATCAATTTTGACATATGAAGTCAAACTGACTCTGATGCCCCCCAAAACTAGATGGGTAGCATTAGGACTATGTAGCGGACAAGTCCATAGCTTCAAAAGTGACTAACCAACTCCACATGCCATCTAGTCACAAAAATCGAGTCAACAAGAGCACAAAGTGATACCAATACGAGCGAACTTTAAAAAATTCATTTTAGGACTTGTTTTAGATGTATTAAATATGTTTAGGTCAAATTGTCAATTCCTGCAAAAAAAGCGATTACTGTGTAAATAATCGTGAGTATTCACTTTTGTGCTTGTTTGGTTGGAAAATAGTATCTTCACTTCACCTATCACTTGTACACATCTATTACATGTCACATGTCAAGTATGAGCCAAAATGATCAAGAAAAACTTTGTATTTGTGGAAAAAACGCAACAAAGTATTTTCAATCCAATTTTGAGCAAACTCTCATATTTTTTATCCAAATCACCCCATATCTCACACACACATTCTATATCATGCCTAGAACCAAGCTACAATAAAAAAGGTACAAATTGATGAAAAAGTTAATAATCGCGATTATTTACTTTTTTGCCAAAATGGGTGCAATTTGCAATTTTGACCTTATGGGAGCTAAGAACATGATGTCCTAAGTCCACTAACCAAGTTTGAGCAAGTTTGGATCTCAAAAACTCAAAATCTCTTTATATCTACTATTTCAGAGTCTGAAAGCCTAATCTAGCACCATTTCCACCCAGTGCACTCAAATGAGCCCACACTTCACTCAGAGTACCTAAATGCTATATGTTTTAAGCCTCTGATGTCAAAAATGCAAAAAATTGAAAAAATCCCCAGCTGTAAATAATTGCGATTATTTACTTTTGTTGTAATTTTTTGCCTGAACTGTATGATTTTGATCTCTACTTGTTTTTGCATCTACGCATGCTCCAAAATTGATTTGAAGCAAAATGGACATGATTTGTCAACAATTCAAAATCAGGGCATTTGAGAGCGGAATTTGCAGAATTCTCTAACTTTGACATTGTATTCACTTAATAGGAGCAATGCAAGTGACCGAGAAGGCAAAGAAAAGGGTCTCCTAGAAAGAAAAGCTACAAGAGTTGCCACCATACCAATTAGATCAAAGCTCGGTGAAGACAACAAAGGCAACTTACTTGTCTAAATAACAACTCGAAGAAAACAACACCACGGTTTTCATTGGCAGATTCAAGAGTGAAGAAGGACACCAGGTCAAATTGCATATGCTATTGAAGGAGGTATATGATGTCGCGGCAAAGACAGACACCAAGGAAGCCAACAGAAGGCTAGGCCTAAGAGATTTCTACGACCAGGAACCATGCAACAAGGATTTTCAGAAGGCATATGAACTACTATCCTCAATCAAGGAAGATGGGTCGGCCCAAGAATCATTGATCAACAAGGGAAAAAAGGTTGAAGTGGTGATCACGAAAGGAACAGTGGTCGAGGTGAAGCTGCAACAGAGGGTATATCTATGTAGGCAAGAGATAGAAAAACCGATGGTACTTTTACCAAAGATACTGTTGATGCCACGTTTTTTGATCTTATCCAAAGGCAAGTGGAGGAACCATCTCGCTTATACCATCAACATTTTCACTTCCTCTCAAAGAGACTGCCATGATACACAACTCCAAACCATGAGGTTGCGACTACTTTCACTCAAGTGTTGAAGTCGACAACCAGGCAAGAAATAGATCATGGGCAGTATGTGCTTACAACAATAAAGGGAACAAAGAAAGAGGGAAAGATCAACTATTTGGGCACTCTAGAAGTGCTAACAACGATAGCATATCATGCTTTTGGAATGGCTGACAATGTGCCACTAGCCCCAAATCAGAATACCTAGATTGTGTGAGCTCAATCTTCTCCAAGGACCACTCGATCATCAAAGAGAGTGTACAAGTCAAATGAGGAATCTGCAAAAAGTTCCCATGAAGCCCATAACAGTGAAAGCTCTGACAACAAAGAAAGAAGGGCAAGGATTTAAGCAATGAAAAAGAAAGCAGTAGCAGCTCACCAAGAGGAACCGCAACAAAAGAAGGCTAGGTTTGAAAGATAAAAGCAGACATACAAAAGAAGCCGCCAAGATGCAGGTGAAGACCTTGAAAGATGGAGTCCAAGAGATATAAAGGGACCAAGAACCAAAACCTTGCAAGGAAAGAATGAGAGGATCCCAAATATTTCCTTGAGCGGATGTATGCAGAAGCTAAAGCTTTAAAGCTGAAGGAAGCTCAAGAAGCTCAAAAAAAAGTAGCAAAAGAAGTGGCTGGGTAATAGAGACAAACGGAAGCTTCTAAACAATGTGAGTCACATCATGAACACGAGGAGATGTCTCAACGGCCATCTTCACCAACTACGGAACAAAAAGACCAGCCCATGCCAAGTCCAAGCCACTCACCAACAGATAAGTCCAATGAAGACGCGAAGCCAAAGAAGAGCCTGAACAACAAGCAAAAGCAAGTTTTGAACAGCCAAAGGAAACAGAAAAGACAAAAGTTGGACCTTCTACAACAACACAACCAGAATCAGCCAAGGCATCCATGAAGCCTCAAGAAGTAGAAGCAATTGAGGCATCTATACAGCCTCAAGGAGGAGAAGTAGAACCACCTCCATGACCACAAGTAGAGGCTACAACACCAGCAGAAGAGCCACAAACTGAAATGGCCCAAACCTCTAAACAACCCAAGGTTGAGCATGAAGATTGGAAAGCAAATGATGAAGTTATCATGCAAGTGAATGAATATCCAAATAAATGTAGTTGATGACAAATAAGATGCGAACAACAGTACTTAGCTGCAGTGCTAAGGCTAAAGAGTTACTAGTCATCGATGCTCTACAAGGAGAGCTAGATGATAGAATGAACATCATTGCAGATCTTCAACGGCATATTATAGAGCTGAAAAATGAGGTATCCATACACCAGATTGCAAAGGAGAAGTAGCAAAAAGAGATGGAAGAGCTAGGAGAGCTCCTCATAAAGTTATCCAATGCATGCAAAAGCATAGATCAACAACTGATAGAAGTAACCAATGAACTTTTAACCACTACTCTATCAGTACAAAAGATCCAAGTGTAGCTCGATGTAGCTAATGCCTCTTTGCATTACTCCGAGCAGCAGATCAATGATAAAGTAGCATTTTTAAGATAGATAAGAGAAAACCCAGTTGTAGCTTCAATCAAGGGAACATATGAAGTCTACAAGGCTTTAGAAAAGAGGAACAAGGATCTTGAGCTTGAGATGAAGCTGGAACACCGCAAAGAAGAGATCTTGCATTGATGCGGGTCCAAAAGGGAAGAGCTATTGCTCAAATAAATAGAAGAATTGAAGAGAGTCAATCAACTACTATGAGAGGGACCAATAGAAACTCCGGATGAAGCGAGAACCTCTGAATAACCAACCATCAAAATACCCTCAATCTCTTTTGTTGATATGGAAACACAGCTGTCAGAAGGGCTTGTAGGAGAATTGGATTTTCAAGTACCAATTACGGAAGCCGAGAAAGTGTCAATGGTCCAACTTTCTAAAGCTGAGGAAGATGCACTAAAAGAGCAGATTGTCCAAGAATTCGATGCTGAAAAGCAGCAATGGACTGGGAGTTGAGAGTTCTCCACTCAGTAAATGTAACTCAACTCAATCCCAACCAAATCAATGCTCAACGGCACCAGCAATCACTACCCTACCCATTGATAAAGGTGGAGCTACTGCAGGTTAAGAAAAGACTATACAAGGATATGCAAGGAGAAGGCTCAGAGGATATCCACCCCAAGTGGAGAAAGAACTAGTTGAACAAAAACTCCATATATCTAATTCTATTCACAAGAGCACCTGCAGTCCTACAAAAGGACCCTACATTCTGTCCTGTACCAAGGGTAAGGACATGTCAGGCACACAATGCACTGAAGAAGAAGAGGCCAACATGGATGAATTACCCATGACTACCAGATCCAGAGAAGGGGACCAGCAATGGAAGAATACATTGTGAAAACCATAACGAGTGCCATGACAATCTTCAAGAGCCTCCCTGACCTCTCATGTGCAATGCTTTGTAAGATTTGCCGAATCCTTCTCACTTGTATTCAAACTTTTCACGAGCCTGAGAAAGCAGGAGCACCAAGGATGTCTTTCCTCAAAGGCAACAAAGGTCTATGTTATGATTTAAGTGGACAGCCTTCAGAAGAAGTCCTCTACGGCTTCTACACCAGATGCATGTTTCTGCCATCTAGCAATATGTTGGCATTTGAAGAGGCATTCTATACAGGTTTCTTCACATGGAGAACGAAGATATTTGGGCCAGTGATAAGAAACCTTACATCAAGGTTTGTTGGCTATTTTAGCCACTAAACTTAAAAACAGAGTCACCATACAATTGTTGCAAGTCCTAGACAAAGAAAGAAGAATCAGATATGAAAAATCTCTACATGCACTTAAAGACCGCCTCACCAACCGTCAACCTGAAGACTACTTTAGTCCATGAAGCTGTGTCAAGGGACGAAACAGTTGAGGAGGAGGGAAATGTTAGCAGCAAGCTAACTCGGATAACAATTTTCAGAGCTTTTATTGTTAATACTACTTATTATTTTGATGAATCGGGAATGTTGTAACTCCTACTTTCTAGATAAACAATGTTATTGATGAGCTAGGGCTACAAGCTTCAAGATTGTATCAACCTATCTTTAGTTAGAGTTCCCAGATTATTAGTTTTGACCACAAAAACCTTGGCTAAGGTATAAAAGCCGATTTTTGTAAGTATTCTACAGGTTTTTTGGATAATGAAACACACAGCGTGAGCTAACGATGCTCACTTCTTTCCTTCTTCCACTTCCTACTCTCTTCCCAGTTGTCACACATTGCAGTGCCGTCTGTTGGGTTGCAACGGCAGGTAAGAGCTCTACGAATTGACGTAAGCATTTCATGGTAATCCATACCTTTTGGCATCGTCGACATGCGGCCTAATTGCATCATAAGTAGGAGTTTAAGCTTAAAAGTCACAAAATAAGTATAGGCAGGGTACTGGGGCATCATTGCTAAGCATTTAGATGCATTCTGGGTCAAAAATGACTAGGTAAAAAACTCACTACTATTAATAATCGTGATTTTTGCACTTGACCTAAAGTGGGACATGAGACCATAAGCATGTGTTCTTAGGTCTTATAAACATGTCCTAGAAGTTTCGTAGCGTTTGGATGTCATTTGATGCTGTAACGGTTATGATTTGTTTGCCGATTAGTGACTAACTTTTGGTGATTTTTGTCATTTGAATGTAGCTTGAGTTAGATGTGAGTTGTCTGTTGTTTTCCAAGAGGTTAAAAACCTCTTGTAGCCTCCATGCACTAGTTGAGTCAACTTCGTCCCATGGATTGACAATTATATTCATGGTTCTTGCTATATCTGCAATAAGATAGGAGTGAGACACCCGTCCCACAACTCCCTTTTGCCAAAAAACTCCACTCTCCAATCTTCAAACAACACAAAAAAAGCCCCTAATCTGATTGAAAATTAACTCTTATAGTGGGGGGCCTTTAACTTTAGAAACTTCCCTCTAATTGTCCCATCTGGCATCCCAATTTGGAAATTTTGAAGGGGGGGCCGCCTTGCTTAATCTGCTCTCTTTTGTTCTCTTTGGATTTTGCTCTGAAGGGGGGTGCACTAGCGACATCGCTGGTGCCCCTTGGCATTATTTTTAATTTTTATTTGTTTCCTTTATTTTCACCCTTGGACTGCCTTTGATTTGGGCTCATCTTTGGCATTTGACCACCCATTTGATCGCCCTCATGGCCCCTTGTCCAGCTTGGATTTGGTTCCTTACTTCGGACTCCCTTTGCCTCACCTTCCCTCAGATTCTCTCTATCTCTCACTCTCCCTCTATGGGCTCCCACTTGCTTTGATCGGATTTGATCACCCACTTGATTTGGCCCTTCAATTTGCCTCAGATTCTCCCTTTTTGGATTTTTCCTTGAAGGCCATTTAGTCTGGCCCTTGAGACTCCCTTGGAGTGGGCTTTTGATTGGATTTTGGAATCTACCACCTGCACCCATCGGGGGCCGGGGCCCTCCTAACCTCACACCCCCACATTCCCTCTCACCCTCATACTCATAAGACCCGCCCCTTCCCCCGAGGCCCCAAGCACTAGCAACCTCGCTAGTTGAAGGGGGGGGGGGGGGGGGTTCCTTCCCTTAAAAACTTTTGCCCTTGAGGGCACATGACGAGCTGCTAAGGCATGCCACATCATCTGTCATGCCACCACCAGCGAGCTCCACCGGCTGTCCGCCACGACCATTGCATGTTGCCTACCTTAGACAAAACATCACCGCGCGTGCCCAGTGCACCACCGATCATCGCCCCCGTGGAGAACACCATGGCCATGCAAGAGAGCGAGCTCTCTCTTCCTTCCTTTGACACCCAAATAGGGTGCTTATTATGGCTCTTATATCACATGTTGCTCTGTCTGTATGTGGGTATAATGTTTGGCCATGTGGCGGCTCCTGGCCACCTCCACCCCATAGACCCCTCCAAATTCCCTATATGAGCTGTTAAAAATTTTCCTTTTTCTCCCTGCCTTTAGGGCTTTGCTCCTTAGTGCTCCTAAATCCCATGCCCGAGCCGCAACATCCCACTGAGATCTCTCATTGCTCACTTTAACTCGCGCGGCCTTTGTCGCCGTTTGATTCTCCTGAGGTGTCAAACTAGAGCCATCAAGAACAAAAAAAAGACACTTGTGGCTGCCCCTCGGGCAACTCCTCTAGACTTCATTGCAGATTGTAACTTAGTGCCTAGACATCCGACTGACAAGCCGTCGACTCTTGACGACTTCACCCATTGTCCACTACCTTCTCAAACCTGGTTGAGTCCAAAGATGGCTTGATTTCCAATGGACTCGGGTGGGCACATAACTGACCCCCGAAAAATCTTCTGACGGCTATAACTTGCAATCCATAGCTCTGATTTGCAATCCAAAAAGATAGGCATGCTCCATAACTCAAGTGCTGCACGTCTATCCGCTGACATCCGCTCTGGCCACCTGCCCCCAGCTGCCTTGTCTGTGGGAGATTTGCAACACCTTCTAACTTTAAACTGCGATATCTTCCACACCGAGGCTTTGTTTGATGAGCCGTCTAGACCAACTTGCACAGCAGGTCAAACTCCACATCCAAGGCACTGACTCAACACTTCAAGAACTTTGACCTATCATCCAAATTGGACCATCCTTGAGCCTTTTTGGCCTAAAAAGTCACATTAAGCATACACCTCCATGATCACTGACCTGCCTAGGTCTTCTACGTTGGATTTAGCACTTGGTCTTGCACCTGCTAACACCCTTTGCTTGGCATAGATCACTTTCTTGCACATACCAACTTTGGCTGCACCATCATTGCCCACCCCCTAGTTGAACATTTATGTTCAACCACACACATGCTTATGGAACCAAAAAAACCGCACACTCCAAACTCACACTCTGTACATCACAAAAACACCTAGCATATTTACATAGCGTGGCACCTGCTACCCGCCATCATTTCTCATGCGGGTTGCCCAACCCCCTGCTTTACCTTCTATCATCCACCCGGATCAAACACTTGCCATTGATAATCTTTACACGTTAACAACATCTTTTTGTAGTGCCGCACCCTCGCACACAACCAATTGTCCATATAATTTTCACTCGGCATTACTCCCTCGCTCGAGGAATCCACAAGCCAACTATCCACCTAAAACAAAACATCATTGAGCATACCATCATTCTCATACATACCACCACTTTCGCCGGACATATTGAACCCTGTCTCCCAATCATGTAGAGACCTGTGAAGGGAACTGCGGTTGGTATGCATACTCCCTCGCAACAACCTCTATTGGCACAACCATAAAAGCAGACTCTTGCTCTCCGAAAGGAACCTCCACCTGGGGAGGGGCTAGCCCTCGTATCACCTATATCTTGGCCAAAGCTCTCCCTATGAGCACCTACGCCTCTCCATCCATCTCACCCACTGGGTCATCAAATTTCAATCATCCTCATCATCCAGGTGTACCTATCCAAAAGAACCTGTTCCCAAGGCACCATCCATCTTCATCGGATCCTCCTCGCCTTCCATACCTGTGGAATCCTTGAGGCCATCCAAGAAAATAGAGCTATATGGCTCCACCAACATCCCTTGCTAATCCATTCCTACGATCTGTCCTCTTTCCATAGCCACAATAGCTCTCTCCTTCTTAAGAAACCCATGTACCTGCCGTACAACCAAAGCATATTCCACAACTACCTTGATGAGCATTATCATCAACATAGTGCCACATAGCACTCTCACCTGCATATCTTCGTTCCCAAACTCCAACACTTTTACCTGCTCTTCATTTGTAGAAGCTACCACTACATCTTTATGCATATAACAAGGTAACTTTACCTTTACCATCACAGGCTCCTTGGAATCCGTCTCCTTGACATAGAATGTGTAAAGAATGAGGATGCAAGAGAGCTACACAAGACAAGCACAAAGCACATAGAGATGGAAAGCTTCTTCTTCTTCAAAGAAAAGAGAGTACAAAATGACTAAGTGCTAAAGCTGAAAAGTAGCACATATGTACATGCGGTCACTAAGTGTGAACTCGCTAGAAGCGTACTAGGCTGGCACTATAAGTGTAGTCCAACTGTAGAATCACTGGCAGAGATCCTCCATGTCGGTCACCTAACGCTCCAGTGAGTAAATGCCATAAGCGGCCAAGACCCGTAGTGGATGCCAGCTCAAGGTGTAGAGCTCGACATCTCAACACTCCCCCTCGAGCTCTGCATGTCGCAGAGTCCAAGCATAGTCCGAAAACATCGAAGATTCTCAGCTCCGAGGGCCTTGGTAAAGATATCCACTATCCGCTCCTCTGTGCTGACGTAGACCAAGTCGATGTCGCCCGCCAACACTCGCTCTCGAACGTAGTGGTAATGGACCTCTATGTGTTTGGTCCTGGCATGGAACACTGGGTTCCTAGCCAACTGCATGCTGCTGAGGTTGTCACAATGGATGAAAATCTGCTGGTCCACCTGCACTCCCAAGTCCTCAAGTAATGTGCATAGCAAAGCTACCTTGCACGCCGCAACTGTTGCACCTCTGTACTGGGCCTCTGTGCTCGATAAAGCAACCGTAGGTTGATTTTTGCTGCTCCAAGTAACAACATCACTCCCAAAAGAGAACATGAAGCCACTTGTAGATCTCCTATCAACAATGCTACCTGCCCAATCTGCATCTGTATACCCATACAATGCTAATGGTGCATCTGCTGCATAGAACAATGTGTAGTCAAGAGTACCTTGCACATACCTAAGTGTGCGTCGTACTCCATCCAAATGTGGCTTCCTCGGAAGCTGCATGAACTGACACTCCAAGCCTACTGTGTAGCTCAAGTCTGGCCTCGTGATAGTCAAGTAGATTAGACTACCCACAATCTTCCTGTACATGTTGACATCCTCAACAACATCACCCTTCTCTGCACTCAGCTTTGCATTCACATCCAAGGGAATAGAAATTGGCTTACAATCAGCCATACCATACTTTGACAACATGTCCAAAGCATACTGTCTCTGTGATAGCCATACACCCTCTGGAGTCCTGATCACCTCAATGCCAAGAAAGTAGCGCAACTCGCCTAAATCTTTCATTTCAAACTCCTGTTTGAGAAGACCCTTCACATGGTCAATCTCCATAGCATTGTCACCAACAATAATAAGGTCATCTACATATATGGTAATGACCACAATCCCCACATCACTCTCACGTACATAGAGTGAATGATCAGCATGAGCTCTCCTAAAACCAATACTGACAAGATACTTGGCAATCCTGCCATACCATGCTCTAGAGCCCTGCTTCAAACCATACAAAGCTTTGAGAAGTCTGCATACATAATCTGGGTAACCTGGATCGACATAACCAGGTGGCTGATCCATATACACTTCCTCTTGTAGCTCACCATTCAAGAAGGCATTCTTTACATCCATTTGATGCATAATCCATCCTCTAGATGCAGCCACTGCTATGACAGCTCTCACAGTCGTCATCTTTGCCACTGGAGCAAAGGTCTCCTCATAGTCTATGCCATACGTCTGTGCATAACCCTTTGCGACCAGACTTGCCTTGTGACGCTCAATGTTACCATCAGCCTTATGCTTGGTTTTATACACCCATTTACATCCAATAGCTTTCTTGCCACTTGGCAATGGCACCAACTCCCATGTGTCGTTTGCTTCCAATGCAGCCATCTCTTCATTCATTGCATCATCCCAATGCACATTTCCAACTGCATCCTCAAAACATGTGGGCTCCACATCCTGTATCACCTTAGCCATGTAGGCTTGGTGATGTGCTAGATACCCATCATAAGTCAATTTTTGAACTGGATTTTTGACTCTATTAGATCTGCGCGGTCCTGGGTCACTCCTTTGCCCTCTAGCATCTTCTTGTACTTTCCTTACACCAGGTGTCCTAACAGCCGGAATTCCAAATTCCTCATCAAGACTTTGTTCAGGACCATCTGAATCCATGTCTACATGTGAAAAACCTGATGATGCATCAGCCATAAAGGGAGGTTCATCAACCTTTTCCTTTCCTTTTTGTGATACATTCCCTGTACCTGTTGGTGGAGTAACCTGCGTACGTAGTCTATCATTCCATGGTTTCTCAACAGAGCCACGAAAAGAGGACTCTTGTGGTCCACTCAAAACCTGTGACAGTGGCCTCACATTTTGTACAACCACATCATCTTTTACATCAGCCCCAATAGTGCCATGTGCATTACTGTACCAGCTGCTCATCTCATCAAAGACTACATCTCTGCTCACTCGTAATTCTCGTGTAGTAGGATTGTAGCACCTGTACCCCTTTTGTTCAAGGGAATATCCCACAAGAATACATTTCTCTGCTTTAGGATCCAATTTCCTACGCAGCTCAACTGGTACATGCACATAAGCTATGTAGCCAAACACTTTCAAGTGTGCCAAATCAGGCTTTGTACCTGTAAACTTTTCCTCAGGTGTTACATCATGCACCGCAACTGTAGGTGTCCTGTTCATAATGTACACAGCTGTATTTACGGCTTCAGCCTAGAAATGATGAGGCATGTTCTTCTCATTCATCAATGCACGTGCAACCTGTGCAATGTGCCTGTTTTTCCTTTCTGCGACCCCATTCTGTTGTGGAGTATATATGCATGTAAACTGCCTGCGTATACCATGCATTCGCAGAAAATCTGAAAAATCATTGGAGAAGTACTCTCCCCCTCCATCTGACCTCAATGTCTTGATTTGCATATCTGTCTCCTTCTCAATCATGACTTTGAAGTCTTGAAAGTGACCAAATACTTCACTTTTGTTACGCATGAAGTAGACCCATACTTTCCTTGTATGGTCATCAATGAAAGAGACATAATACCTGCAACCATGTATACTTGCAGTATTGGTTGGACACCAAACATCTGTGTGCACCACCTCAAGTGGGTTTTTACATACATTGCGCTCATGTGGAAATGAGCCCTTTGACTGTTTTCCAAACTGGCATGCTGCACACACTTTATGCATACCATCCACCTTGAATTTGGGAAAACCTTTTACAATCTGTTTTGATTGCATGCTGCGCAATCTCTGCTCATTGACATGGGCAATGCGTTTGTGCCAAATGTCAACATCAGCCACAACACCTGTGCCCTGTGCCAATAATGCAGCTTTTACCTCAGGCATGTCTACATTCAACGTAAAATTTCTGCCCACACATTTGCCCTCTGTGATCAGCTTACAGCCATTCTGGAAATCTTCTACATAACAGCCATTTGGATAGAAGAGAACCTGCAAACCCTGCTCAACCGTTTGTCCAACAGAAACAAGATTATTTGTAATTTTTGGGACATGAAGTACATCTGCTAAGTACTTTGATTTCCCACTCTTCGTATTTAGAGGTATGTCCCCTACATGAGCAATGGGGTGAGCTGTGTCATCTCCTGTCTGCACATAGCCTGACACATCTGGTTTGCGCATATCTCTAAACCACTCTCCATGAGACGTCATGTGATTAGAGGCACCTGAATCCACATACCAAACATCATCTTGGGTGGAATTCTCTGTAGTCATTGTATTCATTACATGCTGCATAACAAACATGCGCTTGTTTTTGCTGTCATCTGCATCTCTGCTAGTAGATGCATAGTTGCCCTGTTCTCTCTTTCCACTTGATTTTCCCTTTGGACAGTCACGTGACATGTGACCTCTTTCACCACAAGTCCAACATTCTCTGCTATCTGGAGTATGTTGCTGCCTGCTTGATCCTGCACCACGACCTCTTTGACTCCCCCTTCCTTGAGACTGGTTTCCCCTGCCACCTGTATTGTTTTGATTTGATTGACCTTCCAGAAATTGGCCCCTGCAACCCCTTGGGCCTCGACCACGACCTCTACCTCTACCTCTGTTGGAGTTAGAATAGAAGGCCTGTTCAGAATTATTTCTGCCATGAGAAGAAGATGTGTCAAGGTTCTTCTCCTCAAGAATAAGCATAGAAATCAAATCTTGGAACACGTGGATGTCGTCTCTTGTATTCATGGAAGACCTAAAATGTACATACTCATCTCCTAGACCATCCAAGCATGCATGGACAATGTCATCGTCTTCCACTGAGACTTTAATAGATCAAAGAGCCTCAATGATACTCTTGAGCTTCAAGGCATAATCATTGATTGAGAGGTTGTTCCTCTTAACCTGATTTAGCTCCGACTTTAGTTGAATCTTTCTACACTCAACGAGTGTCCACAATCAAGCGTACATATAACCACTGTACTTGTACAGTAAATCTCTGTATACTGCCCTTTGGAGACATGTTCAGAAACTTGTGCGAAAAACCCCTGGCATCTGGTCGTGGATTGCGAACGAAGGGATTGTGATGCTCTTGCTCTCTTAGAGGCTCTCTTGCCTGCACCAGGCTCTGATACCATGTAAAGAATGAGGATGCAAGAGAGCTACACAAGACAAGCACAAAGCACACAGAGATGGAAAGCATCTTCTTCTTCACAGAAAAGAGAGTACAAAATGACTAAGTGCTAAAGCTGAAAAGTAGCACATATGTACATGCGGTCACTAAGTGTTAACTCGCTAGAAGCGTACTAGGCTGGCACTATAAGTGTAGTCCAGCTATAGAATCATTGGCAGAGATCCTCCATGTCGGTCACCTAATGCGCCAGTGAGTAAATGCCTTAAGCGGCCAAGACCCGTAGTGGATGCCAGCTCAAGGTGTAGAGCTCGACATCTCAACAGAGATTGAGGCACTTCTTGCATAGACCTGAAATTTATTTTGAAAAGCTAGACATCACATCCCTGAGGAATATTGTAATGTTGTGTGATTACTTCCATAGTATACCATCTACCGTCCCTGTAGACATCCTTCCAAAATTTTATGTCTACTTTGAAACATTTTATGGGACTTCTTAGATAGTTGCCAATCCATTGATTGGTTGAACCAACAAAACCAAATAGAATCCTGCAACCAAAAGTGAGAGGAGAACTCCCAACTAGTGGGAGGGGACCAACTATTCTTCAGATCATTCCAAGCTTTCTAGAACTTGCAAACAAGTTGAGAGCCCCTAGGAATGAAGTTAGCATTAGAACAAAAAGCCTTCTTGTAAAGAGAGGCCATTCCATGCTCTGTATACTTCAAGGTGGAAAAGGTGAGCATTCTTTATTGTGAGTAAAGCCCATAAATCTGAGGAAGAAGAGGCTCTGACAATCCATTTGTTGGCCAACTTATTGGAGAGGTGTTGAAGGTTGAGTGTCCATAGTCCTCCCATCTCTTTGGGTCTGTAGCATATGCCCCATGAGACTTTTGGATTTCTGTTAGCTTGTTTTGACCAGGTTTGACCGTCCCCACAGAAACCTTCATGCCAATCCCAAATCCAGTAAGAGAACAAAGTTCAGACCATAAATTTGTTCTTTCAAATATGAAGTTTGAATAGACTACACTAACAATAGTGTATTTAAAAGGCTCTTTAAGTGTGATTGCTACCCAATTGTTGCTTGAATGATAATTCACTTGAGTAATCAATTGCTCATGCTTCACATTAATACCAACTACAACCCCTCCTTTCCCTGCAAAGTGATTGGTATAGAAGCATTTATAACTCCTACTGGTCTTTTGTAGCCTTAACATCAAGCTGGAACCCTTTTGTCTTGATTTCCTAGAGACAAATGAAATCAGCATGGAAATTAATATCCAGCATCCTCTTCTTTATCCTGGCAGCTCTAATTGGATCTGTCAAACCTTTACAATTTAAGGAAAAATCAAAAGTTGATCAAGTCATTTGTTGTGGTATTTAGAAGGCTTCACCAAGGACAATGAAGCTCTGTTAGGATCATAACTTTTCTCCTTTTTTCTTTTAGTCTTATTTCCATGAAGGGGAAGTGTCTCCTCTTTAGCTTGGGTCATAAGTATATCAACATAATTAACAGGTGACTGAGATAGTTTATTCAGCTCATCTTTGTCACGTTCTTGCAAATCTTTGAAAAAGAGATCCTCAGCTTGAAGATTATTTTGATGGATTTCTTCCATCCTGGGAGTTGGGGAAGGTATCTAAGTAGTTGGGATGCCAGGCTCTCCATCATCTGAACTATTCGAGTCAGAAGACATACCTCTTGTTTTGTCCAGAGGACTTTCTGGAGGGACCATATGATGTCCTTGAGAAGGAGTTTTTTTTGCATTCATCTGATCTCTTTCATGGTCATCATGGGGTAAATGAGAGGCCGCTGATTTCTCTTCCAGGTCCCCTATTCCTCATGCAAAGAAGGATCAAAAACATCATCCAATAAAGCTCCAAATCTATTGACATACCTATTGTTGTTACCCCTTGCTGCTGATCTGTTCCTATTGTTACCCCTTCTAAAGACTGGTTGAAACCCTTGGTTATTTTCTCTGACATCTTTGTTTTTTTTGCTTCCTTCTAAGCCTTATTGGCAAGGTTTGGACAATCTTTGATTAGATGCCCCTGTTTCAGACAATGAAAGCATGCATTGGGCAGGTTTCTGTAGACAACTCTTTGAATGTGAAGGATCTATCCATTTTGGTCTTTGAGGTGAATACATTTCCTTAAGGGAGCATGAATGTCTACTTCTATGAGTAGGTTTCTATCCCATGAATTTTCCAATCTGAGCCCCTAATTGCTTTAGACAGGGAAAATATTCAATGGGATATCTGGGAAGTCAACCCACACAGGGATCTTGTGGGTTTTTTTCCCTTTGGGTCAAACCCTTTATGCCACTTAAACACAGAGATTGGGGTGTTTCTAGTTAACCATTGCCCTCTATTGAATACTTGAAGCGCACTATCAGAGTCATAAAATAAGAAGAGATAATAATAAGCACTATCAGAGATATGTATGTGGGAGGGAAAGAGGTTCCTAGATTCCCACTCCTGCCTTATCCATTGATTGAGAATTTCAACTGGGGGCCTAATTCCATGACAAGGGTCTATAACAACCCTATCTTGCAGGTGTTTAAACCAATTGCTGAGCTCGACTATCCCTACAATGACCTCACCTTCAATCTGATTCTGCTGCCCTTCATTGTGGCCAATGCCTTGGTTGTCAAGAGGTCTATTTGCTCTAGTGTATGTGTTTATTGCCTCATCAACAGGGATTTTGGGGTGAAAGTGTATGTTGAGTCCTTCACTTTGATCTTGAGGAATGGGAGGGTTAAATCCAAAAATTTGAGGTGGGTTTTTTATGTTCTGCCACACATTTGAAATAATAGAGAAGTGACCATTAAGCAGAGGAGAGTTGTGGGTTACCTAAAGAGGGCTTTGAAGAGAAGCCTGGAAGGTGGGATTGTTGGTTTCACCACTCAATGGTCGAAGTGAAAGGAGGTCATGCTGCATGAGATGAGGGGCTATAGGAGCAGGGTAGTTAGTAGGTTTAGACCGTACTACATGAGCATAAGACAAACGGCTTTGCATCATACGCATAAGTACTAACCACACATGCTTATGATCTCCAATCTCACTTTAGGTCAAGTACAAAAATCACGATTATTAACAACAATGAGTTCTTGACCTAGTCCGTTTTCGACCCAAAATGCATCTAAATGCTTAGCAATGATGCCCCAATACCCCGCCTATACTTAGTTTATGATTTTGAAGCTTAAATTCCTACTTATGATGAAAAAAGGGCACGGGTCTGCAACACCAAAAGCTACGGATTACCATGAAATGCTTACGTCAATGTGTAGAGATCGTACCTCTAGTTGCAATGCAACAAACAACATTGCAATGTGACAATCGAGAAGGGAGTAGGAAGCATGCGAAGGAGAGAAGTGAGCGCCGTTAGCTCACGCTGTGTTTCTATTATTCTAAAACTTGTAAAATACTTACAAAAATTGTCTTCTATACCTTAGTCAAGGTTTTTGTGGTCAAAACTAATAATCTGGGAGCTCTAACTAAAGATAGGTTGATACAATCTGGAAGCTTGTAGCCCCATCTCATCAATTACAATTTTTATCTGGAAAGTAGGAGTTACAACACGCCCGATTCATCAAAATAATAAGTGTTTTTACAATAAGAGCTCCAAAAAATGTTATGCGAGTTAGCTTGCTGCTAACATCCCCCCCTCCTCGAGTGTGTCATCCCTTGACACAGCTCATGGACTGAAGTAGTCTTCGGGTTGACGGATTCGAGGCGATCTTTAAGCATATGGAGTGCTTTCTCATATCTAATTCTTCTTTCTTTGTCAGGAACTTGCAAGAATTGCATGGTGACTCTGTTTTTAAGCTCAATGGCTGAATAGCCAACAAATCTAGATGTAAGGCTGCTTCACTGGCCCAAATATCTACGTTCGCCAAGTGAAGAAACCTGTATAGAATGCTCCTCAAATGCCAACATATTGCTAGAGGGCAAAAACATGCATTGGATGTAGAAGCCGTAAAGGACTTCTTCAAAAGGCTGGCCACTTAAGTCATAACAGAGACCCTTATTGCCTTTGAGGAAAGACATCCATGGCGTTCCGGCTTGCTCTGGCTCATGAAAAACTTGAATGCATGTGAGCAGCATTCTGAAAATATTATACAACATGGCACATGAGAGGTCAAGAAGGCTTTTGAAGAAAGTCATGGTGCTCGTTAGGGTTTTCACCATGTATTCCTCTGTTGCCGGTACCTGCTCCGGAGCTGGCATACGTGGATAGTTCATCCATGTCGGCCTCTTCTTTTTCAGTGCTTCGTATGCTTGCCATGTCCTTACCCTTGGTAGATGACAGAATGTTGGGTCTTTCTGGAGGGCTGCAAGTGCTCTTGTAACAAAATTAGATATCTCAAATTCTTGTTCAACCAGATCTTTCTCCACTTAGGGTGGATATCCTCTGAGCCTTCTACCTGCATATCTTTGTATAGTATTTCCTTTACCTATAGTAGCTCCACTTTGATCAAGGGGTATGGCAGTGATTGCTGACACCACTGTGCATTGATTTGGTTGAGAGTGATTTGAGTTACATTGACAGAGTGAAGAATTCTCAACTCCCAATCCATTGCTGCTTTCCATTCAGCATCCCTTTCTTGGGCAATCTGTTCCTTTAGCGCATCTTGAACTTGTTGAGGCCTTTGACAGGAAAATAGCCTTACTGGTCGTGGATTGCGAACGAAGGGATTCTGATGCTCTTGCTCTCTTAGAGGCTCTCTTACCTGCACCAGGCTCTGATACCATGTAAAGAATGAGGATGCAAGAGAGCTACACAAGACAAGCACAAAGCACACAGAGATGGAAAGCTTCTTCTTCTTCACAGAAAAGAGAGTACAAAATGACTAAGTGCTAAAGCTGAAAAGTAGAACATATGTACATGCGGTCACTAAGTGTGAACTCGCTAGAAGCGTACTAGGCTGGCACTATAAGTGTAGTCCAGCTGTAGAATCACTGGCAGAGATCCTCCATGTCGGTCACCTAATGCGCCAGTGAGTAAATGCCTTAAGCGGCCAAGACCCGTAGTGGATGCCAGCTCAAGGTGTAGAGCTCGACATCTCAACAGAATGTGGATCCATCAATGAGGCTACCGTCTTTACTTGTCCCCCAAAAGCTGGAGCTAGGGATCTCACCATCATCACCATAAGTGGACTCGATATGAACATCCTCATATGTCTTTGCTCTATAAGAGCTGGACCATCATCTTGCCCTCTTTTGTCGTCCAATTCCAAGCTCTTGGCACCCACAACTTGGCCACAATCTGCCACCCTTTCATACAAGCACTCCACTAGGACAGGCCCTATTCCTTCAAGCTGCTTTGAGCACTTGGCATCTGCCAACTCCTTTGTACACATTCTCTTCTTAACAAAAGGCTCATCTTCGGTGTGACAAGATCCTCCACAATCGGCATAAGAATCACATGAATAGGTAACTCCCAAGGAGCATCAGTCGATGATCTATTGCTGAGAATATGCGTAACACGCCTGATTAAGAGCCTAGAAGTAAGGCAGTAAAAATAGCGAAGCTCACACAAACATTTAGTGGAGACGGGGATGTGAGAAACCATATCGAAGTGCTTGAAAAAATATGCGATTCTTTAGGAGAACACAATGACCTGCATAAGAGTAATGCTTTAAGCCTAATCTTAAGTGGGAAGGCTGGGGATTGGTATAGAACCCTAACGGTGGAGAAAAAAGGATTTATCTTACTCTTATGAGACTGTTCTTAAAAGAATACATACAAGAGGGAGTGCTTTGGGTTGTAGCCTCTCAGCTCCAGAAAGCCCAACGAGAGGAAGGAGAGTCGGTGGAGACTTTATTAGTCGCTTGAAGCATTTGAATTCTCGTTGTAATCCAATGAGCGCTTCAATAACAATCAATTTCTTGATAGATTCATTAGGGGATTACGACATAAGGATATCTACAATGGCCTAGTCATTAGAGGTATCACCACTTGGGAAGCAGTCACCACCAATGGGATCCAATTGGAGAATAATTTAATAATTCAAGGAGAAAGAGTGTCTGTTGAGCCTAAATCTACTACCTCGCAAGCATCGGGGCATCAGCCAAAAACCCTAAAGCTTATTGCTAAGGAGCCAAAGATATCAGAGATGACTTAGCAAATCTCAGCAAGGTCATTCAAGAGAGTCTTCGAGACAATTGTGCTCCGCAAAACAATCATATATATCCCAAGAAGGGAGTAGCAATGGTGTTCAGTATGCTATGGTCCACATAGTACCAGTGAATTCTCTACTTTTAGAGTAAAATTCAATGGGAATTGCAGTGCTTGTGGGAGGGATGGTTATCAAGCTAAGGATTGCATAGTATTTAAGCGCATGATGGCCAATAGACCAACCTTAGCATGGACAGACACACCTTGAGTGCCTGCATTGATGCCAACCCCACCCTTGAACAAACATCACAACACATGGTCCCTAGGGCCCAAAATGTTGTTCAAACAACACCCTTACCACCTCCAATGCTAGGACTGCAACCACCACATTTGAGAATCACTTCTGTGAATCAAGTGGGTTGTGAGTCATCTATTGCTTGTTTAGAAGGTTGTGAGGAAGATATAGACCCTAATATTTTCTATGGATTGTTGCTCTTGAAGAAAGTCCAAAATAATACATGGAGGACTATTGGGGAAAAGTCAAACCTATCTATCAAGTAGCTGCTCTTACTGCAAGAGTCCAAAATATCAATTACACTGCCAAGAGACCACCTCTTCAATGCTATGTGTGTGGAGGTCCACATCATGTGACCGAGTGTTCTATTAGGCTACAAAAGAATGCCACACTAATGCAAACCAATCAAGCGAGCACATCTACAATGACGATACTCATGTGTAATCGATGTGGCATAGATCATTTGATTGCCCAATGTTTGAATAATCCAAATGCACCATAGATCACGCCATTAAACTTGACTAAGGTTACCAAGGAGCCATCACAAAGTACACTTGTGGTACCAGTAAGCGTACTCACATGATTGATGCTCCAAAAAAATATATATATTCTTGAGAAAGAGGCACGGCATCAATTGCCCAATCTCAGAAGAAGAAGAAAGCACGAAGGAAGAGATCACAAACAACAGTGAAGTCAGACCCAGTTCAAAGACCAACATAGGGTCTGGTGACGACTCCGTATATATGAACGATGCTAAAGAGGATTCTAATTTAGGTGAAACCATGGAGACCAAAACGACCACGAAGAAAGAAACCAACAAGGAAGATCTTCATGAGCCACAATGGCCAGGATCCAAGAAGAAGATAGGAACTTATCCAAACCCTATAGCAGAGATCAAGCGAATCAAGCAATTAAGGAGTTTGGTAAAAAATACCCAAAGGGATCTAGATCCATCACCTAGGCAGATCAAGCGAGTCAAGCAATTAAGGAGTTTGGTAAAAGATACCCAAAGGGATCTAGATCCATCACCTAGGCAGATCCAGATTACAGACACATTTTTCCCTACACAACAACAATATCACAAAGTCCATATACCCCTAGTTATACCTAGTGTCATCTAAGAAGAAAGTGACATAAAGTCATGGGAAAGTGGGCATACTCACTTCTTGTTGGAAAGAATGTTTACAGAGGGACTACTTGACCCTATCAAAGAAATGGAGATCCCATCCTTCCCATGTCAAGGGACTGAAGCCCAAAAGGTGCCATTAAATATTGCCAAATGGATGGATTTCATGGCTTCAAAAGTTAGAACCACCATCATGTCCAGACTATATTGGAGACCCTAAGCTATTCTTAGCTCTTCAAGATTTCCTTTGTTAGGAAATAAGACATAGCTAAATAGATAATTGAGCAGATTACTTAATGGAGAGAGGTAGATTTCACACACAAGAGATTATAGAGTAGAGAGAGAGAGAGAGAGAGTACACACGATATACGTGGTTCACCCAATGTGGGCTACGTCCACGGGAAAGCAGCCACTCAATGGATTTAGCACTTCAAAAGAAGAAGTAGTTTACAAAGGGGTTAAACCCTTGATAGAGCTCCCGCCTTGCTTCACTCTCACCACCTCACACTCACCTTGTTGCATCAACTTCACACTATGAAATGTGTGTAGAAATGGCCTCCTTTTATAGGCCAAAAGGGCTGCCCTCTCTTATGAGAGACAGCCATGTGTAGCCGCCCTTGTGCGAATAAGTCCAAATCGGACCCTCCAATCTACCCATGTGTGGCTGCCCTTGAGAAGACAAGTCCGCTTTTGAATTCGGCCACCGGCCACCGGCCAGCGGCCATTGACTACCGGCCACCGGCCAACCGACTGGTTGTTTTCTGACCACTTTCCGGCCGTCGTCCGGCCATAATATTCCGGCGAAAAAAAAGTCTCGGGGGACTCTAAAGTTGCCCCTGATTCTTGTCCGTGAAAATTTTGGTTTCCGGTGAGTGATTTTCCTTCATGCACGATGGCTTCTCCTCATAATGGGGGCCTTACAAATGTGCGCTTTTACCACAGAAAATTACAAGGGTAAATCAGGCTCCATACTTAACATCCTTAATGGAGAACTGAAGGTTGGGCTACCACAATTTTCACAGATGGATGGAGCTAGGGAGATGCAAATAGAGGAGGAACACTTAGATCCACAACCCAACTTAGATGAGAACCCTGTTGTAGAATACATGTTAACAAGTTGGGACAATACTTTGAGGGTGATGAATCCAATGCAACCATACCAATCACTACCAAGGGATTAACTGTGAAGGAAATCCTTGATGGTGGCACTGGGGTTAGCATTGTGACTAAAAATTGATGGGAAACTATGGGAAGAACTCACCTTGGGACCACAACCATAGTAGTAAAGATGGCCAATGGGTCTATTGTTAAACCTATTGGGATGCTAGAAGATCTCAAGATCAAGGTCTTTGGACATAAAATAAGAAATGCCTTCATTGTTATGGATTTCTCCAAGCACACTATAGCATGTGAGGTGATCTTAGGACGTCCTTTCATGAGGGAAGCTAAAATGGTGCATGATTGGTCTAAAAACCATGTCTACTTGCAGTTCCAAGATTCTATCATTCGAGTTGATCTTGTAACTGGTCAAGCACGTCCTCTAGGAAACAGGTTTATAATTGATCATAGATCTGACACCACATTTCACTCAACCCCAATGTAGTATTGTTACACATGTAAAATGGATACTGGTGTTGGGGAGGATTCTCCTTACATGGATTTTCTACCTGGGATGACTGAGTCGGACAATGTGGATTGGGTCCACTTAGCAGCAACCATAGACACTTGGGAAAAGAGGGGGATAACCTCGGTAACACCAGAGGGGGATGAAATGCCACCACACGTACCCTTGAATATGCTAGAAGCAATGCAAATAGCTTTTGATGACCTACAAGATGAAGGTTTGAGTGGCATTGGAACCACTAGCGTCTCACAAGACTATAGTCCACACGATTTGGAGTCAAAATCATCAATTGAAATTGTCTCTAAGGACGAAGAATCTGAGTTAAATCTTCGTACAAATGTGGGGACAAACCATTCAGGGCCCAGTTGTACCCTAGATGACAATTTATTCGAGGGAGTAGAAGACCCAAGTAGCAATTTATCTAGTGACTCTTCACTAGAGATCGGCCGTAATCAGAAATTAGATAAGAAGAGTAAGAGATATAGGAGGTGCCGATATCAAGCAAATATGCGTGCTAGAATAAATAAAAAGAAATCTGCCACAGAATGGCTTAATTATATAGGAAAAGAGCTTAAAAATATCTAAGAAAGAGTTGAGGCTCGAGAAAGACAACAACCTCTTAGACACCAACGAGAGGGTAACCTGGGAATCATGGAAGTTTTTTCTGAAGACACTGATGATGATTCATTGGAATCTGAGCCACCTCTACGATATCCAGCTGAACTAAATAGCCTCTATGGGAGAGTACTATATAACACATTATTGGATACAGGAGCTCAACATAATTTTTTATCCTATGGAGTTTGGTGTCAGCTAGGAAAACCACCCCTATCCACAAGCACCATCCAAGTCAAGGGTGTCAATAAGAAGACAACCACTGTTTTTGGAATCCTACACACTCCTATTATTTATGAAAATGGATCCGTGGTTCAAATCTTTTTGGTCATGCCTGTTGGTACTATGGAGGGTAATATAAACCTGGGGTGCAAATGGATGTCTGTAGTCAAATGTAATATCAATTGGAAGACTGGGAAACTATCACGACGTAGAAACCAACTCATGACCCTACGGCCCAAGGAATAACACTTGAAATCTCTCCTCTTCATAACACAAAAAACAACAAAATATTTCCAATCCAAAAAGTCACAACATCCTTGCCAGTAGCACAACCCTCTAAAGCTTCAACTTTCATGGCTACAACAGAGAGTGCTACATCAAAGGCTCCATGTGATCTTACCAAGGGTACATATCAATGGGTCCCCAAGGTATCGTTATCGGACCCCCCTATGGTTTAAGTTAATTCACAAAGGAAACCTCGAAGGAAGGCGTCCACTCAGGTTAAGAAGGTGAAAACCAAATCATGTTGGATTCCCAAACAACTATTAGAAGCCCAAGGCTACTATGATGGAAATGATCAAATTTGGGTGCCAAAACGTAAATTGTGCTCTTACATGTCACCTGCCCCATGTGATTCCAATCTTGTATCTCCAAATTGAATTGACAATTGTGGAAAGAAAAGAATCACAGAGTGCTACACACCCGCTCCAAAGCTACTTTGAGTACCGAAGAAACAACGATTTGTTCCACCTAGCTCAGGAACGTGTAATTCAAATGAATCTTCTTGCTCTTCATGTAGTTCCTATACGCTTTGACACAACCTCCACCTACCATTGTAGATATCCATAAAAACAAGGAAGAGTTTGCACCTCCTGTTGTAAGTTCACCATCTACAACAACTTTGCAAATAAAATCATGGGAGAGTACCTTACCACCCTTGCAACTAGATGAAAATGCATGGGGTAGTCGAAAACTATTGGTTAAAGCCTTCACCCATAACAACTTGGAACAATTGGTTTCAAAAGGTGACGACATCATTCCAAAAGGTATGATCACCCAAGGAAGGGGGGAGTGTTTGCTGACATCCATCATTCACCTGCTTCCCTCTCAACCCCTGACCTCTCAATCTCCCAATCTTCAGGAATGTATATATAAATCCTTATACTCACAAAAAACAAAAATAAGAAAGTAAAAGAGAAAAAGTCACCAAACAAAAATCTGGAACTCTACGAGTTCTATACACAACACAAAATCATAAAAACACATTATACACAAGGACACGACCCTTCTAATATTTTCACTCTAACCATCATCTATCTGTGTGTATAGATATGGCTAGTATGCTAGAGTCATCTACTCCTGCCTTGGCTGAGAGGTACCCTTGTTACTTTTTACAAGTGTTTCAAATGGTCTTTCCGGTGCTTGCCTGTGAATGGGATTTGGTAGGTATGCTAGCATGTGAGAGAAATTTTGACGACTTATAATGACTGATATGTCTCTTGACCACGACTGATCCATACTTAGGAGAGAGAATTTCTCCCATTGCAAAAGCCTACCCTTTTGACCAAGATGACTATAGACGTCTAGTGACCTTCATAGTAAACATTGGTGCCCCTAATGATGAAGACACTTCACATGATTACACGGATGACACATATGGTTTCACGAATGATGACTTTGTTTTTCTCGACGACGAGGATAGGGGTTTAGGCTTAGGGTTTTCCTCCAATCTCTACAATATCCTATTCCCTTGACTCTCTAGGGGGAGTGCAAATAATTAGGTTAGGGTTCCTTATGTTGTTTAGTTGTGTTCAATAAGGGTTGGTACCTCTTCCCACTGATGTGCCTCCTAGAGGTATTCTTTGTGTTTCCTAGTGTGTACAAGAACATGTTTCTGTTGTTAGGATTTTGACCTTCATAAATTCTCTCTCTCATTCACTCTTCAAATCAAGCGCGATCATCAACACAAACAGGTGTTTCTTATCCATTAGCATTGTCCCTTATCTTTTTTTCATCCATGTTTGTCTGCTTTAATTATGATTTGTAGCATAATATTTAGCGCATTTTCTTAGTACCAAACAGTAAGTTCAATGTAATTTTTTGTCATAATCACCTGTCTAGGTTTAAAAATCAAGTAGTCCAACTAAGCTAGTTTGACCAAGCTAGGCGTTCAAGATGGGCATCATCATTAGCACCTTCATGTGCAAAATCAAATCTATCAATGTTCATTCTACTCTCTTGGTTATTGTCAGCCATCCCCATGAACCTTGCAGCGGAAGGAAAGACACTCTGGCTCGAGTACCCCAGGGGTCTCGAGGAAGTGGTTGAGAAATCCATAGTTGTGGCTGGCCCTAGTGACACTCCAGTGATACTACCACTGACGGATGTGGCTATCCCAGAGGTAGAAATCAGCCACTTCTCCTCAGTGGTAGTGGATGGGGAGGAGTATGTGTTTATGCATGATTTGGAGAAATCATTTGGCCTACGCATGGATGAATGCTTGAGCGTGCTATGCAACAGCACCAAATGTCCCTTAGACAATACGCCAGATGCCCTAGAAAGCAATCTCTTGCCAGTTGGGGACTCTGTTTGCTGACACTATTGCAGTTGTATGTGCGGAGGTCTTGGCAGCAGAGTAGTTGCACGTGGCTGAGAAAGAATTCCAAGGCACACAAGCCAAGGTTGAGGGTGCTAGGATGCCTATGCCATTATGCAACCTCCCATCTGATGATCCAAAGCTCGTATCTGCGGTGCATGGGAGCATTGACTTGGATGCAAAGGGCAACAGGGAGGAGGACAACAAGGAGCAGGAGGTAAACTGTATCCTAATTTTCATGTTACTATTTTATCCTTCATTGTCTTTCTTATCAACCTTCATCGGTTTATGATAGGATGTCGTGGAGCTTGATGATTTTGCTGCAAGGACGGGTGGCAAGCGGACGGGCTTTGGACCTCAAGCTTCCCTTGCGCATTACCTAGGACAACTCCCCCTTGGCGATGTGGCCATTATCGATAATGAATTTACTCCCCAAGCCCATTTTATGACTTGGTCGTTGAAAGCTTTGAGCAAGTTTTTGTGTTTGAGCACCATTGCTCAAACTGCGCATCAAGTGTTCCTAGTGCATAGATCCCTTGTATGCACAGCGTTTGGCACTGGCTTTCATGGTAAAGTGCTTGCCCAGATAGGGATACATGCTTCCATTTACTCAACTGACCCAAAGGCCATAGCGCAGTCCCTCTTGACTGGGGAGTTGCCTTATGCGCAAAATAGGCGCCAGGAAATGGTCAAGAAAATTATGAACTCCTCAGATACATGATGTAAAATCACTGTTTTGGAAGTAATAAAAAATATTTGGAATTGTCTCTCTATCTTGCAAATTCTTTTAAATGTGATTTGTCAATCTTGAAAATTGTTGTAATTGGTGATATGTTCCAATAAGCTGTCTTTTTTTCTTGAAGTAACAACACCGTTCTGGGTCTATTATCTTTGTAATGATATGACTTTGCAATTTCAAGTTCTATATGTAATTTCATTTAATTTTAGATAATTTAGGTATTTTAAGTATCCTAGGGGGTAGAGATGCCTACCAGGAGCAAAAAAAAGGCTGGCCACAAGGGCGCGCAAATGGCCCATCCACTAGTTTTGGATAGGCCATTTGCGCGCCCTTATGGCCAGCCTTTTTTTGGCTCCTGGTGGGCATCTCTACCCCCTAGGATACTTAAAAAGCACAAATTTATTGAAATCAATTGGTTTTGCATCATTAATTTAGATGGAGCCTTGTGGCCACCCTTTTTATGGCAATTTCAGCATATGTTCACACTCAAGGACACTAGAAAAGGTGAAATCAATTCTGAATTTAAGGTTCCGGCACACTATCACCTGCTTTAGCTCTACCTAGTACACCCCTGCACCAAAAAGCCCAATTACATTGGACGTTTGAAATTCAAAGCTTGAAATGTCCAAAAAAGGGTGGCCACAAGGCTCCATCTAAAATAATGATGCAAAACCAATTGCTTTGTAAATTTGTGCTTTTTAAGTACCCTGGGGGGTAGATAAGCCTACCAGGAGCAAAAAAAATCATGGCCACAAGGGCGCGCAAATGGCCCATCCAAAACTGATGGATGGGCCATTTGTGCGCCCTTGTGGCCAGGCTTTTGTTTACTCCTAGTAGGTTTATCTACCCCCCATGGTACTTAAAATACCTAAATTTAATGAAATTAACTGAAATTACATACAGAACTTGAAATTGCAAACTCATCTCATTACAAAGATAATAGACACAACAGACACAACTGTTGATCATATCGTCATTGGAAAGTCAAAACGTTACAAAGATAAGGGTGTGCAATACAAAAAGAGGGGTAACTTTGTCTAATGCTCGAAGTCTCGTCGCAATCGACGTGCACTGCATATCTTTTGGCTGTATTGTCACTCGCTTTGCATGAATGGCGCATATGTTGGTATCTTCCAACACCGAAATGATGTGGGCCTCTGCAGCTTCTTGAATAGCCTCTAGCACTATTGCTTGCATTCTATACTGATTTCCATAGCTTTGAAGCACCTCCTTCACTGTGCGAGCAAAGGGGGCGCGTCGAATCAAAAGCTCCGTAGTCTTTTGGTAGTGGCGGATTTTTGCAAATGCCCTTGCTATTTTTCGGCGCCGCTGCGGTTGTCTTGGAGGCACTTGCACATTTTCTGGCGGGCGGCATTTAGGCTTCTTGAAAAACTTAGACTTGCGCCTGTTTACATGCTCAAGGGCTAGTTCTGCAGCCTCTTCTGATTCATCCTCTTCCCTTGGCTACCAATCTTGTTGTGTGGGGAGAGCTCCCTGGCCTCGAGGCAGTGTCTTCCCCCCAACGGCCACCCGGTGTGTGAGCGGTATTTTATCTCGCAGCCATGGTGGCTCACTCTCTGATTCAGTGTCAGTATGGACCACCTGAGTCCTTGATGGTCCTGCTTGTGATTAGTGGCGCGAATGCTGCTCCCTATCAGACTCGGTTGTTTGCTGGCCCTGTTCTTCTCTCCAGCACTGGGCACGTTGCTTCATTCTTTTTCTAGGTGTTATATCTTGAGGAGGTGGAGATTCAACAGCCCTCGATGACTCTGGTGCCCTACCACCATGCCCACTGCCAGAAGATTTCCTGGAATGGCCAAGTGTTCGTGGCCGTTTTCTTTTGTCTTTAAGCCATGCCGGCTTCTCACATCCTTGGAGGGTGTTTTTGTTGGCAGGCGGATGCTCTTTCGCAGTTTGTTTGCTGCGTGCCATTTCGTTGGTAAGAGCTCACCTGTTCTTAAGAAATGAGTGGTTTATGAGAGCATGCAATATTTATAAGGGCCCATTTAAAAAGGGCCCTGTTCACACTAATTTTGACAAAACAAAATTTATTATTTTTTAAATAAACATGTCGGTAAGAGTTGGACCCTGCGTTCACATTTAGTGAATCGTGCAATATCCACTTTGATCCTTGTCGCACTCTGCATCGCCGCCACGCAGCATGCTTGGTGGGACCTTGCGACAATTGCCACTTGTTGCTATGCTCTTGACGACTCCATTTTCGCACTTCAATAGCAATCCTAGATTGTCGCGCACGCTCCATTGTGAGCTTACGAGCAAATGTTGTGCGAAAAAACCAGTTGAACATCTCCTCCAAATAATTGGATTGCACCATTCCACCACCATGTCGAGTATTTTTGAAGTACACTCCCCTTGCTCAATATTGGGACTTCTCTATGCCTTGAGTGCTAAAAATTTCAAGCGATCCATACTTGTGCATAAAAAATGCACCATGCACAAACAAGATATGCTGTTCACATGAGTAAACGATCCACATTATTTAATAAAAACAATCCCTTTTAATTAATACACCACGTAAAATGGCTTACCATGTAATGTGTGATGTTATTTTCACCCCAAGAAAGGGTGAAGACCTTGGTAGAATCCGCCAAGGCTTCTTGAAATGATTGGCGTTGTTCTTCTGTTGTGCTGTTAAGGCCCATAAGCTTGACCATTTTATCAAAATTTTCCCAAACTTGCTTGCGCTTGTTTGCAAGCTCGACATTTGAATCATTGTTAGTAGTAGCTTTGCATAACTCCTTCCAAAGCTCCCAAAGGTTACCTGCATGCTGGTTGGAGCTGTTTTGAGCATCATATCAACTTCGCTTTCCTTGGCAAACTTTCTTCAAAAAGTGTCTAGCTTTTTGTCCACTCATTGACACTTGTTGAGCAATTTCATGGGCCTCCCTGGTGTTCTTTGCAGCAACGATAGACACATTTCCACCGTGACAGCCAATGGAATTCAAGAGTACCTCCACTCTTTCGATTGCTTCCTGGGACTTTTCCAACGGTTTCATTGTGAAAGCATAGTCAATGTGGAGCTTCAATTGCCTATAAAAAATGCTCATGAATGCGTGTAATGTACAAAAATGTACATTCGATAGAGGAAATGGAAATATTGGATTCCAAGTGTGGTCCTTTTGATCACGGTCTGGGGCATTGAGCATGGGACATCTCAGAATAGACGCTTCCCATTCTCTACCTTCATCTCCGACATCACGACAATCTAACCCTTGTTCTCCATGCCCTTGCCATGGAAGCATGGAACCGACCTTTGTAGTGCTCTTATGTGATTTTTGTCCATTAGGTTTGTACCCTCGAGTGAAAAATGGACAAGGCATGAGAGAAGAAGCCCCTTGTTTGTACCCAAGCAAACACTTTATGGTCTTCAAATCCCCACCTAGGTGCCACTCCACATCATAACTACCAAAACCCTCAGTCTCCAACTTCTGACCTGTAATCTGGGAGTGTATTACTTCTGTGATCCATGGAGTTCTCTCAAAAATCCATGAAAGTACTCCATTGGTCTCGTTGGGAACCTCAATAGCACCCAACCACCAAATGTCTTTCTCTGATTGCACGCTAAAAGATGGGGTGGGAGATGGCTCGAGTGAATCCCTTCGCTTGGTTTGTAGAAGGGCCTCGTTTATTAGAGTGACACTTAGCCTCTCTAACCTTCGGCCTTTCACTATTTGACACTCATCGAGTTTCAACACAAAAGTGACTTTTGTGCCAAGCACTACAAAATAAATAGTACCAAGACCTTAAACTTCAGAGTCTATGATAAGAACAATACCAAAGAAAAAAGTAAAGTGTGTCACCTTCTTCAGGTAACTCGTAAAATCTAAGCATGGCTTCTTAAAGCCTTCTAAGATCCACGAAAATATTGTTCCACATTGTGTAAGGAAAGCCCTTCTCCGAAGGTCTTATGGATTGTTTCTTACCTTTTCCCCTTGTCTTTGTTGTACATGAAGCATAAAGGGAAGTTAGCATTGTGTCCTCAATGTGTAGGTATGTCCCAATGCGGGAGAACACATCTTTGTTTGTGGCCTTCTTTGCAAGCTTGAACTTGTGAGGAATGGGAAATAGGTTTTCCACAATGCCATGCTCTTTGAGGGCATCCTTTAGGAGTTGGAAAATAGCCTAATAGGCTTTGGTGGTGATTCCAGCCTTATCACATTATTGTTGCACGTCATCATCACTAACCACATTTCTCAATTTATATGCATAAGGTCCTTGGTGACTGCATCCTTAATGTGCTTACCTCTAGGTGATTGTAAGATAGAAATCACATCCTGGTATTGAGACAACTAGTGAGAAGGTTGACTCGATCATCTTGGCTTGTTCCATCGCATGCCTCCTGGATGAAGTTTCTAGCAACAAATAAACATAAATGTTAGAAAATAGTGTGAAGTAAGAATGAATCATGCAAGTAAAGACCAAATCACCTTGTGGCTGTAACTCGTCATTTGTGTGCTCCTCCCGAATGTGCAAGAGTTTCAATGGATGAATACGTGCGTTTGCGCTCCCTTGCACCAAGGGGTGTTTCTTTCAAGTATGTGATGGTGTTGGTAAGCTTTTGGATGGGGGACTCCTTTTCTTGCATTTGTTGTGCAAGAGTTTTAACCACGCTCTCCGAAGAGGCAACACTCTCTTGTAATGAGACGTCGTCTTGAGGTGAAGAGCTAGATATTCGTGCATCCACATATATAAAGAAGCACCTGCACCCATACACAACCGCTTGCAATAGCCTAACAAGACTGCTTCTCCCCTCCCAAGAAATTGAAGAAATGTGGAAAGGCTATTAAACGGTGGATGGAAGCGGCTTATAGGATTGTAAGGGCACAAATGGCCATCCACCTAAATGTCAACATTGGTCTCACAAGTGGTGCGGCGTTCCTGTGATGACCTTTGATCATCCTCACTAGCGGTCTTTGGTGCAAATGACGTGGGTAAGCGAATATGTATGCTTTTGGTGTGTGGAGTACGTGGTGGTGGAAGAAAACCGTTTGTGATGTCCGTGAGCACCATGGAAGCTGTTGCGTGAGGAAGCAAATGATGAAAAGATAGAGGGGGAAGGGTAGGGAGGTTGAGGAAGATGGGAGGAGAGAAGGAGGGAGGGGGGCGAGGGAGAGATTGGGGAGGAGGAGGAAGGTAGGGGCAGGGAGGGAGAGGAGAGGGAGAGAGGAGGGAGGAGGAGGAGAGAACAAAATGTTTTTTACTTTTTGGGGGAAAAGATATTTGAAAAAATGGACTTTCTAAGCTTGTGAGTTAAAAAATGGAGCAAAAAATGATTTTGGGTTATGTATATATGTTGGGAGGGAGTTTTAAGTAAAAAACAAGTAAAAATGATTTTTTTAAAAAAAGTCAAATTTTGACTCTTAGTGACCCACGTTTTTGCTGATGTGGACTCAAAACTACCTTCTTCAATGCCCTTGCCCCCTAAACCCCACACAACATTAGCCTTAATCCCTAAAAATTAGGATTCCTTACAAGGCCCATGCAAGGTTCATATTTCTCCTAATGTTTGCTGCCATATCCGGAATTATTGTATTCACTTCTAGCCTCCATTTGTCTATCACATCAGGATTTTTAACTTTTACATATTGAGTCTCGTTTTTTCTCCATATACATTTTTCCTGGTTTGTTTGCCCTAATTTCCTCTTCTAACTCTATGTCATGGTCATCGATGCGAGTGGAATACTCTTCATTAGGATCCAGGTAAACCTGAGCTCCATGGACATTAGTTTTATAAAAGGTGAGTATGTGCTTATATCGCACTTTTGTTCTGGTTCTTGACTCAGTCAAATAGGAAGACATTTCAGATGTCGAGTCGGAATAAGTAAGTGTCTGAGACTTCTTCAAAGATAGTGCCTAATTGATCACCTTGATTCACATTCTTTTTGGTGGATACCCTACTAGCGGTTTCTCCAAGTATGCCTTGATTTGCTAGTATACGACCAGGTCTAAGGTTCACATAGACTTGCTGAGCCCTGAATAGAGTATTTACCACCGGCAGATTGGATTGTTATTCATTTTTCCACTTGACTTGAATTCAACTCCTGTCAAGCTCCCAATTCTTTGCCTGCAACCTGGTTCATGTGTCAGTTTTTAACGAAGTTAGCTCTTTTCTCTCAAAGACTGTAAAATTTTTGATAACTATTGTGGTTGGTCTGTGTATATCACTTCAAATCTGAGCTAAGTGAGTCAGCAAATGAGACTTCTAGATTCTACCCTTCCAAAGAGCTAAAGGACTAATCTGCAACCTGGAAACTGAGTTAACATGTATTAATTTGGATCCCATGGAACCCAAACTTGACCAGAGACCTTGTATTATGTATTTAACATTGTACAAGCTCAAAAGTTCAAAATCTTGTCTCTTGGACTCAAAAATAAATAATTAGATTATTTCCTTTTCTTAGTTTTCTCACTTTTTAGATTCATTTTTTCATATAGACACCTTGTTGTAGTCTTTCGATAGGTTCACTAGGTTTGAACAAGATTTATCCAAGTTATCAAACTATTTAGTGTCTTCAGACTCAGTTTTCAGGAATCTAACTTCTCTCTCTTTTTTGTGATCCAAATTTCACCAAACTTGATATGAGTATTCTACTTGATAAGCTTGACCATGTAGTATGCTCAATTGTGCAAAAACTCTCAAATTTGGGGCAGATTTAAATAATCACGACTATTTACTTATGGAACTTTTTAGAATTTTTTTGCCAATATGATGATACAAACAGGTAAAGCAACTTAAGTTAAGCTCCCTAGCAAAGTTTCACAAAGTTTCGATAAACCTTGCTCAATTTATCAAGAGTTTTGTGTCCGCAGATTTTTTTTACAAAACTAGACACAATTTTCACTTTACAGATCCAAATTTTACCAAATTTGATATGAGTGTTCAATACAACATGATAGAACTTGTGGTATGCTTGGTTGGCCAGAAATACTTGAAAATTGGACAAGTAAATAATCATGATTATTTATAATTGTCAAATTTTAGCATATTTTTTATTATCTGAGTATACACACATATTAAACACTTTAAACTAAGCCTCTGAGTCAAGTTTCACAAAATTTGAAGCAAATTATCCATTTCACATAAAATTTCTCGACAAACAGTACAAATTTCAGTTTTTATCAAGTTTTTGGTCTATTTTGTGATCCAAACTCTATGATCCTTCACAAAAGATGTTTCTAATCATGCGTAGAGTCTCTGGTATCAATCTTGATCAATTTGAGCCAAATGTAAATAAACGTGATTATTTACTTGTGGCCTAAAATGAACAATTTTTGTAATTTTTTCAGTAGAGTTAGTCTTTTTGTGACATGTTTTAAGCCTCTGAGTCAAGTCAAAACTTAATTTGGCCTAAATTTTCAAGAAAATAAAAATAATTTGAGTTTTTGCCAACTCTTGAAAATTTACCTCAAATGCATCCTTATGCTTACCCACTAGTTCATATAACTTTTATGAGCATAATCTCCAGCCGGTTTCAGTGGTGGACAGTCTTTTGATGTTGTTTCAAGCCATAGACCTGAAAAATCTATAATTTCACATAAACAACTCACATATGATTCTTTTGGAGTGAGCAATGTTTTGAGATCCCACTTCGGATTCTACTTACCCTACTCGTAGGTTCTGTTGCAATTGGGTTGTGAAAGGTGTCCACAAACACTCGTTTTTTGGTTTTTTATGGTTTCTTGAGCATTGATCTTAAAGATTGTCTTGTCCATAAATCATTCTCAAAATCCCAACCTAATCCTAAAATCCTACAATCCTACAATCCTACAATCTTACGAGGTACTTAGAAAGTATAATCCACTCCCAAGCTACCTCTACACAGCAAAAGACGACACTCTTAAGCTATGCGGTTTTAAAGAGAAATTTTAACTCTAGGTGATCCTAGAGGAATTTAAAGTACAACTACAATAGACGCTCTTATTTTTCTTAGTTTAGGTCTACTCGGCCCCGACAACGGTGCCAAATGTGGATGGGTTTCCTAACCTCACTCTTATCTTATTCTCTTATCTTATTGCAGACATAGCAAGAACCACGAACATAATTGTCAATCCATGGGACAAAGCTGACTCGACTAGTGCATGGAAGCTACAAGAGGGTGTCAAGCTCTTGGAAAACAGCAGACAACTTGCATCTAACACAAGCTACACTCAAATGACCTAAGTCATCAAAAGCTAGTCGCTAATTGACAAGCAAACTATGATCGTTACAGCATCAAACGACACCCGAATGCTATAAAACTTCTAGGATAAGTATATAAGACCTAAGTACACATGCTTATGGTTTCAAATCTCACTTTCAATGAGTAGAAAAAAGGCGATTATTGATAGTAGTGAGATTTTGACCTAGTTGTTTCTGACCCTGAATGCATCTAAATGCTTAGCAATGATGTCCCAATACCCCACCTATACTTACTTTGTGATTTCCTAGCTTAAATTCCTACTTACGATGAAATTAGGCCACGGGTCGAGGACGTCAAATGCTATCATGATATGTTTATGTCGATGCGCAGAGCTCTTACCTATGGTTGCAACACAACATACGGCACTGCAATGTGACAACCAACACGGGATATAGAAGTAGGAGAAGGAGAGAAGAGAGCACCGTAAGCTCAAGTTGTGTATTTCATTATCCAAAAACTTAATAGCTTTACAAAATTAGCTTTTATACCTTAGCCAAGGTTTCTTAGGTAAAAAACTAATCATTTGGGAGCTCTAACCAAGGATTAACTGATATAGTCTGGAAGCTTATAGCATTGGCTCATAGATTATAATATCCACTTGTCAAATAAGAGTTACAATATTCCTGATTTATTAGAAGAATAAGTGTTTTTACAATGAAGCTCCCAAAACATGTTACATGAGTTAGGTTGCTGCTAACATATTTTCTCATATTAAACTGATCATTTAATGTGGGAGAATAAACACGAACAAGGGCTAGAATATAGACATGTGCTTATGGAGCTATCTCAACACAGGACCAAAGTTAAAGGGGTCCAAATGATAGATGGTCTGTCAAAGAGCAATGCTAGCTAATGGAGCTTAAAGACCTTAGGGTTAGCTTCATTAAACACCTCCAAAGGTTAGTGTTAAAAGTCCTTAGACCTTAGGCAAGCTATGGTTGTGTTTGAGGTGGGAACCCGGCCCAAGCTTGAGGTGCTTGTCGTGCTTGCTGACTAAGGTGCTTGAGGTGCTTGTCGACTAGGTGCTTCAGGTGCTTTTTGACTAAGGTGCTAAAGGTGCTTGTCGACTAAGGTGCTTGAGGTGCTTGTCGACTAAGGTGCTTAAGGTTCTCCATGACTAAGGTGCTTGAGGGGCTTAAGGTGTCCTAAAAGTCAACCAGAATCCCTACTCATGGGGGAGCAAGCCCTAACTGTAGGGGCATGACAGAGAACACACACACCCTCACACAAGGCAAGCCTTGTCTAAAGAAGCAACAAGGACCCATGTCAAGTTCCTCTCCATGTTGCCCTCATAAGGTGCCTAAAGTCTATTGGTTGGTCTCTCAAGGGGTCCAATGATGATTTAGCTAATTATATTAATTGTCATGCATTTATCAATTCCTCTCTCTCAAAGGGGAAAGGGGGACACTTGTCCTAAGGCTAACATGGTTGCTTGATATGCACTCTGCATGTGATTGATTAAACTTGTAGGGGTCCAATAAATTTGAAGCTTGAGCTACAATGAGGGGTCAACGAAGGAAGCTAGGGGCTTGCTTGTAGGGTATACTCTCCCACACCCCCCCCCCCCCCACACACACACACACACACACACACACACACACACACACACACACACACACACACACACACACACACACACACACGCACGCACGCACGCACACATACTCATTGTGTGAAGTTCAAAGTGCAAGAGCCCCATCTCCTTCTCCAAGCTTGTTGAGAAGTTGAGAGAATACACCAACACTCTTGGCTATGGAATGCAAATCCAACCAAGAGCCATGCTTCAATGCTTAAGCTTTCCATCTTCATTGCATCACCTAGGTCACAAGGAACACAAAGATTTTATTGTACCAAGTCTCTCTTTATGGGAGAATCTATAATCCAAATGCCTATTAGAGGGAGGACTGGCTCCACATAAATCCGGTCCTCAACTATTGTCATGTTCTCTAATTCTCTCGCTTGTAAAATTATTGTTCATGCCAAGTTAATTAAGTATAGTGGTTGTGTTGCTACTACTAATTAAGTTCACCCTCTATGTTCTCAAAGTAGTCTCATAAAAATGCTCACTCTAGTTCTCTTAATTTCGCTATTGTCAAAGTTCATAGGCCATTTCCATTACAAGCTATCCATGTCTTCCACGTGGTAAATGCCTAGGTGCCTCATTTTTTTTGGAGTGGTCAAACTTGTGCATCAAAAGCAAAATATCACAGTTTAGTGTGATATTTTTAGTTATAATAAGTCCAACTATGGTCAATTTTGCCCTCCTTGTTAGTTATGTCAATATCTGTGTGTTATGAGGTCTAATTTGCAATCATGGTGTCCATAGAGTCTTCTATCAGAGCACTTTCTAATGGTCTTCCTTAATTTCAATTTTTGTTTTTGGTGTGGTAGCCTGTGGTCACTGATATTGCCATCTTTTACCTAACGTGTTGTGTGAATCCATATATGGCTTCCTTTCACCTTTTTGGTTCTCAGGACTATCCACTTGATATGCTTTTGAGCTCATTTGGTGCTTCAATTCTCAAAAAAAGGTCTCATGGTAGCAACTATGATAGCCGACGTGTGTGTCTAATCTGGGAAAGGGTGATACTAACTAGTTCTTTTGGCTTTGTATTTTTCAAACATGCACTGTATGCCCCAGTTGGCTAATTGTCCTGATCCATACTAGGGATTTTCCTTGCTAGTGAATGCTTTTGCACTATTTATCTGACTTATGGTTTTTTTATCATCTTCAAGTTCCTTCTGTAGCTTCTTGAGACTTCTCATGAACTTTCCAAAAGTTATATCTAAAGTCTGGCTATCATGGCTATTTGCTAGGAAGTTGCTTGGCAAAAAAAGTGCAAACAATGTATAGATTATCTTAAGTTGAATTCTTTGTGAAATTTTGTCCTATTTCTCTCTATTGTTGCTCCACTTAAGAGAAGGTAAGATTTACGTTGGTACAGCCAAAGTGTGTCGACTCTAGAAGGAGGCATGGACATATATTTGTAGGCTAGAAGAAGCTTGGAAAAAGGCTGGATCAGCTAGGAAGATCATGGGCTGACAAGCAGCAGCGGAATTGTATGCCTGATGTGGTCTATAGGCCAAGGAAGGCTCCATGAGGGGCTAATTGGGGGAACCAAATGAAGGAGATGCAAAGTGAAGCTTTTGGATCCAGGAATGTAGAGCTTGAAGTGTGAAGGAGCAGGTCCAAACGGCTCATCAAACCGAGCTACGGAGCCCAAGTTATTGAAGGTTGAAGGTTCAATGTGTTGTAGATTTTTAACGGACAGGGCAACTAGGGACAGGTGGCCCAGGCAGGTGTCAGTGGATACATGTGTAGTGCTCAAGATATGGAGCATACCGGTATTCTCAAATTGCAAATCAGAGCTCAGGTTAGCAAGATATGGTCAGTTGAAATTTTTTCAAGGGCTAGTTATGAGCCCTCTTGCCTACATTGGGAAATGCACCATCTGGTGTTTTCATGAGCTTGCCAGGTGTTTGGTGCATAGTGTGTAGTATACGATCCTAATAGGAAGTGACTGCATGTCAAACAAAGTCCGGAGCGGGGAGATACTGAAGTCGGAAGATGAGGTGCACTTATCCAGGTTTGATTGCAGATGATTTGATCAGTTGTTTGCGGCCTTGATTCGACGACTTAGAGAACTCTAAAACGATGAGGTCGGATGGGTTTGAAGTCAACAACATGGGGTTATGCCTGGGCTTTTCAATCTGACAACCCGGCACTGCAGCCATCAATGGCAGGCATTGCAAGTTGGAGGACATAAAGTTTTGGTCAAAAGTGGTTTTTCTTTTTGTTCAAAAGCTTTAAGAGGCTAAAGCTTTACGGTGTTGCCACATGGCACTGTAAAACCCACATGCACGAGAGAGACGCTTGATATTTATGTATATAGCCTAGCCTGTGGCCTTGAATGGACTGTGGCCATTCAAGGGCATCAAGAGAGGGAGAGGAGCTCCCATGTGGCGTGAGCTATGTAGTTAGCTACTGACGGCGCTATTGGCGCTATGCCTGGCACCGCGGGGACGAGGCTAGGTGGTTTTGGCCAGTGCTGGTGGCGACGGTGCAATGCACGCACCCACCTCTGGTGGTCCGACGTCTTCCGACACTGATGACATGGAAGTGCCACCAAGGGCACGTGCCCACGACCTTTAAGACCCCAATTTTTAGAAGAGGACCCCCCCCCCCCAATAGTGACATCGCTATTGCTTGGAAAGGGAGGGTTTGCCCGTAGTAGCAGGGGATGTGTCCCACAGCAGAGAGAGAAAAGAACGAAAGTAAGCTTGAGGCTGGTCAAGGGGAGTAATCCAACCAAGGGATAGCAAGTGAGAGCTTGAAGGCTTCAGGGTGCAAATAAAAAATGGAATCCCACAACAAGGGTGTCAAGAAAGAGTAAGAGAGGAAAAACAAAGGGATGAAGCCAAAAGGAGAGCCGGGCGACCAAATTGGGCAAGCATGCACCATGCAGATACCAAACACCAAGAAAGTGCCAAGTGGTGGCCATGTAAGGAAATTTCTAAAGGAAGCTCTAGTTAGTTGTACGAGCTAGATAACTCTCTTTTTTTTCATTTTGAACCTTAGCCAAGCCTTATAAAAGGGCACAGGAGTGATTTTTTGAGGGCTTTTTTGCCAGAGAGAGGGATTGGAGGTTTTCAAGCCTATGTATTGCAAGCTTTCCATTGGAGCTGCATACTTTACTGTACTACCCCCCTATGCAATAATACCAAATATTTGACGCTACTTCTTGTGTTGCTTCTCCCCATCCCCATCCTTTTCTCTTGCTCTTTGTGTACTCGCTGGTGTTTGCAGAGGGTTTGCCTGCAGCTTGAAGGGTGTCACAAAGAGGGAAGAATTGGGGTGTCTTGTGAGTCGGAAAGGGTGATTTGAGAAGTGTGGGTGCGTTTGTGCTGAATGGTGTTTTTTGCAAGGTGCAAGAGTTGTTTGGTATGCTAAAGTGGAATTATTAGTGCAAATTAGCCAATTTGAAGGTGTTATTAGAGAGGTTAGGGGTGTTGTGGAATCCCTGGGCTATAGAGAGGCAAACATTTTGTGTGCTAATTGTGTTCTGTATTCCCCCTCTCCATCTTCTGGTGTGCCCATGGAGGAGGAGTCGAATGCTCGTCGGTGTTGATCAAAGATGGCATGGCATAGTTATGGACCAATTCTCACCGGAGAAGAAGATCCAGAAGAGTGGATGGCAGATTTTGAGTTGTATATGCTATCACTGCATATGCCAAATGAAGATAGCAAAATGCAAACGATTCCGCTGTTGATGCGGGGAAGAGCAAAGACATGGTTCTATGCTTTGGAAGGAGAGCCAAGACTTATGTGGCCGGCGTTGTGGGCCCGTTTTCTACATGGTTTTTGAAAAGAGGTATCTCCTGTCGATTTGGATGCAAGGTTGAAAAATTTGAAGCAGGACATGAACGAGGAATTTGGTGTCTTCCTCGCCCGCTTCAAAGAGTGTTGGAGGGACTTTGCAGTGGCCATGCAATTGGTCAATGGTGGTGAGTACTTTAAAATTGGAAAATTTTATGGCTTGTCTGCATCCCAAAGTTTGTGAAAAGGTGGATTTCAAGGGCCTAGAGAATTACAACGGGCTGTCGCTATTGCGCGATCTAAGAGCCGAAAAACAAAGAAGAAGATTGAGCAAGGTGAGTTGGGGTACGAAGCGATGGTTCCCAATCCGACATCAAATCCGAGAAAAGAAGTTCAAATGGAGAATCAACCCAATAAAGGGGTAGTAATTGTTCCTCATCAATGGGTACGTACAATTCAAAATTTGTCTAAGCAAATGCAAGAGTTGCGTTTAAGTGTTATAAGATAGAGGTCAAGCAAGGACAGGAAGAGGCAGGGCTAGGCAATTGCCTGGCATATGTTACAATTGCGGAGAGGAGGGCCACTATGCTCCAGATTTCCCTCTCCCACCGAGGGAAAGGGGTTGCATGTATCCTCTGTTTGGTAGAGACAGGGGTCAGGCATAGTTTAATGGCCAAAGGTAGTAGCAAGTAGTTGAAAACCAAGCTCAAGAAGCTCCCTCAGGTAAGGATGAAGTGCAAAGGGTTAATATTATTGGTGTTGACAGGCAGGAGGTTGATATTATGGCCAACAAGAGAGCACAAGGTGAAAGCACAAGGTTGATATTATGGCCAACAAGAGAGCACAAGGTGAAAGAGATACCGAGACGGGACGAGAAACTAGAGCAAAGAAGGGGAAAGAAAAGGTGAACGAAGGTAGAGAGCAGCCAGAGCCAAGCAGAAGAAGACGAAGACGAAGAATTACTTAGAAGGATTTTCAGTTGGGACACGGTAATCCGGAGTATGATTTGGTAAGAGATGTTCAAAATCAAAAGGCTAACATCACTTTTGGGCAGCTACTTGCATTAAACCCCTAAATTAAGGAGGCAGTGGTCAACCAGTGTCAGTACGAGGCTTCCTTGAGTGGGAGGAGATATGCATGCGGTGCAAAATTTATCCTTAAGGGTGGGGAGTCCGATCGATGTGCTTCCAGTGGTGGACGTTTTGCTTGAGAAGAAGAACCATGTTCAAGCCTACATTGATGGTGGTGCACAAGCTTACAGAAGGGTAGCACAAGAAGCAGGTGGAGGTGTGGTCATTCAAGATCCACACGGCACATTTATTTTTTCCAAAGCTTACGACTTGGAGGAGGTGCATACCAACAATGAGGTGGAGTATCTTACTCTACATCTGGGACTAAATTAGTAAATTGAGTTTGGCATATCAAGGTTAGTAGTAAAAGGTGATGCTCTACTGGTTATCAAACAACTTTTGGGTCAATGGCAAGTAAAGAGGGATTCTCTCAAGAATTGGTTTTTCTCTATAAAGAAGCTGTTGAAGTTTTTTGAAGCAGTGCAATTCAAACATGTGAGAAGAGAACAAAACCAGGAAGCAGATCGGTTGGCTAGAAGTCATGTTCAGACTCATGTGTCGAGTTTGTACATGGCACCGGCTACTTATGCAGGTAGAGAGACTTTGAAGGACATCGATGATTTCTTGAGTACAGTCAGTGTTCTGAAGGGCTTTCCAAGCTACAAAAGAGGAGAGTTGTTCAAAGAGCTCGAAAGTTCACTCTGATTAGAGAGGATCTTATGATGCACGGTAGAGATGGGGTGCTACGTCGAGTCCTTTACAAGGAGGAGATCCGTATGGTATTGGAGCAATGCCAAGAAGAAAGCGGTCAGCAGGGTAAGGATCAAGTCTTGTTTCGTATCTTAAGAAGTGGGTTTTGGTGGCCTTCTGTTGTGCGAGATGTGCATTATTGGTGCACGACGTGTCATTAGTGCCAAGTGATGGGTGAAAGACGACTAGTAGCCAAGCAGCAAGGGGCTATTATAGCACATGATGCTTTTGAAAAATGGGGTTTGGATGCAATTGGTCCATTGCCCAAGTCAGCAGGCGGTAAGAAATATGTGGTAGTGGCCATAGACTACCTTACCAGGTGGGTCAAGGCTAAAGCGGTCAAAAAGGTAAATGCACATATTGTTGCTCAATTTGTTTTTGATTGCATATGTTGTCACTTTGGAGTGCCTTGGGTGCTTATGTCGGATCGAGGACAAGGGTTCAGAAGTAAGTTGGTGCGTGCCCTAGTGGACAAATTGGGGGATTCAACAACGATTTTCATCTCCATACCATCCACAATGCAATGGTTTGGTCAAAAGTGCCAATGGGCAGATAGTCAAGATGCTTACAAAGTACATCTACCAGCAGGTTGAAGGGTGGGAATCTAACCTTGACAAAGGTTTGTGGGCTTACAGGACTTCATATAAGGTGGCTACCAACTTTACTCCTTATGAGCTGGTATATGGCAAGGAAACAGTAGTACCTGTGCATGTGCAATTAGGGGCTCTCAAAGGTTTGTGGCGAATCAATAAGACTCATCAAGATCTTTTGCAGGATATGATTACAAGCCTTGAAAATTTGAAGATGGATCAGAGGCAACGACAGATTTTTATGTGAAGCAGTGAGAGAAAACAGCAGCAAAGTTCAACCAACATTTTTCAGAAAAGCTGATTGAGAAGGGCGATCTAGTGATGAATTACGAGAGCTGTCTTGACTTCACCTTCCATAAGAAGTTCAAAAAATAAGTGGACAGGACCTTACAAGGTTCATCAAGTTTTCCCAATGGTACTTATGCATTAGTAAGGATGGGTGGTCGTTTTCTCAAAAACAAGGTTAATTTCATATGTCTCAATCTCTATTTTGAAAGAGATTTGGTGCCAGTAATGCATCAAGTTCTTATGGAGGGGGTTGGGAAACCAACCTAAACAGTATTCTCATATGCCAAGAAAAAACTATGTACATACAGTTGAGTGTTTTTGGGTTTTCTCATAGTGTGTTCAGTGTTTGCAGTTTATAGGGTGATCAAACTCTTATGTGGTTGATCATAAATGCTCAACTAGGGGGTGGGCAATGATGGTACAACCAAAGTGTGTCGACTCTAGAAGAAGGCATGGACAGATATGTGCAGGCTAGAAGAAGCTTGGCAAAAGGTTGGAGCAGCTAGGAAGATCATGGACTGATAAGCAGTAGCGGAAATATATGCCTGATGTGGCCTATAGGCTAAGGAAGGCTCCATGAGAGGCTAATTGGAAAAGCAAATGAAGCAAATGCAAAGTGCAGCTTTTGGATCCAGGAATGTAGAGCTTGAAGTGCTGAAGGAGCAGGTCCAAACGGCTCATCAAATCGAGCTACGGAGCCCAAGTTATTGAAGGTTGAAGGTTCAGTGTGTTGTAGATTTTTCGCCGGACAGGGCAACTAGGGACATGTGGCCCAGGCAGGTGTCACTGGATACATGTGTAGTGCACGAGATATGGAGCAAACCGGTATTCTTGGATTGCAAATCGGAGCTCAGGCTAGAAAGATATGGTCAGTTGAAATTTTTTCGGGGGCCAATTATGAGCCCACTTGCCCGCATTGGGAAAATCACTATCTAGTGTTTTCATGATCTCACCAGGTGTTTGGTGCATAGTATGCAGCATATGATGCTAAGAGGAAGTGACTGCACGTCAAACAGAGTGCGGAGCGGGGAGATACTGAAGTCGGAAGATGAGTTGCACTTATCCAGATTTGATTGTAGATGATTTGAGCAGTTCTTTGCAGCCTCAATTCGAGGGCTTAGAGAACTGAAAAAATGATGAGGTCGGATGGCTTTGAAGTCGACAACATGGAGTTATGCCCGGTCTTTGCAGTCTGACAACTCGGCACTGGAGCCATCAATGGCAGGCATTGCAAGTTGGAGGAAACAAAGTTTTGGTTAAAAGTGGTTTTTGTTTTTGTTTTTGTTCAAAAGCCTTAAGCGGCTAGAGCTTTACAATGTTGCCACGTGGCAGTGTAAAACCTACATGCACGGGAGAGATGCCCGATATTGGTGTATATAGCCTTGCCCATGGCCATTCAAGGGCATCAAGAGAGGGAGAGGAGCTCCCATGTGGCGTGAGCTATGTAGTATGCTACTACTGGCGGTGTTGTTGGCGCTGTGCCTGGCAGCGCGGGGATGAGGCCGGGCGGTTTTGTCCAGTGCTGGTGGCGACAACGCAATTCATGCATCCGCTTGTGGTGGTCCGACGTCTTCCGACAGTGATGACATGGCAGTGCCACCAAGGGCACATGCCCACAACCTTTAAGGCCCCAATTTTTAGAAGAGGACCCCCCCCAATAGCGACATCGCTATTGCTTGGAAAGGGAGGGTTTGCCGGTAGCAGGGGATGTGTCCCACGGTAGAGAGAGGAAAGAACAAAAGTAAGCTTGAGGCTGGTCAAGGGGAGTAATCCAACCAAGGGATAGCAAGTGAGAGCTTGAAGTTTTTAGGGTGCAAATAAAAAATGGAATCCCACAACAAGGGTGTCGAGAAAGAGTAAGAGAGGAAAAACAAAGGGATGAAGCCAAAAGGAGAGCCGGGCGACCAATTTGGGCAAGCATGCACCATGCAGATACCAAACACCAAGAAAGTGTCAAGTGGTGGCCATGCAAGGAAATTTCTAAAGGAAGCTCCAGTTAGTTGTATGAGCTAGATAACTCTTGTTTTTTTCATTTTTAGCCTTAGCCAATCCTTATAAAAAGGCACAGGAGTGATTTTTTTAGGGCTTTTTTGCCAGAGAGAGGGATTGGAGGTTTTCAAGCCTGTGTATTTCAAGCTTTCCATTGGAGCTGCATACTTTACTGTACTACCCCCCTATGAAATAATACCAAATATTTGACGCTACTTCTTGTGTTGCTTCTCCCCATCCCCCTCCTTTTCTCTTGCTCTTTGTGTACTCGCCGGTGTTTACAGAGGGTTTGCCTGCAACTTGAAGGGTGTCACAAAGAGGGCAGAATTGGGGTGTCTTGTGAGTCGAAAAGGGTGATTTGAGCACTGTGGGTGTGTTTGTGCTGAAGGGTTTTTTTTGCAAGGTGCGAGGGAGTTGTTCGGTATGCTAAAGTGGAATTATTAGTGCAAACTAGCCAATTTGAAGGTGTTATTAGAGAGGTTAGGGGTGCTGTGGAATCCTTGGGCTATAGAGAGGCAAACATTTTGCGTGTTGAGTGTGTTCCGTATTCCCCTGCTCCAATGTGCCAAAATTCCCACCTTCCGCCTTGGTAACTTCCAAGTTATGGAATTTTTTTACCTTTGGAACTAGGATTTCCCATTTTTCCTTGATTTCTTGGTGGAACAAGACCCTCTTGGAGTTAATTTTGAATCACAAGGAGTGTCCATTTCTTTATACATAGAATTTTTGGACTCCCTAAGGGTTGACGCCATCACACTAGTATTTTCAATTCTTTTGAAATTCCCATAGGGCAGCAATCGCGATAGCTGACACTTGTGACCAAACTTCATGAAATTGGTACTTGGTGGTTTCTCTTGATGTGTGGACCCACTTTATGCTATGCACCATCTTTGTAAGTTGAGTCTTGGTCTCCTTACCTAATTTTTCCCTGTTGTGATAGGCATTCGGCCTGGATATGGTATCCTTGGGTTTTTTGAACAAGTTCAACTCATTCGTGCATATTCCTTGGGTCTTTCCTGAGCTTTCTATGGAGAAAGTAATGTCAGTGGACTTAAGTTTTGTTTGCTTGGTGTAAAACACACAAGAAACACACATTTTTCCTTATCTTGAATTTTGGCCATCTTTTTGCCTGATTTTGGGTTACATTAGGTGCTAATAATGGTGTTGGAGCTTTTGGTGTCAAAATTCCCAACTTTGCATTGTTCTTTGCCTATTTACGACCTATTTTTGTGTTTTTAGAGTGGTGTTCATGTGTGAGGATCGGGTGGTCAAAATCACTCTGGTTTGCACCTGTGGACCTACCTTGACGAGAAAAACCTGTTGGGAACTTTGTCTGTCAGATTAGGGTGGGGTGGCAGCAACAACAATAGCTGATACCTGGACCTGTTTCGGGTGAAATTTTTATAGTTGGCTTACCCATGGCTTGGATGTTGTTTTGACACCATGTACCTGTTATTTGGACCTACAAGTAGACAATGGATCTAGATTTTACATTTTCACATGTTTGGAAGGTATTGGGTGGTCCATTTTGGATGGGGTGCCATCCCTAGACTCCTCTTGTTGAGATGTACTTGTGGGTTTCATCTATGCCTCATTTGGGCCTAGGTGGTAGCAACCGTAGTAGGTGAGACCTAGCAATTGTGTGTGATTGGGTGATACCTATGCAATCCTTACTCTTTGCTAGTCATTTTGATGTTGTGCTTGTCTATTTTATGGCCCCATGTGGTAGTAGTGACCCTATATTTAGTTGTGATGTTTAGACCCCAATCTCTCCATGTGGTGGGTGTGTTAGTGTTTAACATTCATAGACATGCTCTAGATAGGGTTAGAGACTCACCACTAGCTCCACTTGCCATGGTGATTGTTGTGTCGTGCGTATGGAAGCTCCAATGTTGGCTCACTCGTAGGTCTCCTCCCTCTCACGCAGGTCTCTAGTATGCAAATGAGCTAAAGTTTCCCCCTATGTTAGTCTATGTGCCTAGTGACTATCTCTTGAGTCCATTTAGAACCATCTCGATGTTGAAGATGTTGAGATGTTGAGCTCTACATCTTGAGCTGGCATCCACTACGGGTCTTGGCCGCTTACGGCATTTACTCACTGGCGCGTTAGGTGATCGACACGGAGGATCTCTGCCAGTGATTCTACAACTGGACTACACTTATAGTGCCAGCCTAGTGCGCTTCTAGCGAGTTCACACTTAGTGACCGCATGTACATATGTGCTACTTTTCAGCTTTAGCACCTAGTCATTTTGTACTCTCTTTTCTGTGAAGAAGAAGAAGAAGCTTTCCATCTCTGTGTGCTTTGTGCTTGTCTTGTGTAGCTCTCTTGCATCCTCATTCTTTACATGGTATCAGAGCCTGGTGCAGGCAAGAGAGGCTAAGAGAGCAAGAGCATCACAATCCCTTCGTTCGCAATCCACGACCAGAAGTTTTTCGCACAAGTTTCTGAACAGGTCTCCAAAGTGCAGTATACAGAGATTTACTGTACAAGTATAGTGGTTGTATGTACGCTTGATTGTGGACACTCGTTGAGTGTAGAAAGCATTACAGGTACCACGATAGCAGATTTGCAGGTTTTTGCAGATTGCAGCTATTTTGTCTTAGTGCTTCAAGATGTCTGACGGTTTCAGTCAGATTGTTACTGAGAAGCTTGAGAAAAATAACTACCCTGCATGGAAGTTCAGAATAACAAATTTCCTAAAAGGAAAAGGTTATTGGGACTATGTAGAAGGAGACAATGAAAAGGAACCAGAGATTCCCGAGGCAAATGCTACAGCAGAACAAAGGAAAGCTTTGAGGGACTGGCAACAAGGCCAGAGCAAAGTGATGTATTGGCTTTCTATGAGCATCACAGATGGCATGATGGGCTATCTACAGGATGCTGAAACCCTTGCCATTGCATGGAGAAACTTAGGCAGAGTGTTTGAGGTGAACACCAAGGCCAAGAAGCTTCAACTAAAGTCGGAGCTAAATCAGGTTAAGAGGAACAACCTCTCAATCAATGATTATGCCTTGAAGATCAAGAGTATCATTGAGGCTCTTGGATCTATTAAAGTCTCAGTGGAAGACGATGACATTGTCCGTGCATGCTTGGATGGTCTAGGAGATGAGTATGTACATTTTAGGTCTTCCATGAATACAAGAGACGACATCCCCGTGTTCCAAGATTTGATTTCTATGCTTATTCTTGAGGAGAAGAACCTTGACACATCTTCTTCTCATGGCAGAAATAATTCTGAACAGGCCTTCTATTCTAACTCCAACAGAGGTAGAGGTAGAGGTCGTGGTCGAGGCCCAAGGGGTTGCAGGGGCCAATTTCTGGAAGGTCAATCAAATCAAAACAATACAGGTGGCAGGGGAAACCAGTCTCAAGGAAGGGGGAGTCAAAGAGGTCGTGGTGCAGGATCAAGCAGGTAGCAACATACTCCAGATAGCAGAGAATGTTGGACTTGTGGTGAAAGAGGTCACATGTCACGTGATTGTCCAAAGGGAAAAGCAAGTGGAAAAAGAGAACAGGGCAACTATGCATCTACTAGCAGAGATGCAGATGACAACAAAAACGAGCGCATGTTTGTTATGCAACATGTAATGAATACAATGACTGCAGAGAATTCCACCCAAGATGATGTTTGGTATGTGGATTCAGGTGCCTCTAATCACATGACGTCTCATGGAGAGTGGTTTAGAGATATGTGCAAACCAGATGTGTCAGGCTATGTGCAGACAGGAGATGACACAGCTCACCCCATTGCTCATGTAGGGGACATACCTCTAAATACGAAGAGTGGGACATCAAAGTACTTAGCAGATGTACTTCATGTCCCAAACATTACAAAGAATCTTGTTTCTGTTGGACAAACGGTTGAGCAGGGTTTGCAGGTTCGCTTCTATCCAAATGGCTGTTATGTAGAAGATTTCCAGAATGGCTGTAAGCTGATCACAGAGGGCAAATGTGTGGGCAGAAATTTTACGTTGAATGTAGACATGCCTGAGGTAAAAGCTGCATTATTGGCACAGGGCACAGGTGTTGTGGCTGATGTTGACATTTGGCACAAACGCATTGGCCATGTCAATGAGCAGAGATTGCGCAGCATGCAATCAAAACAGATTGTAAAAGGTTTTCCCAAATTCAAGGTGGATGGTATGCATAAAGTGTGTGCAGCATGCCAGTTTGGAAAACAGTCAAAGGGCTCATTTCCACATGAGCGCAATGTATGTAAAAACCCACTTGAGGTGGTGCACACAGATGTTTGGTGTCCAACCGATACTGCAAGTATACATGGTTGTAGGTATTATGTCTCTTTCATTGATGACCATACAAGGAAAGTATGGGTCTACTTCATGCGTAACAAAAGTGAAGTATTTGGTCACTTTCAAGACTTCAAAGTCATGATTGAGAAGGAGACAGATATGCAAATCAAGACATTGAGGTCAGATGGAGGGGGAGAGTACTTCTCCAATGATTTTTCAGATTTTCTGCGAATGCATGGTATACGCAGGCAGTTTACATGCATATATACTCCACAACAGAATGGGGTCGCAGAAAGGAAAAACAGGCACATTGCAGAGGTTGCACGTGCATTGATGAATGAGAAGAACATGCCTCATCATTTCTGGGCTGAAGCCGTAAATACAGCTGTGTACATTATGAACAGGACACCTACAGCTGCGATGCATGATGTAACACTTGAGGAAAAGTTTACAGGTACAAAGCCTGATTTGGCACACTTGAAAGTGTTTGGCTGCATAGCTTACGTGCATGTACCAGATGAGTTGCATAGGAAATTGGATCCTAAAGCAAAGAAATGTATTCTTGTGGGATATTCCCTTGAACAAAAGGGGTACAGGTGCTACAATCCTACTACACGAGAATTACGAGTGAGCAGAGATGTAGTCTTTGATGAGATGAGCAGCTGGTACAGTAATGCACATGGCACTATTGGGGCTGATGTAAAAGATGATGTGGTTGTACAAAATGTGAGGCCACAATCACAGGTTTTGAGTGGACCACAAGAGTCCTCTTCTCGTGGCTCTGTTGAGAAACCATGGAATGGTAGACTACGTACGCAGGTTACTCCACCAACAGGTACAGGGAATGTATCACGAAAAGGAAAGGAAAAGGTTGATGAAACTCCCTTTATGGCTAATGCATCATCAGGTTTTTCACATGTAGACATGGATTCAGATGGTTATGAACAAAGTCTTGATGAGAAATTTGGAATTCCGGCTGTCAGGACACCTGGTGTAAGGAAAGTACAAGAAGATGCTAGAGGGCAAAGGAGTGACCCAGGACCGCGCAGATCTAATAGAGTTAGAAATCTAGTTCAAAAATTGACTTATGATGGGTATCTAGCGCATCACCAAGCCTACATGGCTAAGGTGATACAGGATGTGGAGCCCACATGTTTTGAGGATGCAGTTGGAAATGTGCATTGGGATGATGCAATGAATGAAGAGATGGCTGCATTGGAAGCAAATGACACATGGGAGTTGGTGCCATTGCCAAGTGGCAAGAAAGCTATTGGCTGTAAATGGGTGTATAAACTAAGCATAAGGCTGATGGTAACATTGAGCGTCACAAGGCAAGGCTGGTCGCAAAGGGTTATGCACAGACGTATGGCATAGACTATGAGGAGACCTTTGCTCCAGTGGCAAAGATGACGACTATGAGAGCTGTCATAGCAGTGGCTGCATCTAGAGGATGGATTATGCATCAAATGGATGTAAAGAATGCCTTCTTGAATGGTGAGTTGCAAGAGGAAGTGTATATGCATCAGCCACCTGGTTATGTCGATCCAGGTTACCCAGATTATGTATGCAGACTTCTCAAAGCTTTGTATGGTTTGAAGCAGGGCTCTAGAGCATGGTATGGCAGGATTGCCAAGTATCTTGTCAGTATTGGTTTTAGGAGAGCTCATGCTGATCATTCACTCTATGTATGTGAGAGTGATGTGGGGATTGTGGTCATTACCATATATGTAGATGACCTTATTATTGTTGGTGACAATGCTATGGAGATTGACCATGTGAAGGGTCTTCTCAAATAGGAGTTTGAAATGAAAGATTTAGGCGAGTTGCGCTACTTTCTTGGCATTGAGGTGATCGGGACTCCAGAGGGTGTATGGCTATCACAGAGACAGTATGCTTTGGACATGTTGTCAAAGTATGGTATGGCTGATTGTAAGCCAATTTCTATTCCCTTGGATGTGAATGCAAAGCTGAGTGCAGAGAAGGGTGATGTTGTTGAGGATGTCAACATGTACAGGAAGATTGTGGGTAGTCTAATCTACTTGACTATCACGAGGCCAGACTTGAGCTACACAGTAGGCTTGGAGTGTCAGTTCATGCAGCTTCCGAGGAAGCCACATTTGGATGGAGTACGACGCACACTTAGGTATGTGCAAGGTACTCTTGACTACGCATTGTTCTATGCAGCAGATGCACCATTAGCATTGTATGGGTATACAGATGCAAATTGGGCAGGTAGCATTGTTGATAAGAGATCTACGAGTGGCTTCATGTTCTCTTTTGGGAGTGCTGCTGTTACTTGGAGCAGCAAAAAGCAGCATACGGTTGCTTTATCGAGCACAGAGGCCGAGTACAGAGGTGCAGCAGTTGCGGCGTGCGAGGTAGCTTGGCTACGCACATTACTTGAGGACTTGGGAGTGCAGGTGGACCAGCAGATTTTCATCCATTGTGACAACCTCAGTAGCATGCAGTTGGCTAGGAACCCAGTGTTCCAAGCCAGGACCAAACACATAGAGGTCCATTACCACTACGTTCGAGAGCGAGTGTTGGTGGGTGACATCGACTTGGTCTACGTCAGCACAGAGAAGCAAATAGCGGATATCTTTACCAAGGCCCTCGGAGCTGAGAAGCTTCGACGTTTTCGGACTATGCTTGGACTCTGCGACATGCAGAGCTCGAGGGGGAGTGTTGAGATGTCGAGCTCTACATCTTGAGCTGGCATCCACTACGGGTCTTGGCCGCTTACGGCATTTACTCACTGGCGCATTAGGTGACCGACACGGAGGATCTCTGCCAGTGATTCTACAGCTGGACTACACTTATAGTGCCAGCCTAGTGCGCTTCTAGCGAGTTCACACTTAGTGACCGCGTGTACATATGTGCTACTTTTCAGCTTTAGCACTTAGTCATTTTGTACTCTCTTTTCTGTGAAGAAGAAGAAGAAGCTTTCCATCTCTATGTGCTTTGTGCTTGTCTTGTGTAGCTCTCTTGCATCCTCATTCTTTACAGAAGAGGTATGCATCAACTATGTCATCATCTACCCCTTTGGGTGCTGGGTACTTCTCTGTTTGGTAGCCTAGAGAGGTGGTCTGCCCTAAGATGTGTTTTGCCTTTCTTTACCACTACTATAAAGTCAAACTCTAGCAATATCATGAACCGATGAACAATTCTCCCTGTATTGCAAGTTTTTTTAACTAGATACAAGAGGGCTTGATGTTCTGTAAAAACAACAAATCTGTTGGCCAAAAGATAATGCCTAAATTTCTTTATGGCATATATCATACCTAACCCTTCTTGTTCTATGGTTGTGTAGTTCTTCTCTGCACTATTTAGCTGTCTACTAGCATAGAAAATTGGGAAATCCATTGTACCTTCTCTTGGTTGAGCCAAGGTACAACTTATTGAAGGAGAGGAGTCGGGAGCACAGCAGAAGAGGAAGATGAATACGCACGTACATTCACACACAGACAACACCATAGCCACACACACGAGCTGGAGTCAAGGAGCTGAAACACACTATGTGCCCCCTTTCTTTCTTCTCTATCTTATGCACTTAAGCACAATCCACACTCTAATTTGTGTTAGTGGCTCACACAAGTGTATAGTTGTACACTTAGGGTTAGTAGCAGCTAGCTACGGGCGCTCGGCTACATGGCCATTAAAACTAACATTCTCCCACTTGATGGCCAATGTGGGAGACCATAAGAATGGAAGAGAACCACGCTTCACCCAATGCCCATCAACTCACGACAGTGCTGAAACTGATGGCTAGAGAGTTTTTTAGTGAGTGCATCCACTGTGTTCTCTGACGTAGGAATCTTCACTAAATCAAGGCTCTTGTTTGCCAGACATTCACGACTGAAGTGATAATTCACATCAATGTGTTTCATTCTGGAATGAAACACTGGATTGTTAGCCAAGGCAATAGCACTTTGACTGTCACAATGAATAACTGGTGTACACTGCTCCAATCAAAGATCTTTCACTAGGCGAGCAAGCCAAATATCTTCTTTGCATGCCTCACTCAATGCAACATACCCTGTCTCTGTGGTAGAAATGGATGTACAGTCTTGAAGAACGGATCTTCAAGAAATAGAAGAACCAGCAAATCTGTAAATCCAACCCATTGTTAATTTGTGATTGTCAACACAACCTGCATAATCATTGTCTACAAATCCTTGAATGGATAAATCTCCATGACCATAGCATAATTTTCTATCTGCAATGCCACTCAAGTATCTGAGAATCTACTTGAAAGAATTTCAATGCTTTTTACCAGGGTTAGAAATAAATCTTCTAAAAACTCCCACTGCATGTTCAATGTGAGGTCTTGTAGCCACCATGGCATACATGAGACTACCACAAGCTGAAACCTAAGGAACCTTAGCCATCGCAGCTTTTTCCTCAGCAGATTTGGGACAGTCGTTCTTGCTAAGTTTCAAATATGTAGGCAATGGATTACTCAAAGCCTTCCCCTTCTTCATGTTGAAACAATCAAGAACCTTGTGCATATACTCTTTTTGAGAAAGGTACAATAGCCTCTTCTTACAATCATGAGTAATGCGCATACCCAAAATGTGATTGGCTTCACCCAAATCTTTCATGTCAATTTGACTTTTTGGCCTGGTTTTCAAGTCAGTAATGTCCTTCTTAGAATGACCAGCAATAAGCATGCCATCTACATAAAGGATAAGCATAATTACTTTTCCATTGGGTTGTATTTTCACGTAAAGACATGGATCCTCATTACTGCACTTATAGCCTAGGGAACGCATAAATGCATCAAACTTTTGATACCATTGTATATATGATTGCTTCAATCCATAAAGACTTTTCAAAAGCTTACATAACAAATGTTCCTTGCCCTTTACCACAAACCCTTTAGGTTGCTGCATATAAATCTCTTCCTCGAGATCACCATGTAAGAAAGTTGTAATGACATTCATTTGATCAAGCTCCATATCTTCAGTGGAAACCAAAGCAAGCAACATTCTCAGTGTGGTCATCTTGACCATAGGAGAAAAGATTTCCTAGAAATCAACACCATATTCCTACTTAAAACCTTTGGCCACTAAACGAGCTTTGTAATTGTCAATCTTCTTCTTGTAAACCCATTTACAAGGGAATACTTTCCTACCTTTTGGCAACAAAACAAGTTCCCATGTTTTGTTCTTTGCAATACTGGACAACTCCCTCTTCATAGCATGTTCCCACTTAAGCTTAACATTGGATAGCATAGCCTCTTTGTAACAAGAAGGCTCACCACTATCTGTCAGCAAAACAAATTCCACGCCTGGAACAAAACGTTCTGGCAGATGTGAGACTCTTTGAGATCTTTGTGGCTGATCAGAACTCGTACTAGCGTGTGTAGTAAGTGGCTCGAGAGCTATCTAGATAGGAAGTGATACATTGGAATGTCACTTTCCGGAATTTAACCTCTTTCACTGGTGGCTGTCTATGCATATTAGTCTCATTAAAGACAACAACACTTCTACGGATCACTGATCGACTTTCCAAATCCCATAAACGATAGCCAATTTGATCATCTATACCATAGCCAATGAAGATGCATTTCCTAGACTTAGGATCTAGCTTAGCATGCAACTCCTTGGGTACATGTGCATAAGCTTCACAGCCAAATCTGCTAAGTTTTTCATAAGACAATTTATGTCCTCGCCATAACTCAAAGGTACACAAAACTTTAATGAAGCATGTGGTAATCTATTGATCAAGTACACGGCTGTGTATAATGCTTCAGCCCAAAACACTTGATTAGCATGTGATAACATAGACATAATCCGCACTTGGATGGTCCTATTCATTCATTCCGCAATACCATTGTGTGCAGGGGTATAATGCTTCAGCCCAAAACACTTGCAGTAAATTAGCACGTGATAACATAGACATAATCCTCACTTGGATGGTCCTATTCATTCATTCCGCAATACCATTGTGTGCAGGGGTATAAGCAGGGATTTAATATTTATGTAATTACCAAAAATTTTGTGTGATCACAAGGTCTTGCTAACATATTTACATAATCACAGTTAACATAATCACAAACAAGACGGTTCACAGCGACCTGAAAACCCACAAAAATTCCATTGGGCTTTAGCGTTTTCCCTACCAGCCCGTCGGGCTTTTGCATTTCTCTATAGTCCCGTTGAGAAAACGCTAAAGCCTGGTGGGCTACAACTTAATACATAGAGGGCCCTAATCGGGCCCGTTGGGTGGTTTTTGTTGAGCCACACACACACACACACACACACACACACACACACACACACACACACACACACACACACACACACACACACACACACACACACACACACACACACACACAGTGAGTGAGTGAGAGAGAGAGAGAGAGAGAGAGAGAGAGAGAGAGAGAGAGAGAGAGAGAGAGAGAGAGAGAGAGATCAATGAATGCCTTTGTTGCAGGAGCTACCTAGTGTCACCACGATTATAATGACTACTTGCACATAGAAAACAGACATCGTTTGATACACTTACAACCACAAATAGCTCGTAGATGCGTTATCACACGTGCTCTAGTTAGTGAGGAATGCTTGGCATTGTTGTGTAGCTCTCTCCAAGCGAATCGTGATGGTGCAACTAAATCTCCATTGTGATGAGCGAGCAGGAAGTAGTGTCGGGATGAAGCTCACACACACACACCCCCTCTCTCTCTCTCACACACACACGGTCAATGATAGCTTAAAACTTTGATTATGATTAAGTTCTCTTTACAAAATGACCTAGGTACCTTATATGCTAAGGCTACCATAGGTTAAATCAAAATAGAGTTCAAGGGGTCAAATGTATTTCTATTTACAATTTGGAAGTGTCATTGCATCCCGGCTTCTACAACTAGAATAACTACTCATTATACATGATGTTTTTAACCATAATCTGCATCATTTCATAACTCTCAAAAAAGACGACTTTGGTATGAAAATTGAGTTATGTCATCTTGTTGACCTATGAGTCAACATTCCCCCCCCCCCCCCCCCCCCCCCTCTGAATTCATTTCTTCCCTGGCATGACCTCATTGTCAATGTCGGTGCGGTCTTTGTTGTTGTTTTTCTTTCTTGTGCTTTATGTCCTTCACATCCAAACCCCGAGCTTAAACATCTATTGTTGTCATTATATGGCTAATGGTAGATCTAAATTCATAAAGAATCCAATCTTGTTCAGCTTGACTCTTATCATCATGGATAGATAAAGTTGCAAATTCATCCATTCGAAGTTGTCTAGTAAGTTGATCACAACCTCTTTTTTTTCCATAAATATGATCACTTTACTTCCATCCATCGTTCGCTTCAGTAAATCTGCCAATTTTGAGTACTTCTCATCCTCAAAAACAACTTCTACAATCTGTAGAATTTAATGATTGGCTTTTAGAGCTTATGAACCAATGACAACTTTATAAGAATTCTCTAGGAATTGTATGGTTAAACCTTCAACTTGTTTAGGCCAAGTTATACTCCAATACTAAGTTTGTCTGTCATGCCAAACTAGGAGATAATTTTTTTGATTTGTGATTCAAAACCCATGTTTGCTGCGGGCTTTTTTATTCTTTTCCTTCTTCGTATCACTTGTGCCAACATTTTTCTCCATTGCTTTCAATTTAATACTGAAGACATAAGACTTGCATCCATAACAGAGCTACATATTTTCTATCTCTTGCCACCTTTTTTGGCGAGCTCTTCTCTCAAATGCTTTGCAATTGCATGTGCATGAAGATGTTCACATTTCTTACAACTCTTTTTAATGCTACCCAAAAAATGGTCCCTAATATGTGGTGCACCGCCTGATTTTTTTGTGAAGCATAATTTACATCGTCACTCCATACATCGTCCGCATATGTTGTGAGCATACTCCCACTCTTTGCCAGGATCTTTTTTATTCTTTGGCTTCTTCGTACCACTTGTGCCAACATTTTGCTCGATTGATTTTAAATTAAAACTGAAGACAAAAGAACTAGATGTTCAGCTTTTAAAACATTTTTCTTCTTTTCAATACATATTAAAGAACCATTCACTAGGAAAGTAATCAAGTCTGCATGGTATAAGATTTGCATTGCACACTATGTTGGAATTAGGGTTGCAGAGAAACACACACAGCTTGGAGAAGACAAAGGAAGCTCAAGGCACACAATAGAGAGTGTGTTACTTAGTGTGCAATGGAAAGATAGATAGCCCTAGAGTGATGGGCGTATATACAATGCTCGGGGGAAAAAACCTCCTAAAGAGGGAAAAAATGCCCCGGCGGTCCTAGTGTGTTCACACACATCACTACCACATGTATATTGTAACAAATACCCCCTGGAGTGATGCAGTGAATGAGAGCTGGCACATGAGTAAAATGAAGTGCCACGCCCTGAGGACATGATCAGTCCACAAAGGGGAGTAAGCCCAAAGCTTTGCGGAAAGCTTCAAGCTTCTCACGAGACAATGCCTTTGTGAAAAGATCTACAAGGTTGTCCTGTGTTGGCACATAAGCCAAGCTGATCTCTCCTACTGAGAGCCTCTCCCTGACATAGTGGTAATGCACCTCAATGTGCTTTGTGCGAGCATGAAAAACTGGGTTCCTTGCAACTACCAATGCGCTCTAACTATCAGTGTAGATAGTGTTGGCAGTGTCCTGTCCAACACCCAAATCAACCATAAGGCGTCTGAGCCATACACACTCAACCGTAGCTGTGAAGACTGCCCTATACTCAGCCTCACAACTCAAAGTGGCCACAATAGGTTGCTTCTTTCTCAACCATGATATACATGAACTGCCAAGCATGAAACAAAAACCACTTGTGGACACTCTTGTGTCAAAACAACCAGCCCGATCTGAGTCCGAAAAAGCATGTAAGTCTGGCGGCAATGATTCCCCCTTGGGATAAAACAAGCCAAGATGTAAAGTGCCACTAAGGTAGTGAAAAATCCTCTTGACATCCTGTCAATGCTTAGACCCTGGGCTATGCGTAAATCTGATGACCTGTGAGACTGAAAACTGAATATCCGGCCTCGTGTTGCATACATAAATGAGGCAGCCAATAGCAGTTTGGTAAAGAGTGACATCAGCAGGATTGCCAGCATCATGTAGACTCAACTTCAAACCTGTTTCCATGGGAGTGGGAATAGGTTTGCAATCCTCAAGTCCAAACTTACATAGCAATGTCTCTATGTAACTTTTCTGACACAAGGCAATTCCACCATCACACTGCTTAAACTGTATACCCAAGTAATGATGCAACAGCCCCAAATCTTTCATCTTGAAAGTAGCATTCAAATCAGCCTTAAATTCAGAAATATGTCTCATTTGGTCCAGTGATCAGAAAATCATCAACATAAAGAACCACAATGAGAAGTACATCACCCTCACGCTTTACATACAATGTGCTTTCTGTTGGACTGTTACGAAAGTCTCATTTAACCAAATGAGTGTCAGGTTTCTCATACCAAGCACGAGGAGATTGCTTCAACCCATACAAAGCCTTCTTACATTTGCACACTTTGTCCTCTTGTCCTTTGATGACGAAACCGCGAGGCTGTGTTACATAAACTTCCTCAAATATGTCACCATTCAAGAAATCAGTAACTATGTCTGATTGATGTACATCCCAACCAAAATGAGCTACCAATGCACATAGAAAACGTACAGTAGTCATACGACAAGTGGGAGCAAAATTATCTCTATAATTTATGCCTTTTTGCTGTGCATAACCCTTTGCAACAAGTCGAGCCTTAAGGCGATCAATCTCACCATCCGGCTTGCGTTTCAACTTGTAAACCCACTTCGTACCAATGGTCTTTTTGCCAGAAGGCAAATCACATAAAGTCCATGTGTCATTTTATATAAGTGCATCATATTCTGATTGCATGGCAGCCATCCAATTTTCTGAATTCTGTGCTTCATCAAAAGACAGAGGCTCTTCAACATCATGTAAACTAGACACAGCCAAAGCATAACAATCTGATGCATAAGATGCATGGCGAGAGCCTGAACGAGTACGACTAGACAAAGGTGCATCCAATTTACTGTGACACAAAGTGTGCACCAGCTATTTTGGCATACCTCTAGCCTGCTCATTTTCAGCCCTTTCCTCATCAAGTACATCATGTACATCTGCATCAGTAATAGGCTGATCTAAAACATTTTCAGAAACCCCCATCGGCTGTACATTTGCCTCATTGGAACTTACATTCGTATTTCCATCACTGAAAAGAGGCAACAAAGTGTCATAAATGTCCTGTGAGGTTACATTACTGTCTCTAGTACATGTCAGCAAGGGCACAACAGAATCTTCCACAAACACTACATCCCGAGAAACTAGAATACTTTTTATTTGCGGATGATACAACTTGTAACCTTTGCTTTCAGCGCTATAACCAACAAAAATACATTTAACAGCCTTATCATCCAATTTTCTGCACTGCACTTGTGGCACCAAAGCATATGCTAACCAACCAAAAACACACATGTGCTCAATAGAAGGCTTTCTATCATTCCATGCTTCATATGGATTAATAGACTGCAAAGCTTTCGTAGGACACCTGTTAAGTACATAAGTGGCACACATGATGGCCTCAAGCCAAAAATAATGCGGAAAAGCTTGACTTTTGACCATACATCGTGCCATTTCCATCAGTGACCTGTTTTTCCTCTCAGCAACACCATTTTGCTGAGGTGTATAAGGCACTGTACATTGGTGTTTTATCCCATGACTAGCCAGAAATGCATTAAATTCATGAGACATATACTCCCCCCCTCGATTAGAACGGCAGGTGCCCATAGTACATTTCGAGACATTTTCAGCCATATCCAGAAATTGTTTGAAGCACAAAAACTTCAGACTTCGCTTTAAGTGGAAATACCCATGCGTGCCTGGAGTAATCATCAATGAAAGTCACGAAGTACAGGTAATTGCCCAAGGACGGAGTTTGCATAGGCCCACAAACATCACTATGCACAAGCTGCAACCTGCATGTGGCCCGAATTGAACTATCCTTTGGAAATTTAGAACGCTGCATCTTATCCAAAATACAGCCTTCACAAACATGTTTGACAGGTGCTTCAAGAGGCGGCAAAGAAGCAACCATATCAGATTTCTGCAAACGCAGCAAACTGGCAAAATTCAGATGACCATAACGTGCATGCCAAAGTTTTGCATCTGAAATAGCCCTTGAATATGCAACAGCATTTGCAAAATTTTGTCCACACTTGTCATACAAAGTGAGCTTATATAGCCCACGGCACAAAAGCCCAGATGCAACAATTTCATCACCAAAACTGAGATCATGAACTGTACATCTGTCATCCACAAATTTGACTACAAGTCTAAGTCTAGCAAGTGTGGATACACACAAGAGAGTTTTCTTGATCCCAGGTACATAAAGTGTATCAACAAGTGTGAAGGAACTGCCATTAGCAGCAGTGAGCACAATCTTTCCAACTCCCTAAACTGGATAAGAGGCGTTGTTGGCACAAGTGACTGAATTCCCATGAGGGACAAACTCGAGAGAGGTAAACAATTCATGATGTGAGGTAATGTGCTTTGTAGCACTACTGTCGAAATACCACACATGTGAATCTGCAGCAACTGACAAGCATGCATCATGGACAACAGGATTGTAAGTGCATTCTACGTTAAAAGCCCATTTTGCATCAACATCAGCAACACAGTCTCCTTTCACAGAAGACTCAACAATGGCTGCATTTGTAGTGGAACCAGCATTTGCAGTGGAACCACCCTCTTTCTTCTTAGCCTCTTTGGCCTTCAACTCAGGACACGACTTGATCAAGTGATCATTGGCTTTACAATAATGGCAACTCATCTTCTTTTTGCCCTTATCACCAGAATTTCCAGACGAATTGCTGCCAGCAGAAGCATTAGGAACATAATTTTTGCCACTCGCAGCAGAACCATAAGAAGTGGCTGCATTGCTGTTACCACCCTTTCTTTGAGAAGCAATAAAATCCTGTTCAGCTGCACACTGTCTAGTCTTGTTTTTTCTGGAAAGTGACTCTTGCAACAACAATGTGCATAATGCATCAAACTTGACAACTTCTGGATTTCCTTGGGTCATAAGTCTCCAAGTACTAGCAAAAGTCTGGTAAGAATCTGGTAAGGCATCAAGAATAGTCTGCACAAGGGATCTGTCTGAAATAACTTCACCTGCAGAAATAAGTTGCTCATTGATATCCTTGACACTAGCAAGGAAAGTTTCCATATCATCTTCCTCATGCATAATCTTCGACTCCAGCTCTTTACGTAGCAAAGCAATATTAGCCTCATTGCGGCTTGCATAAAGACCTGCTAGAATATCCCAAGCCTGTTTTGCAGATTTTGCTGAACAGATGTGAGGAACAATGGTGCGCTTCACAGACAAAGCAATCAATGCATGAGCCTGCGCATCCTTAACATCCCAACGAGCTTGTTCTGCCGTAGGCAAAACAACTCTAACAGCTGCAGCCAGCAAGACCTGCAACATCCTCAACATCGCCTACATCCTCAGAACAAGGACGTACATCAAAGCCTTGCACAATGTTCTAGACACCCTTTGACACAAGAACATGTTGCATCATATAAGCCCACATAGGTTAGTTGTCCCCATCCAACCTGTCCTCAGCAGCAAACATCTTGAACTCATCTGTGTTGTTGTTGTCAGCCATGGTAAATGCTGCACCTGATGTGAAAACTGCCCGAAAATAGGAGAAACGGAGCGGGAACAACCTGTGCTATATAGCACAAACCGTAGAAGACTATAAGGCACATGTTATGCAGAAAATGGCACTGACAGAAATTCTGCAAAAAATGAGGAAATAGCCTGTCCAGCACTGCCTGTAGTGGAAACGGAGGCCGAATTGAGCCCAAATCAAAATTCTGAGCAGACCAAGCTCTATGAGATCTCCCAAAATATTTTTTGACCTGCGAATGCTTGCCAAAGCTCACTGAAATTGGAGAAAATGAGCAGGCGTGTGCTGGAGCAGCTGGCGACTAAGCCCGAGAGGACATGACCTGATATGATACCAATTGTTGGAATTAGGGTTGCAGAGAAACACACACAGCTTGGAGAAGACGAAGGAAGCTCAAGGCACACAATAGAGAGTGTGTTAATTAGTGTGCAATGGAAAGATAGATAGCCCTAGAGTGATGGGCGTATATACAATGCTCGGGGGAAAAAACCTCCTAAAGAGGGAAAAAATGCCCCGCGGTCCTAGTGCGTTCACACACATCACTACCACATGTATATGGTAACACGCTACTCAATCCATATATCGATCACCTATGTTGTGAGCAAACATACACATTGCAATGCACTCTTTGCATGGCATAATAAATACAACAATGCTATGAATTTATCAATGCAATTATTATTATGATGATTATTTATACGTCCTCTTTGATTTGCAAACAATAAGAAACATCTAATTTTAAATTCTACAAAGAATAATCAACTTCTACATTGAACAATGTCAGCTGTTCGCAAAAAACACACGAAAGCAATAAAATCTATGATTGGTCATGTCATACACTAATAATTTTTCATAATACATAAAGCAGTCTCTGTATAGACCAATGCATGAAAAAATGCAAAGAAACCTTCAATACAATCACACAATTGAGAACTAGTTGTACCCAGTCAAGGATTGTAGCCCCCTTATGCAACCAATTCAGTATATAAAAGTTATTTTCACCCAATAAAGGATTATAGCTCTTATATTGTGCAATGACAATGTATATCGACTCAAATCTATGATGGTGAAAAATGCAAGATTTCAAGGATCTTTATATGCCCAATACACTAGTATAGGGAATCCAACCCTTGACTATTGACTCGTCATTTGCATATGCTCATCTTCTAAAACCAATTACAGCCCTCATTTGGACCAATGGCTTCATCGCAATGAGCATGACTTTCCAAATTTTCAATTGTTTTGGTTTCATAGCTTTATGTCTGGAAAGGAATTAAATATTTTTAGAAGTGGTTACCGAATTAAGAATCAAGTTCAACCCAATAAAACGACCTATGACTCTGTAACCTTAGGTCAAAAAGTCACGTTAACAACTAACGTGATCACGTGTTTTGTTTGTGTAATTACTAGAGTTATTAACATAATCACATGATCGTGATAGTGTCAATGAAATCCCTAGGTATAAGGAGATGTAAACTCACGCTTAATTCCCCTACTTGAACAAAAGTATGTAAACTCTTTGGAGACATATTCTCCACCATTGTCTACGTACAAAGCTTCCAACTTATGTTCAGACTGAGTTTCAACACTAGATAAGAAATTCTTGACGCAAGAAAAGGTCTCATCTTGCATAGGCCCAAACATGTTGTGTTGCATCGTCAATGAATGTAACATAATAGGACGCACCACCATGGGATTTAGAAGGCATAGGCCAACATAAATCATTGTGCACAAGCACTATGGGTTTTCTTTCTTTGTCAAAAGAATGTGTACGATGTGTCCGTGTTTGCTTTCCATATTGATAGTGCTCACAAAAGGGAAAATTAAAAAATGACAAAGACAGTAAGTAACAAGAGAGTGTCTCCATTCCCTTCTTTGACATATGTCCTAACTGGCTATGCCACAAAGCAATGGCTGGCAGTTTGGTTACAGAAAGAAAACTGTTTTTATCATATACATAAAGAGGATAAAGTGAAACAACTTTAGAACCGTGGGCTATAATAAGATGACCCTTCGCAACAAGCCAAGACTGCTGATGAAAAGTGACTTTGTAACCCAAGCCATCAAGACGTCCAATGGAAATCAGATTGCATGTCAAGGCTAGAACACGACCACATTATGGATGATAAAATTCACCCCATTTGCCATAACCATGGCAATATCACCTACGCCAACAATGTCAGAAGAGTAATTATCACCAAGTGTAACAGAGCCAATGGTTTCCTCATATTTTATGAACCAATGTCTATGAGGTGTGACATGCAACGAGGTACCTGAATCAAGAATCCATGTGTGGGATACTTCACCACTAACAAGGAGTTCATCTGGCATAGAACTCTGCAAAGATAGAGTTTCTTGTGCATCATAAAGGACATCATTATTTTCAGTCAGCATATTAATGTCTTGCGCATCACTGTCATCCTAAACTTTGTTCAACTCTTCAATCTTAACTGAAATCTTTGGTTTCTCCTTTTTATCAACATGATCTTGCCTTTACCTTTGCCCTTCTCTTTGTCATGCTTCCAAGCATAACAATCCTTCTTTATGTGACCATGCTTATCAAAATAATGGCATTGAACATTGCGGCAACCACGAGACTTTGATCTACCCTTTGATGCATCTCTATTGTCCTCTTTCTTGGACTCACATTGCAAAGAACAGCCTTATGTTGCTTATGATCACGTTGCAAATAACGGACCTTATGTTGCTTATCATCCCTTTGCACATAATGAGCTTCACCATAATTTGAGCTAGTCATGGTCTTCCGACGCATCTTCTCTGAAAAAAGTGCACTAGTAACATCATCGTATTTTAGCGTACCATTAGGAGAAGTGTTACTAACAGCTGTGAAAAAGATATCCCAAGAGGGTGGCAACGAACAAAGCAAAAAGATTGCTTTCATCTCATCATCAATGGTCATGTGATGTGCATGAATTTGGGCAAAAAGAGAATCAAAATCATTGATATGACTGGCAACGCTAGCTGACTCCTTCATACGAAGGTTGAAAAGTTTTTGCATAATGAAAACCTTATTGCTAGCCGTATCCTTTTTGTAAGTTTCACATAATTTCTGCCATAAAGCATGAGTACTCTCGCATTCTAACACTAAAAGCATAATTTCTACCATAAAGCATGAGTACTCTCGCATTCTAACACTAAAAAGTACACCGACTCACCAAGGTGCAGTCTAATTGTAGACCTGCATAGCTCATCAAGCTACTCTCACTGAAACTGAGTCATGTGCATATCTTCAATTCTAGTTGCATAGGCAATAGGCAACTTTTGCTTCTTTTGGACAAGCACATCATGCATTTGGTTCTTCCAAAGCTGAAAATTAGTGCCATCAAACTTCTTTATGTCATAAATGTCAAGGCACACACACTCACATACACACATCACCAAAGCGCCACACACATATTGGATGGGCAGAGCCGACACACACTATGTGCCCCCTTTCTTTCTTCTCTATCTTATGCACTTAGGTACAATACACACTCTACTTTATACTAGTGGCTCACACAAGTGTATAGCTATACACTTAGGGTTATTAGCAGTTAGTAATGGGTGGTCGGCCACATGGCCATTAAACCTAACACTTATTGAAAATATTGAGGCATCTATGTGGACATGGAATATTTTGTCACAATCTGGTGCTTTAAGTAGCACTGGTGCTGATATAAGTGCATCCTTAAGTTTCTTGAATGAATCCTCACATTCTTCCATCCAATTATTAACATGTACAAGGGTTTCACAATGATTGCATACATGTATATGAACCACCGTAGTACCCTCAATGATCGCATACATGTATATGAATCGCTGATAGTACCCACAATGTCCCATGAAGGATTACACTTGCTTGGAAGTAATTGTTCATGGAATTTCTACAATCACCTTGATCTTGTCAACATTGGTAGATATTCCATTTTTAGAGACAATATGTCCCAAGATTCTACCTTCTCTCACCATGAAGACAAATCTTTCTAGATTTAGGTAGAATCTATAAGTCTTGCACTTTTTGAATACATTTCTAAGATGTTGAATGTGTTCTACCCTTAGAATAGAGGGAACACAAAGATCATCCACCAAAAATATTTGCAAGTATTCTTTGCAGGCGTGTGTCATTAGTGTTTGGAATGTGGTAGGGGCATTGGTTAAGCCAAAGGGTATTCCTCTATAAGCATACATTCCCCATTCTATGGAGAATGTTGTCTTGTATTGGTCTTCTACTACGATAGCCAATTGGTTGTAACCTGAGAATCCGTCTAGGAATGAGTAGGCTTGCTTGCCAGACACTCGCTCGAGCACATGCTCCATGATTGTCTTGGGGGGGTCACTACAATAAAAAAATTCCTATAAGGTGGGTTCAACATTGAGGATTATTTTATTATGTATTACATATTTACATATAAAAGGGTGTTGAAAAAGTTTCTTGAACTTTTTTTTTTACAGATTGAATAGAAAAATGATCCATTTTATTGGTGAAACATTCAAAAGTAAGGGGCTTTATAATAGTACTTGAACGCACACGATACATAGGTTTTACATATAGTGAACCCCCCGAGGTGATTAGTAAGGGATAATTATCCCTTATTGTTTCCACATTCGCTTTCTTAAGATTTACATATACGCGTAATTTCCGATATTTCTTGGGGACAACCACAATGGGTGACACCCAGTCTGCATGTTCAATCTCATAAATGAACTTTGTCTCCTTAAGTTTTTATATCTCCTCTTTAATTTGTTTGAAGAATGTACCATTATAGGTATAGGGACGTTGTTTGCATGGTTTGGCATCACGCTTCAAGGGGATCGTATATTGACATATTGATGGATCCACTCCTTTCTGGTATGTATATGACCATACAGAAACATATCTATATTTCTAGAGGATTCTGATGAGCATCTCTTCTTCTTTTGTGCTCAAATTTGTTGCTATGTAAACTATTCTTGCATCTTCTCTGGGTTCGGCTAGGTCTATTCATTTGGCATTTTCAGGGTCATCATATGATTCATTTCCTTTTTTTTCCCTTATTGGCTGTGTCATCACTATTGTCCGGTCTTGGATGGTTAATTTCTGATAGTGGGAAGGGACACTCATTTTTTTGTTTCTTATGTTATCTTCCTCTTTGATTTCTATCTCCATAGCCCATAATTCACTCAATGTTTTATTGAGTTCTTGATATTTCTTCTTACGCGCCACTTTCGTCCATTTTGGTTTCTTATGTTTCATTCTTTTTTCATCATTTGAACTTGTTTCCTCAAGCTCCTATTGATTTCAGTTATTTTTGTTTCCTGAGTTTTGTGAATCGTCTTGAGATTTTGTCTTTTACACAATCTTGAGCCCTTACAAGCATTAAGAAGTGTGTTTTGTCTTTCACCCTTGGCATTGGATTTTCTTTGGCCATGTTTAAGGTTCTCTAGTTCTTCATATAGTGTTGTTTCCATCTAGGTTTTTGATTTGGAAAGTCATAAAACTTGACATCCACTATGGTTTCTTCTTGGTCACTAGGGTTATCAGAGCACTCATTGTCTGCATCATTGTCAAATTCAAAGTGCTCTAGATATTTGTAGAACAACTCTTCCTCCTTTTTTTCATCATAAGTTATTTTTTTGGCTTGTAGATGGCAGAGGCAGTTTCACTAGGTGGGAACCAGCTCTTGAAAAGCTGAGTGGTTGGTCATTCAATAATTACTATGACGGTTACCATAGTAACTCCAAGAAGCTATAAATAGGACGCATTACATTGTAATCGGGTTGGCAATTGTTGGTTGTACTTGTGGGTTGTTTTGTCTTTTGACTTCCTAATCTTAGTGTGTGATTGTAGTCCCGAAGCTGTTCCTAGGCTACATTATCCCCACTTATACTATTACTCTGTAATTCCTAATACAGTAGTCAAGTACACTTCGGCCTGATATACTTTGCATCCATTTCTTTTGAATCTGAATCTGAATCTGAATCTGAATCTGAACACTAATTCCAGTCATTCAGCTTGTATAATTCTCAGCATATGTATTCCAGTTCATATAACTATTCTAGCTCAGTTTCTATCTTTCCTCCAATCCTACTAATTGAACTAATGAATCACCAGTAGCTGTAAACTCTAACACTGGAATCAACTATCTAAAGAGATCAGATCCAGTTTTATTTTGGCGATCATGGTGGCTAGATATGTTGCTTGTTGACCAGCAGACTCCTCTCCCAATTTGAGTTTCAGCTGCAGTAATGGCACCCAAACCCAATCGTGGTCGGAAACCATCCTACCATGTCGACCCTATTCTTGAGGAGTCAAAAAGAGACTCTGATCCCAAGGATGAACAAGTAACTGACACTGAGGCTCAGTAGGAGCACAGTCATGCTGATGAGACACAGGAATCTCACCATTCCAGTCAATCCTGACGACACAGAGCTGGAAGGGAAGAACACAAGGCCAAGAGTTCTCGGACCAAACAGGGAGACAAAAGTGCCAAAGGCAGTGAATAAAGTCGTCATAGTTCCAGTAGAAAATCTAGAGAGGAGATAGTAACTGAGACGGAGAAAAAAATTAATTGGGATGTAGACACAGACTATTGTAAGAAGGCTGCAAAAAAGAGTCAAGATTCCAAGGTGAGAAGAGGAAGAAATGAGGCTGATAGACATGATTACACATCTTCATTGAAAATCTCTTTTCCCATGTTCAAAGGGGGAAAGAAGGAGAACGTGGATGTTCATATCCAAGCCTTTGAGCAGTATGCTGAGTTAAAAAATATTGATGAAGATGATTGGGGTGACTACTTTCCACAAACATTAAAGAAAGCAGCAAGAAAATGGTACTACCATTACCCGACTTGTCAACTGAGATCATATAATAAACTGCTTAAAGCTTTCCAACTGGGATATTCAAACAACAGAGGGGATGAGGATATACTCTGTGAGCTGGATAAGATAAGGCAGGGAAAATTGTCAGTCAGAAGCTATGTTGAGAAAATCAAGGAACTAACTAGACAACTGCAGGAACCACCATCCAAAAAGTGGCTGCGATCATGGTTTTTGAATGGGTTTTGTAGTAAGAAGCTTAGGGAACAGGAGGTGCCGACACCAACCAAGAAATTCAATGATTTGGTGCAACAGGCCCTGAAGCTCAAACAACAAGCTAAGAAGGAAAAGAGTCATAAGAAGAGGAGGTCTAGTAGTAGTAGTACTTCTACTAAAGATTCTGAGTCCAATAGAGCCTCCAATAGCTTTGAAAGCAGTTCAGATGAAAGAACCAAAGACAAGACTAAGAAAGGATCTTGGTCTAGGAAGATTGAAGAGATGGTCCGGCAAATTGCTGAAATTAGCCAGACCAAACAGCAGGTAAGAAGAATGGAAACTTGGTGTTCAAAGTGTAAATCTAAAGACCATGTTTCAAACGAATGTCCATAGTATACTTATTGCAAATCCTATGGCCATTTATGGAACAACTGTGGTATTTGAATTCATCATTTTAAGAAGGGAAAAGATTTGTCAATGGTAGCATTCACCAATGCTGAACCAGTAAGAGTGGAAACTACCAGTGTTTCTCAAGAGGAGAAACCAATTGCAAGTGGTATTGGAGCAGGGCGCGGTAAATACCAAGCGGGTACCAGCCGAGGCCGAGATCGTGGTAATTTTTAGAATTGAAGCCTGAATTGCTATACATGTGGTAAGTATAGGCATTTCACGGCTCAGTGTCCAGAAACACCTAGAGTTGTAGATACAGAGATGAAGGTTCCAGAATCGGTTCCTGTACGAGCAGTTACATGAAGCAAAGGTGTGGTCATTGAGGAAACTCTAGACAGACCAACAAAACTAGTCAATCCTGAATGTAGAAAATGGGCTCAACAGAGAGAGTTATGGAAGGCCAAGGGTAAAGAAAAGGTGGTTGATGAATGGCAGGAGCAAAGAGAACTAGTGAAGCCAAGAAACTACCAAAGCAACCAGAGCATTCTTATGCCCGGGTCATTCATAAAATACCTACCCAGTTGTTTGAGACAACACAACCAAATCAATCAGAGACTGGGATACCTGAGACCAGGTTGGCTGCAGTACAAGGGTTAATGGAAGAGTTGGGAACTGCTAAAGGAGCTAGAAGCACTGAACCAAAGGAATGGTATTGTGAAGATAATACCAGTTCTTCAAGTTCTGATGACAACTCTGAGCATGAGAAAGAGGAAATTCGTGTCAAGATTTGTGACAGAATTCAGAAACTCATTGTGGAGTTAGAGGAAATTAGAATAACTCTACCTGAAGCAGCGAAATTCATCAGGCAGTGAATGAAGGCTGAGGTGGAGGCCAGATCAGTCGACTTGACAGTTGTCAGAGATGATGAAGTGCCATTGATTCAGGTGGACTACAAAATGAGAAAACAGTGGGAACACTCTCAAGCGTTATACTAGATGGAGGAGCAGGGGTAAATATTTTGGGAGTACATCTTCAGCAAAGGATGGGAATTACTAACCTGAAACCAACACCTTTCAAAGTCCGAATGGCGGATCATATAGTGGTGCAGGCAACTGAAATGGTAGAGAATATGCAGATATGAGTAGGCAAAGAAAAGTTCAAAGCCAGTTTCCTAGTACTGGATGTGCAAGGAGCGTATGGGATGCTATTGGGACGCCCATGGCTGTGAACGGCACAGGCTGCTCACGACTATGCTAATCAGACTTTGACAATACAAGGGGCTGGTGGTAGAATCCAGATTCAGACAAATAACACCAGAAGTTGGAGAAAGGAACTGAGACCCAAAGAGCAGAAGTACAAGGTGAAGAAAATTGAGAAAATGTTGGCGAATATTTCCATTAACAGAGATAGATCTCAATGCAGTTTTAATAAACAAAGATGAAGCTGAAAAACAAAAGTAACAATTTTAAGAACAGTTCACTGAACTGAATTCAGGAGAACGTACGGTGAGGTTAACTGGAAGGCCAGAAGAACCAGTTGTGTTCAGCACACCAGTAGAACCGGCTTGCTCTGGAGGAGCTATTGGAAATCAGAATGGTAGTCTAGAGCTTAGAGGATTGTCCTGGGATTATGCTGAGGAGTCAACCAAGAGAAAGGGTGGAGGGCCTAACTGGTTTCTTCCAGATGATCAGGAGATAGAGGAATGGAATTTAGGGTCTAAAGAAAACCGTAGAATGATGAAGGTAAATAAACATCTGAATCCTACGATGAAAGAGAAGGCACGACATATGTTCCAACACTATAAAGATGCGTTGCATGGGAGCATACTGATCTGAAAGGGGTGGATCCAAAGGTCTGTCAATATAGAATACCACTGAAACCTGATGCCAAGCCAATACGACTGCAGTGCTATCGAATGAATCCAAATTATGCTAAGAAGGTCAAATAAGAGATTGAAAACCTTCTGAAAGCTGGGTTCATTACTGAAGTAGCCAGTAGTGATTGGTTGTTTCCTATTGTGGTTGTGCCTAAGAAGAATGGGAAGCTGAGAGTATGTGTAGATTATAGGAAACTAAATGCTCAAACCATTAAGGATCCATTCCCATTACCCTTCACAGATATGTTACTTGATGAGATTGCAGGATATGAGATGTAAAGTTTTATGGATGGATATAGTGGCTATAACCAGTTACAAACTGCTCTTGAGGATCGGGAAAAGACCATTCTCATAACGGACTGGGGAGCATTTATGTATCTGGTAATGCCATTTGGCCTTTGCAATGCACCGGCCACTTTTCAGAGATGTATGATGGAAATCTTCAGTGAATTTCTTCATCAATTCCTCGCCATATTCATGGATGACTTCATCGTATATTCCACAGAGGAAAAGCAGTTACTATTTTTGGAGATGGTTTTTAAGCGCGCTGTCAAGAGAAGAGGATTTGTCTAAATCCATTCACAACTGTTTTCTTAGTCTCGAAAGGATAGCTACTGGGACATGTGGTGTCCAGAAATGGAATAGAAATGGCCAATGACAAGATCGAGTGCGCCCAACAGGCCAATGTGCCTTGGAATGCATCAGAATTGAGTTCTTTTCTGGGATATATTAATTTTTACAGAAGGTTTGTGCATAAGTTTGCTTCTCAAGCATTACCATTGTATGAGCTTACAAAGAAAACGAGCAAGCTCATTTGGACTGCTGATTGTGAGGAAAGTTTTTAGAACTTAAAGAGTGCCATCATCAGTAAACCAGTTCTTCGCCAACCAAATTGGGATGTCATCTTCCATGTACATGTGGATGCTTCGGGACACGCAATGGGAGTGATAGTAGCTCAGCCAGATGGGAGAACTAATTTTTCTGTATACTTTGCTAGTCACAGATTCAGCCAGGCTGAACAAGGATATACAACCATTGAAAGAGAGGCTTTAGGGATGTTTTTAGTGCTACGAAATTCCGGCACTATTTGCTAGGCAAATTGTTTCATTTCTATGTGGATCATCAAGCCCTATTATTCATGATTAATAAAGTCATTATTCAAGGCGGGCTAATAAGGTGGATGATGTTCCTTATGGAATTTGAATTTCAAATTTTCCATAAATGTGGCAAAAACCATTGTGGCGTTGATTTCCTCTCTAGGAGTACAGAGGGCTACTCTGAAGCATCTTTAAGAGACGAACCAGTGGGATGCTGAATTATTTCAGATAGAAGCGACGGAATCAATTGATCCTGAATTATACGAAGTATATCAGTTTCTTTCTCAGGGTGGCTTCCCAGATGACCGAAAGCAGAACCAGAAGAAGGCCCTGGTTATTAAAAGTTTAAAGTTTATCATTATTGGTGGCTCACTCTACAGATTGGGTGTCGATGGGATTCTTCATCAATGTGTGCCTATGGAGGGCAGGCTGCAAGTTATTTCAAAAGCACATAATGGGGAATCTAGTGGACATTTTTCTATTGATATTACTTTCAAGAAGATTCTGCATGCTGGTTTATGGTGGCAAACATTGATATCTGATGTCAGAAGTTTTTGCAAAACCAGTGACATATGCCAAAGAATGGGTAGACCCACAGCAACAGACATGACTCCTTTAACACCAGTACATCCACTGGGTGTTTTCATGAAATGGGGTTTGGATTTTATGGGACCTTTCAAGAAGGTTACTCCTAGGAAGAATAGGTATATATTGATGGCTACTTGCTATGTAACCAAGTGGGTAGAAGCTAAGGCTCTTCCTGACAATACAGCAAAATCCACTGTAAGGTTTTTATTTGAGAATATTGTATGCCGCTATGGATGTCTTGTGGAGATTGTGTCAGACCAAGGGACACACTTCGTAAATGACACTATGGATATCCTCATGGATATGCTTCCAATTAAGCATAAAAAATCCACACCATATTATCCTAGATGCAATGGGCAGGCCAAAAGCAGCAACAAGACCATTAAGACTATCCTCACCAAGATTGTGAAGAAAAAACCAGAACAATGGTACTTGAAGCTTCAGACTGCTCTATGGGCATATAGAACAGCTTATAAGATCACTACGGGGTTAACACCTATTAGAATGTTGTACGGCACTGAAGCTGTTGTCCCTATGGAATTTGTTATACCCAGTCTCGGAATGTCACAATCTGAAGAACAAACTGGAAGAGATAACCCAGTTAGATGAGCTAAGACAGAGGGCTATACTGGAACAAGAAATTGTTTAGCAAAGAAGGAAACACTGGCATGACAGATGAATTAAGATTTGAGAGTTTTAGAAAGGCGATTTGGTTCTATTATATCAATCCAAATTATGCCCTAAGAAACCAAACTTAAAGATAGCCTGGGCAGGACCATTTGAAGTTGAATGGGTGTTCTCAAATGTCACAGTAAGGCTGAAAGATCTGTCTGGATTATTGTTGCCGGGGTATATAATGGAGCTAAAATCAAGCTCTATTATTCAAAAGCTGCTTACTTGCCTTACTGTTATACGTGTTCACGCCATAAAAGCTCCACCACTTACCATTCCTAGAGTTCTGTGCACCGCAAGTGATGTGGCAGACATGCATTGGACAAGAATTTTGCTCATCTTTGAAATGATTACTACTGATATTCCACCCCGTTGGTCCCCCAAAAACTGATATTGGTGTCCATACTTTTATGGTTTTGCACTGGACAGGGTTTTATCACACTGGCACTGTTTTGGCTTTTTGACTAGTTCTGGAACTCGTTGTACATGGAAAAGACATAAAATAGCTGATTCTCGATTTTCCTGGTCTTCAACTCCCAGACCATCAATGCCTGTTTCCCTAGCTTTCTTGCAAGTCTTTTGCACGACGCTTACCTTCTGTTGTCCATTCACACCATCGTCGAGCTCCGATGTTTCCTCACTGCAGCCACAAACTTCTTCTTTTGAGGAGACTGTGGATTGTCGCTTATCCTTGCCAGCCACATCTGGATACGGGTTCAACGAATCAAGTAAGTCATATTCTTCTTTGTCTACTACTTCATCGTCCTCAAGGTATATGTGTAGGAAGAAAATGTCGGAGAAGATGCAGGAGGCTATCAATGAAACCCAAGCTCTTATTATTGCTACAAAGGCAACTCTTCCACTCATTCCACATAGTAAGATTTAGTGTTATGTGTTTACTGAGCAAGCCAAAGCTTTACTCCAACTTTGGGATTTGCGTGTGGTTCTGGAAGCCACAAGGATTGAGTTTGACACAGCCATCATAAGGAAAATCCTGGATTCTTTTAATGCTGAAGATGGAAGTGTTGTGGTCTATGGTAGAAAAGTGATAGTTACTCCAGAGAACATTTCTTTTTCTTTTCGAATGCCAAATGAGTCAAAGCCATCTGTGGCAACCAGAGAGCAGATCAATGCAGCTTTGAAGGAAGATGACGCTGCCAAAAGGAGACAAAAAGCCAGTGCGCAAAGGATTCTAGTAGCAGGTCTGGACGTTCCTACTGCTGCTTACTCATTTGTGGCTGAATCTGTGAGCCTGAAAAATAATCTGACATATGTGTCAGAGAAACTCTTTGCTATGCTTTTAGCAAAAACTGCCAAGTTGAAGTCTCAAAGTGTATTCAAGGCTTGGTGTGTTTGGCAGTTTCTAGACTGGGAAACTTCTCCAGACGCCCATGATCAGGTGACAATGGCTTGGAGCCAGAAGCCATTCCCAGTATCCTAGAATGTGGAAGTATCGTCTAAGGAAGAAGCCCCAGAAAGCCAGTCAGTTCCCACTGGACAAAAGAGAAAGGCTATACAAGAGGAAGCTGGCAGTTCAAAGAGGCCAAGGACGACACTGACCAAAAGCATGGCTCTCTTGAAGCAGCTAGAAATTCACTTCAAAAAAGTGTCTACTGAAAAGACTTCAGCTAGCCAGACTGAATAGCATACTGTCCAAACCACTAGTGGAGTTAGCCAACTAGCAGGCCAGATTTTAGCAACCACCAGTACTGGACAAGACCAATAAAAAAGGGCCATTCCTGAGCAGCCAGCAGACCAGACTGATAAGGGCAAAGGACTAGCATCTCCAAGTCCACTTGGCAAGGTTTTGGTCCCATACAGTGAAGCAGCCTTGCTATTGACAAAGAAAGATAGGTTACAGCAGATGCAGACTCATCCTCTCAAGGGACTCCTAGTTTTGCAAAAATCTGATTATTTTGCATTACCCTACCTGGCTTCTGTCATCTATGAGCCAACTGACTTTGACCCAGCAACAGTTAAGGATGGTTGTTCCATACTTATTCAGTCATCATGGAACACTATTTTCAATTGCATGGGACAAATGCTCGATACTGCAGGGTCAGAAGATGAACTAACTAAGCTAAAGACTGAATTGAGGGAGGCTGAGGAGCAGATTGAAAAGCTTGAGCAAGGGAGAGCAGCCCAGAACCTGCACCATAGTATCCTTGAAGCTCAGTCAGTTAAGATTATTCAGTATTTACAAAGTAAGCTTGACAAGGTGGAGTCTGAGATATGGACCATACGGGAAGAAAAGGCAGAAGCTAAAAGAGTTGCTGATAGGTTTGAAACTATGCTGAGAATGAAGAGAGTTGAGTTCAACTCCTTATTGACCAGCCACACTACTCTAAAGGCCACATTAACAGAAAGATATATCTATAATAATATGGCTGAGATCTTGAATCCAAAAGGGAATACTGTTTTCAACATGGATAACTTGAGGGCTCTCATGGAGACAATGCAGAGTGATTTGCAAGATAAAATTTATGAATATAATAGTGCTCTGGCAAATCAAGTTATCCTTAATTATATTGAACAATAGAAGGATGATGATAAGGAGGAAGAAGAAGCAAAGAAGGAGGATGAACTAGAAGAAGGGCATGATGATGATGATGGCTCTCCTCCATCTCCACCTCCAGAAGGAGGATGAACTAGAAGAAGGGCATGATGATGATGATGATGGCTCTCCTCCATCTCCACCTCCAGAACCTGGTACTGGTGGTGTAGGGATAACAGGAGGAAATGATCAGTCTCAGGCAGACCAACCAGACCATCTTGAAGGACAGCAGTCGAGTGATCAGCACTTGGGAAAACAACAACCCAGCAACATTGGAAAATCACCAGCACACCAGTCATCACAACACAGTAGAGATGCTAAATGGAAAGGCAAAGATGTGACTGAGGGTCTAGCAGGTGATGGGAAACATTCATTATAGCTAATCATGCTGAATAAGAAATTGAGACATCAACAGGCTCCTATAACCAGGCGGTATCTCGAGGATGATGATCTCATCTCTGATCTAGAGTGATTTTAGCAACTATATGTCACCGCCAGGGAAATGGTTGAGCATTGGAAATCAGCTGCTTTCCATGATCAAGAGGTCTATCAACAACTGCCTGAGCATCCCAGTACAATACAAATGTTAGAAAGGGTACCTGAATGGATATTGACTGCTAAAGAGAGAGTAGCTAATTCACATTGGCAATGGCATTCTACTGCAGATTGTCGTTTCCTAGTCATAGAATTAGAACTTCTGATGGGGAACAAGCCAACGTATAGATGTATGAAGGATGTCAGGAGTCAATTAAAAGAGGTTTTAGTGCAAATGAAGATCGCTAGGGGAGTTCTAGATCAAAGGGTGCAAGCTATTCTTGAAGATCATACTGCCACCAGTAAGGAACCTCAAACTCGAATGTCAGTGAGAGAATAGGCAACTGCTCTTTGGTGACTGTTTTAGCTGGTTAAGGTAACCCAAAAGATGATGTAGCACGAGAACTAGGCTGTCCTTAATTTCTTAGAATTTGTGTCTGATTCCCCAGCTCTCCTGTATGCTTTACCAGCAAGAGAGGCAAAGTTGCTAAGATTTTTTCCAGCACTCTATCCTCAACACACAGAACCAGTAGATCGGCTCACATACTTCAAGATTACTGATGATCTTCAAGATTGGTATGAGCGATCGACTAGGGAATGAAAAAACTGGCAAACACTTTTCAAAGACGCTCTCCAGCTGGATGATTTCCAGGAGTTAAGAGATGAGGTAGAGAGGATTAAACTGTGTATGGGACAATGGAAAATTCAGCTCAAAGGTCTCACTAAGATCACCAACCAACTGTTGCAACTCACTGTTGAGTCCTCTAAAGTTCCTGAAAAGGACATTATGGCTAAACCAGGTCTAGGACCCTAGTAAAGAGAGATGGTTGAGATTCTTTTTGAAGCTAGGATCAGAATTAATCAGCCTCTTCCAGAATGATGGATCCATACAGCCTTGCATTGTCACAAACTGGCCAGAACTCATCTCACGAAGGGCAAACGCACGCTCTATGATCCCGACACCAAAACTTATCATCCTCTCACGGATTATGAAGTAGAAATGACCACAGAGAGGTGGGATCAGCTTGAGAAAGAGGGCATTTATAGACTCATTCAGAAGGACAATGCTGGCACTGGGACTTTGGAGACACCATCAAGACCTAAGGGCAAAAGAAAGCGGGTTCAATGGAAGGATACTGGGTAGTTCCATCTTGGTATTTGATGGAGGAATTTTCCAGCCATCTCAAAATCAGACGGTGGATTTTTCCAAATAGTTTTCAAATCAGATAGTGGATTTTTCTCAACTAGGTGTGGATATCTCTTTGGCTGACACCCATGGAATTACAACTATAGGGGGTGTCAAGCACTCAACAAAGCATGAAGTATGGTATAAATCCATGTTTCAGAAAAATTAGACTGTGGGTTTTTTCAAAAAATTTGGAATCTTACCAAAATTCAAGAAAGGAGGGAAGGATGTAGATGGCGGAGGCACTTTCACTAGGTGGGAACCAACTCTTGGAAAGCTGAGCGACAGATCATTCAGTAATTACTATGACGGTTAGCATAGTAACTGCAAGAAGCTATAAATAGGACCCATTACATTGTAATCGGGTTTGAAATTGTTGGCTGTACTTGTGGGTTGTTTTATCCTTTGACTTCCTACTCTTAGTGTGTGATTGTAGTCCTGAAGTTGTTCCTAGGCTACATTATCCCCACTTGTACTATTACTCTGTAATTCCTAATACAATAGTCAAGTACACTTTAGCCAGATATACTTTGTATCCATTTCTTCTGAATCTGAATCTGAATTTGAATCTGAACACTAATTCTAGTCATTCATCTTGTCTAATTCTCAGTAGATGTATTCCAATTTATATAAATGTTCTAGCTCAATTTCTATCTTTCCTCCAGTCCTACTGATTGAACTAATGAACCACCAGTAGCTGTAAACTCTAACACTGGAATCAGCTATCTAAAGAGGTTAGCTCCAATTCCATGCGTCATAAAGAACTCTTCCTCATTTTTTTCATCGTGCTTTATCGTTTTTTCTTCTCTCATTTTCTACATCATCATCAAATTCAAAGTGCTATGTAGAGTCGTAGAAAAACTCTTCCTCCTTTTTTTCATTGTGCTTTATTTTTTTGGGTTCATTTGATGCTTGACACTCATATCCTCCTTTAATTGTAGTGATCATCCTTGTCACGGAACTTTGTTCTGGGACAGTCTTCAATGGCACACACATCCAAGATTGCAAGAATATGTTCCCATTTCAAAGGTTCTAGTGCCTCTTAGGGAAAAGGTTCTGGGATATAGTCTTTGTCTTCTAAAGCACTTTCTAAGATACTTTCCTCTCGTTTTAAGCTACCACAATCTGAAGCTCTGCACAGCCATAGCTATTTAGATTGAGCTAACCATGCTGGAAGTTCAAATCCGGCTAATGTAGCTTAATCAAACTCTTCAATAGGGGTTCTTGTCACATCCTTGTAATTATGGTCTTTTAAATTTATCCTGGTTATGGTCTCCACATTTCTTAGGTAATATGGTCATACCCCCAATCTTGGACCATTTTTAACTGTCTCATGAATGGTCTTCTAAGTATGATGTTATAGTTGTTATTCTTGCCAACATCAACAATAGAAAATGTATGCTCATATTCAATTCTTCAAGAGGTGACAACTATTTTCATTAGAAGTCCTAGGGGTTTCTCCATATATCCATCTGCAAGCTGTAGTTTGATTCTGGTTTTTGTCAAAGCAGGCTTTCCCCATTTTTTCCATCTTCTCTTGTAGCAATGGCTACCCTAGGTCCACTGTCAAGAGTTGCCATGGTGGTGACTCCTTGAAATTACACTAAGAGTCGTGTTTCCATCTTCTCCTTCACAATATTCCCCGACTTTGTTCAATAATGGTACCCACCTAGTGTTTAGGTGAGGGTTTTCAAGTTCTTGGATTCCCTCTTGAATTTGTGATAAAGGGTCCTTCACACCAAACTTTTCTAGGCAACCTCCTACCATTGTCCACATGTTTGATCGTATTCTTAATAGCTCAGCTAATGTTATTGTAGAAGTTATTGGTGTTGATAAAATGTCTATTAGAACCTTACAGTTAATGGATTTCTTAGAAGAGAATCTCTATGATGGAACTACAATGACATCTAATTTGGCGTCATGCTCTCCCATATAGGACAATATTGTTACTAGCAAATGGAGTCACCTGACTATAGATAGAACGGATCCTTGGTCTCCCCCATACAATTGCATCTCTAGATCCATATGAGGTCTTGCCTCAAAATCCTCTATCAATCCAGAATAAACACTCCTCTCCCATCACTAGTCTAGTTTATGCATTTTCTTAGCTCATTAGCTTTGTTGGTGGCCTCTCTGGCTTGTTTCCATAGTTTGTCAAGACTATCTATTTCTCTACACTCTTTTGGTATGCCTAGGTGGAATTCATCAAAACACTGATCCATGGTATTCATCACTATCTTTGGCCCTTGTGCCAGTTTTTTAGATTCTAGTTCGTGTTTCTAACTAGAATCTGACTCTATTCGCTCCTAATTTGGTGGGGTTATTGGTGATGGTGGGACAATTATCACATCTTTTGGTCTCCCAACTGGAGGTTCTAGTAAAGCTTGGGCCGTTTGAATCATTTTTTGGCACATTTCAAGCATGTGCTTCTCTAGTTTTTCATATGGATATATCAACCACCATTGTTCTTGCGTTTGATTGTTTTTGAACCATGTGTCTGCATTTTTTGGCAATTAACATATCATCCACATAAAGGACCAAAATCAACAAACTACCATCTTTAGCTTGCTTAGTGTAGAGGAAATGGTCCATATCGCTACGTTTGTAGCCTTGAGAGAGCATGAACGAATAGATTTATGATAGCACTCCCTTGATGACTGTTTTAGACCATAAAGAGTCTTTTCTAACTAACACACCAAGTCTTCATTACCCTTCTCAACAAAACCTTATGAATGCTGCATATAAACTTCTTCTTGAAGATCACCTACAAGAACATCGTCTTGACATACATTTAGTCAAGTTCCATGTCCTCTTTAGCAACCAACGCAAGTACACACCACAAAGTAGTCATCTTGACAACTGGAGAAGAGATCTCATCAAAGTGATCTCTTCAATCTTTATACTACTTTCCTTTGTCTTGGCTTCTTCTTGCTTCTTGTCTTTACCTTTCTCTTGTTTTTGCTTTCGACGGTCTTTCTTCATATGACCCTTTTTGTGACAATGATAGCACTCAATGTCTTTTTGGACACATGATTTGCTACGAGATTTTCCTCTCTGATTCTGCTTGCCCTTTTCTTGTGATCGACCACGAACAACAAGAGCATTGCTAGTACCACAAGAAGCATCAATATTATTCCTGCTAACCTCTTTAGTAAGCAAACTGCCCTCAACATCAGCACATTTTAAACCATCAGGAGGTGCTGGGTTACTTATGGCCGTGTGAAAAGTATCCCAACTTTCTGGCAACGTAACTAGCAAGAACATTGCTATGACCGAATCATCGAAGTTGACTCCTTGCTCAGAAATCTGACTGAAAATTATGTTGAACTCATTGAGATGGCTGCATATGGGTGTGTCCTCATCCATCTTCAAATCAACTAACTTTTTTAGCCAATAAACCTGTGATGCTACACTTTGCTTCTCATACACGTCACATAACTTCTTCCACAACTCATAGCTAGTCTTTTCCATGTTCACATTGAAGTACATATTTTTTGACAAAGTCATCATGATGGTGGACCTGGAAAGTTCATCCAACTCCTCCCAATCATACTCATCCATATCCTCATGCTTTATCCCCTTCACCTTTATTGGCCGGATCTGCTTCTTTTGTACTAAGACATTGTCCCTCCAAAATGGGAAGTTAGTGCCATCTAACTTCTCAATGTTGAACAAAGAGTCCTTCGATGATGATGAAGCCATCACTTGACAAGGAACAAAGAGTCTGATGAAGCCATCACTTGACAAGGAACAAAAGTGATAGATCCGTTGCACTAAAGAAGATGATAGAAAACTTGAAAATTTTCAACAAAGTCTCCCCTAGAATACTGACTTCTAAACCCAAAACAAATGTGTACAATGATGCTGATCAAAGTGGCTAAGTTGGCGAGATAGAATCTCAAAGAGCTATCTCACTGTCAATGTATCCAACTCTAGAAGAGTGTCTCCGACCAACTAAACACTATCAGATGCATACGCATAAAGATGACAGCAATGCCAACAATGGCGGGTCAGCAGATGCACACCAATATTGCACTAACCGCATAAACATACATCCTATGTTGATGCCAAAAGTATGGGGATGTCGAAGGCTCACTCCAAAACCTGTATCACCGAAAGGATCTCCACATTTGAGAATTCCCTAGCTCAATAAAACCTTACCACGACCCTCAACAATAGGCTTTTCATATTTCCATCATAATACATAAACCGCATAACATCTTACATCAACCACAGCAACCCTTTTCTGTAACCGCTATGGCGGTTTGTCTGATTTAATAGACCCTCAAGATCTTACATCAAGTATGCATGTGACAAAGATTGCAAAAAGAGTCTACAAATAAAATATGTATGCAGAAGAATTGACGCAGGTAGACCACCCTGCTGTCTGAACTGAATATCTCTCAAACAGTGCAAAACTTGCAAAAACTTCTTTCTGCAAAGTTTTAGACAATGCGAAAACGGTTGGGTGAGGTGGGAATGGACATGAAATAAGCTGTTTTTAAAGGTCAAAACAAATCTGTAAAACTTTGCAACTTGTTCTTCATGACCTACAGGCAATCTAAGTGACGTATCTCAAAATTGGTGAAGATTTTGAGAAAAAATTACTTCTGCAAAGTTGAAGAGGATGAAAAACCGATCAAGAATAACCAAATCAGTTTGAATGAAGACGTTTTGATAGGTCAAAACAGATCTACAAAAACATACTGTAGTTTTTTCCGCTTCTCCACCTACTTCCCCGTTGAGCTCCAATGGTGATCACAATCCCTGAACTCTGATACCAGTTGAAGAGTGCATGCGAGAGCGTGTGTGTGTGTGTGTGTGTGTGTGTGTGTGTGTGTGTGTGTGTGCGCACGTGCGCATGCAACAATGGAGAAGAGAGAAGAAGAGAGGAGACACAGGTTTGGGTGGACTCCAAACACAACAGTGTTAGGGTTATGATTCCTTATTCTTTTTTGTAGAATAAATGGTCAGTGTTAGTTCCCGGTTAATAGTCTTCGGCCACCCAACACTTAGGTGCAACACATTGGATTTTATCACCCCAACATTCTCTCTCTAATTTTGCAAAGAATGCTAGATTAAGTTAATCAATTGGGAGTGGATAATTTAATCGCTAACAAAATATCTATAATTTTTTGGGGTAATTATTTATGAATTAAAGCATTATGGGTGCAAGTGGAGCTAGCATTTTGTGTTGTGCGCAGTGCAAGAGTGCTTTGACGAAGAGCTTCAAGAAACTATCATAGGTGCTACCATCTGGTAAAATATGGGCACACTTCACTCTATCATACCCATGCCTCGACAAAAGATATCGTCCTTGTTTGGCTTCAAGGACATTGTTGCAAGATAGTGCTTCAAGAAACTAACATAGGTGCTACCATCTGGTAAAATATGAGCACACCTCACTTTATCATCCCCACGCCTATGTCGTCCATGTTTGTCTTCTCATATTTGGTAGTGCTTGCTTTACATGGAGGCACGTGCATAACTTTAGGATGGACCAGGCTCTTTGTAGTTTCATGGTTATCCACATAGCTATTGTTTCATGTTTTAATATCATTTTTTTGAAAGTAAATATAATGTTTTTTATACTTTTTTTCACAACAAAATATGTTCAAGCGCCTAATCTGGGTTCGATTATACATGCGGTAATAACATCAATAATAGAAGAGGTAATAACAACGGATTGACCGCGATAATATTTGAAATACAAAAATCCTCCCCCCCCCCCCCCCCCCCGTCCTCCTCTCTCTTCCTTGCCGACCCATTTTAGACTCTCTCTCCCTCTCTCTCTCTCTCTCTACAAAACACGGTAAATGAGCGTGGTAAACGGTTCAATATTTTCATAGTGTGACAAAATATGAGATTTGAAAAAAAAAAGATACAAAAAGAAAATTGAACAGTTTCATAAGTTATCAATTGCCAAGTGGAAGAGAGAGAGTTTTGTTATATTGAGGTGGTGGCCAAGTGCACGTCACATTGACAAGCAGATACAGAGAGTCTTTGTCGTCACTCAAAGAATGCTAGAGGAGGGTTGAGCTGCGTCACGTTTGATGAGAGAGAAGTTTAAGCCGACGATCCCATCTGTCTGTGTCACGCTATCTTTGCACATCTTGCTCTCTTTCTGCATACCCCTTATTTTCTCTAGATCCACTCTTTCTATCTGCCTCTCAATCTGATGTAGGCAACCCTAGCCTGGTCAAGGCCAGCTCTATTCCTCTCCGTGTCTTTGCTAGTGCCTATTGTTGTTGTACGAGTGTGGGGAATGGCTCTTTGCACGTGAGTCCCCTACTGCATGAGTGAATTTTTTTTTTCTCTTAGTGTCTTTGCTAGCAAAGAGAGAGTGTCAAGCCATGCACCCTGGTGGTCCTATCAGCTGCGACCAAGGCGTCCGTGCTCTCTCTCTTGCGGCCAGGGCATGGAGAATTCTCTGTCAACCTCGCGCGTGAGTGGACAGGAGGAGGGAAGAACACGCTAGCTTCATTTTTTCCTTTGAAAAGGAGGGACAAGGAGAGAATCTATGTAGATTGCATCTAAAGATGTCAAATAGACCGAGTAAGTTAGTAATAATAGTATTACTTGTATGTATTAGTTCCTCTTCTATGCATTCTTTGCATTTGAATGGTATCAAAGTGTAGGGATTACTTACAAAAACATCTTAGGTTGGACGAGGCTTTACGAGGCTTAGGTAGAGGAAGGCACATGGGTGTAGATCCTCATGGATTGCATCCATTGGGCAAAAGAAAATTGAGGCATTGTTGGACCCACCCTAAATTGGGTGACACCCCCCCTCAAAAATTTCTTGTTTCCGCTTCCTCTTCACTAGGATTTACGATCTCAGCAAGAAGAAAGATGGCAAAGAGTGTTCATTGGTTGGTCTTCATCCTGACTGATTGACAACGAGTATTACCACCAGCTCTTATTTTTTGTCTCCAAAGGCAATAGAGGAAAGTGAACGTGCTTATTCATGATGGAAACACACTTATTCATCATGTAAACACATTCGTTGAAAAGTGAACGCCATGTGAACACCATGGAAACTCCATTCTGACATTTTTACCATATTATTTAGTACTCCCGCTATGGTAGCAAGGAATGCACAATAGATTAATGGTTGCGTAAGTGACTTTGAGTGGAACGTGGTGGGTTTGAAGTCGGCAGAAATATTTGATGCTCATTTTCTTTTTTCCTTGGCCTAATTGAACAGCCCATATTGTTCGGCACTGTGCACTTTATGAGTGTGAAGTGTGGACATAAAAGGTAGAACCAACGCGGCTCCTAGGGATTTCCTTACCACTTGCGTTGTTCTTGTTTGATGGGTACCACAACAGCACACGAGCTTATACATAAACCTCCCTCCATCTCATTTGAATAAACAAGCTGGCTGCAAATCAAACCTACAGTCTTGCCAATGGGCTTGTCTAAATGCAGCCTATAGGAGGGTTAAGAGTGCCCGCATACCAAAAGCTTTGCACAGAGCTCACTTGTTCACATTGCACAATGCATTTCATAATAAACAATGAAGTTCCAGGAGCAGGCAATGAAGCCTAGCATCATGGTTACATCTAAACCTTCCCTACAGCGAGGGCATAAGATCAAGGCTCATGGGTCTAGAAGCCAACAAACCTTCTTATTGACCAATTGTTTTGTGCCACCTCAGCATGCTTCCTCCGTGAGCGGTCTTTGGCATGCAATATGAACACCCCCAAAGTTTGCACTCCAAAAAAGTGTTTCCAAGTTACTAAATAGATCCTATCAAAAAATCTAATGGCAAGATGACCCTCTAATGTTGTAGTAGAAGAGTGAACACATTGCAATGGCAAGAGGACCTACGGGGTAGACTCTAGAGGCAAGTCGGGACACCCTTAGCACTATCTAACATGGGGTCTTAATGACCCTAGGGCGGTGGGATCAATGGTTGCAAACGGGCTACGGGGATCTCAAGGAGAATGGACAGAGGAAAAAAGTCAGTGCATTGATCCATGACCCCGCACAATGGAGACTCAAACCAAAAACCTCCTCGTTGGCAGCCCGATGCCCTAACCACACCCCACGTGGGTTTGCTTACCCCAAATCAAATCCACTCTCTCATAAAGTGAACTCAAAATGGGGCAAAATTAAACACCAACGGCTAGCCTATGATTTGAAGGAGAGGATCCGGGAGCACAGCAGAAGAGGAAGAGGAATATGCACACACACTCACATACTCACCACTATAGCCACACATACAGGTTGGAGGGGGAGAGCCAACACACATTGTGTTCCCCCTTTCTTTCTTATCTATCTTATGCACTAAGACACAATACACATTGTACTTAGTGTTAGTGGCTCACACAAGTGTATAGCTGTACACTTAGGGTTAGTAGAAATTAGTGATGGGCGGTCGGCCACATGGCCATTAAACCTAACATTCTCCCACTTGATGGCCAATGTGGGAGATCACAAGATGGAAGAGAACCACTCTTCATCCAATGCCCATCAACTCACGACAATGCTGAAACTGATGGATGGAGAAACTTTTAGTGAGTGCATCCGCTGTGTTCTCTCACGTAGGAATCTTCACTAAATCAAGGCTCTTGTTTGCCAAGCATTCACAACTGAAGTGATAATGCACATCAATGTGTTTTGTTCTGGAATGAAACGCTGGATTGTTAGCCAAGGCAATAGCACTCCAATGGTCACAATGAAGAACTGGTGTACACTGCTCCAATCCAAGATCTTTCACTAGGTGAGCAATCCAAATAGCTTCTTTGCATGCATCACTCAATGCAACATACTCTGCCTCTGTGGTAGAAATGGATGTACAGTCTTGAAGAATGGATCTCCAATAAATAGCATAACCAGCAAAGGTGTAAATCCAACCTGTTGTTGATTTATGACTGTCAACACAGCCTTCATAATCACTGTCTACAAATCCCTTAATGGATGACTCTCCACCACCATAGCATAATTATCTATCTGTAGTGCCACTCAAGTATCTCAGAATTGACTTGACAGCATCCCAATGCTGTTTACCAGGGTTAGACATAAATATGCTGACAACTCCCAGTGCATGTGCAATTCCAGGTCTTGTAGCCACCATGGCATACATGAGACTACCACAAGCTGAAGCATAAGGAACCTTAGCCATTGTAGCTTTTCCCTCAGCAGATTTGGGACAGTCGTTCTTGCTAAGTTTCAAGTATGCAGGCAATGAAGTACTCAAAGCCTTCCCCTTCTGCAGGTTGAAACGATCAAGAACCTTGTGCACGTACTCTTTTTGACAAAGGTACAACAACCTCTTCTTACGGTCATGAGTAATGCACATACCCAAAATGTGATTGGCTTCACCCAAATCTTTCATGTCAAATTGACTTTTCAGCTTGGTTTTCAAGTTAGCAATGTCCTTCTTGGAATGACCAGCAATAAGCATGTCATCTACATAAAGGATAAGCATTTCACGTTTTCCATTGGGTTGTCTTTTCACGTAAAGACGTGGATCCTCAAAACTGCACTTATAGCCTACGGAACGCATAAGTGCATGTAAAGACATGGATCCTCTTTACTACGCTTATAGCCGAAGGAACGCATAAGTACATCAAACTTTTGATATCATTGTCTGGATGATTGCTTCAAGCCATAGAAACTTTTCAGAAGCACAAACCCTTCAAGTTGCTGCATATAAATCTCTTCCTCGAGATCACCATGTAAGAAAGCTGTAATGACATCCATTTGATCAAGCGCCATATCTTCAGTGGCAACCAAAGCAAGAAACATTTCAAGGGTGGTCATCTTGACCACTGGAGAAAAGATTTCCTAGAAATCGACACCATATTCTTGCTTGAAACCTTTGGCCACTAAAACAAGATTTTTAATTGTCAATCTTCTTCTTGTAAACCCATTTACAAGGCAATGCTTTCCTACCTTTTGGCAATGGAACAAGTTTCCATGTTTTGTTCTTTGCAATAGTGGGCATCTCCCTCTTCATAGCATGTTCCCGCTGAACCTTATCATTGGCTAGCATAGCCTCTTTGTAAGAAGAAGGCTACCAATTATCTGTCAACAAAATAAAATCCACACCTGGAACGTTCTGGCATATGTGAGCCTCTTTGAAATCTCCGCGGTTGATCAGAACTCGTACTAGCCTGTGTAGTAAGTGGCTCGGGAGTTGTCTATACAGGAGGTGATACATCGGAAAATGTCACTTTCCAGACTTCAACCTCTTTCATTGTTTGTCTATGCATCTTAGTCTCATTAAAGACAACATCACCGCTACGGATCACTTATCGAATTTTTGGATCCCATAAAAGATAGACAAATTGGCCATCTACACCATAGCCAATGAAGATGCATTTCCTGGATTTAAGATCTAGCTTAGCACACAACTCCTTGGGTACATGTGTATAAACTTCACAACCATATGTCCGGAGTTTTTTATAAGACAATTTATGTCCTGACCATAACTCCAAAGGTACACAAACTCTAATGAAGCATGTGGTGATCTATTGATCAAGTACATAGTTGTGTATAATGCTTCAACCCAAAACACTTGCGGTAAATTAGCATGTGATAGCATAGACATAATCTGCTCTTGGATTGTCTTATTCATTTGTTCCGCAACACCATTTTGTGCAACGGTATAAGGAGCTGTAAGCTCACGCTTAATTCTCCTACTTGAACAAAAGTCTATAAACTCTTTGGAGACATATTCTCCACCATTGTCTGAGCGCAAAGCTTTCAACTTATGTTCAGATTGAGTTTCAACACTGGATAAGAAATCCTTGAAGCAATAAAAGGTCTCATCTTTAGACTTCATGGCGTAGACCTAAAAATGCCATATTGCATTGTCAATGAATGTAACATAGTAGGATGTACCACCGTTGGATTTAGAAGGCATAGGCCCACATAAATCACTGTGCACAAGCTCTAAGGGTTTTCTTTCTTTGTCAAAATAATGTGTACGATGTGTCCGTGTCTGCTTTCCATATTGACATTGCTCACAAAAGGGAAAATCAAAAAATGACAAAGACGAGAGAGTGTTTCCATTCCCTTCTTTGACATATGTCCTAAACGGCTATGCCACAAAGCAACGGTTGGCAGCTCGGTTAAAGAAAGAACACTGTTTTTATCAGATACATAAAGAGGATAAAGTGAACCAACTTTAGAAACATGGGCTATAATAAGATGACCCTTCGCAACACGCCAAGACTGCTGATGAAAAGTGACTTTGTAGCCCAAGTCATCAAGACGTCCAACCATAGTTAGATTGCATGCCAATGCTGGAACATGACGTACATTATGGATGATAAACTTCACCCCATTTTCCATAATGTTAACCCTCACACACATTTCTATCACCTACGATGGACATTGTATTATTTATTTAGTAAATTCAGGTACCGGGCTTGTCGATCCAATAGGAAAAGTGTAAGAGTGATCGCCGATGAGAGGCACACTTTAACTGGAACATTCAAGGGATTAGTTGGCTAAGCATGGGCGCCCAAGTGTGAATGGGGCGAGCTCATATAAAAGTCAACTAAACCTAAAATTCACTCATTCTCTCATTTGTGCAATTGAAGAGTGCTCTTGCTCCATCTCCATCTTCTTCTTCTTCATCTCCTTGTGTGTGTGTGTGTGTGTGTGTGTGTGTGTGCGTGAGAGAGAGAGAGAGTGCGGCCGCGCATTGCGGCGCGGCGAGGCGTTTGAGCGCGGCGTAGGGGCGTCTCCCTCTTCTTCGCGGCAAGGAATCCTCTGCGATAGCAAGCGCAGAGCGCTGAGTGACACACCATCGCCATCTTTGAGCTTACTAGTTTATGCTTGTTGTGTGCTTGGAGCCATTTGTGGCTCGCACACAGTGTATCGGCAAGTTGCTTGCATTGACACGTGCGACATATGCGCACATTTTTCGCACCGTTGCTGGGGAATGCCATACACTAAGCTTGAATGGCACTCTGTGCTTCTTTTATGGTGCAATTTCAATTGTAGGAAGGGTAGGGAAGGAAGGTGTGTGTGTTGAGAAGAAGGATTTTATGTTGCTATTGTGTATTTCTTTGTTAATGAAGTTTTGAAAGGTTATTGTGTTTTCTTTGTGTAAGATGTTAGTATTTAGGTTGTTAGTTGTGTGTAATGTAATGTAAAATAAGTAGGAAGTAGATCTGTGAGAGCTAATGAAGTGTGTTAGTGTGTAGCAATAGGTGTATTAGCTGTAAGAAGGTAGGTAGAGTGTGTGTGTGCTCACGCGTAGGCCGCGGTGACCTTATCCCAAAAAAAAAAAAAGGTAGGACCGGGATGGGGAATATCTCCCAACCCAAGCTTATATCTCCCAACCCAAGCTTCAGTCGTCCTTTAAAATTACGTATTTTAGCTTCACACATAGCTAGAAATCAACTTTTTTGAGGACCAACGGAGCTTCAAGTGACCGAACGTTGTCCTGTAAAGCACACCGCAATCCTCTGAGTGATACGCTCATTTTGAGCTATCACAAACTTTAATCAAAAAACTGATCATTCAAAAATATTTAAAAACATAAGAAAACGAGTAAAAACGGACGCCTAAAACAGTAAGCAGTTAATATTCAAGGTTATTTGCCGACGCTTGTAGGGTGCCAAAGGCACATGCATCTGCGCTCTAGTTGTGTGCTAGAGACGGAGCAACTAGAGAGAATTTTGACTTACGCGAGTTCTCAATATCCACCTACCTTAGGTTCCGGGCCCTCGGAGGGGACCCAAGGTAGTACAAACCAAGATCTGAACATAGCGGCTAGTGACTCTTCCTCTGACTACGACATCATGGAGGGTTTCCCAATGCCTAATCCCGATAGCTCAAGCCAAGACATGCATTCCATGGGCCCGCGGTCCGGGCCGAGCGTGCTTAGCCGCTTCAAGGAAACCTTTAGTAGAGCCACTCGCTCTGAACGTGGAGCTAATGATGTAAATGAGGGGGGTGGGGAAGTACATTCGCCATTCATGACCAACGTAGATCCTATGCCCTTAGAGAATATGCACGTGAATACTGCATTAACTGCACCTTCTGACTCTTCAGAGCTATTCCCCTCCAAGGTCATATTACCCGATGGTAGAAGCCTAGCCAAAGTGCAAGAGGTTGAGTGATATACCTTGCAGCGAGGGAAAAGGAAATCGAGAGCTTACGCAAGGCGGAGCAACGAAGAGAGTTAAAAGCGAAAGCCCCTATGTCAATATTCTTGCTAAGAGAGCAATTGAGTGCTCCTGACTTAGCAACCGCGAAGGGATAACCCCTAGAAATCAACATTGCATCTAGCTCAAAGGACACCCCTAGCACCTCAATCCTAGATGGAGCGTTCTTAAATGAGAACTGGGAGTATGAACTACAAACGGAAACTCTAACCGACCTATACACAGGTCACGCCTATGACGTGGTTTGGTTAGATGTTCTACAATCCACAATGGGTGCTACTAGTGTGGAGAATCAACAACAAAGAGTTTGTGAGGTCATCCATAAGGTCATTGAATTAGAGAGACAGAACAAGGGGATCAACATGCCTTCAACGGGTCTCATGAGATTCTTGGATATAGGAAAGGCTAAACAACCGACCTTATCGCTAATGGAGACTCCCTCGGTAAGTCCAATGGATCCCCCATATGTTGTTTCGCCAGGGGTCTCGGTGCAATTTGAGCCCACAAGTAATAGATTTACCTTTCCAAGTCTAGCTCATCTTTCCCTTGATGACACCACGGCTACCATGCCTACCCCAATGATGGGCATGCCAAGAAACACGCCATGGATCTCATTTGTTATTAAAGCACCACTACATGGTAGCTCAATGCCTACAATAGCACCTACAAGTGTGTACCAATCATATAGACCCATGGGTCCTCGTACTCATGTAGTCCCTACCCCTCCCATTGTTTCAACTACCTATGCTCCACAACCACAACACCCAAGTTCTTATTTTCATGGGACTCTATCGGCTAGCATTAGCGTGTCAAATCCGACGTCTGCTATGCCTAGGGCCACACATATGAACTTTGGGCCACCACATGCACAACATTGTACCCAACGTGGAACCCAAGGGCTTCCTATGCGCCAATCCCAGTGCCGATACCTACTCCACATGTAGTCTCGGGAGCACCTCCACCCACGGTCCTGCTATTGGTCGATCTATTGCTGAGAATATGTGTAACACGCTTGATAGAGAGCCCAGAAGTAAGGCAGTACAAATAGCCAAGCTCACACAAAAATTTAGTGGAGATGGGGATGTGAGAAATCATATCGAAGTGTTTGAACAAATATGCGATTCTCTAGGAGAACGCAATGACCTGCATAGGAGTAATGCTTTAAGCCTAACCTTATGTGGGAAGGATGGGGATTGGTATAGAACCCCGGTGTTTCTTAATTATTAGCATTGCCCCTTATCTTTTTGCATCCATGTTTGTCTGCTTTAATTGTAATTGGTAGGATAATATTCAACGCATTTTCTTAGTATCAAACATTAAATTCAATGTAATTTTTTGTCATAATCACTTGTCTAAGTTTGAAAATCAAGCAGCCCAACTAAGCTAGTTTGACCAAGCTAGGTGTTAGAGATCTTCTCTTAATACCATGGGGAATGCCTTCCTAATAATTAATGTTTACTTAGGTTCTTAATCCGATTTAGGCAGCATTGTGTGAAATGTACTAGGGTTTTCTAGTGGGCTTGACCCTATTCACCTTTAGCTTAAGTATATAAAGGGAGTTTACTAGTGTGATGAGCCTGGGGAGGTGTAACAGTGTTATATGACCCCCCAAAAGTTACAAAATTAAAATTCTGAAAACGAACAAACAAAAACAAATCAAAATGCCACAATGTAAAATCTTAAGCTGGAAGAGAAATCTTAGCTTGATTTTGGTACTTCACTCACATGTATCGCCTATGGTACTAGAGCCCTAGAGGTTCCCAGTGTGGGTGCTTTTCCTTGAAAAGCAAAAAACCCAAGGCATACAAAATAAGCACACACATCAAAATTGAAACAATGTGAAAAGACTTTGGGGGGTCAAAGAAAAGGTAATCAGTCAGGCGATGATTTCATGAGAAATTCCTTTTATTGTAGCTTAACTACAAGGTCTTCTAGGTATAGCCTCTAGTCAGCCCTTGGACATGAAATACTTGGCTCTCGCGATTAAACAACTTAAGAAGCTTACCCATGGTATTAATAGTCAATCTTTAGTGCCTTTTGATCGTTAAATTAGCGACCCCAGACTTGTTTAATTTTTTACCTTTACAGTTGTTTATGCATTTGATTATATTACAATTTAATGTTTATTGCTGACAAATGGTTTAAAATTATGTTACCAATCAAATTGTCTGCCTACAACTACATATGATTTTTAATTGCTTATGAGAATGCAATTACTGTGCCAATGTTGTTTGATTTTGAAGTGACTGGAGGAGGCTCAGGACATTCATCTCAAAAGCTCTTCCACCTCGACGAACGAGCTTCAACTCAATAGCTTTCGAGGACGGAATCTGCATCAGGAAAGGGGGCATGTTAACCCTCATGCACATTTCTATCACCTACAATGGACATTGTATTATTTATTTGGTAAAGTCAGGTAGAGGGCTTGTCGGTCCAATCGGAAAAGTGTAAGAGTGATCGCCGATGAGAGGTGCACTCTAACTGGAACATTCAAGGGATTAGTTGGCTAAGCATGGGCGCCCAAGTGTGAATGGGACAAGCTCATATAAAAGTCAACTAAACCTAAAATTCACTCATTCTCTCATTTGTGCAATTGAAGAGTGCTCTTGCTCCATCTCCATCTTCTTCTTCTTCTTCTCCTTGTGTGTGTGTGTGTATGCGTGAGAGAGAGAGAGAGAGAGAGAGAGAGTGCGATCAAGCATTACGGCGGCACGTAGACGGCGAGGTGGTTGAGCGCGGCGTAGTGGCGTCTCCCTCTTCTTCACGGCGAGGAATCCTCCACGATAGCAAGCGTAGAGCGGTGAGTGACACACCATCGCCATCTTTGAGCTTACTAGTTTAGGCTTGTTGTGTGCTTGGAGCCATTTGTGGCTCGCACACAGTGTATCGGCAAGTTCCTTGCATTGACATGTGCGACATACGCACACACATAACCATGGCAATATCACCTACGACAACAATGTCACAAGACTAACTGTCACCAAGTGTAACAGAGCCAATGGTTTCCTCGTATGTAGTAAACCAATGGCTATGAGGTGTGACGTGCAACGAAGCACCCAAATCAAGAATCCATGTATGTGATACTTCACCACTAACCGGAACGACGGTGTGTTATAAGCATATTCTCACCTTTTATAAGACTAAACGCCATAGAGCTCAGGTTTACCTAGATCCTAATGAAGAGTAAGCTATTCGCATTGATGACCATGACATGGAGTTTGAAGAGTAAATCAAGGCAAACAAACAAGGAAAATGTACATGGATAAAAACGGAACTCAGTAGTTACCAGTTACCAGTTGAAAACCTTGATGTGATAGAAAAATGGGGGTTAGAAGTATATACCATAATTCCAAATATAGCAGCAAAAGAAGGACCAACGACTTTAGAATTTGAGGGATACGACCAAGTTGATTTGAAGCCCTTGAAATGGCTTAGCCCAGATAATCCTAGGATCTGAGTCTATTGTTGGGAGGATAGAAACATCAAAGATCTTCTATGGACTTCTCATGCCAAATCAGGACAGTTAACGCCCATGAAGATCATCTATATCTTCAAAATCAAAGACAAGGATTCAGCAGATCTACCAACCTACCTATTTAGGGATTGTTATAACAATAATTTTGTTATGATGAGTCCTCAGGAGGTGGAACAAACCAAATACCAAGGGTACTCATAATCGATTGGATATTGGGCCAAGGACCAGAAACTATTTCAAGAGATTAACTCCGCAAGAGTTTTTTTAAGAGCAATGTTAAAAAACCTAAAACTACCTCATCTCATGAAGAAACCAGGCGACACTAAAGCCAGTCCAGGGCTACATGAGTCACTCTTTCCAACAGACTGGTTTGAAGGACTTGGAACAGGACCAACTTCCAGGACATCGGGAGTTGAACCAAAGAGACATGTCAGACCCGTTGATTTTCACAAATGGCTCAGAAAATACAGTGGATCTGGGGATCCATCTGACCACTTAGTGTCAACCATTGGCATCCACTTCTAGTAGTCATGGGCCCGACTTGTCGGTCCAATAGGAAAAGGGTAAGAGTGATCGCCGATGAGAGGCGCACTCTAACAGGAACATTCAAGGGTTAGTTGGCTAAGTATGGGTGCTCAAGTGTGAATGGGGCAAGCTCATATAAAAGTCACCTAAACCTAAAAATCATTCATTCTTTCATTTGTGCAATTGAAGAGTGCTCTTGCTCCATCTCCATCCTCTTCTTCTTTATCTCCTTGTGTGTGTGTGTGTGTGTGTGTGTGTGTGTGTGTGTGTGATTGAGCATTGCAACGATGGCACGGCGGTGGCGGTTGAGCGTGGTGCAGCAGCAGCTCCTTCTTCTTTGTGGCAAGGAATTCTCCACGACAGCAAGTGTAGAGTGGTGAGTGACACGCCATCGCCACCTTTGAGCTTACTAGTTTAGGCTAGTTGCATGCTTGGAGCCATCTATGGCTCGCACACAATGCTATGCAAGGCCCTTGCTTCGATACGTGCGGCAGAAGCCCACATTTTTGGCACCACTGCCGGGGAATCGCCCTGCACTCTTCTGTGAGTGTGTGTTAGGAAGGAAGAGGAAGAAGAAGAAGTTATTTTTTGCAAGCTTTAATTTCCTGCATAATCCTTGTTTTCTGCCAATGTCTGCTTTTACATAGTTTTTTATAATTTGCACAATTAGTAGTTAGTAGTGAATGAGTGTTTTCTGCCAATGTCTACTTGCACAGTCTTTACATAGTTACTGAATAGCTTGTTTTCTATCAATGTCTGCTTTTACACAGTTTATTATTTGCACAGCTAGTAGTTAGTGTGTTAGGTAGTGAAAGAGTAAGCAGTTAGCAGACTAGGAAGCTATTTTGTGAGTTAGTAGTTAGCAGAGTAGATAAGCTTAGTTAGCAAAGTAGTTAGCTGTAGAAGAGATAAGGTTAGTTTAGTTAGGTGAGTAGGAAAAAAGTTTTGTGTGTGTGTGGCCCAAAAAGGCCACCGAAACCATGTGCGGCAACCGGCAAAAAAAAAAACCAGAAAATATTTAAGAGTGAGGTGTGAGCGTGCTCTACGAAAATTTAGGATCAGGATCATTCCCCCAAGCCCAAGCCCAAGCTCAAGCCAGGCCCAGGCCTCAGTCCTCAGTCTTATTATATATACTAGACTCACTCTTATATATATATATACCCTACCCCCACAAGAGGGAATGAGGGCATATGGGACAAGTTCCTCAAGTCCTCTACCATCCCCTTCACATTCACACTTTGGATTTACTAATTCTATCCCTCTCCCCACCTCGGAAATGACTAGTTTTAGGATTCCGAGGACTGTACATAACCGAAACGGGGGCTGTAAAGCACGCCACATCCCTCTAGCCAAGAGGCTTGTTTTGAGCTATCGCACACCATATTTTGTGGCTCAATTAAAAAAAGGGACCAAAAATATTTAATAATTGGGTTATAAACACCTAAAAAACTAGGTGAGCGGCCTCCACGGGCACTCACCAACACCTCTAGAGTGTCGAGGTTACATGCACCTACGCTCTGGTTGTGTGCTAGAGGACGAGCACATCGAGAGTGTCTCCGTTTACGCGGGATCTCGTTATTCCTCTACATTAGACTCTAGGCCCTCAGTGGGAATCCAAGGTAGTACCACTCAAGACCCGCATATAGCGTTTAGTGACTCTTCGTCTGACTACAACGTCATGGAGAGTTACCCAATGCCTAATCTTGATAGCTCAAGCCAAGACATGCATGCCATGGGCCCACAGTCTGGGACGAGCGTGCTTAGCTGCTTGAAGGAAACCTTTAGGAGAGCCACTCGCTCCGAACATGGATCTAACGATGTAAATGAAGGGGGGGGGATTAAATTCTCCATTCATGACCAACGTAGACCCTATGTCCTTATAGAATGTGCACGTGAATACTCCATTCATTGCAACCCTTGACTCTTCAGAAATATTCCCCTCCGAGTGTTGGAATTAGGGTTGCAGAGAAACACACACAGCTTGGAGAAGACGAAGGAAGCTCAAGGCACACAATAGAGAGTGTATTCCTTAGTGTGCAATGGAAAGATAGATAGCCCTAGAGTGATGGGCGTATATACAATGCACGGGGGAAAAAACCTCCTAAAGAGGGAAAAAATGCCCCGGCGGTCCTAGTGTGTTCACACACATCACTACCACATGTATATGGTAACAAATCCCCCCTAGAGTGATGCGGTGAACGAGAGCTGGCACATGAGTAAAGGGAAGTGCCATGCCCTGAGGACAGGATCAGTCCACAAAGGGGAGTAAGCCCAAAGCTTTGCGGAAAGCTTCAAGCTTCTCACGAGACAATGCCTTTGTGAAAAGATCTCCAAGGTTGTCCTGTGTTGGCACATAAGCCAAGCTGATCTCTCCTGTTGAGAGCCTTTCCCTGACATAGTGGTAATGCACCTCAATGTGCTTTGTGCGAGCATGAAAAACTGGGTTCCTCGCAACTGCCAATGCGCTCTGACTGTCAGTGAAGATAGTGTTGGCAGTGTCCTGTCCAACACCCAAGTCAGCCATAAGGCGTCTGAGCCATACACACTCAACCGTAGCTGTGAAGACTGCCCTGTACTCAGCCTCACAACTCGAAGTGGCCACAGTAGGTTGCTTCTTGCTCAACCATGATATACATGAACTGCCAAGCATGAAACAAAAACCACTTGTGGACACTCGCGTGTCAAAACAACCAGCCCAATCTGAGTCCGAAAAAGCATGTAAGTCTGGCGGCAATGATCCCCCCTTGGGATAAAACAAGCCAAGATGTAAAGTGCCACTAAGGTAGCGGAAAATCCTCTTGACAACCTGCCAATGCTTAGACCCTGGGCTATGCATAAATCTCCTGACCTGCGAGACTGCAAACTGAATATCTGGCCTCGTGTTGCATACATAAATGAGGCAGCCAACAGCAGTTTGGTAAAGAGTGACATCAGCAGGATCGCCAGCATCATGTAGACTCAACTTCAAACCTGTTTCCATGGGAGTGGCAATAGGTTTGCAATCCTCAAGTCCAAACTTACATAGCAATGTCTCTATGTAACTTTTCTGACACAAGGCAATACCACCATCACACTGCTTAAACTATATACCCAAGTAATGATGCAACAGCCCCAAATCTTTCATCTTGAAAGTAGCATTCAAATCAGCCTTAAATTCAGCAATATGTCTCTCATTTGGTCCAGTGATCAGCAAATCATCAACATAAAGAACCACAATGAGAAATACATCATCCTCACGCTTTACATACAATGTGCTTTCTGTTGGACTGTTACGAAAGCCTCGTTTAACCAAATGAGTGTCAGCTTTCTCATACCAAGCACGAGGAGATTGCTTCAACCCATACAAAGCCTTCCTACATTTGCACACTTTGTCCTCTTGTCCTTTTATGACAAAACCGCGAGGCTGCGTTACATAAACTTCCTCAAATATGTCACCATTCAAGAAAGCAGTAACAATGTCTGATTGATGTACATCCCAACCAAAATGAGCTGCCAATGCACATAGAAAGCGCACAGTAGTCATACGACAAGTGGGAGCAAAGGTCTCTTCATAATCTATGCCTTTTTGTTGTGCATAACCCTTTGCAACAAGTCGAGCCTTATGGCGATCGATCTCACCATCCGGCTTGCGTTTCAACTTGTAAACCCACTTCGTACCAATGGCCTTTTTGCCAGGAGGCAAATCACATAAAGTCCATGTGTCATTCTCTATAAGTGCATCATATTCTGATTTCATGGCAGCAATCCAATTTTCTGAATTCTGTGCTTCATCAAAAGACAGAGGCTCCTCAACATCATGTAAACTAGACACAGCCAAAGCATAACAATCTGATGCATAAGATGCATGGCGAGAGCCTGAACGAGTACGACTAGATAAAGGTGCATCCAATTTACTGTCACGCAAAGTGTGCACCAGCCATTTTGGCATACCTCTAGCCTGCTCATTTTCAGCCCTTTCCTCATCAAGTACATCATGTACATCTGCATCAGTAATAGGCTGTTCTAAAACATTTTCAGAAACCCCCATAGGCTGTACATTTGCCTCATTGGAACTTACATTCGTATTTCCACCACTGAAAAGAGGCAACAAAGTGTCATAAATGTCCTGTGAGCTTACATTACTGTCTCTAGTACATGACAGCAAGGGTTGAACAGAATCTTCCACAAACACTACATCCCGTGAAACCAAAATACGTTTTGTTTGCGGATGATACAACCTGTAACCTTTGCTTTCAGCACTATAACCAACAAAAATACATTTGACAGCCTTATCATCCAATTTTCTGCGCTGCACTTGTGGCACCAACGCATATGCCAAACAGCCAAAAACACGCATGTGCTCAATAGAAGGTTTTCTATCATGCCATGCTTCATATGGAGTAATAGACTGCAAAGCTTTCGTAGGACACCTGTTAAGTACATAAGTGGCACACATGATGGCCTCAAGCCAAAAAGAATGCGGCAAAGCTTGACTTTTGACCATACATCGTGCCATTTCCGTTAGTGACCTGTTTTTCCTCTCAGCAACACCATTTTGTTGAGGTGTATAAGGCACTGTACATTGGTGTTTTATCCCACGACTAGCCAGAAATGCATTAAATTCATGAGACATATACTCCCCCCCTCGATCGGAACGGAGGGTGCCCATAGTACATTTTGAGACATTTTCAGCCATAGCCAAAAATTGTTTGAAGCACATAAAAACTTCGGACTTCGCTTTAAGCGGAAATACCCACGCATGCCTGGAGTAATCATCAATGAAAGTCACGAAGTACAGGTAATTGCCCAAGGACGGAGTTTGCATGGGCCCACAAACGTCACTATGCACAAGCTGCAACCTGCATGTGGCCCTAACTGAACCATCCTTTGGAAACTTAGAACGCTGCATTTTACCCAGAATACAGCCTTCACAAACATGTTTGATAGGTGCTTCAAGAGGCGGCAAAGAAGCAACCATATCAGATTTCTGCAAACGCAGCAAACTGGCAAAATTCAGATGACCAAAACGTGCATGCCAAAGTTTTGCATCTGAAATAGCCCTTGAATCTGCAACAGCATTTGCAAAATTTTGTCCACACTTGTCATACAAAGTGAGCTTATACAGCCCACGGCACAAAAGCCCAGACGCAACAATTTCATCACCAAAACTGAGATCATGAACTGTACATCTGTCATCCACAAATTTGACTACAAGTCCAAGTCTAGCAAGTGCGGATACAGACAAGAGATTCTTCTTGATCCCAGGTACATAAAGTGCATCAACAAGTGTGAAGGAACTGCCATTAGCAGCAGTGAGCACAATCTTTCCAACTCCCTGAACTGGATAAGAGGCGTTGTTGGCACAAGTGACTGAATTCCCATGAGGGACAGACTCGAGAGAGGTAAACAATTCACGATGTGAGGTAATGTGCTTTGTAGCACCACTGTCGAAATACCACACATGTGAATCTGCAGCAACTGACAAGCATGCATCATGGACAGCAGGATTGTAAGTGCACTCTGCGCTAAAAGCCCATTCTGCATCAACATCAGCATCACAATCTCCTTTCACAGAAGACTCAACAATGGCTGCATTTGTAGTGGAACCAGCATTTGCAGTGGAACCACCCTCTTTCTTCTTAGCCTCTTTGGCCTTCAACTTAGGACACGACTTGATCAAGTGATCATTGGCTTTACAATAATGGCAACGCATTTTCTTTTTGCCCTTGTCACCAGAATTGCCAGACGAAGTGCTGCCAGCAGAAGCATTAGGAACAGAAATTTTGCCACTCGCAGCAGAACCATAAGAAGTGGCTGCATTACTGTTACCACCCTTTCTTTGAGAAGCAATAAAAGCCTGTTCAACTGCACGCTGCCTAGTCCTGTTTTTTCTAGAAAGTGACTCTTGCAACAGCAATGTGCATAATGCATCAAACTTGACAACTTCAGGATTTCCTTGGGTCATCAGTCTCCAAGTACTAGCAAAAGTCTGGTAGGAATCTGGTAAGGCATCAAGAACAGTCTGCACAAGGGAACTGTCAGAAATGACTTCACCTGCAGAAATGAGTTGCTCATTGATATCCTTGACACTAGCAAGGAAAGTGTCCATATCATCTTCCTCATGCATAATCTTCGACTCTAGCTCTTTACGCAGCAAAGCAATTTTAGCCTCATTGCGGCTTGCATAAAGACCTGCTAGAATATCCCAAGCCTGTTTTGCAGATTTTGCTGAACGGATGTGAGGAATAATGGTGCGCTTCACAGACAACGCAATCAATGCATGAGCCTGCGCATCCTTAACATCCCAACGAGCTTGTTCTGCTGTAGGCAAAAAAACTCTAACAGCTGCAATCCTTGCAGCAAGACCTGCAACATCCTCAATATCGCCTACATCTTCAGAACCAGGACGTACATCAATGCCCTGCACAATGTTCCAGACACCTTTTGACACAAGAACGTGTTGCATCATATAAGCCCACATAGGGTAGTTGTCCCCATCCAACCTGTCCTCAGCAGCAAACATCTTGAACACATCTGTGTTGTTGTTGTCAGCCATGGTAAATGCTGCACCTGATGTGAAAACTGCCCGAAAATAGGAGAAATGGAGCGGGAACAACTTGTGCTATATAGCACAAACCGTAGAAGACTATAAGGCACCTGTTATGCAGAAAACGGCACTGACAGAAAATCTGCACAAAATGACGAAATAGCCTGTGCAGTACTGCCCGTAGTGGAAACGGAGGCCGAAATGAGCCCAAATCAAAATTCTGAGCAGACCAAGCTCTTCAAGCTCTCCCAAAATATTTGTCGACCTGCGAACGCTTGCCAAAGCTCACTGAAATCGGAGAAAGTGAGCAGGCGTGTGCTGGAGCAGCTGGCGACTAAGCCCGGGAGGACGTGACCTGCTCTGATACCAATTGTTGGAATTAGGGTTGCAGAGAAACACACACAGCTTGGAGAAGACGAAGGAAGCTCAAGGCACACAATAGAGAGTGTATTCCTTAGTGTGCAATGGAAAGATAGATAGCCCTAGAGTGATGGGCGTATATACAATGCACGGGGGAAAAAACCTCCTAAAGAGGGAAAAAATGCCCCGGCGGTCCTAGTGTGTTCACACACATCACTACCACATGTATATGGTAACACCGAGGTTATATTACCTGATGGTAGAAGCCTTGCCAAAGTACAAGAAGTTGAGCGGTATATCATCATGGCTAGGGAAAAGGAAATTGAGAGCTTGCAAGGTGGAGCAACAAAGAGGGTTAAAAGCAAAAGCCCCTACGTCAATATCTTTGCTAGGAGAGAAATCGAGTGCTCCTAAATTAGCGACCACTAAGGTTCAACCCATAGAGAGCCACATTGCATCTAGTTCAAAGGACACACCTATCACGTGGGTTGGTTAGATGTCCTACAATCCACAATGGTTGCTACTAGCATGGAGGATCAACAACAAAGAGTTGGTGACGTCATCCATAGGGTTATTGAGCTAGAGAGAAAGAATAAGGGGGTCCATATGCCTTCAACGGGTCTCATGAGATTTTTGGATACAAGGAAGGCTAAAGAACCAACCTTATCGCAAATGGAGACTGCCCTAGGTTAGTCCAATGGATCCCCCATATGTTGTTTTGCCAGGGGTCTCAGTGCAATCTGAGCCCACAAGTGATAGCTTTACGTTTCCAAGTCTAGCTCATCTTTCCCTTGATGACACCATGGCTACCATGACTACACCAATGATGGGCATGCCAAGAAACACGCCATAGACCTCATTTGTTAGTAAAGCACCACTACATGGTAGCTCAATGCCGACAACAGCCCCTACAAGTGTGTACCAATCATATGCACCTATGGGTCATCGCACTCATGTAGCCCCTACCCCTCCCATTGTTTCAACAACCTATGATCCACAACCACAACACCCAAGTTCTTATTTCCATGGGACCATACCGGCTAGCATCAGCATGTCACATCTGACGTCTGCTATGCCTAGGGCCACATATATGAACTTTGGGCCGTCACATGGCACAACACCGTACCAAACCTGTAACCCAAGGGTTTCCTACACGCCAAGCCCAATGCCAATACCTACTCTACATATAGTCTTTGGAGCGCCTTCACCCACGGTGTTTGCTCACTTAGGTGACTTGGCAACATTTTCTCAAGCTATCGGTTGATCTACTGCTGAGAATATGCAAAACACGCCTGATAGAGAACCTAGAAGTAAAGCAGTACAAATAGCCAAGCTCACACAGGTCAAAGTGTTTGAACAAATATGCGATTCTCTAGCAGAACACAATGACCTGCATAAGAATAATGCTTTAAGCCTAACCTTATGTGGGAAGGCTGGGGATTGGTATAGAACCCTAAGGGTGGAAGAAAAAACAATTTACCCTACTCTTAGGAGACTGTTCTTAAAAGAATACATACGAGAGGGAGTGCTTTGGGGTGTAGCCTCTCAGCTCCAGAAAGCCCAACGAGAGGAAGGAGAGTCGATGAGAGACTTTAGTAGTCGCTTGAAGAATTTGAATTCTCAATGTAATCCAAATGAACGCTTCAATAATAATCAATTGCTTGATAGATTCATTAGGGAATTACGACATGAGGATATCTGCAATGGCCTAGTCATTAGAGGTATCACCACTTGGGAATCAGTCACCACGAATGCGATCCAATTGGAGGATAATTTAATGATTCAAGGAGAAAGAGTGTCTGTTGAGCCTAAATCTATTCGCTCGCAAGCATTGGGGAATCAACCAATGACCCTTAATCCTATTGCTAAGGAGCCAAAGATATCTGAGATGACTTTAACAGATTGCACCAAGGCCATTCAAGAGAGTCTTAGAGACAATTGTGCTCCACAAAACAATCATATGTATCCAAGAAGGGAGAAACAATGGTGCTCAATATGCTATGGACCGCATAGTACCAGTGCATGCCCTACTTTTAGAGTAAAATTCAATGGGAACTGCAATGCCTATGGGAGGTATGGTCATCAAGCTAAGCATTGCATAGTATTTAAGTGCGCAATGGCCAATAGACCAACCTTAGCATGGACAGACACACCTCGAGTGCCTGCACTGATGCCGTACTACCTGGGATGAATGAGTCAGACAATGTGGATTGGGTCCACCTAGCAGCAACCATAGACACTTGGGGAAATAGGGGGACGACCTGGGTAACACCTCAGGGGGATGAAATGCCACCACTCGTGCCCTTAAATATGCTAGAAGCAATGCATATAGCTTATGATGGCCTACAAGATGAAGGTTTGACTGGCATTGGAATCAGTAGCATCTCACAACACTGTAGCCCACATGATTTGGGGTCAGAATCATGAATTGAAATTGACTTTGAGGATGAAGAATCTGAGTTAAATCTTACTGCAAATATGGGGACAAACCATTCAGGGCCCACTGGTACCACAGATGACAATCTATCCAAGGGAGCAAAAGACACAAGTAACGATTCATCTAGTGACTCTTCACTAGAGATCGGCCATTATCAAAAATTGGACAAGAAGATTAAGAGATATAAGAGGCAATGATATCGAGAAAATGTGTGTGCTAGAATAAATAAAAAGAAATCTACCACAGAATGGCTTAATTATATAGGGGCATGTGATGTTCATTGGAAGTTGGTAGATCACTGGGGTGAATACCTTCAAAGCGTTATGTGGTGGTGTAGTCCACAACCCCATTGGCATCGCACAACTAGAGGCTACAGAGAAGCCAAAGTTGAGCCGTACCATAAGGAGACGACAAAATCAAGAGTTAGCTCAACAACAAAAGGAATCATAAGTGAAATCACAGTCCACAAAACAACAGGACCCCACAGACTTACACCCTGCACCTGAACACTTCAAATCCTATACCATAGAGGAACGTAAGGTTGTATATACAAAGGCTTAAAGAACACCTATTGATGGGAGCAATGGAGTCTATGACGGTCCAGCGATAGTTAAGAAAGAAAATAGAGTTAGCAAAACTAGGAGAAGAGTCCAAACCTTTTTTCATTGCCCAAGATCTGACAGAGACTGAGGAGTGTGTACTTAAAGAACTTCTCAAGGAATTTAGGGATATATTTGCCTGGACATATCATGATATGAAAGGTGTTCTACATTCCATGATGCAACACACAATCCCCATGAATAGCATGGCTAAACCAGTTCAGCAACGACCCTACCCAATGAATCCTAAATATGCAAAGATCGATCAAGAAGAGATTGAAAAGCTTGTGAAATGAGGATTCATATACCCTATTGAGCACTCAAAATGGGTGTCTCCAATAGTGATTGTGCCAAAAAATAATGGGAAACTCAGAGTGTGCGTGGATCTCAAGAAGGTCAATGCCGCCACTAGGAGGGACCATTACCCCTTGCCATATTCAGAACATGTGCTTGAAAGAGTTGCAGGGAAGGAAGCTTATAGCTTTTTAGATGGGTACTCTGGCTACAATCAAATCACAATTGTGATGGAGTACCAAGCTAAAATAGCCTTATAACCGAATTTGGAGTGTTCGCATTTTGTGTTATAGCTTTTGGCTTAACCAATGCCCCTGCTACCTTTCAAAGATTAATAAACACTGCTTTTAGAGAATATTTGAAGGAGTTTTCTGAAGATTTCTTAGATGACCTTTGTGCTTATTCCTCTTGAAATGAACATTTATCATGCTTACGGAAAGTGTTTGAGAAGTGTAGATTGTATTGCATCTCCTTAAACCCTTTAAAATGCCAATTTTTGGTTAAACATGGAGTCATTTTAGGGCATATAGTGTCCAAAAATGGGGTTTCCACAGATGAGAGCAAAATGAAAGCCATCGTTGAATTGCCACCACCTACAAACTATACAGGAGTTCAAAGGTTCATGGGCCATGCTGGTTATTACCGACGGTTAATTTTAAACTTTACCGCAATAGCTCGCCCTTTGTACAAGCTTCTTATTGAGTTCCACTGGACCGCGGAGTGTGACCATGCTTATGAGTCATTGAAAAATACCTTGACTAGCACTCCTATTCTATGAGTGCTTGATTGGAATGTAATTTTCCATGTGCATATTGATGCATCAAACTTTGCCATTGGATGTGTTCTAGCTCAACTAGGAGAACATAAACTGGACTATCCCATTAGCTTTGCAAGTTGTCAATTGAATGATGCCGAGAGAAACTACACCACTACAGAGCGAGAAGGTTAGGTATGATTTATGCAGTGAAGAAATTTCGCTACTACCTTCTGGCCAACAAGTTTGTTTTCTATGATGGTTGTTAATTCTCCTTGAGTTTGATTTTACCATTTTGGTGAGATCTGGTAAAAGACATGTCATGGCGGATCATTTGTCTCACATACCCAATGGTGAAGCCCCTACTGGAGTCGATGATGGGTTTTCTGATACTTCTTTATTCCTAGTCAAAACCATACCTGAATGGAGTGAGAAGATTGTGAACTTTCTAGTTAATGGTTTTCCACCCAAAGAGCTTCGTAAGGACATAGCTCAAAAACTGTTAAAAGAATGTGATTCTTGCTCTCTCATTGCAAGAACTCTCTACAGGCTAGGGAAGGATGATATTCTTAGATTTTGTGCCCGTGAGGATGAGTATTTATACATACTGCAAGAAGTCCACATGGGTATAGCCGGAGGACATTTCTCAGGGGAACTAACAGCTAGAAGGGTGTTGCAATCAGGCTATTGGTAACCTACCTTATTCAAGGATGCATCACGTTTGCAAAAATATGTGATGAATGCCAACGTTACAAGATCACGCAACAAAAGGATAGGATGCCCTTAGATCCTGTTAAAGGCCCAATTAGTCCCGGCAGCTCGAATATATTGCACTCAATCTCGATATATTATCATTGCCACTGACTATGTGACAAAGTGGACAGAAGCCAGGGTGACATGTAAGGCTTATGCGAGGTCAACTTCCAAGTTTCTCTTTGAGAACATTATTACAAGATTTGGTTGTCCCTTTGAGATTGTGAGTGACAATGGTACTCATTTTATAAATGGAGTAATAAAAGAACTCACTACCAACTTTATGATAGCTCACCATAAGTCCACACCTTATTATCCACAAGCAAATGGCCAAGCTGAGAGCACCAACAAGACCTTAAGCTCTATCTTGACCAAAACAGTGGAAGCTCATCGTACAGATTGGGATTTAAAGCTGACTTCAACTTTATGGGCTTATCGTACTGCGTACAAAGTTGCTATTTACTGCACACCGTTTAAGATGGTGTATGGCCAAGAAGTGGTTATGCCATGGAACTTTGTCGTTCCCAGTCTTCAAGTAGCTTCTCAAGAAGTTGGGATGGTAACCCGTTAGTTGAGCCATTATATATCCTTGAAAGGCTAGATGAATAGAGGCAAATAGCTGTGCAAAATGCACTTGTGGAGAAAGATAGTAGAAAGAAATGGTTTGACCATCACCTAAAGAACAAAGATATCAATGTTGGTGATAACGTCCTTATGTATGGAGTGCGTAACAAAAAGAAAAAGTTGAAATATGCGGGAAAAGGACCATATAGAGTATTTGAGATCACCCCACAAGGAACCATTTGTGTGGAGACTCTTGATGGAGTTGAAACCATTGGATTCCTCAATGGGAGAAAATTTAAAAGATACTATAATCCTTTAAGCCAAAAGGAGCTACGTGCCATCCATCAAAAAAGGGTAGTCAAGGCACAAACAGAATTGAAGAAGATACAAGCTCAAGCTAAGGCTAAGGAGCAACAACAACATATAAAATGCCAACGAGAGGCTAACCTTGGAGTTACACATGCATTCCATGTTGAAATCGATGAGGATTGGTTGAACTCTGATACACCTCTACGATACCCTATTGAGCTAAATAGCACTTATGGAAAAGTGCTATAAAGCGCCTTATTGGATACGTGTGCTAAATATAATCTGCTATCATATGGGGATTAGTGCCAGTCAGTTCGGGAAGCCACCTCTATCTGAAAGTATTATCCAATTCAAGGGTGTCAACAAGAAAAAAATTGAGGTTTTTGGAATCTGGCATACTTCTATCAGTTATGACAATGGGGTTGTATCTCAAGACTTTTTGGTCATGCCTGTTGGAACTATGGAGGGTAATATAAACCTAGGATGCACGTGGATGATAGCCACCAGATGCACTATTGCTTGGGGGATAGAAGGTGTCACAACACAAAAACCAACTCTTAGCCTTGCCACTCAAGCCATAGTCCCTGAGATATTGCCTCTTAAGGAAATAAGACCCAACACATTGCATGTCCAAGAGGTTAAACCATATGTCCCCATAGCCCAACTCTCTAGAACTTCAACTGATGTAGTTGAAATAAATCTTAGACACACAACACCCATCCCAACATAACAAAGAAAACATACAAGTGGGTCCCTAAATCTTCTTTAGCGACCATATCTAGTGCTAAAAGACAAGAGCCTGGTAAGAGACGTCCCACTCACCCCAAGAAATGTAAAGAAACATTGCGTTGGATTCCTAAAAAACTATTGGAAGCCCAAGGCTACTATGAAGGAAATGATCAAATTTGGGTGCCAAAATGTAAATTGTGCTCTTACTTGTCACCTGGCCAATGTGAGCCCAATCCTGTGGCTCCAAAACAGATTGAAGATCGTGGAAAGGAGAAAATCATGGAATATTATACACCCGCTCTAGAGCTAGTTTGGGTACCGAAGAGAGAAGGATTTGTTCCACTTAGCTCAGGAACAGGGAAGTCAAATGAAGCTTCTTGCTCTTCATGTAGTTCCTATATAAAAATATAAGCTTTGACACAACCCCCACCCACCATTGTACATATCCATACAAACAAGGAAGAGTTCGCATCTCCCATTGTAAGTTCACCACCTACAACAATGTGCAATAAAATCATGGGAGAGTACCTTACCACCCTTGCAACTAGATGAAACACATAGGGCAGTCGAAAATTATTGGTTAAAGCCTTCACCCATAACAACTTGGAACAATTGGTTTCAAAAGGTGACGACTTCTTTCCAAAAGGTATGATCTACCCAAGGAAGGGGGGAGTGTTTATTGCTGACATCCATCATTCACTTTCTTCCCTCTCAACCTTCCTCCCTGACCTCTCAATCTCCAGTCCTAGGGAATGTATATATAAAGCCATATACTCACAAAAACAAGATAAAAAAGAAAAAGAGTAAGAGCCACCAAACAATAATGTGGAAACTTACAAGTTCTATACATAACACAAAATCATAAAAGCACATTATGCACAAGAACATGACCCTTGTAATATTTGCACTCTAACCATCATCTATCTGTGTGTACAGATATGGCTAGCTAGAGTCATCCACTCCTGCCTTAGGTGAGAGGTACCCTCATTACTTTTCACAAGTGTTTCACATGGTCTTTCCAGTGCTTGCCTGTGAATGGAATTTGGTAGGTACGCTAGCATGTGAGAGGAATTTCGAGGAGTTCAAATGGTTGATACGTCTCTTGACCACGACTAATCCATACTTAGTAGAGAGTGTTTCTCCCATTGCACAAGCCTACCCTTTTGACCAAGATGACTATAGGCATCTAGTGACCTTATTAGTAAACAATGGTGCCTTTGATGAAGAAGAAGATTTACATGATTACACGGATGGCACATATGATCTCACAGATGATGACTTTGTTTTTGTCGATGATGAGGATAGGGATTTAGCCTTAGGGTTCCCCTCCAACCTCTACAATATTCTATTTCGTTGACTCTCTAGGGGGAGTGCAAATAATTAGGTTAGGGTTCCTTATGTTTTTTAATTGTGTTCAATAAGTGTTGGTACCTTTTCCCACTGATGTGCCTCTGGAAGGTGGATGTTTGATGGTGACTATTGTGCAGTTTGTGACTACATAAGGATTCCTTTGAAAGACAACAACAATGGATGTTTACATGTTACAACAGATGTTCTCCACTATATTAGGTGTACTGCTTACTTTTATCTATGCTTCCACATTTACATGTTTGCATCTTGTCATTTGAATTCTAACAATGCATAAAATTTATGAAGTTGTGACATTGTCAATTTAGATGCTATAATGTTTTACAAACTTCTAGTACCTTGTTCTTCTCTTTGAGTTTGGTCTATTAGTTGGCTTTAAGTAGGTATCAGGACCTTATGCTAAACTAAGCCACTTAATTGTTGCTGACTTTAATTTCTAAATAGTCTATTAATTGTAGTAACTTTAGTAATGTTTCAGGCTATAAGGATATAGTTCTCTCTATTTTATTCCACCTAACTGTGACTTGTGTTATGGAAGCCCATGTGTTAAGTTGGTATTTGAGACCTTGAGTCTCCCGGCTAGTTTATGCTCAAGCTGGTATTTGAGACTTTGAGTCTCCCAGCTGCTGGTATTTGAGACCTCAAGTCCCCCAGTGACTTGTAGCAACTATGACAACAACAAAAAAGAAAACAAAAAGAGAAAAAGAAAAGAGAAAGCAAATAGCACAAACTTCCTTGTAGTTTATGTGGATCACACTTACATGGTATAAGTGACAAGACCACTAGTCCTTAGAACCCAACGAGCATTCCTATGGTTAACTACTCTTTAGTCGACATTTTTTAATTAATGTTGGTCAATCTAGTACTTACTTTAGCCCTAGCTCTTGTGTACTTCTCTTAGAGTCGACCTAATAGACCCTAACTCAATTGAATTTTCTTCAGGTACTACGCTTGTTCCAGTTGGCGATGTTACAATTCATTAATTTGTTTTTGCATTTCCTATAATATCATGTATGCATCTCACTTATTGCACACACCGTTGAGCTTATTAGTTTAGGCTAGTTGCATGCTTGGAGCCATTTGTGGCTCGCACACTGTGTTAGGCAAGGCCCTTGCTTCAATACGTGCAACAGAAGCCCAGACTTAGCAAGCTTTAAACAAGTGCTAAGAGTTGATCGCATATTTGACTTCTATACTCAATTTGAGGGATTTGGAATGACATTAGAAGGAAAAGCACTAACATGGTTCCAAAACATTCCACCAAGGTCAATTATGGACTTAAATACAATAGCTCAAGGATTTGTAGCTGCATGTTCCAAAATAGAGATCAAACATAATACGGAAGCTCAAATCTATAGCTTCAAACAGAAACAAGGTGAGTATGTTTGAGATTGTGAAACTAGAATGAAACAATACATTGCAAGATGTCCAGAACTAGAAATACCTACAGAAGAAAGATTAGTATCATTATTTCTAGAGGGACTGCTAAACAAAGAACTTCATGCTATATCGTATAGCAAGAAACATATGACCCTAGAAGAGTGTGTGTCAGATGCTATTGACTTAGGAGACAATTGTGATATTTTTAACGAAGAAGATGTCCCTAAGGATAATCAAAGTGAGAAAACAACATCCACCAAACTAGCACAAGTGGGAACGGATGCTGCAGCACCGCTTACAGCCATAGAAGACATGCTCAAAAGGGTGAACAAAATGATGAATAACATGCAAAAAGCACCTATGAGGGGACCAAGGCAAGGGATACCTCAATAGGGACAACCAATTAGACCGCAAAAATGGTGTGCAATTGAGGGTAAATGGACCAACCATGAGACCAATGAGTGATATTACTGACCAAAGTATGATGGGAATGTTCAATACATGCCTATGAGGCCATCGGGACAACCCATGTACAGATATCAGCCTAATATGGCATCAGCTCAAAGACCACCAATGGGTATGGAAAGACCTCAACCTGTGTTGGGTCAACAACCTCCATATCCTGGACATAATGCAGTACCTGTAAAGTACATGCATTCAGAGGGAGTCATAGATGAAAAAGAACTAGTGCCTGTTACACCCTTTGTCGAGCCTAGTCCATCTTCAATAATGGTAGAAGCAGAATAGTATAATTCACACCCACCACCAATGGAAGAACCTATGACTTATACTACACTAGAGCTTGCACCGATATACTATGTAGCTAATCAAGGTGTTAGATCTCTAATGGTAAGACCATGATTAAGCCAAGAACTGTGATAACTATCACAACTGTGGTGCAGATGATCACTAGAAAAATGAATGCCCAGAGCTTGACAAGAACATTAAGCCAATTGAAGCTTTTTGTATACAATGCTGCAAAAAGGGAGAACACTTCCCTAAAGATTGTCCAAAAAATCCTTTAAACAAGGGTAAAATAGTAGTGAACATAGTCCAAGTGATACCAGGTAGCTCATCCGAGAGTGAACCTATTGTTCCAATCGAGGTAATCACCAAAGACCAGGCTAAGAAAATAAAACATAACTCCTCTGATGATTCGGAGAATACTAAAATTTCCTCTCAAAAGACCAAGAGAAGCAAAAGCAAAAGGTATGAGATGAGAAAACAAAAACAAATGGTGGAAATCAAGAAGAAAGCAAAGAAACTATTCCATGAAAAAGTAAAAGAAACTGAACGTGAAATCAAGGAAACCACAGTGAAATCTAGAGGATCAATTCTGGTAGACAAAATTTTTGAGCCAATCAATGCAGCCTTAGGAGCTTACCAAGCGGGACTTAAAGCAGGCCAAAACATGGAAAACAAATGGAAAAACTATCCTTCTTGAGGTATGGAAGCAGTTAAGCTTGAAGCTTGTCAAAATCTGGTAAAGATTACTCAAGAGATGCTAGAAAAACAAAAACCCAAGCTCAAGAGTATGGAAAAACCTGAGGAGCTTGTGGTAGGAACCAGTAAAGAGAAATTCAAAGTGGTGATAGAACCCCACCTTGAAACTAAAGAGCCAGAACTCATAGTACCTGACAATGAAGATACCTTAGATGGAATTCCTTTCATAGAAGAAGACTCGCCAAGACACTTATGGAAAAAATTTAGAGAGATTAATGATGGGAGCCTAACTCTGAAGTCAACTCCTATAGAGGAAGTTTGGTTAGACAATCTACCTCCTGATAGGTATATGGATGTACAATCCATGTATGGGGATTGCTGATCTGAAGCTTCAGGAATGTCTAAACCAATGACTCTAAAAACACTACCCTTGTACTTGGGAGATAACGAAGATGAATCCATAGTGTGTAAAACCACTCAGATAAAAACAGCGGAACAGACCCTAGAGGTAGACAACATCCATTCAAACATGTCTACACCCATTTAATGCACTCTTACTTTAGGAGAACTATTAAAAATCAGACTGTACTTATGGAACGATCTATAGAAAACTCTAGAGAAGGTGGGGATAACAGGGCTACTCGTGAAAAATTTGGAAAAATTGAAACACAAATTGGATAATAAAGAGACTAGATCCGTTCCAATGAACAAATTCAAAGAATACTACGGAGGGAAAGAAAGAAACGCAACCCTTCCAGTGAGATATAATGATATAGAAACCATGGAAATACTCGATAGTGGGGCAGGCATAGCCATAGACACGAAAGCAGTATGGGAATCGTGGGGACAACCAGCCATTAGACAAACTCAAATGAAATTTCAATTGGTTGATGGAAAAATCGAAAGACCCTTAGGACTACTTGAAAAAGTGATAGTTAATTCCTGTGAAATTGATTACCAACATACTTTTGCAATAGTGGACTTTGGAAATAATCTTAGTTATGAAATCATCTTGGAAAGACCTTTCATGCGACAAGTACAACTTATCCAAGATAGGGGAAACAATTATCTGTACTTGAAGTAAGTGGAATCAATAACTAGAGTTAATCTAAAATATCACACTTATAGAGATGTCATGAAAACACCCATACAAGAATTTGACTAATTCTCGTCGGCTAAAACTAAGCTTCCATCTTGGTTGAACAAAGACACACCTATTTGGATGTGCGGAGCCTCAGAAAATGGGAGTTTAAAACGAGAAGAATGTATCTTAGAAAGGGATTTCACAGACGAAGCCTATGTACCTGAACCCTTTAGCTAACACTCATTTGGTTAAACAAGGCTTTCGTAACAGTCCAACAGAAAGCACATTGTATGTAAAGCATGAGGGTGATATACTTCTCATTGTGCTTCTTTATGTCGATGATTTGCTGATCACTGGACCAAATGAGAGACATATTGCTGAATTTAAGGCTGATTTGAATGCTACTTTCAAGATGAAAGATTTGGGGCTGTTGCATCACTACTTGGGTATATAGTTTAAGCAATGTGGTGTTGGAATTTCCTTGTGTCAGAAAAGTTACATAGAGACATTCCTATGTAAGTTTGGACTTGAGGATTGCAAACCTATTGCCACTCCCATGGAAACAGGTTTGAAGTTGAGTCTACATGATGTTGGCGATCCTGCTGATGTCACTCTTTACCAAACTGTTGTTGGCTGCCTCATTATGTATGCAACACGAGGCTAGATATTCAGTTTGCTGTCTCACATGTCAGCAGATTTATGCATAGCCCAGGGTCTAAGCATTGGCAGGTTGTCAAGAGGATTTTCCGCTACCTTAGTGGCACTTTACATCTTGGCTTGTTTTATCCCAAGGGGGGATCATTGCCGCTAGACTTACATGCTTTTTCGGACTCAGATTGGGCTGGTTAATTTGACACGAGAGTGTCCACAAGTGGTTTTTGTTTCATGCTTGGCAGTTCATGTATATCATGGTTGAGCAAGAAGCAACCTACTATAGCCACTTCGAGTTGTGAGCGAAGTACAGGGCAGTCTTCACAGCTACGGTTGAGTGTGTATGGCTCAGATGCCTTATGGCTGATTTGGGTGTTGGACAGGACACTGCCAACACTATCTACACTGACAGTTAGAGCGCATTGGCAGTTGCGAGGAACCCAGTTTTTCATGCTCGCACAAAGCACATTGAGGTGCATTACCACTATGTCAGGGAGAGGCTCTCAGCAGGAGAGATCAGCTTGGCTTATGTGCCAACACAGGACAACCTTGCAGATCTTTTCACAAAGGCATTGTCTCGTGAGAAGCTTGAAGCTTTTCGCAAAGCTTTGGGCTTACTCCCCTTTGTGGGCTGATCCTGTCCTCAGGGCATGGCACTTCCCTTTACTCATGTGCCAGCTCTCGTTCACCGCATCACTCTAGGGGGGATTTGTTACCATATACATGTGGTAGTGATGTGTGTGAACAAACTAGGACCGCCAGGGCATTTTTTCCCTCTTTAGGAGGTTTTTTCCCCCGTGCATTGTATATACGCTCATCACTCTAGGGCTATCTATCTTTCCATTGCACACTAAGTAACACACTCTCTATTGTGTGCCTTGAGCTTCCTTCGTCTTCTCGAAGCTATGTGTGTTTCTCTACAACCCTAATTCCAACACTGCAAAGATTCTTTCCAGCACTTTATCCTCAACATCCAGAACGAGTTGATTTCCTTACATACTGTGCGCGTCTGCCGCACGTGTCGGAGCTAGGGACTTTCCGAGCACCGTGTGCGAGCCACGAAGGTTGCAAGCACACAACTAGCAGGCCTAGCAAGCTCACAGAGAACAGGGGTGTGTCACTCACCTCCCTGCACTTGTCTCCGTGAAGGATTCCTCGCCGCGAAGAAGAGGGAGCCGCCTTCGTACTGCGCTCAACCGCCTCGCCGCCGCAGGTGCCGTCGCAATGCTCGATCACATACACACTCTCTCCCTCTCTCCCTCAAGCACACACACACACACACACACACACACACACACACCTGTGAGCATACAATGGAGATGGGGATGGAGATAGGTCAAGAGCACTTCTTCTATTGCACTCAGAGAATAGGTCAATTTTAGGTTTAGGTGAATTTTATATGAGCTCGCCCCATTCACATTTGGGCGCCCATGCTTAGCCAACTAACCCTTGCGTGTTTCAGTTAGAGTGGGCCTCTCATCGGCGATCACTCTACCCTTTTCCTATTGGACCGACAAGCCCGATGCCTGCTGACTCTACTAAATAAATAATACGGCGTTTGTCATAGGCGATAGAGTGTCCGTGAGCCACGAGGGTTAACATGCCCCCCTTCCTGATGTAGATTCCGTCCTCGGAAGCTATTGAGTTGAAGCTTGTTATATCCATGTTGTAGAGCATCTGGATTTGAATCTGCAAGGCAAAGTCATTGTTTCAGCAAGCGGAATTATATGGCCATAAATCATGAGGGGAATGTAAAGTACATGTGGAAATGAGTAAATGCAAGATTTATGAAATGTTAGACTTCCATTAAGGACAAATAAATCGCACTTGAGTAAATTAATAATTTTTAGAGTTTTGGGCTTATGGGTGAGTCTATCAATTGGTTAGCTATGACTAAGGTTAAAACAACTACTCTAGTACTAGCTAAGCTAAGAAGATTATCTAAATGCAAGATTCCCTAATTGTGCTTTTCAGCTTTGATTAACCAACTGGCTCTCACAACTGCAAACAAAAGCTTGAAATGTTAACTGTAAGCGCAATGGAAGTCTTTTAAATGTCATTCATTTTTTTTTCTTTTTTAGTTTGATTCACAATCATTTGACGTGTGTGCTTATTTTGTATGTCCGGGACTTTTTGCGTCTCAAAGAAAAGCGCCCACACTGGGAACCTCTAGGGCTCTAGTACCATAGACAATACATGTGAGTGAAGTACCAAATCAAGCCAGGATTTCTCTTCCAGCATTAGATTTTTCATTTGTGGCACTTATGTTTTTTGCTTCCATTTCCTTTGTATTCTCACTAGTGTTTTTGTTGTTTAAGTGAGCAAGCTTCTCTATGCCTTAAACATTCCTAAGGTCTCAAATAATCAGATAATTTTATCAGCTAGGCCTAGTGGTCAAGTAAATGAGTTAACCTAAAGTCACGGTCTCCTAATCTCAAGGCTCGTCCATAAGATTAAACTCTAGTTCCATCAACTTAAGCAAAGACAAATTTATACATCTATAATGGCAGATAACAAACATAACTATTGCACTCAAACAAACCATGAAAAATCATTATTAGCAATTATACATATCCACCAACATGAATCATGGAAAGTAGTACACCTAGAGGTATGGAGTTGCTCATTTTGTCGAAGCAGATGTCCTCAGCCATGTGGATGGAAATCCATATAAGTCCTACCTAACACATCCAAAAAACAAGCACTATACCTCTAGGAGGCATGTCAGTGTGAAAAAATTAAAACTTCTAGAAAACAAACTCAAAACACAATCCAGACCCCTAACCTACCTGTCTGTCATCCCTTTTAGAATCAAGGAAAGAGGATATTATATAAACCGGGTGGCCACCCTAAGGCTAGGCCTCTATCCTCATCATCTAGATAAACGAAATCATTTTCCGTGAGGCCATAGTCTTCCTCAGTGTCTATTATTTCTTCTTCATCATCCTCTTGCGCAAGCGTGTTAATCAAGAACCTCGCGATGTGTGGATACTCATCTTGTGCAAAAGAATAATCATGTTCCACCGGAGAAACATTCGCTACTGGGTAGGGATCACTAGTTATCCATAGACGTATCAGCCATTCTAACTCCTCAAAATTTTGCTTGCGCGCAAGTCTCTCTACCAAATCCCATTCGCAAGAAAGTACAGGGTAGCAGATGTAAAACACGTGAGAAAAAGAAAAAGGGTACCTTTCATCAAAAATAGAAGCGCATGCCTCTGGTTACCTAGCCATCTCTGAGAATACAGATAGATTTGGTTAGGTCTTTAAAACATGAGTTGTTTTTGTGTGTTGCTTGATGTGACATGGTGAATTTAGACTTATGTGTAGGATCTGATAGGGTGCTCTCTCGTTGCTAGTCGCTCTTGCTCTTTTACTCTCTCTTTTTTAAAATTTTTTTTTTTCTCGAACTAGTATAAGGCTTTATATATACATTCCCTAGGATTGGATATTGAGAGGTCAGGGAGGAAGGTTGAGAGGGGAGCAAGTGAATGATGGATGTCAGCAAACACTCCCCCCTTCCTTAGGTAGATCATACCTTTTGGAATGATGTCGTCACCTTTTGAAACCAATTGTTCCAAGTTGTTACGGGTGAAGTCTTTAACCAATAGTTTTTGATCGCCCTATGAGTTTCATCTAGTTGCAAGGGTGGTAAGGTACTCTCCCATGATTTTATTTGCAACATTGTTCTAGGTGGTGAACCTACAACGGGAGGTGCAAACTCTTTCTTGCTTGTATGGATATGTACAATGGTAGGTGGAGGTTGTGTCAAAGCTTCTATTTTCGTATAGGAACTACATGAAGAGCAAGAAGCTTCATTTGATTTCCCTGTTCCTGAGCTAGGTGGAACAAATCGTTCTTTCTTTGGTACCCGAACTAACCCTAGAGCGGGTATGTAACATTCCGTGATTCTTTCCTTTCCACGATTTTCAATTTGTTTTGGAGCCACAGGATTGGGTTTACATGGGCCAAGTGACAAGTAAGAGCACAATTTACGTTTTGGCACCCAGATTTGATCATTTCCTTCATAGTAGCCTTGGGCTTCCAATAGTTTTTTAGGAATCCAACGCAACATTTCTTTACATTTCTTGGGACGAATGGGACGTCTCTTACCAGGCTGCTGTCTTTTAGCATTGGCTATGGTTGATAAAGAAGCTTTAGGGACCCATATGTATGTTTTCTTTGTTATATTGGGATGGGTCTTGTGTGTCTCAAGCTTTATTTCAGCTACATCAGTTGAAGCTCTAGAGACTTGGGCTATGGGGACATATTGTTCAACCTCTTGGACATGCAATGTTTTGGGTTTTATTTTCTTAAGAGGCAATATCTCAGGGACTATGGCTTGTGTGGCAGGGCTAAGAGTTGGTTTTTGCGTTGTGACACCCCCAGTTCCCCAATCAATAGTGCATTTGGTGGCTATCATCCATGTGCGTCCTACGTTTATATTACCCTCCATAGTTCCAGTAGGCATGACCAAAACGTCTTGAGCTACAACCCCATTGTCATAACTGACAGAAGTGTGCCAGATTCCAAGAACCATAGTTTTTTTCTTGTTGACACCCTTGACTTGGATAATACTCTCAGATAGAGGTGGCTTCCCTAACTGACACCACACCCCATATGATAGCATATTATATTTAGCACCCGTGTCCAATAAGGCGTTATATAGCACTTTTCCATAGCCACTATTTAACTCAATAGGGTATCGTAGAGGCGTGTCAGAGTCCAACCAATCATCCTCTGTTTCAACGTGGAATGCATGTGTAACTCCAAGGTTAGCCTCTCGCTGGCGTCTTATGCGTTGTTGGTGATCTTTCGCCTCAGCTTGAGCTTGTATCTTTTTCAATTCTGTTTGAGCCTTGGCTGTCTTTTTCGTATGGATGGCATGTAGCTCCTCTTGGCTTAAAGGATCATAGTATCTTTTAAATTTGCTCCCATTGAGGAATCCAATGGTTTCAACTCCATCAAGAGTCTCCACACGAATGGTTCCTTGTGGGGTGATCTCACATACTCTATATGGTCCTTTTCCCGCATATTTCAACTTTTTCTTTTCGTTACGCACTCCATACATAAGGACTTTATCACCAACATTGATATCTTTGTTCTTTAGATGATGGTCAAACCATATATTCCTCCTATCTTTCTCCACAAGTGCATTTTGCATAGCTAATTGCCTCTCTTCATCTAGCCTTTCAAGGATATATAATCGCTCAACCAAGGGGTTACCATCCCAACCTTCTTGAGAAGCTACTCGAAGACTAGGAACAACAAACTCCCATGGCATAACCGCTTCTTGGCCATACACCATCTTGAATGGTGTGCAGTTAATGGCAACTTTATACGCAGTACGATAAGCCCATAGAGCTGATTTAAGCTTTAAATCCCAATCTATGCGATGATCTTCCACTGTTTTGGTTAAGATAGAGATTAAGGTCTTATTGGTGCTCTCAGCCTGGCCATTTGCTTGTGGATAATAAGGTGTGGATTTATGGTGAGCTATCATAAAGTTGGTAGTGAGTTCTTTTATTATTCCATTTATAAAATGAGTACCATTGTCACTCACAATCTCAAAGGGACAACCAAATCTTGTAATAATGTTCTCAAAGAGAAACTTGGCAGTTGACCTTGCATCGGCCTTATGTGTCGCCCTGGCTTCCGCCCACTTTGTTACATAGTCAGTGGCAACGATAATATATCGAGATTGAGTGCTACGAGCTGCCAGACTAATTGGGCCTACAAAGTCCAAACCCCATTTTTCAAATGGTTGAGTCACTTTAACAGGATATAAGGGCATCCTATCCTTTTGTTGTGTGATCTTGTAACGTTGGCATTCATCACATCCTTTTGCAAAAAGTGATGCATCCTTAAATAAGGTTGGCCACCAATAGCCTGATTGCAACACCTTTCTAGTTGTTAGTTCCCCTGAGAAATGTCCTTCGGCTATACCCATGTGGGCTTCTTGCAGTATGTATAAATACTCATCCTCACGGGCACAACGTCTAAGAATATCATCCTTCCCTAGCCTGTAGAGAGTTCCCGCAATGAGAGAGTAAGGTTCACATTCTTTTAACAGTTTTCGAGCTATGTCTTTACGAAGCTCTTTGGGTGGAAAACCATTAACTAGAAAGTTCACAATCTTCTCACTCCATTCAGGTATGGTTTCGACTAGGAATAGAGAAGTATCAGGCAATTCATCATCGACTCCAGTAGGGGCTTCACCATTGGGTATGCGAGACAAATGATCATCCATGACATGTCTTTTACCAGGTCTCACCACAACGATAAAATCAAACTCAAGGAGAATTAACAACCATCGTGTAATTCTTCCCGTGGAACAAGGTTTATTTACTAGATACAACAAAGCTTGATGATCAACATAGAACACAAACTTGTTGGCCAGAAGGTAGTAGCGAAATTTCTTTACTGCATAAATCATACCTAACCCTTCTCGCTCTGTAGTGGTGTAGTTTCTCTCGGCATCATTCAATTGACGACTTGCAAAGCTGATGGGGTAGTCCAATTTATGTTCCCCTGGTTGAGCTAGAACACACCCAATAGCAAAGTTTGATGCATCAATATGCACATGGAAAATTACATTCCAATCGGGCACTCGTAGAATAGGAGCTCTGGTCAAGGTCTTTTTCAATTACTCATAAGCATAGTCACACTCCGTAGTCCAGTGGAACTTAATAAGAAGCTTGTACAAAGGACGAGCAAAGTTTAAAATAAACCGTCGGTAATAACCAACATGGCCCATGAATCTTTGAACTCCCTTATAGTTTGTAGGTGGTGGCAATTCAGCAATGGCTTTAATTTTGCTCTCATCTGTGGAAATCCCATTTTTGGACACTATATGCCCTAAAATGACTCCATGTTTAACCCAAAATTGGCATTTGAAAGGATTTAAGGAGATGTGATACAGTCTGCACTTCTCAAACGCTTTTCGTAATCATGATAGATGTTCTTTCCAAGAGGAATAAACACAAAGGTCATCTAAGAAAGCTTCACAAAACTCCCTCAAATATTCTCTAAAAGCAGTGTTTATTAATCTTTGAAAGGTAGCCGGGGCATTGGTTAAGCCAAAAGCCATAACACGAAATGCGAACACTCCAAATTCGGTTATAAAGGCTGTTTTAGCTTGGTCCTCCAGCGCGATTGTGATTTGATTGTAGCCAGAGTACCCATCTAAAACGCTATAAGCTTCCTTCCATGCAACTCTTTCAAGCACATGTTCTGAATATGGCAAGGGGTAATGGTCCCTCCTAGTGGCGGCATTGACCTTCTTGAGATCTACGCACACTCTGAGTTTCCCATTCTTTTTTGGCACAATCACTATTGGAGACACCCATTCTCAGTGCTCAATAGGGTATATGAATCCGCATTCCACAAGCTTTTCAATCTCTTCTTGAACGATCTTTGCATATTTAGGATTCATTGGGTAGGGTCGTTGCTGAACTGGTTTAGCCATGCTATTCATGGGGATTGTGTGCTGCACCACGGAAGGTGGAACACCTTTCATATCATGATATGTCCAAGCAAATATATCCCTGAATTCCTTGAGAAGTTCTTTAAGTACACACTCCTCAGTCGCTGTCAGATCTTGGGCAATGAAGACAGGTTTAGACTCTTCTCCTAGGTCTGCTAACTCTATTTCCTTAACTATCGCTGGACCATCATAGACTCCATTTCTCCCATTGATAGGTTTTCTTTGGGCCTTTGTATACACAACCTGACGTTCCTCTATGGTATAGGATTTGAAATGTTCAGGTGCAGGGTGTAAGTCTGTGGGGTCCTGTTGTTCTGTGGACTGTGATTTAACTTCTGATTCCTTTTGTTGTTGAGCTAGCTCTCGATTTTGTCGTCTCCTTACGGTACGGCTCAACCTTGGCTTCTCTGTAGCCTCTAGTTGTGCGATGTCAATGGGTTGTGGACTACACCACATAACGCTTTGAAGGTATTCACCCCAATTATTTACCAACTTTCGATGAGCATCACATGCCCCTATATAATTAAGCCATTCTGCGGTAGATTTCTTTTCATTTATTCTAGCACGCACATTTTCTCGATATCGTCGCCTCTTATATCTCTTACTCTTCTTGTTTAATTCTTGATTACGGTTGATTTCTAGTGAAGATTCACTAGATGAATCAGTACCTGTGTCTTCTACTCCCTTGGATAGATTATCATCTAGGTTACCACTGGGCTCTAAATGGTTTGTCCCCACATTTGCACTAAGATTTAACTCAGATTCTTCGTCCTCAGAGTCAATTTCAACTGATGATTCCGACCCCAAATCGTGTGGGCTATAGTCTTGTGAGGCGCTACTCATTTCAATGCCAGTCAAACTTTCATCTTGTAGATCATCAGAAGCTATATGCATTGCTTCTAGCATGTTTAAGGGTACAAGTGGTGGTATTTCATCCCCCTCAGGTGTTATCCAGGTCGTCCCCCTATTTCCCCAAGTGTCTATGGTTGCTGCTAGGTGGACCCAATCCACATGTGTTGATGGTCGCGCTTGATTTGAAGTGTGAACAAGGGAAAGATCCCAGGAAGGTCCAAATACTAACCACAACAACACGTTCCTGTACACACGAGGAAACACAAAGAATACCTCTAGGAGGCACATCAGTGGGAAGAAATAACTTTACTAATCATTAAACTCTCAATTTAACAGAAACACTCCTATTGTACTAATCCTACCTACCCTCCATCACTCGAGTGATGAGGATCAAAGGTGTTTGATGACATAGGTTTTTGTTTCAGTGTATCGGATGTGAATGTGTAGGTCTGGGTCAATGTTTTGACTTTTATTGTGCATACTCATTTGCTAATTGCTCTTGCTCTTTATTATTTTTGTTTTTTGTGAGTATAAGAATTTATATATACATTCCCTAAGATTGGAGATTGAGAGGTCAGGGAGGAAGGTTGAGAGGGGAGTAAGTGAATGATGACTGTCAGCAAACACTCCCCCCTTCCTTGGGTAGATCATACCGTTTGGAATGAGCTTGACACCCTTTGAAACCAATTGTTCCAATTGGTAATAGGTGAGGATTTTTGCCAGTAGTTCTACTACCTTAGGTGCCTCGTCGAGTTGTAAGGGTGGTAAGGTACTCTCCCATGATTTTATTTGCAACATTGTTGTAAGTGGTGAACTTACAATGGGAGGTGCAAACTCTTTCTTGCTTGTATGGATATGTACAATGGTAGGTGGAGGTTGTGTTGAAGCTTCTATTTCTGTATAGGAACTACACGAAGAGCAAGAAGCTTCATTTGATTTCGCTGTTCCTGAGTTAGGTGGAACAAATCTTTCTTTCTTCGGTACCCAAACTAGCTCTAGAGCAGGTGTGTAGCATTCCGTGATGTTTTCCTTTCCGCGATCTTCAATTTGTTTTGGAGCCACAAGATTCAGCTCACATGGGCCCGGTGACAAGTAAGAGCACAATCTGCTTTTTGGCACCCATATTTGATTATTTCCTTGATAATAGCCTTAGGTTTCCAATAGTCGTTTAGGAATCCAACACCACGTTTCCTTAAATTTCTTGGAGCGAGTGGGACGTCTCTTACCAAGCTCCTATCTTTTAGCACTAGCTATGGTCGCTAAAGAAGCTTTAGGGAACCACTTGTATGAGTCTTGTCATAAGATATATGCATTGCTTGTAGCATATTTAAGTGTACGGGAATTTCATCCCCCTCTGGTGTTACCTAGGTCGTCCCCCTATTTCCCCAAGTGTCTATGGTTGCTGCTAGGTGGAGCCAATCCACATTGTTCAACTCAGTCATCCCAGGTAGTACATCCATATACGGAGAATGTTCCCCACCATCAGTGTTCGCTTTACACGTGTAACAATACTGCAATGGGGCCGAGTGAAATGTGGTGTCAGATCTATGATCAATTATAAACCTGTTTCCTAGAGGATGTGCTCGACCAATCACAAGATCCACTCGAATGACAGAATCTTGGAAATGCAAGTAGACATGGTTTTTAGACTAGTCATGCACCATTTTTGCTTCCCTCATGAAAGGACGTCCTAAGATCATCTCCGATGCCATTGTGTGCTTGGAGAAATCCATAACAATAAAGGTAATTCTTATTTTATGTCGAAAGACCTTGATCTAGAGATCTTCTAGCATCCCAATAGGTTTAACAATAGACCCATTGACCATCTTCACTACTATGGTTGTGGTCGCAAGGTGAGGTCTTCCCATAGTTTCCCATCAATTTTTAGTCACAATGCTAACCCCAACGCCACCATCAAGGATTCCCTTCATAGTTAATCCCTTAGTAGAGACTGATATGGTCGCATTGGATTCATCACCCTCAAAGTATTGTCCCAACATGTTAATAGGTATTTCTATAACAAGGTTCTCATCTAGGTTGGATTGTGTATCTAAGTGTTCCTCCTCTATTGGCATCTTCGCAGCTCCATCCATCTGTGCAAATTGTGGTAGTCCAAACTTCAGTTCTCCATTGAGAAAGGATCAAGGAGCTGAGACTAGCTCAGGGTATTTATATAGTTTGGACATGATGGTGGTTCTAACTTCTGAAGACATGAAATCCATCAATTTGGCAATGTTTAACGGCACCTTTTTGCCTTTAGTCCCTTGACGTGGGGAAGATGGGATCTCCATTTCTTCTATAGGATCAGGTAGTCCCTCTGTAAACATTCTTTCCATCAAGAAGTGAGTATGCCCACTTTCCCATGACTTTAAGTCACTTTCTTCTTGGATGACACTAGGTATGTCCAAGGGTCTATGGACGTGGTGAGGTTGTTGTTGCGTAGGGAACACGGTGTCTGTAATCTAGATCTTCCTAGGTGCTGGTTCTAGATCCCTTTGGGTATCTTCTACCAAACTCCTTAATTGCTTGGTTCGCTCAATATCCTCTATAGGGTTTGGGTAAGTTCCTATCTTCTTTTTGGATCGTGGCCATTGTGGCTCATGAAGATCTTCCTTGTTGGTTTCTATGTTGGTGGTCGTTTTGGTCTCCATGGTTTCACCTGAATCAGAATCTTCTTCAGGGTCGTTCATATATACGGGGTCGTCACTAGTCCCTATGTTGGTCTTTGAACTGGGGTCTGACTTCGCTGCTTTTTGCAATCTCTTTCTTCATGTTTTTTTCTTTTTTTGAGATTGGGCAATTGATGTCGTGTCTCTTTCCTCAAAAAATTTTATTTTTTTTGGAGCATCGATCGTGTGAGTAGGTTTATTGGTACCACGGGTGTTCTTGGCGATGGCTCCTCGGTAACTTCAATCAAGTTTAATGGTGTGATCTTCGGTGCATTTGGATTATTTGGACATTGGGCAATCAAATGATCTATGCCACATCGATTACACATGAGTGTTGGCATTGTAGACGTGCTCACTTGATTGGTTTGCATTAGTGTGGCGTTCTTCTGTAGCCTAATAGGACACTCGGCTACATGATGTGGACCTCCACACTCATAGCATTGAAGAGGTGGTCTCTTAGCAGTGTAGTTGATATTTTGGCCTCTTGCCGCAAGAGCAGCTATTTGATATACAGGTTTGACTTGTCCCCAATAGTCCTCCATGTAGTATTGTGGACTTTCTTCAAGCACATCCATCCCATAGGTAATATTAGGATCTATATCTTCCTCACAGCCTTCCAAACAAGCAATAGATGACTCACAGCCCACTTGATTCACAGAAGTGATTCTCGGATGTGGTGGTTGCGGTCCTAGCACTGGAGGTGGTAAGGGTGTTGTTTGGACAACATTTTGGGCCCTAGGGACCATGTGTTGTGCTGCTTATTCAAGAGGTGGGGGCGGCATCAATGCAGGCACTCGAGGTGTGTCTGTCCATGCTAAGGTTGGTCTATTGGCCATCACACGCTTAAATACTATGCAATCCTTAGCTTGATGACCATACCCTCCACAGGCATTGCAATTCCCATTGAATTTTACTCTAAAAGTAGGGCACTCACTGGTACTATGCGGTCCATAGCATATTGAGCACCATTGTTGCTCCCTTCTTGTATACATATGATTACTTTGCGGAGCACGATTGTCTCTAAGACTCTCTTGAATAGCCTTGGTGAGATCTGCTAAAGTCATCTCATATATCTTTGGCTCCTTAGCAATAGGCTCTAGGGTCATTGGCTGATGCCCTGATGCTTGTGAGCTAATAGATTTAGGCTCAACAGACACTCTTTCTCCTTGAATCATTAAATTATCCTCCAATTGGATCGCATTGGTGGTGACTGCTTCCCAAGTGGTGATACCTCTTATGACTAGACCATTGTAGATATCCTCATGTCATAATCCCCTAATGAATCTATCAAGAAATTGGTTATTGTTGAAGCGCTCATTTGGATTACAACGAGAATTCAAATGCTTCAAGCAACTTATAAAGTCTCTCACCGACTCTCCTTCCTCTCGTTGGGCTTTCTGGTGCTGAGAGGCTACACCCCAAAGCACTCCTTCTCGTATGTATTCTTTTAAGAACAGTCTCCTAAGAGTAGGGTAAATTGTTTTTTCTTCCACCCTTAGGGTTCTATACCAATCCCCAGCCTTTCCACTTAAGGTTAGGCTTAAAGCATTGCTCTTATGTAGGTCATTGTGTTCTCCTAGAGAATCGCATATTTGTTCAAACACTTCTATATGCTTTCTCACATCCCCGTCACCACTAAATTTTTGTGTGATCTTGGCTATTTGTACTGCCTTACTTCTAGGCTCTCTATCAGGCGTGTTACGCATATTCTCAGCAATAGATCGACCAATAGCTTGAGCAAATGTTGCCAAGTCACCTAAGTGAGAAGGCACCGCGGGTAAAGGCACGCCAAAGACTACATGTGGAGTAGGTATTGGCATTGGGCTTGGCGCATAGGAAGCCCTTGGGTTCCACGTTGGGTACGATGTTGTACCATGTGGTGGTCCATAGTTCATATGAGTGGCCCTAGGCATAGCAGACGTCGGATGTGACATGCTAATGCTAGCCGGTATAGTCCCATGGAAATAAGAACTTGTGTATTGTGGTTGTGGAGCATAGGTAGTTGAAACAATGGGAGGGATAGGGATTACATGAGTACGTGGACCCATAGGTGCATACGATTGGTACACACTTGTAGTTACTATTGCAGGCATTGAGCTTCCATGTAGCAGTGCTTTACTAACAAACGAGGTCCATGGTGTGTTTCTTGGCATGCCCATCATTGGGGTAGGCATGGTATCGGTGGTGTCATCCAGGGAAAGATGAGCTAGACTTGGAAAAGTGAAGCTATCACTTGTGGGCTCAGATTGCATTGAGATCCCTGGCGAAACAACATATGTGGGATCGATGGGACTCACTGGGAGAGTCTCCATTTGTGATAGAGTGGGTTGTTTCCCTTTGCCCGTGTCTAAAAATTGCATAGGACCCGTCGAAGGTATGTTCATTCCTCGATTTTGCCTCTCGGACTGGATAATCCTATGGATGACATTGCATATCATGTGTTGTTGTTCCTCTAGACTAGTGGCACTAGATGTGGATTGTACAACTTCTAACCAACCCACATGGTATGTGTAGCCCATGTATAGGTCGGTCAAAGTCTTCGTGTGTAGGTCATATTCCCAATTCTCATTGAGAAATACCCCGTCCAAACTTGGTGTACTAGAGGGTTTCCGTGAGGTGGATGCAAGGTTGCTTTCCGTGTTTTGACTTTTAGCCATCGCTACCTTAGAGGCGACTTTGGAAGGTGGTAGCTCGGTAGGGCCCTCATTAAATGAGGTAGGTAGAATTTCCACGTGGACACTCTGAGGGAGTGTGGGGTCTACAGGAGATGTGAATGGTGATTCTACTTCCCCACCCCCTTCGTTTACTTCACTAGCCATAGGTTCAGAGCGCGTAGCTCTACTAAAAGTTTCCATCAAACAGCTAAAACACTAGTTCCATGTTGTTGGGCCCAGCTAGGTACGGTTTCATTTGTTCCCCCGGGGCTTTGTGTAAGATGCTCTTCAATAATATCGTAGTCAGAGGAAGAGTCGCTAGCCGCTATATTTGGGTCTTGGGTTGCACTACCTTGGGTCCCCGCCGAGGGCGTAGACCCTAGCGTGGAAGGATAGTGAGTACCCCCGTAAATCGAAGCACTAGCTAGTTGTTCGGACTCTAGCACACGACCAGAGCGTAGATGCATGTGCTTTGGGCGCCCTACAAGTGTCGACAAGTACCCTCAAAGGTTACTTGCTTTGTTTTGTGGGTGTTTTGCACCCCGTTTTCTACTTGATTTTTTCTTTTTTTTGATGTTTTTTGAGGTTCGAAAAACGGATTGGGACGTGTGATAGCTCGAAACGAGCGTATCGCTTAGGAGATCTAGGCGCACTTTACAGAACACTGTTTGACTATCGAAAGCTCCCAAAGTCCCTAAAACAGTCAATTTCTCCTAGTTTCTACTTGGACACATGGCTTAAAATAGAAAGTTGAAGGGTGACTTGTGGAGGGAAAGGTGAAGGCTTTGCCCCACATGCTTTCTCCTTTCACTTGAGGACTAGCCTATATATAGTGAATAGCATTTACCTTATATCATAAGACCAAGCCCAAGCTCAAGCTCAAGCTCAAGCTCATCAAATGATCCCGATCCCAGTCTATCTTTTTGGGACAAACTTACAACTAATTTTTGGGTGGAAATAAATATTCCCCTCACAAGAGAGCCTTGCGCATGAAACCTCACCCAAATTTTATTTTTATTTTTTTCTCCTTTTTTTTTAAACAATTGCTTTTTTCTGTTTTTTTGAAGATAATGTTGACGAAAACGTGCTGATCTGTGGTCTGTGAGACTGCTGCACACTTAGTTCAGCTCAGTGCGGAACAGGATCATACAAACCAGATTTGAGCCGTTCCGACTGTGCAGAATACAAATTGAACTAGATGTACCAAAAACCAACTGAATTGATTGTGCTGAACCGAACTGTAAGCAGAAATCGAAATGTGCATACTTGTTGTGAGCTCAAACAGAACTGTGTGAGCTGCAGCAGAACTCTAATAGACTGTGCAAATAAACAGACCTTTCGTACACTAACCCACAACACAAAACTCTTGCAAATCTACACCAGATCTGCGCACACAGTCACCAGGCTTCTCTTTCTTCCTTCCTACTTAAGCTTAGTGACTCCACGGGGCAGCACAGAGTGCTTCCCGGAGCTTGGTGCAGGGCAACTCCTCGGCAGCGATGCCAAAAATGTGCGTGTCTACCGCACGTGTCGGAGCTAGGGACTTGCCAAGCATCGTGTGCGAGCCACGAAGGCTGCAAGCACACAACTAGCAGGCCTAGCAAGCTCACAAAGAACAGGGGTGTGTCACTCATCTCCCTGCGCTTGTCGCCGTGAAGGATTCCTCACCGCGAAGAAGAGGGAGCCGCCGTCGTACTGTGCTCAACCGCCTCGCCGCCGCAGATGCCGTCGCAATGCCCGATCACACACACACTCTCTCCCTCAAGCACACACACACACACACACACACACACACACACACACACACACACACCTGTGAGCACACAATGGAGATGGGGATGGAGATAGGGCAAGAGCACTTCTTCTATTGCACACTCAGAGAATAGGTCAATTTTAGGTTTAGGTGACTTTTATATGAGCTCGCCCCAGTCACATTTGGGCGCCCATGCTTAGCCAACTAACCCTTGCGTGTTCCAGTTAGAGTGTGCCTCTCATCGGCGATCACTCTACCCTTTTCCTATTGAACCGACAAGCCCGGTGCCTGACTCTACTAAATAACTAATACGGCGTCCGTCGTAGGCGATAGGGTGTTCGTGAGACACGAGGGTTAACACATACTTCAAGATTATTGATGAGCTCGAGGATTGGTATGACCGATCGAATGTGGAATGGAAAACTTGGCAAACACTGTTTAATGATGCTCTCCAACTCAATGATATTCAAGCACTAAAAGAGGAGATGCGTAGGATCTGGATATGTATGGGTCAGTGGAAGATTCAGATCAGGGGCCTGACCAAGATCACTAATCAGCTACTGCAACTTAGTGTCGAATCTTCTAAATTTCTTGAAAAGGATATTGCAGCTAAGGCGGGCCTGGCACCACAGTATAGGGAGATGGCTGAGATTCTTTTCGAAGCTCGGGTCAAAACTAATCAGCCTCTTCCAAAAGGATGGATCCATACTGCTTCGCATTGTCATAAGCTGGCCAGAACCAGGATCACCAAAGGCAGGCGCACACTCTATGATCCTGACACCAAGACCTATCATTACCTCACGCCTTATGAAGTAGAGATGACCACAGAAAGACGGGATCAGCTTGAGCAGGAGGCCATTTATTGACTGATTTAGAAGGAGAATGCTGGTATTGGAACTTCTCAGAAGCCATCCAGGTCAAAGGGCAAAAGGAAGATGGTTCAATGGAAGGATATTGGGTAGTTCCATTTCAAAATTCAGTGGCGACTTTTCTTCCGCAGCTGGAAGGTTGATGTCAGTTTGTGTAGACGATGAGAGCTCTACCTTGGCCTTTTTAGCTGCCTCTCACAATCTTTGTATGGCCACTCTGTCATTGGTCAAGTCCGATCCCCAACATCAAAACCAGACGGTGGACTTTTCAGTCTCAAATCAGAATCAGACAAGGGAATTTTTCAGAAATTTTGGAATCTTGCCAAAATTCAAGAAAGAAGGGAAGGATGTAGACAACTGGATAGTTTCACTAAGTGGGAACGTTCTCTTATGAGACGAGCAGCGAATTAGTTAGTAATTACTACGGTAATTACTATGGTAAATCCAAGGTGTATAAATAGGGCCCATTACATTGTAATCGGGTTGGCAAATGTTGGCATTCGGGTTAGCATTTTGGCAACATTTGTACTTGAGTTGTCAATCATTGGCAGTTGTTGTCGGCTATACTCTCTTTGTAAATCATATCATACTCACTGTAATCTTTTATTTGTAATCCCAATCATGGTAGATATTCCAGTCACACTTACTTTGTGTCCAGTACTCTGAATCTGAACCTGAATATTATTCTTAGTACATAAATCTGATTCTTATTCCAGTATCCAAATTCCAGTCCAGTTTCTGATTTCTGTCCAGTCTACTGTCTGAAATCTTCTAACACTATTAGTTGAAATCTTCTAACACTGGAATTAGTTGTCTCAAGAGATCAGCTCCAATTCCATGACTCACATCACGACCAGGGGGATGTGTCTCCAAAACCCACTTCACCCGCCACGGAGCAAGAAGACCACCCAATGTCAGGCCCAAATCCTTCACCAATAGCTAAACCCAATGAGGGTGAGGAAGAAGCCAAGGAAAAAGAGCAAGAGAAATAGGTAGCAGCAAGTTTTGAACAGCCAAAAGAAACAGAACGAACTGAGACAGAACCTTCTACGACCACCAAACCAGAAATAGTTGAGGCACCTACTAAGCCTCAAGAAGTAGAAGTAGCCGAGGCAACCACAACGCCTCAAGGAGAAGTAGAACCCCCACCACAACCACAAGGAGCCACCATAGCACCACCCAAGGAGCCACAACCTAAAACGGCCGAAAGATCTAGCCAACCTCAAGTAGAGCCCAAAGATTGGGAAACAAACGACGAAGTCATCGGGCAAGTTAATGAATATGCCAAGCAGATGCAACTGATGACAGAAAAAATGCGAACAGCAGCACTTAGCCGTAGTGCTAAGGCTAGGGAACTTGAGTTAGTCATTGATGCTCTACAAGGAGAGCTAGATGACAGGATGAACATAATTTCAAATCTACAAAGACATATCAAAGAGCTGAAAGATGAAGCGGAACAACACCAGGTTGCAAAAGAGAAGCAACAAAAGAAATGGAGGAGCTGGGTGAGCTTCTAACCAAGTTATCTGATGCCTGCAAAAGCAAAGATCAACAGGTGACAAAAGTAACCAATGAGCTTCTAACCACTACTCTGTCAGTACAAAAGATCCAAGTGTAGCTCAATGTAGCAAATGCTTCTCTGCAAAGAAATGATTGTATAATGTATAACCATTGTTTAAGTTTGTAAATTGGAAGTAGAAGGCAATGCAAGTTCCAGAACATGTGCAATGCCATAAGGAGAATCCAGCACAAATACTTTTTCCCCTCAGGATTTGTCAATCAAAGTGCATGGTGAGCCGGACCTTCCATCCACCAACAGATCAATGCATTTGTGAATTAAAGTACTTGCAAATTTGATTTAAATGTTTGAATTTTATGATGATATTTGAAGGCAAAGACCCCTTCAACTGTGTGGCAAAGAAACAAATGTATGATGTATGATAATGATTCAATTTTGTATATTGGATTACATATTTACTGCAGTATCAACTTACACATTTTTCTAGCATAGAGGACACCCTATGGCCCTAGGATCATAGGATGCTATCATATCCCATGTACGATTTCTCTTTTACCATAGAGGACATCTTATGGATCTAGGGTCATAAGATGCCAACATAGTGCATAAATGGCTTCTTATAAGTATACACATAAACATAGTGCATAGAGGGAATTTTACTAGCATAAAGACCTCTCTATGGCCTTGGAGCCATAGGGTGCCAACATAGAGCATAGAGGGATTTTTATTAGCATTGTTGCCCTTGGGACGCCATAGTGCCATAAAGTGGTTTTTGTATATATAGTAGAGAATTCTCACACACATGATAACTTGGTCACTATCTGGCCCTTGGACCATATGATAGTAGCATAGAGGACACCCTATAGCCCTAGGGTTTCCTTCTATCCATAGGGCCATACACTTCCAACATATAGTATACATGGTTTCTTCATAGAGCAAACCTTTTAGACCTACGCAATAGAGTGGAAACCTAGACCATCTAATCGTGGAGGATTCCTCGTCGCAAAGAAGAGGGAGATGCTGCTACGTCGCGCTCAACCACCTCGCCGTCGTCGTGTTGCCGCAATGCTCTCTCTCTCTCTCTCTCTCTCACACACACACACACACACACACACACACACACACACACACACACACACACACACACACATGCATACACACACACACACACAAGGAGATGAAGAAGAAGAAGATGGAGATGGAGCAAGAGCACTCTTCAATTGCACAAATGAGAGAATGAGTGAATTTTAGGTTTAGTTGACTTTTATATGAGCTCGCCTCATTCACACTTGGGCGCCCATGCTTAGCCAACTAATCCCTTGAATGTTCCAGTTAGAGTGCACCTCTCATCGTCGATTACTCTTACCCTTTTCCTATTGGACCGACAAGCCCGGTACCTGACTCTACCAAATAAATAATACAATGTCCGTCGTAGGTGATAGGAATGTGCGTGAGGGTTAACATGCCCCCCTTCCTGATATAGATTCCATCCCCGGAAGCTATTGAGTTGAAGCTCATTCGTCGAGGTGGAAGAGCTTTTGAGATGAATGTCCTTAGCCTCCTTCAGTCAGTGCAAAATCAAACAACATTGGCACAGTAATTGCATTCTCATAAGCAATTAAAAAGCATATGCAGTTGTAGGCAGACAATTTGATTGGTAACAGAATTTTAAACCATTTGTCAACAATAAACATTAAATTGCAATATAATCAAATGCATAAATAGATGTAAAGGTAAAAATTAAACAAGTCTGGGGTCGCTAATTTAACGATCGAAAGGTACTAGACCTAAAGACCTAAACTATAAAGGTCATTTTTTGTAAGTTTGAACATGATCTTTTTGATGGAAAACTAAGAAGACAGCATACGTTTGAGAGCTCCTTCCTTCTCCAACTTGTAATCTTCGCCATTGAGGCTACGGTAATCCAAATTCAGATTTGTTCATTGCATTGTGTTCCTCTTACCTTGCTCTTCCATTCAAGTGTAATCATTCAAGATTCGGTGTAGGTTTTCAACTACGAGTTTGAGGCCTTAAATCGCTGTTTTGAGTGTCTATATGCGCATTTTATGTTGTTTTGACCCTAGGAGGGGCTTTAGGGACCCTAAAACGACCCATTAGGATCATCTGTTTGCTGTTTTTTTTTACTTTGAGATGAACGATCGCGATCTTTGTACCTCTCCAGAATGCTGTGATAGTGATAGGATATGTTCCTGATAGTCCCCTGTAGCTTCCCTTCAAGTTTCGTGTGATTCTGATATGATTTGCATGGTAAACGGGCATGATGACTGTAGAGCTGTGTAGAAGGACATAGGCAGATTACTTGGCTTCAGTGCGTTTGATGTGCTTGTAGAGTAGTAGTTGCATCTCTTCGAGTTCACTTCATTAGGGTTGACATCCTAATGAGTTTCCATGCCTCATCCGAGTCACTTCCCCTGTATCGATAATTGTATGTTGATGCTTGAGAGCTGTGCTATGGACGTCCGTCGCGGCGACCAGCGAACATTGGCACGGCTGCCGGGGAATGCACCTTAGGTGATGAGTGTACGAGTGCGTAGTTAGATTCCTTTTATATAAAAAAAAGATCAATCCATAAATCCATTTTACACCTCAGTTAGGTTGCTAGACAAGGGTTTAGAGCTTAGTGGAGTCTAGAGCCAGTGGACTGGCTAGATCCTCTCTTAGGAGATTTAGGGAGCTGTGAGTGAGAGTGTTAAAGCATTTTTGCTCTTCAATTTCTCTAATTCGATTGAGTACTGAAATCTCACCCGAAATCCGTCGTGTTTCTTTTGTTTGATTCATTTCTTTATGTTTTTTCATTCTGTACTTAGGAGTAGGATAAGCAAATCACATTCCAATCATATTTTGGGCAAAAGTTAGAGTCGAGAAACCAGGAAACCATAACTTTGGCCAAAAAAGCCATAAGACTCTGAAATTTTGAAAATCTGACCAAATAGGGTTGATATTGATTCAAATCACAAAGTGGTAGCACAAAACACTAGGAAACACTTGCCAAAGGGAGCAGACAAAATTTCATCAGATTTGGCCCAAGTACTACGATCGCGATCGGTGTACCTCAGTGTCTGATTTGTACAAGATTTGACATGTGCCTTCCTGATAAGATTCTAAACAAGTTTGTCTAAAGCAACCACACCCAAAAACATCAAAAATCAAGGAAATCAGGCCACTTGGGTAAAACTAGCCTGACAGACCCAGAAAGTGCAAAATATTGGCTTTTGGTGATCCAAATGCAAAAAGACTTGGGGGATAGCCTTAAAACATCAGTGTCTACAAGTATGTCAAATTTGGTCTAATTTGGGCCTAGAAGTACGATTGCGATCGGTGTACCTAAGTGCCAGATTTCATCTGTGGGATCCCCAGGTGTATACAGACATAAAAGTCAAAAGTACCTAGAGCCAGAAACCTCAAAATACGTGTCAAACCATCTGAATACAGATCCAAGTCAAAAACTGCTAAACTGGCTTAGAAATTGACTTTTAGTAGACCAAAACACATCAAAACTGGGAAGGAACCATACAGAGTGATAGCCTGAACAATAATCGCCATTGAGGCTACGGTAATCCAAATTCAGATTTGTTCATTGCATTGTGTTCCTCTTACCTTGCTCTTCCATTCAAGTGTAATCATTCAAGATTCGGTGTAGGTTTTCAACTACGAGTTTGAGGCCTTAAATCGCTGTTTTGAGTGTCTATATGCGCATTTTATGTTGTTTTGACCCTAGGAGGGGCTTTAGGGACCCTAAAACGACCCATTAGGATCATCTGTTTGCTGTTTTTTTTTACTTTGAGATGAACAATCGCGATCTTTGTACCTCTCCAGAATGCTGTGATAGTGATAGGATATGTTCCTGATAGTCCCCTGTAGCTTCCCTTCAAGTTTCGTGTGATTCTGATATGATTTGCATGGTAAACGGGCATGATGACTGTAGAGCTGTGTAGAAGGACATAGGCAGATTACTTGGCTTCAGTGCGTTTGATGTGCTTGTAGAGTAGTAGTTGCATCTCTTCGAGTTTACTTCATTAGGGTTGACATCCTAATGAGTTTCCATGCCTCATCCGAGTCACTTCCCCTGTATCGATAATTGTATGTTGATGCTTGAGAGCTGTGCTATGGACGTCCGTCGCGGCGACCCACAAACATATCCCTAGGGCCATACACTGCCAGCATATAGTATACATGGTTTCTTCATAGAGAAAACCTTTTAGCCCTACGCAATAGAGTGGAAAACTAGACCATATAATGTATCCTACTAGCATAGAAGGCACCCTATGACCTTGAGGCCAAAGAGTACCAATTTAGGGCATAAAGGGTCTCTTCCTAGGTTGAAGGGCACCTTGTGGCCCTAGGCAGCACCCTATGGCCCTGAGGCCATAGGGTGTCAACATAGTCAAATGGGGTGCAAACTTAGAGCATAGAGGGTTTCTTACTATCATGGAGGACACCCTGTGTCCTTGGTGCCATAGGGTGCAAACATATAGCGTGGAGGGTTTCTTGATAGCATAGAGAGCACCCTATGGCCTTGGGGCCATATGATTCCAACAAAGAGCATAAACAGTTTTTTGATAGCATAGAGGATAGCTTATTTCCCTAGGGCCATATAATACAAAAATAAAAGAGTCTTAAGAAGGGCACCTAGGCCACTAAATCACCATGGGGCCATAAGGTGTGGTCTTTGTGGGGAATGCTCCTAAAGGGTTCCTTGGCTATCCTATGGCCTTTGGGCCATAGGTTACCAACATAGAGTTTAGAAGGTTTCTTACTAACATAGAGCTCACCTTGTGGCCTACGGTCTTTAGATGCTAATATAGAGTTTCAATGGTTTCATACTAGGCGTAAGGGGCACCCTATGGCCTTGGGGCCATAGAGTGTCAATGTAGAGTGCAGAGGTTTCCTTTCTAGCATAGAGGGCACCCTATGACCTAGGAGCCATTTGATGCACCCTATGGCCCGAGGGCTGTAGGTTGCCAATGTAGACCGTAGAGGTTTTCTTTCTAGCATAGAGGGAACCTTGTGGCTTAGGGGCTATTTGGTGCTCCCCTAGAGCATACAAGGTTTCTTAGTAGCATTATAAAGGGTACCTTGTGGCCCTCAAGTCTCCATAGGGTGACAACATAGAGCGTAGAGGGTTTTTCTTACTAGCATAGAGGAAATCCTATGGCCTTAGGGCCATAGGGTTTCAATATTGAGCATAGAGGATTTCTTACTAGCATAGAGGGTACCTTGTGGCCCTAGGTCCATAGGGTGCAAACATAGAGAATAGAGAATTTCTTACTATCATAGAGGGTATCTTGTGGCCCTAGGTCCATAGGGTGCAAACATAGAGGATAGAGGATTTGTTACTAGTACAGAGGGCACCCTATGGCCCAAAGGCCATAGAGTGACAACATGTAGCATAAAGAGTTTCTTACTAGCATAAGTGGCAGACCTTGTGGCCCTCGAGCCATAGGGTGCCAACATAAAGCATATATGGTTTCTTACTGTGCTCATAGAGGGCATCTTGTGGCCCTATGACAACCCATGGCCTTAGGGCCATAGGGTGACACATAAATAAAGTACCATATGGCTTTGAAGCCATATATCTATTTATATTTTGAGACCTCCCAACAATCCTAACCCTATGGCCTTGAGGCCATAAAGAGACATATTTTGGATTATCTTAAAGTCATAGAGATATCTACAAAGAGAACCGTATAGCCTGAAGGCCATAAGAAACTTAGTCAAGGAAATCATCCAATGCAAGAAGATCATGGAAATAGAAAATGAGAATTGTGCTCTAGAGCTTAAAGGCATAAATGTTTCTCCAAGTATACTTCTAGGCGCCACGATCATGGACAAAAAACTAATGTAGCTAGATAAAGATTAGGAATCTCTAGACAATAAGGAGCATAAAAATAAATTCATTGTAGATGTGTTGTCAGTTAGTAAATTTTCTATTTGCGATTAGTTTTTTCTAAGAGTGTGACAAAAAAGAGTTATCAAAATGTAGATACTTTGGAATCTAAAATTAGGTGTTCTTTAAACTTGCAGTCCTTCAACAAGATATTGCGGCTGACAAAGTTTTACTAGAGATTGTTGGTATAGAGGATGCTAATGCCATTGACCCTATTGAGAAAGATTCTATCAATCTCCATGTCAACCAAAGAGTTTCTGACGAAGATGAAAAGAATCTACAAGTCTTTGAAGGTCAACTGCTACAACGGGACTGGAGATAAATTTAAAGAGTAATCCAATGGAAGAAGACAGTGAAAGTTCCAGAACATGTGGAAGGCAAGAAGAAGAATCCAATGAAAATATTCTAGTAGCCCAAGAGTTGGGAATTGGATTGCATGACACCACAATGGAAGTAGAAGGCAATGGAAGTTCCAGAACATGTGCAACGCTAGAAGGAGAATCCAACACAAATATTTTAGCACCCTAGGATTTGGAAATCGAAGTGCATGGTGAGTCAGACCCTCCATCCACAACAAACCAATGCTCACTATAATAGTGAGCTTGTGTGGATTGTTCCTGAGGAGATGCTGGCAAAAGTCCAAGAAAATTAAGAGCTTAAAGTTTGGACATGAGCATATTGTTCTTCGTTCAGGATGCATTGAGTTTTTAAAGGCTCTACTTAGCAATTTCAATGTAGGGATATGGTCAACTGCTAATGACATGCATGTTGTGGACATCATCAAGATTTTAGAAAAGGAAGCTAAAGAAAAATTTCCATTCTTTATGATCTGGGGGCAAAGCCAATGTCAACCATGCATAGAATCAAGGATCACTCGCTTAGATAATCCAGGAGTAGAAGCACTTTTCAAACCGTTGGCTATTGCATCATCAAAATTTGGGCTTGATGCAAGAAGATTGCTTCTTGTAGATGATGAACCATTAAAGGGATTTGTGAATCCTGCATTGAATTGTATTTTTCCACCATCATTTAATGTTGATGATGAGGAGAATAATATCCTCCTTGGGGAGCTGCTACCATATATCAAAGCTCTCAATCATGTTAATGGCATTCGCACAGTTACAGGGTCTCATTTATATGGACAAGCACCCATTGCTCAAGGTCATGAGCTTTATAACCATATACACAAGGTTGTTGCAAAGTGGGAGGAGAGAAATCTAATTTTTCTAGGAAAAACCTACTCCACGGGAAGGCTACCAGAAGTTTCTCGTCCTCTTCACAATGAGAAAGTTACAATATCTAGCACTAGTGGAATGTCCACTCAAAGTCAAGACAAGAAACTTCCAGCACGTGATCGAGAAAAGGTAAGGGTCTTAACGAATATCAAATCATTATCAACCTTGAAAGGTACAGAAGCAATCATGCTTGCCCAAAAATTGGGATACAAGGAGCCTGTGATCAAAGTACATGAAGCCAAGAATTATATAAAGCATCTAAAAATTCAGTATGATCTCAAATAGCCCTATATCAAGAAATGATGGAGCATTGTTTTGTAACATTTTGTCATTTACAAAGATCTTTATGTACTCAGAGACTTTGTTAGAGTGCTTAGGGTTTCAAGATATATGAAGATGTAAATGATTAACAGTTTTTTAAATTGTCTTTCAATACTATAAGTACCTTCTGAGTTTCATGTGCCAAATGCTCTTTTTTTTTAAAGCTTTTATAGTTGTTTGCTTTGAAATTTGAGTTCATTGTTCCATCAAGGACAATCTACATGCTCATAAGGTCAAATCTTGCTCTATAACCTTGGGGGAATTTCACTTTATGGTCTCAACACCCTATGACTCTAAGGCCATAGGGTCATAGTTTGGCATGTGTTCTTGCATAGGACTTACTAAGTGTAACCACAAATTAGCACCCTATGTCCCTAAGGTCTTCAACACACTTAAGATCTATATATTAACTTTTTTTTTTAATCATTTCAGGGATTCTAAGAAAAAATGTTTTGCTATTAGATTATCACAAAACAGAGGAGCTCCCTTTCATATTACATCAAATATCACATTCAAACCAAGATCAATGGTTTCATTATCTACCAACATCTTTCAAACAGGACAAAAGAACGCTTATCTTGGATTTAGAGGGTGTGCTTATTGCAACATTTGAGCTTCAATCAAGGCCAACCTGGACCAAGTACATGTGCATTGTAGAAGATAACAATGAGGTGTATGCGGTGCATCCAGATGCACAGTATTTCTTAAGATTTTGCTTTGAGTTCTTTGAGGTTTGGATTTGGAGCTACCATCGTTTACAAAAATCTCAACACATAATCAAGACCTGTTTTCCTACACAAAGTCAGAAATTCAAGATGATTATGGATAACCGGTGCTGCCAAAATTCAAATTTCATGATCGGTTACAAAAGAGCCTATCACAAAAATCTTTCGACCATATGGAAGCTATTTGATTATTTAGATGGGGACAACACTATAATATCTGATGATAGTCCATATAGATTGATGTGGAATATGCAAAGAACTTATATGATTTTTCCAAAGTTTTGGAACCAACCTACTCAATTGCTTCAAAGTTTTTTAAAAGATGAAATTGTTCCATGGTTATGTGGATGGTTGTAGCTAAAGACAAGAGAGACTATACCATAAGAAATTTTGTAATGTTCCATCGTGATCCTGAGACTCACTATGTAATGCAATGTTTTATGTCTCAAAGGAATCTCAAGAGAAGGAGGCCACCTTAAGTGTACTAGTTAAGTATTCTAAATAGCATCCTACCAAGTATTTGGCATTGTGTACTTTTCAAAATTTAAACTTGATGGGATATCTTGAAACATCTTTAAACTATTTTTTTAATGAAGTGCATCCTATTGTGAGGAGACTTCTCTCATTCAAGTTCTTTGGTTTCATTGTTTGATGCTTCTATGGTATTGTTAACTTTTTCTTTTTATTAATTGTCTTTATTAAGTGATCCAAACAATCAAAATGTTCTTGACATTTGGTAGTGTTACAAAATGGTGTTTTTTAAACACCCTCAATCTTGGAGATATCATACTCTTTCTAGTTAGTACTTTATTGTACATGCGATGAAGACCATCATTTTTATGAAACTGTCAAGTTGGTGGTAATCTTTATGTCTATACTTTATACTATTTTAACATAATCAATGCATACAATCCGTATTATTCACATCAAATGGTGTTTTTAAACACCTCCTTTTTTTGAGACACCATCTCTAAAACCTTTGAGTGAAGTTTTAAAGCATGTACTTGATGTAAAAAATCTTCATCTTAATATTGATTCTTTGGCACAAACTTATATTAGGAGTTTTTATATTGTAGTTTTATGTTAAGAAATAAATTCAAAGTTAGAATTATGATAGTTTATCTAAGTAAGTGCCACATTTAAATTTGTATAGTTAAATAAAATACCAAATGGAATTATAGGTGCAATAGATGACATCTTATGGTCTTAGGGCCATAGGATACTATATAGTATTGTTTAGATTTTTTAATTTTTTGTGAACATCGATCATAGAGGGTTTTTCTCACTACCATAGAGGATGTCCTATGGCTTTGGGGCCACATGGTCTCAATATTGAGCGTAGAGGATTTCTTACTAGCATAGAGGGTACCTTGTGGCCCTAGGTCCATAGGGTGCAAACACAGAGTATAGAGGATTTCTTACTAGCACAGAGGGCACCCTATGGTCTAAGGCCATATGGTGACAACATATAGAATAAAGGGTTTCTAACTAGCATACGAGGCACACCTTGTGCGCCTGGGGACATAGAGTGCCAACATAGAGCATAGAAGGGTTTCTTATTGGCATAAACAACATCTTGTGGCCCTAAGACAACCTACAGCCTTAGGGACATAGGGTGGCACATAAATAAAGTCCCATATGGCTTTGAAGCACTGGATCTCTTTATACGTTGGGACTAGCTAACAATCCTAACCATATGGCCTTGAGGTCATAAAGAGACATATTTTGGATTATCTTAAAGTCATAGACATGTCTACAAAGAGCACCATATGGCCTTAAGGCCAAAGGTGCAATAGATGGCATCTCATGGTCTTATAGCCATAGGATACTATATAGTATTGTTTTGACTTTTTAAGTGTGAAATATTAGTTTTAATGTTGTTTAAATTATCGTGTATTTAAAACTTGATAGCATGCTACAAAACCATAACCAAGTATTTTGTTATACATGGATTAAGATCAAGAGTGTTTAATAGTATTTGCTTTTACATATTATCCTTTTTAATTGTTGTAATCAATCTATATGCTACTTTAAAATCATATCAATTGATTTTTTTGACACCTCATTTTTTGAGAAGCTACTTCTAGAAGCATTTGTTGAATTTTGAAAAGCACTAATGTCATACAAATCCTCTTTCCAAAAACTATATTGGAGGTTTATTCTTAAATTTTATAGTAGAGAAATTAAAATAGACTCATACAATCATGATAATTTATCTAAATTAAAGGCAACTAGAGCTTAGAAATCATAAAATAACACAATCCTAGCATACACGTTTAGAATTTGGGAAACGGGATTTTCCCAAATTATCTAAAATAGTGTTAAAGGATCAATGATCAGCAGCCTTTTTGAGATAGATAAGAGAAAATCCTACTGCCACTTCAATCAAAGGTACAAATGAAGTCTATAAGACTTTGGAAAAGAAAAACAAGGATCTCAAGCTAGAGTTGAAACTAGAACAATCACAGAGATGCGGCCTTGCATCGAAGCGGGTCCAAAGAGAAGAGTAACTGCTCAAAGAGATCGCCGAATTAAAAAGAGTTAATCAGCTTACTGAGAGAGGGACAACCAGAACATCAAGACGAAGCAGGACCCTCTGAACAACCAACAGTCGACATACCCTCAGTCTCATTTGCTGAAATGGAAACACAGCCGTCATTAGAAGGACTGGCAGGAGAATTGGATTTTCAAGTACCACTTACTAAAGCCGAGCAAGTGCCCATGGTCCAGCTTTCTAAAGCTAGGTAAGATGCGCTAAAGGAACAAATTGCCCAAGAAAGGGATGCTGAATGGAAAGCAGCAATGGATTGGGAGTTGAGAATTCTTCACTCAGTCAATGTAACTCAACTCACTCCCAACCAAATCAATGCACAGTGGTGTCAGCAATCACTGCCATACCCCTTGATCAAAGTGGAGCTACTATAGGTAAAGGAAAGACTATACAAAGATGTGCAGGTAGAAGGCTCAGAGGATATCCACCCTAAGTGGAGAAAGAGCTGGTTGAACAAGAATTTGAGATATCTAATTTTGTTACAAGAGCACTTGCAGCCCTCCAAAAAGACCCAACATTTTGTCATGTACCAAAGGTAAGGACATGGCAAGCATACGAAGCACTGAAAAAGAAGAGGCCGACATGGCTAAACTATCCACGTATACCAGCTCCGGAGCAGGGACCAGCAACAGAGGAATACATGGTGAAAACCCTAACACGCACCATGACTTTCTTCAAACGCCTTCTCGACCTCTCATGTGCCATGTTGTATAAGGTTTTCACTTCTCACATGCATTCAAGTTTTTCATGAGCCAGAGCAAGCCGGAACGCCATGGATGTCTTTCCTCAAAGGCAATAAGGGTCTCTGTTATGACTTAAGTGGCCAGCCTTTTGAAGAAGTCATTTACGGCTTCTACATCCAATGCATGTTTTTGCCCTCTAGCAATATGTTGGCATTTGAGGAAGCATTCTATACAGGTTTCTTCACTTTGCGAACGGAGATATTTGGGCCAGTGATAAGCAGCCTTACATCTAGATTTGTTGGCTATTCAGCCATGGAGCTTAAAAACAGAGTCACCATGCAATTCTTGCAAGTTCCTGACAAAGAAAGAAGAATTAGATATGAGAAAGCACTCCATATGCTTAAAGATCGCCTCGAATCTGTCAACCCGAAGACTACTTCAGTCCATGAGCTGTGTCAAGGGATGACACACTCGAGGAGGGGGGGATGTTAGCAGCAAGCTAACTCTGATAACATTTTTTGGAGCTCTTATTGTAAAAACACTTATTATTTTGATGAATCGGGAATGTTGTAACTCCTACTTTCCAGATAAAAATTGTAATTGATGAGCTGGGGCTACAAGCTTCCAGATTGTATCAACCTATCTTTAGTTAGAGCTCCCAGATTATTAGTTTTGACCACAAAAACCTTGACTAAGGTATAAAAGACAATTTTTGTAAGTATTTTACAAGTTTTAGAATAATAGAAACACAGCGTGAGCTAACGGCGCTCACTTCTCTCCTTCGCATGCTTCCTACTCCCTTCTCGATTGTCACATTGCAATGTCGTTTGTTGCATTGCAACCAGAGGTACGATCTCTACACATTGACGTAAGCATTTCATGGTAATCCGTAGCTTTTGGTGTTGCAGACCCGCGCCCTTTTTTCATCATAAGTAGGAATTTAAGCTTCAAAATCATAAACTAAGTATAGGCGGGGTATTGGGGCATCATTGCTAAGCATTTAGATGCATTTTGGGTCGAAAACAGACTAGGTCAAAAACTCATTGTTGTTAATAATCATGATTTTTGCACTTGACCTAAAGTGAGATTGGAGATCATAAGCATGTGTGGTTAGTACTTATGCCTATGATGCAAAGCCGTTTGTCTTATGCTCATGTAGTACGGTCTAAACCTACTAACTACCCTTCTCCTATAGCCCCTCATCTCATGCAGCATGACCTCCTTTCACTTCGACCATTGAGTGGTGAAACCAACAATCCCACCTTCCAGGCTTCTCTTCAAATCCCTCTTTAGGTAACCCATAACTCTCCTCTGCTTAATGGTCACTTCTCTATTATTTCAAATGTGTGGTAGAACATCAAAAACCCACCTCAAATTTTTGGATTTAACCCTCCCATTCCTCAAGATCAAAGTGAAGGACTCAACATACACTTTCACCCCAAAATCCCTATTGATGAGGCAATAAACACATACACTAGAGCAAATAGACCGATTGACAACCAGGGCACTTGCCACAATGAAGGGCAGCAGAATTGAAGGTGAGGTCATTGTAGGGATAGTCGAGCTCAGCAATTGGTTTAAACACCTGCAAGATAGGGTTGTTATAGACCCTTGTCATGGAATTAGGCCCCCAGTTGAAATTCTCAATCAGTGGATAAGGCAGGAGTGGGAGTCTAGGAACCTCTTTCCCTCCCACATACATATCTCTGATAGTGCTTATTATTATCTCTTCTTTTTTTATGACTCTGATAGTGCGCTTCAAGTATTCAATAGAGGGCAATGGTTAACTAGAAACACCCCAATCTCTGTGTTTGAGTGGCATAAAGGGTTTGACCCAAAGGGAAAAAAACCCACAAGATCCCTGTGTGGGTTGACTTCCTAGATATCCCATTGAATATTTTCCCTGGCTAAAGCAATTAGGGGCTCATATTGGAAAATTCATGGGATAGAAACCTACAAATGGCATTAATCCAAAGTGGTTCCCACATCCACTGATAGAAGTAGACATTCATGCTCCCTTAAGGGAATGTATTCACCTCAAAGACCAAAATGGATAGATCCTTCACATTCAAAGAGTTGTCTACAGAAACCTGCCCAATGCATGCTTTCATTGTCTGAAACAGGGGCATCTAATCAAAGATTGTCCAAACCTTGCCAATAAGGCTTAGAAGGAAGCAGAAAAAACAAAGATGTCAAAGAAAATAACCAAGGGTTTCAACCAGTCTTTAGAAGGGGTAACAATAGGAACAGATCAGCAGCAAGGGGTAACAACAATAGGTATGTCAATAGATTTGGAGCTTTATTGGATGATGTTTTTGATCCTTCTTTGCATGAGGAATAGGGGACCTAGAAGAGAAATCAGCGGCCTCTCATTTACCCCATGATGACCATGAAAGAGATCAGATGAATGCAAAAAAACCTCCTTCTCAAGGACATCATATGGTCCCTCCAGAAAGTCCTCTGGACAAAACAAGAGGTATGTCTTCTGACTCGGATAGTTCAGATGATGGAGATCCTGGCATCCCAACTACTTAGATACCTTCCCCAACTCCCAGGATGGAAGAAATCCATCAAAATAATCTTCAAGCTGAGGATCTCTTTTTCAAAGATTTGCAAGAACGTGACAAAGATGAGCTGAATAAACTATCTCAGTCACCTGTTAATTATGTTGATATACTTATGACCCAAGCTAAAGAGGAGACACTTCCCCTTCATGGAAATAAGACTAAAAGAAAAAAGGAGAAAAGTTATGATCCTAACAGAGCTTCACTGTCCTTGGTGAAGCCTTCTAAAAACCACAACAAATGACTTAATCAACTTTTGATTTTTCCTTAAATTGTAAAGGTTTGACAGATCCGATTAGAGCTGCTAGGATAAAGAAGAGGATGCTGGATATTAATTTCCATGCTGATTTCATTTGTCTCTAGGAAATCAAGACAAAAGGGTTCCAGCTTGATGTTAAGGCTGCAAAAGACCAGTAGGAGTTATAAATGCTTCTATAACAATCACTTTGCAGGGAAAGGAGGGGTTGTAGTTGGCATTAATCTGAAGCATGAGCAATTGATTACTCAAGTGAATTATCATTCAAGGAACAATTGGGTAGCAATCACACTTAAAGAGCCTTTTAAATACACTATTGTTAGTGTAGTCTATTCAAACTTCATATTCGAAAGAACAAATTTATGGTCTGAACTTTGTTCTCTTACTGGATTTGGGATTGGCAAGAAGGTTTCTGTGGGGACGGTCAAACCTGGTCAAAACAAGCTAACAGAACTCCAAAAGTCTCATGGGGCATATGCTACAGACCCAAAGAGATGGGAGGACTATGGACACTCAACCTTCAACACCTCTCCAATAAGTTGGCCAGCAAATGGATTGTCAGAGATTCTTCTTCCTCAGATTTATGGGCTTTACTCACAATAAGGAATGCTCACCTTTTCCACCTTGAAGTATACAGAGCATGGAATGGCCTCTCTTTACAAGAAGGCTTTTTGTTCTAATGCTAACTTCATTCCTAGGGGCTCTCAACTTGTTTGCAGGTTCTAGAAATCTTGGAATGATCTGAAGAATAGTTGGTCCCCTCCCACTAGTTGGGAGTTCTCCTCTCAGTTTTGGTTGCAGGATTCTATCTGGTTTTGTTGGTTCAACCAATCAATGGATTGGAAACTATCTAAGAAGGTCCACAAAATGTTTCAAAGTAGACATAAAATTTTGGAAGGATGTCTACAGGGACGGTAGATGGTATACTATGGAAGAAATCACACAACATTACAATATTCCTCAGGGATGTGTTTCACTGGTTGCTGAAAGATGTCTAGCTTTTCAAAATAAATTTCAGGTCTATGCAAGAAGTGCCTCAATCTCTGTTGAGATGTCGAGCTGTACACCTTGAGCTGGCATCCACTACGGGTCTTGGCCGCTTACGGCATTTACTCACTGGCGCGTTAGGTGACCGACATGGAGGATCTCTGCTAGTGATTCTACAGCTGGACTACACTTATAGTGCCAGCTTAGTACGCTTCTAGCGAGTTCACACTTAGTGACCGCATGTACATATGTGCTACTTTTCAGCTTTAGCACTTAGTCATTTTGTACTCTCTTTTCTGTGAAGAAGAAGAACCTTTCCATCTCTGTGTGCTTTGTGCTTGTCTTGTGTAGCTCTCTTGCATCCTCATTCTTTACATAGTATCAGATCCTGGTGCAGGCAAGAGAGGCTAAGAGAGCAAGAGCATCACAATCCCTTCGTTCGCAATCCACGATAGGTCTCCAAAGTGCAGTATACAGAGATTTACTGTACAAGTACAGTGGTTGTATGTACGCTTGATTGTGGACACTCGTTGAGTGTAGAAAGCGTTACAGGTACCACGATAACAAGTTCAACAGATTTGCAGGTTTTTGCAGATTGCAGCTATTTTGTCTTAGTGCTTCAAGATGTCTGACGGTTTCAGTCAGATTGTTACTGAGAAGCTTGAGAAAAATAACTACCCTGCATGGAAGTTCAGAATAACAAAGTTCCTAAAAGGAAAAGGTTATTGGGACTATGTAGAAGGAGACAATGAAAAGGAACCAGAGATTCCCGAGGCAAATGCTACAGTAGAACAAAGGAAAGCTTTGAGGGACTGGCAACAAGGCCAAAGCAAAGTGATGTATTGGCTTTCTATTAGCATCACAGACGGCATGATGGGCTATCTACAGGATGCTGAAACCCCCGCCATTGCTTGGAGAAACTTAGGCAGAGTGTTCGAGGTGAACACCAAGGCCAGGAAGCTTCAACTAAAGTCGGAGCTAAATCAGGTTAAGAGGAACAACCTCTCAATCAATGATTATGCCTTGAAGATCAAGAGTATCATTGAAGCTCTTGGATCTATTAAAGTCTCAGTGGAAGACGATGACATTGTCCGTGCATGCTTGGATGGTCTAGGAGATGAGTATGTACATTTTAGGTATTCCATGAATACAAGAGACGACATCCCCGTGTTCCAAGATTGGACAAATGGTTGAGCAGGGTTTGCAGGTTTGCTTCAATCCAAATGGTTGTTGTGTAGAAGATTTCTAGAATGGCTGTAAGCTGATCACAGAGGGCAAATGTGTGGGCAGAATGTTTACGCTGAATGTAGACATGCCTGAGGTAAAAGCTGCATTATTTGCACAGGGCACAGGTGTTGTGGCTGATGTTGACATTTGGCACAAACGCATTGGCCATGTTAATGAGCAGAGATTGCGCAGCATGCAATCAAAACATATTGTAAAAGGTTTTCCCAAATTCAAGGTGGATGGTATGCATAAAGTGTGTGCAGCATGCCAGTTTGGAAAACAGTCAAAGGGCTCATTTCCACATGAGCGCAATGTATGTAAAAATCCACTTGAGGTGGTGCACACAGATGTTTGGTGTCCAACCGATACTGCAAGTATACATGGTTGCAGGTATTATGTCTCTTTCATTGATGACCATACAAGGAAAGTATGGGTCTACTTCATGCGTAACAAAAGTGAAGTATTTGGTCACTTTTAAGACTTCAAAGTCATGATTGAGAAGGAGACAAATATGCAAATCAAAACATTGAAGTCAGATGGAGGGGGAGAGTACTTCTCCAATGATTTTTCAAATCTGCGAATGCATGGTATACGCAGGCAGTTTACATGCAGATATACTCCACAACAGAATGGGGTCGCAGAAAGGAAAAACAGGCACATTGCAAAGATTGCACGTGCATTGATGAATGAGAAGAACATGCCTCATCATTTCTGGGCTGAAGCCGTAAATACAGCTGTGTACATTATGAATAGGACACCTACAGCTGCGGTGCATGATGTAACACCTGAGGAAAAGTTTACAGGTACAAAGCCTGATTTGGCACACTTGAAAGTGTTTGGCTGCATAGCTTATGTGCATGTACCAGATGAGTTGCGTAGGAAATTGGATCCTAAAGCAGAGAAATGTATTCTTGTGGGATATTCCCTTGAACAAAAGGGGTACAGGTGCTACAATCCTACTACACAAGAATTACGAGTGAGCAGAGATGTAGTCTTTGATGAGATGAGCAGCTGGTACAGTAATGCACATGGCACTATTGGGGCTGATGTAAAAGATGATGTGGTTGTACAAAATGTGAGGCCACAGTCACAGGTTTTGAGTGGACCACAAGAGTCCTCTTCTCGTGGCTCTGTTGAGAAACCATGGAATGGTAGACTACGTACGCAGGTTACTCCACCAACAGGTACAGGGAATGTATCACGAAAAGGAAAGGAAAAGGTTGATGAACCTCCCTTTATGGCTGATGCATCATCAGGTTTTTCACATGTAGACATGGATTCAGATGGTTCTGAACAAAGTCTTGATGAGGAATTTGGAATTCCGGCTGTCAGGACACCTGGTGTAAGGAAAGTACAAGAAGATGCTAGAGGGCAAAGGAGTGACCCAGGACCGCGCAGATCTAATAGAGTCAGAAATCCAGTTCAGAAATTGACTTATGATGGGTATCTAGCGCATCACCAAGCCTACATGGCTAAGGTGATACAGGATGTGGAGCCCACATGTTTTGAGGATGCAGTTGGAAATGTGCATTGGGATGATGCAATGAATGAAGAGATGGCTGCATTGAAAGCAAACGACACATGGGAGTTGGTGCCATTGCCAAGTGGCAAGAAAGCTATTGGATGTAAATGGGTGTATAAAACCAATCATAAGGCTGATGGTAACATTGAGCGTCACAAGGCAAGGCTGGTCGCAAATGGTTATGCACAGACGTATGGCATAGACTATGAGGAGACCTTTGCTCCAGTGGCAAAGATGACGACTGTGAGAGCTGTCATAGCAGTTGCTGCATCTAGAGGATGGATTATGCATCAAATGGATGTAAAGAATGCCTTCTTGAATGGTGAGTTGCAAGAGGAAGTGTATATGGATCAGCCACCTGGTTATGTCGATCCAGGTTACCCAGATTATGTATGCAGACTTCTCAAAGCTTTGTATGGTTTGAAGCAGGGCTCTAGAGCATGGTATGACAGGATTGCCAAGTATCTTGTCAGTATTGGTTTTAGGAGAGCTCATGCTGATCATTCACTCTATGTACGTGAGAGTGATGTGGGGATTGTGGTCATTACCATATATGTAGATGACCTTATTATTGTTGGTGACAATGCTATGGAGATTGACCATGTGAAGGGTCTTCTCAAACAAGAGTTTGAAATGAAAGATTTAGGCGAGTTGCGCTACTTTCTTGGCATTGAGGTGATCAGGACTCCAGAGGGTATATGGCTATCACAGAGACAGTATGCTTTGGACATGTTGTCAAAGTATGGTATGGCTGATTGTAAGCCAATTTCTATTCCCTTGGATGTGAATGCAAAGCTGAGTGTAGAGAAGGGTGATGTTGTTGAGGATGTCAACATGTACAGGAAGATTGTTGGTAGTCTAATCTACTTGACTATCACGAGGCCAGACTTGAGCTACACAGTAGGCTTGGAGAGTCAATTCATGCAGCTTCCGAGGAAGCCACATTTGGATGGAGTATGACGCACACTTAGGTATGTGCAAGGTACTCTTGACTACGCATTGTTCTATGCAGCAGATGCACCATTAGCATTATATGGGTATACAGATGCAGATTGGGCAGGTAGCATTGTTGATAGGAGATCTACGAGTGGCTTCATGTTCTCTTTTGGGAGTGCTGTTGTTACTTGGAGCAGCAAAAAGCAGCCTACGGTTGCTTTATCGAGCATAGAGGCCGAGTACAGAGGTGCAGCAGTTGCGGCGTGTGAGGTAGCTTGGCTATGCACATTACTTGAGGACTTGGGAGTGCAGGTGGACCAGCAGATTTTCATCCATTGTGACAACCTCAGCAGCATGCAGTTGGCTAGGAACCCAGTGTTCCATGCCAGGACCAAACACATAGAGGTCCATTACCACTACGTTCGAGAGCGAGTGTTGGCGGGCGACATCGACTTGGTCTACATCAGCACAGAGGAGCAGATAGCGGATATCTTTACCAAGGCCCTCGGAGCTGAGAAGCTTCGACGTTTCCAGACTATGCTTGGACTCTGCGACATGCAGAGCTCGAGGGGGAGTGTTGAGATGTCGAGCTCTACACCTTGAGCTGGCATCCACTACGGGTCTTGGCCGCTTACGGCATTTACTCACTGGCCCGTTAGGTGACCAACATGGAGGATCTCTGCCAGTGATTCTACAACTGGACTACACTTATAGTGCCAGCCTAGTACGCTTCTAGCGAGTTCACACTTAGTGACCGCATGTACATATGTGCTACTTTTCAGCTTTAGCACTTAGTCATTTTGTACTCTCTTTTCTGTGAAGAAGAAGAAGCTTTCCATCTCTGTGTGCTTTGTGCTTGTCTTGTGTAGCTCTCTTGCATCCTCATTCTTTACAATCTCAACAAATCAAATTTGTAAGGCTATTTTCCTGTCAAAGGCCTGAACAAGTTTAATGGACCTAATTCTTGTCAGAAAGCTCAACCTAAAATGGAAAGTGTCTTGGAATGCAAAAACAATGGAAATACAGAATCAAGACTACTTGGGCTTTTCCGTTGGCCATTAGGCAAAGGTGCATGCTGTGGTTAATTTTACATCAAGGTGTTTGGACAAGCTCCAAAGCAAAAAGGTTTGGCATAGATAATTGTATATGTCCCAGATGCAAAAGACATGAAGAATCTCTTACCCACCTTTTTGTCTACTGCAAATCTAATCATTGGTTTAGATTAGAGCTTCAGAGAGACTGCAAGGTTTATCTATCTTTGCATAATTGGAGATCACTACTGCTTGGTGAATGTAGTGTTATGGATGTTGTCATAATAATCAATATCTAATTCTCCTAAATGATTTTCTCATGTTAACTGATCATTTAATATGGGGAAGTGCTAGGGGAGAAAAAGCTAGAATATTGGTTAAGCTAGCAGACCGGCCATAGTAGGGATCCAAAGGAGGGAAAATAGGGATCCAAAAGAAAGGGGGCCATCTGCAAAAGAGCAATGTGCACCAATGGGCTTAAGAGACCCTAAAGTTCAGCCCATTAAGACTTCCAAAATGCTAAGGTTCCAAAATTCAAAGGTTGTGTCCAAAGGTCAAAAGCCTAGGGAAATTGGATGCTTTGTGTGTGTCCCAAAAGTCTTCAACCATCCCTACATAGGAGGGGACGAGCCCTAGAAGTAGAAGATGAGAGAGAAACTCACACACACACACACACACACAAGCTCCCTTTACACAAAGGGAATGAGGGACACATGTCAGCTCCCTAGCCCAAATGCCCACAAGGTGTACTCAATTCCTATTGGATGGCCTTGGAGGTGGACCAATGAGAATTAAGCTAGAGTAAATCTAGTTTAACTAATTAAAAAACACTTAATAAAAGAACCAATAAGAATTAAGCTCTCTAGAAGACTATTGGACAGTCTCCCAAGGGGTCCAATGAGCATTCAACAGCCGAAGGGCTTGCCTGATTCCTATTGGCCATGAGGCAAAGGGGTCCAATGAGAGTTTAGTTGATTTAATTAATTACCTAAAGCTCTCACAAAAGGGGAAAGGGGGACACGTCTCAGAAGACTATCACTTATGCTCCTTAATTTCCATTGGCTAGGCCTAGGGAGGTCCAATGAGGTGTGAGGATGAGCAAATAGCAAGAGGGGTCGACCAAGAGAGAGGGGGGGCTGATTTTTGCAAGGATTATCACACACACACTCACACAATCTCATCTGTGAAGCAAAGAAGACTCTCTCTCCTTCTCAAGCTTTAATGGAAAGCTTACCACCTACTCCAAGCTTGTGACAAGGGAGGCCTACACCAACAACTCTTGGCTTTGTGATGCAAATCCAACCAAGAGCCAAGCTTAAATGCATGCTCATCTCCTCTACCATGCTAATTACTAAGCTAAGCTATGCTAATATGAGTGATTATGTGAGGAGATGTACATCTTTCTCATAAGAATACTCCTTCTTCCTCTCAATCTACTCTTATACCCTGCTAGCTCTCACCATCTTCGAAGGTGTATGAGGTCTTGGGTCTGAGATCGTGAGGGAATTGATGTTGTGTTTGATAAGTGTTTTGCTTAGTGCATGAATTTTCCATCTTCATTGCACTAGCTAGTATTGAAGGAACACAAAGAACTGTATTGTAAAATGTCTCACTTGATGGGAGAAACCATAATACAAAGCCTTTTGGAAGGGGGACCGACTCCATGCAAATCCGATCCTCAACTATTGTCAATTGCTTAATTTCTCTCTCTTTTGGAGTATTGTTCATGCTATCTAATTAGGTGTTATACTTTTTGTTGCTCTCTCCACCCAAGCACTCTTGTTATTCTCATTAGGAAGCTATTCTAATGAAATGCTCACTATGTTCATGCTATTTTCCGCTACACACAAGTTACTAGTCCATTAAAAGCTACATTGGTATTAGAGCACAAGGTTTCTCTTTTCTTGCTCAAGAAGGAAGGTCCTCAAGCTACCTATAAATGGTTGGTACTATTAATTGCAAGTGAGTAAGTAGAATAGGGATTTTTCAGCCTTGCAGTGCGCCTGCCTTTGTGCAGTTAACGGGGCATCACCGTCGAGAGGTATGGTCTTAATAGTGGAGTGCTACGGGGTTTTCCTACGGCTTAACCACTATTGAGATATTAGAAGCTTGACATGATCCGGGGTTGTTTTGGTGTTGAATGACCCTCTCTTCTACTCCTTGTAATTAATGGTATTCGAGCCACGGGTATAGTAGCTTGAGTGCTTTTTCTAAAGGGGTAAAGAGGAGAAGAAACTAGGGCTTGAAGTGCCAAAGTACACCTAAACATTTTACACCTAAAAGTTGTTAGAATGGCTGACAATAGTAAATAGAGTTAAATTAATGTTGATAACTTTTATTTTGCTAATGAGCAAGCTACTAATGATGCCCCGATACTTGCTAACTATCTTGTTTCTAGGCTTCAACAAGCCATGGGCAATCCATCCCTCCAAAGTGACGTGCAACGGCAGCTTCGTGCTCATGGGATTCTCCTAGCTCCCCACCATGACAAGAGAGCACCTAGAAAGCCTCCTTGTGAGACTTCCAAAAGAGGCTTCTCTCCGATTCGGGAAGAAGAAGAGGATCCATATGAAGGGCTCAAAAATTTGCTCCTTGATGACGCATGTCCTTCTAAAATGAGAATTCAAGAGCCTCCACCGAAGGAATGAGAAAGAAGTGAGTCTCCTGCCACACCTCGGTGGAGATGGCTCCACAAAAACAGCAGGCTGAACGCTCTCCATCACCTCCAAAATGGAGAAGACCATCACATACTTCTCCACACCATACTTCAAAGAGGGATGACAAAAAGCAAGAGAAGAAAAAGGCGAGAAAGAGGATAGCCTCTTCTCCATCTTCTTAATCCTCTTTCTCTTATGAAAGTGATGGTGAAGACAAACAAGATCAAGGAAAGAAAAAGGCGAGAAAGAGGTCACCCTCTTCTCCATCTTCCTCAATTTCTTCATCTTCTGAAGAAAGTGATGATGCAACCTTTGAACCATCAAAAAGAAGAGGCCATAGGAAATCCTATGCCGCGTGGAAGAGGTCGTCCAAGCTCAAGAAATTCAAAGATGGATGGAAGAGCATCTCTTTCCTTACCCATGATGGCACTTTTGGGGCCACGGACAAAGTCTTGGACTTTATCCAACAATTTGATACGGCGTTTGGAGATGAGGGCTTCACGGAGTCCTCTAAGCTACGCCATGTAGCTATGCACTTTCAAAAGTCCACCAAGCAATGTGGTCTAGCCTAAGGGCAACGGTGAAGCTCCATGAACATTGGAAAGCTTTAAGATCTTCCATTATGAAGCAGTTTTTGGCCAAAGACAAAGTACTCACAGAATGGCAAAGCTTGAAGCTCTCTCCCTACGAATCCATTCACAAATATGTAGACAAGTTTTGGGATTTACAACTCAAAGCCACTGTCTTCAAGAAGTTGGATTTTGGGGAGTATGTCAACTCCCAAAGGCCACACACCATATCGGCGGTTATACACCATACTATGGTGGCCTCTCAAATCAATTTCCAAACGGGGGTTAAAAGAAATTCTAAGCCCACGGAAAACAAGGGTTCCAATGAGCCTAAGGGGAAAGACAATGTCCAAAAGTCTCCTAAGGGCAACTCCAACAAAGCTAAAGAGAAGGGAGTTTATAAAGGCAAAAATAAACTCTCTCCTGAAGAGCTTGAGCGTTATCACAAGGATAACCGTTTTTTCAAGTGCGGCGAGCAAGGGCACACGGGAGGGGGTAATTGTAATTCAATTACCCCCCTCAAACTCATGGTGGTGAGGATTACCCCTCCCACCAAAAAAACTCATGTAGCCACACGCACAAGATGTGGGTTGTTTTAAATAAAAAACAAGTGAAAGGATCACGATGGCTTTCTAAAACAATAAGAAAGTAATAAATTCTTTAGGTTGAGTTTAACTAGAATTATATAAGGTGAAGCACTATTCAAGAATGTCTCTTTTATTAAGCGATCGAGTGTTTTCCTTGCAAAGAAGCAAACCAAATATACTAGTAAATTTTTTTGAAATTTGTAGGATTTTTGAGTTAAGTTTTGGCATCATTGCACCGGTTTTTCTTCTCTTTATCATGGTTTGCTCACACACACACACACACACACACACACACACACATATATATATATATATATATATATATATATATATATAAGTAGTATAGAACTTACTAGAATTAAGATGAAATAAAAATATCCATTTAATAAAAATGTAAGGTAAGTCTCAATAATCACTGAAAACATTGAAAGTATCCTAACCCAACATATCTTTAAGGCTTCTTTTAGAAAGCCAAAAAAGATAGTTTGTTGCTATGTATCACTAATCAACAAGCTTTTTAACCAATGGTCCACAATTGCACCCAAAATGTAAAGGCTTTTACAATGGCCTTATGTAGTCCCAAAAATAACAATGTGAAAGTTCATTATGGTCTACATAAGGCTATGTGAGAGAAAACAAATAAAATTTAAATAACATTTAAGGTAAGTCTCAATCAAGCCATTTTTTTATATTCTTCTAGTAGTCGGTACTCGCAACTCGCAAATGGCTTATATATTATGAAAGGGCCCCAATAATAAGGCAATTGGTGCACATTGCACATTAGTATTTTGAAACAAAATAAAACAAAAAGGAAGTATAATAAAAAAACACATTAAAAATCAAAACAAAAGAATATTTTAATGTTTTCAAATAAGCATAGAAAATAATTAAACAATATAGTGAAGTGATTTTCTTTTTGAAATCCTCAAATGAGAGAATCGTTTATCAATACCTCAGTGTTTGAGAAAGATGTGTTTGAACTTAGGCTTAAGCCAACTAAAAATCGAGATTAGCCGGTTACAAAGGATGGCAAAGGAGAAAAAACCCGATAAAATATACTAGAAAATAGTTAGAATATTTTGCAAATTTAAAAATTTCTACTAGTATTTCCATTTTGTATTTCTATAAGGAGAAGACTTGTCGCTTAAACAAAAAGGACTTTCTCGAAGACTATATCATAAGAACAAACTCCTATGAATATTTTGTTTAATGTTTTGATCTTTAAAGTCATTTTCAAGCATGCAGAAAAAGTAAATGCTACCTAGCATGTTGGAATTAGGGTTGCAGAGAAACACACACAGCTTGTAGAAGACGAAGGAAGCTCAAGGCACACAATAGAGAGTGTGTTACTTAGTGTGCAATGGAAAGATAGATAGCCCTAGAGTGATGGACGTATATACAATGCTCGGGGGAAAAAACTCCTAAAGAGGGAAAAAATGCCCCGGCGGTCCTAGTGTGTTCACACACATCACTACCACAATAGAGAGTGTGTTACTTAGTGTGCAATGGAAAGATAGATAGCCCTAGAGTGATGGGCGTATATACAATGCTCGGGGGAAAAAAAACTCCTCACGAGGGAAAAAATGCCCCGGCGGTCCTAGTGTGTTTACACACATCACTACCACATGTATATGGTAACGAATCCCCCCTGGAGTGATGCGGTGAACGAGATCTGGCACATGAGTAAAGGGAAGTGCCATGCCCTGAGTACATGATCAGTCCACAAAGGGAAGTAAGCCCAAAGCTTTGCGGAAAGCTTCAAGCTTCTCATGAGACAATGCCTTTGTGAAAAGATCTGCAAGGTTGTCCTGTGTTGGCACATAAGCCAAGCTGGTCTCTCCTGGTGAGAGCCTCTCCCTGACATAGTGGTAATGCATCTCAATGTGCTTTGTGCGAGCATGAAAAACTAGGTTCCTCGCAACTGCCAATGCGCTCTGACTATCAATGTAGATAGTGTTGGCAGTGTCCTGTCCAACACCCAAATCATCCATAAGGCATCTGAGCCATACACACTCAACCGTAGCTGTGAAGAGTGCCCTGTACTCAGCCTCACAACTCAAAGTGGCCACAGTAGGTTGCTTCTTGCTCAACCATGATATATATGAACTACCAAGCATGAAACAAAAACCACTTGTGGACACTCGTATGTCAAAACAACCAGCCCAATGTGAGTCCGAAAAAGCATGTAATTCTGGCGGCAATGATCCCCCCTTGGTATAAAACAAGCCAAGATGTAAAGTGCCACTAAGGTAGCGGAACATCCTCTTGACAGCCTGCCAATGCTTAGACCCTGGGCTATGCATAAATCTGCTGACCTGTGAGACTGCAAACTGAATATCTAACCTCGTGTTGCATACATAATGAGGCAGCCAACAGCATTTTGGTAAACAGTGACATCAGCAGGATCGCCAGCATCATGTAGACTCAACCTCAAACCTGTTTCCATGGGAGTGGCAATAGGTTTGCAATCCTCAAGTCCAAACTTACATAGCAATGTCTCTATGTAACTTTTCTGACACAAGGCAATACCAACATCACATTGCTTAAACTATATACCCAAGTAATGATGCAACAGCCCCAAATCTTTCATCTTCAAAGTAGCATTCAAATCAGCCTTAAATTCAGCAATATGTCTCTCATTTGGTCCAGTGATCAGCAAATCATCGACATAAAGAAGCACAATGATAAGTACATCACCCTCATGCTTTACATACAATGTGCTTTCTGTTGGACTGTTACGAAAGCCTCGTTTAACCAAATGAGTGTTATCTTTCTCATACCAAGCACGAGGAGATTGCTTCAACCCATACAAAGCCTTCTTACATCTGCACACTTTGTCCTCTTTTCCTTTTATGACAAAACCGCGAGGCTGTGTTACATAAACTTCCTCAAATATGTCACTGGAATTGGAGCTGATCTCTTGAGATAGCTAATTCCAGTGTTAGAAGCTTTTAGCTATTGGTAATGTATTAGTTCAGACAGTAGACTGGACAAAGGAACAGAAACTGAACTGGAATACATCTACTAGAATAAGAACGAGACTAAGTACTGAGAATGATATTCAAATTCAGATTCAAATTGAGAGTAACTGAGTATAGAGTAGGTATAACTAGAATATACTACACTGCTATAATTGGAATTATAGATGAAGGATTACAATGAAGATGATGTGGCTTATGAACAAAAGGATGACAGAGTACAGCCGACAACAACTGCCAATGATTGCCAACCCGAGTACAATTGCCAACAAATGCCAACCCGATTACAATGTAATGGGCCCTATTTATATGCCTCGGGTTTACCATGGTAATTATCGTAGTAATTACTGACTGATTCACTGCTCGTCTTACAGGAACTGCCAATGATTGCCAACCCGAGTACAATTGCCAAGAAATGCCAACCCGATTACAATGTAATGGGCCCTATTTATATCCCTCGGGTTTACCATGGTAATTACCGTAGTAATTACTGACTGAACTGCATGTCTTACAGGAGCTGGTTCCCACATAGTGAAACTATCTCAGCCATCTACATCCTTCCCTCCTTTCTTGAATTTTGGCAAGATTCCAAAATTTTTGAAAAGAAAAATTCCCCCGTCTGATTCTTATTTGAAGAGAAAAAGTCCACCATCCGATTCTAATCCTGGAGACCGGACTTGACCAATGATAGAGAGCCATCTAAAAAGGCCAGTGTAGAGCTCTCATCATCTACACAGACTGATATCAACCTTCTAGCTGAGAGGGAAAAGCCTCCGACTGAATTCTGAGATGGAACTACCCAGTATCCTTCCACTGAACCAGCTTCCGTTTACCCTTTGGCCTGGATGGCGTCTGAGAAGTCCCAGTACCAGCATTCTCCTTCTGAATGAGTCTGTAATTGGCCTCCTGCTCAAGTTGATGCCACCTTTTCGTGGTCATTTCCACTTCATAAGGCGTAAGAGAATGATAGGTTTTGGTGTCAGGATCATAAAGCGTGCGTCTGCCTTTGGTGATCCTAGTTCTGGCCAGTTTGTGACAATGCAAAGCTGTATGGATCCATCCTTCTGAGAGAGACTGATTGGTTTTGACCCAAGCTTCAAAAATAATATCCACCATCTCTCTATACTATGGTCCTAGGCCTGGCTTAGCTGCAATACCCTTTTCAGGCAATTTAGAGGACTCAACAGTAAGTTGCAGCAATTGATTGGTGATCTTGGTGAGGCCTCTGATCTGAATCTTCCACTGACCCATACACAGCCTGATCCTCTGCACCTCCTGTTTCAGCTCCTGAATATCATTTAGTTGGAGAGCATCATTGAACAGTGTTTGCCAAGTTTTCCATTCCACAGTCGATCGCTCATACCAATCCTGGAGATCATCAATAATCTTGAAATATGTAAGGCGATCGACTGGTTCTGGATGTTGAGGGTAAAATGTTGGAAAACATCTTGGCAATTTTGTCTCTCTTGGTGGTAAAGCATATAAAAGAACTGGGGAATCAGGCACAAATTCTAAGAAGTTGAGAACAGCCTGGTTCTCTTGCTGCATCATTTTTCTAGTTACGCTCACCAGATGAAACAGTTTCTGGAGAGTAGTTGCCTATTCTCCAACTGACATTCTAGTCTGAGGTCCTTTACTGGTGGCCGTCTGATCTTCAAGAATGGACCACACCCTTTGATCCAAGACTCCTCTAGCAATTTGCATTTGCACCAAAACCTCTTTCAACTGATTTCTGACATCCTTCATACATTTGTAGGTTGGCTTGTTTCCCAGCAGAAGTTCTAATTCTATAGCCAAAGATCGATAATCTACAGTAGACTGTTGTTGCCAGTGTGGATTGGTCACTCTCTCTTCAGCAGTGATAATCCATTCAGATACCCTTTTCAGCATAGTTGGACTGGGCTGGGATGTGTAGGTAAATGGCAGGTCTCTTGACCATGAAAAGCAACTGATTTCCAGTGCTCCACCATTTCCCTGGCTCCGACATACAGTCGCTGAAAGCGTTCCAGATCAGATAGGAGATCATCATCCTCCAAATATTGCCTGGTTATGGGAGCCTGCTGATGTCTCAATCTCCTATTTAGTGTGATAAGTTGTAATGAATTCTGCTCATCAGCTGCTGGTCCCTTAGCCATAACTTTACTTTTCCCTTTATCCTCCCTATTGTGTTGGGACTAGTTTGCTGGTGGATTCCCAGTGTTACTGGGTCGTTGTTCTTCTAGATTCTAATGGCCTGACTTCTGCCCTTCATACTATTCTGGTTGGTTTGCCTATGAGACTGACTGCCGCCAGTACCAGGTCCTCGAGGTGGAGATGGAGGAGAGGCATCATCATCATCATTAGTATGCCCTTCGTCTTGGTCATCCTCCTCCTTATCAGCCTCTTCTTCCTTATCTTCTTTTGCTTCTTCAAGGGAATGCTACTGTTCAATATAATCCACAATGGCTTGATTTTCCAGAGCATTATTATATTCAGCAACTTTGTCCTGCAAGTCACTCTGCATGGTCTCCATAAGAGGCTTCAAATTCTCAAGATCAAAGACAACATTGCCTGATGGATTTAAAATCTCAGCCAAATTATTATAAATATATCTTTCAGTGAGGGTAGTCTTCAGAGCTTTATGACGAAGCATCAAGGAGTTGAAGTCAACTCTGTTCATTCTTAGCATTGTTTCAAACCGATCTGTAACTCTCTGTGCTTCATCCTTTTCTTCCTTCATAATCTGCATAGAAGACTCTGCCCTAGCTAGCTTACTTTCCAGTAGCTTAATGGAACTCTCTCAATGAGCTTCAAGTAGCTTGTGGTGTAGATTCTGGTTTTCTCTTGCTTCCTTCAGCTTCTCAATCTGGCCTTCAGCTCCCTTCAATTCAGCTTTAACTTTATTCAGTTCATCTTCTAACCCTGCAACGTCCAACATCTATCCCATACAGTTTACCATAGTGTTCATAAGGACTGGATGAGGACTGAACATCCATCATTGACTGTTGTTGGTTCAGAATCAGTGGGCTCATATATTGTAACATGAGCCATATAGGGTAAAGGAGCATAATCAGAGTTTTGTAGAAAGAGACGCCCTTTAAGTGGATGGGTCTGCAACTGTTGCAACCTGTCCTTCTTCATCAGGTGTAGAGATTCGGGATAGAGACACCACCCAGTAGGGTTGGAGATGCTGGACCTTTGCCCTTATCTAACTATTCTGCTGACTTTTCAGAGGTAGTCGCTTTTGCCTGATCTTTGCCAGTACCAGTACTGACTATAATCTGTCCTACTGACTGGTTGACTTCAGTGGTCTGAGCAGGTTGTTTGTCAGCCTGGCTGACTAGAGTTTTTCCAGTAGTCAATGTCTTGACTTGACTCTCTATCTGCTTCAGAAAAGCACTGCTCTTCGTCAGTGTCGTCCTCGGTTTCTTTGAGCTGCCAGATTCATCTTGGGTAGCCTTCCTTTTCAGTCCAGTCGGAGTGGTCTGACTGTCCATGGCTTCTTCATCCGAAGACAAATCAATATTTTTAGACACTGGAAATGGCTTCTCACTCCAAGCCATTCTTACCTAGTCATGAGCATCTGGAGCAGTTGCCCAATATAAAAATTGCCAAACATACCAAGCTTTAAATACACTCTGGGATTTCAACTTGGCAGTTTGTTGAAGCACATTATGGGACAAGATCTGACAAAGGTTGATAGAAACCTTTGAATCCAATGTCTTTGCTAGCAGCATAGCGAAAACCTTCTTTGACACATATGTTGGATTATTCTTAAGACTGACATCTTCAGCTACAAACCTATAAGCAGCGGAAGCTTCCAGTGTGGCCCCTGGAATCTCTTGACCACTGGCTTTTCTTTTTCGCTTGGTAGCACCATCCTCCTTCAAGACTGTGCTGATCTGCTGTGGAGTTGCCACAGATGGCTTGGGCTCATTTGGCATACGAAATGCAAAATCTATGTTGTCTGGTGTGACAGACACCTTTTTGCCATATACCATCGCACTGCCATCTTCAGCATTAAAAGAATCGAGAACCTGCTTGATGATGGCTATGTCAAAATCAGTTCTTGTGGCTTGCAAAACCACACATAAATCCCACAATTGTAGCAAAGCCATAGCTTGGTCAGTGAACACGTAACGCTGAATCTTGTTGTAAGGGATTAGGGGAAGGCTTGCCTTTGCAGCAGTGACAATAGCTTGGGTTTCATTGAGAGATTCCTGCATCTTTTCTGAAATTTTCCTCCTACCCATACACTATGAAGATGACAGAACAGGTGAGGAAGAGGAAGACTTACTTGATGCTTCAAAGCCATACCCAGGTGTTGCTGGCAAAGCTAAACGACAGTCCACTATCTCCTCAAAAGACGAACTTTGAGACTGTAGCAAAGATACCCTAGAGCTTGGCGATGGCAAATGGACAACAGGAGGGAATCGTCGCGTAGGAGATTTGTGAGGAAAAATTCCGACTCTCCTTACTATTATACGTATTCGCGCCATAAAAGCTCCACCACTTGTCGTTCCTAGACTTTTGTGTGTTGCTGCTGTCGTGGCAGACATGCATTGGACAAGACTTCTACCCATCCTTGAAATGATTACTACTGGAGTACCATCTGACCATTGGGTGCTTAAAAATTGATAACTGTGTTCCCACTGATACTGGGTTGGGCCGCAGTCTGGCTTGATCACACTGGTACCGGTCCTGTTACTCGTCTAGCCTGGTCCCACTGGCACTGATTCTGAAACTGAAACTCGCTGCACATGAAAAAGCCCAAAAATGTCTTATTCTTGTATCTCTTGATCTTCAGTTCCCAGCTCCCTAGTACCCTGTTCCTGGCCAAGCTCTCTAGCTTCAGAATAGTAGAGCTTGATCTTCGTGCCATTATACACCCCTGGCAGTAGTAATCCAGATAATCTCTCAATCTTACCGTGCCATTAGAGAAAACCCAGTCTACTTCAAATGGTCCTGCCCAGGCAAGCTTCAAGTTTGGCTTCTTAGTACCCAATCTAGACTAATAGAGGAGCACCAGATCCCCTTTCTGAAATTCCCGGACCTTAATTCTGCGATCATGCCAGTGCTTCCTTTGTTGTTGAACAATCTCTTGTTCCAGCATAGCCCATTGCTAGAGTTCATCTAATTGCATAAGCTCATCCAGGCATTTTTTCAGATTGTGGTTGAAGTCTAACCCATATTTCACAGCCATTCTCAGACTTGGGATAACAAACTCCATAGGAACCACAGCTTCAGTGCCATACACCATTCTGAATGGTGTCAACCCTGTAGTGACCTTGTAAGCTGTCCTATACGCCCATAAAGCAGTCTGGAGCTTCAAATCCCACTAGTCTGGCTTCTTTTGCACAACCTTAGTGAGAATAGTCTTAATTGTCTTGTTACTACTTTCAGCCTGTCCATTGCATCTGGGATAATAAGGGGTAGATTTCTGATGCTTGATTGAAAGCATATCCAGTAGAATCTCCATGGTGTCATTGATAAAATGTGTCCCTTGGTCCAACACAATTTCTACAGGACATCCATAGCGATAGAAAATATTCTCAAATAGAAACCTTGCAGTTGACTTGGCTGTGTTGTCAAGAAGAGCCTTAGCTTCAACCCACTTAGTGACATAACAAGTAGCCATCACTATGTACTTGTTCTTCATGGGGGTAACCTTCTTAAAAGGTCCCATAAAATCCAAGCCCCATTTCATGAAAACACCCAGTGGTTGTACTGGCGTTAAAGGAGTCATGTCTGCAACTGTAGGTCTACCCATTCTTTGGCATATATCACAAGTTTTGCAAAAACTTCTAACATCAGCTATCAATGTTTGCCACCATAAACCAGCTTGCAGAATCTTCTTGTAGGTAACCTCATTGGAAAAATTTCCACCAAATTCGCCATTATGTGCCTTTGAGATGACTTGCATTCTCCCTTCCATAGGCACACAATGCCGAAGAATACCATCAACACCTAATCGATAGAGTGAACCCTCGATGATGGTAAACTTCAAGCTCTTGATAACCAAAGCCTTCTTCTGGTTCTGCTTCCAGTCATCTGGGAAAGCACCGCGAGAAAGAAACTGATAAACATCATACCATTCAGGGTCAACTGATTCTCCTGCTTCCAACTTAAATAATTCAGCATCCACTGGTTCGTCCCTCAAGGATGCTTTTGAATAACCCTTTGTACTTCTGGATAGAAAATCAGCTCCATAGTGATTCTTGCTAGGCTTATCAAAAATTCGAAATTCAAACTCCATGAGGAACATCATCCACCGTATTAGCCTGCCTTGAATAATAATTTTATTAATCAGGAACAAAAGAGCCTGCTGATCCACATAGAAATAAAATAGTCTGCCTAGCAGGTAATGCCTAAACTTTGTAGCACTGAAAACCATTCCTAGGGCTTCTCATTCAGTGGTCGTATATCCTTGGTCAGCCTGACTGAGTCTGCGACTGTCAAAATAAACAGGATAATCAGTCCTTCCATCTGGCTAAGCCAATATCGCCCCCATTGCCAGTCTTGAAGCATCCACATGTACATGGAAAATAACATCCCAGTTTGGTTGTCTGAGGACTGGTTTACTGATAATGGCCTTTTTCAAGTTCTGAAAGCTTTCCTCACACTCAGCAGCCTAATTGAACTTACTGGCCTTCTTTGTGAGCTCATATAATGGTACTGCTTGAGAGGCAAACTTATGCACAAACCTTCTGTAGAAATTAATATAACCCAAGAAAGAGATTAACTCAGATGCATTTCTGGGCGCTTTAGCTTGGTGAACATAGTGGATTTTGTCGTTGGCCATTTCTATTCCGTTGCGGGATACTACATGTCCCAATAGCTGTCCCTTCCAGACTAGAAAAACGGATTTAAATGGATTCAGACAAATCCACTTTTCCTGACAACGTTTGAAAACCATTTCTATGAATAGTAAGTGTTGTTTCTCATCTTAATATACAGTAAAATCATCCATGAATATGGTGAGGAAACGATGAAGAAACTCATTGAACATTTCCATCATACACCGTTGAAAAGTAGTCGGTGCATTGCACAGGCCAAAAGGCATCACCAGATACATGAAAGCTCCTCACTCTGTGGTGAAAGTGGTCTTCGCTCTATCCTCAGGAGCGATCTGTAATTGGTTATAGCCACTATAACCGTCCATAAAACTATACATTTCGTATCCTGAAATCTCATCAAGCAACATGTCAGTAAAAGGAAATGGGAATGGATCTTTGATAGTTTGGGCGTTGAGTTTCCTATAGTCAACACAGACTCTCAATTTCCCATTCTTCTTGGGAACTACTACTATGGGAAACAACCAATCGCTACTGGCCACTTCTGTGATGAACCTAGCCTTGAGAAGATTGTCAATCTCCTCCTTGACTTTCTTAGCATAGTTGGGGTTCATTCGGTATCTTTGCAGTCTTACTGGCCAAGCATCTGGCTTCAACGGTATCCTGTGCTGGCATACTTTGGGATCCACCCCTTTCAGGTATGTGTGTTCCCAGGCAAATACGTCTTTGTAGTTCTAGAACACCCTGCGTGCCTTTTCCTTCATTGTAGGATTGCGATGCTTATTAACCTTGATCATCCTAGGACTATCCTCAGAGCCTAGGTTCCATTCTTCAACTTTTTGGTTGTCTAGAAGCAACCAATTAGGCCCACCTCCTTTTCTCTTGGTCGATCCTCAGCATAATCCCAAGATGGCCCATTAAGTTCTGAATCAGCATTCTGATTCACTGTGTGCTCTTCAGAATACACTGGCTCCTCTGCCATGCCAGTTTCATCTCATTCCTCCAGCCTCCCAATTAACTGAACTGATCTTTATCCTGTATTGATTTCATTAAACTGATCGGGGAATTTCTTTTTCTGCTTGTCGGCCTGCTCTTTGTTCAGTAAAACCGCATTCAAGTCAATTTTTGCTAGAGGAAATATGTTCAGAGCTGCTAACATTCGTTAAATCTTCTTTGCCTTGTACTTCTGGCATAATTCCTTAGGCCTCAGCTCTTTTCTCCATCTCCTAGTATTGTTCGTCTAGATCTAATTTTTGCTGCTAGCCCCTTGTATGGTTAGGGTTTGATTTGCAGAGTCGTGAACAACATGTGTTGTTCTCAACCATGTGCACCCTAGAAGCATCCCATATGCCCCTTGCACATCAAGAACTAGGAAGTTGGCTTTAAATTTTTCCTTGCCTACTCTTATCTGCATATTTTCAATCATGCCAATAGCTTGTACTAGTCTGTGATCTGCCATTCTCACTTTAAATGGTGTTGGCTTTAGATTTGTGATGCCCACCCTCTGCTGGAGATGTACTCCCATGATATTGACTCTTGCTCCTCCATCCAAGATGACACTTGAAAGTGGTTCCCATTGCTTCCGAACCTTGTAATCAAGAACTAGGAAGCTGGCTTTAAATTTTTCCTTGCCTACTCTTATCTGCATACTTTCAATCATGCCAGTAGCTTGTACTACTCTGTGATCTGCCATTCTCAATTTAAATGGTGCTAGCTTTAGATTTGTGATGCCCATCCTCTGCTGGAGATGTACTCCCATGATATTGACTCCTGCTCCTCCATCCAAGATGACACTTGAAAGGGGTTCCCATTGCTTCCGAACCTTGTACCACCTGAATGAGCGGTACTTCATCATCTTGGAAAGCCATCAGATCAACTATTCTGGCCTCTGCTTCAGCTTTCCTTTGTTGTCTGATGAATTTTGCCTCTTCAGGCAAGGCTCTTCTGATATCTTCCACTCCACAGTAAGCTTCTGAATTCTATCACAGATCTTAACATGGATTTCTTCCTTCTCCTGATCAGTCTGGTTGTCAGAGCTCGAAGAACTGGTCGTATCTTCACAATGCCATTCCTCCCTTGCAGTGCTTTCAGTTCTTCTATCAACTCCCAATTCTCCAATCATTCCTTGTACCGCAGCTAGCATGGTCTCAGGTATGCCAGGCTTTGACTGATCTTTCTCAGTAGATTGGGCTGGTATCTTCTGAATGACTCGGGCTTTAGAACTTTCTGGCTGCTCTAGCAGTTTCTTGGCTAAATCCTCCGTGATTTTTGCCACTAGTTCTCTCTGCTCCCGCCATTCATCTACCACCTCCTCTTTACCCTTGGCCTTCCATACCTCTCTCTGCTGAGCCCATTTGCTGCTTTCAGTAGTGACTAGTTTTTTTGGAGTATCCGGAATTTCTTCAATTACCACACCTTTGCTCCGTGTTACTGCCCGTACTGAAATTGGCTCTGGTGCCTTTGCCTCAGTAGCAGCAGGTGCAGGTGTGTCTGGACATTGAGCCGTGAAATGCCCATACTTTCCACAAGTATAGCAATTCAAACTCTGGCTCTGAAAGTTACCACGCCCTGGACCTCGGCCAGTACCTGCTTGGTATCTGCCACGCCCTGGACCAGTACCACCGGTACCTGGTTTCTCCTCCTGAGAGGCTTTGTCGGTTTCCACTCTTACTGGTTCAGTATATGCTACTACTGACAGGTCTTTGCCCTTCTTGAAATGATGAATCCTAATACCACAATTATTCCATAAATGGCCAAAGGCCTTACAGTAAGTACACTGTGGGCACTCGTTGGAAACATGGTCCTTGGATTTGCATTTTGAACACCAAGTCTCCATTTTCCACACTGGTTGTCTGGTATGGCTAATCTCATCAATCTGCCTAGCCATCTCTTCAATCTTCTTAGTCCAGGATCCTTTTTTTGACTTATCCTTGGACCTCTCGTTGGAGCTGCTTTCAGAGCTGCTGGAAACTTCACTGAAATCAGAGTTCTCAGTAGAAGAACTACTGCTACTAGATCTTCTCTTCTTATGGCTCTTTTCCTTCTTGTCCTGTTGTTCCAGCTTCAGTGCTCGCTGTACCAGATCATTGAATTTATTTTTTGGTGCTAGTACCTCCTGCTCTCGACACTTCTTGCTACGAAAGCCATTCAGGAAGCATGCATGCAGTTGCTTTTCAGAAGGCGGTTCCTGCAACTGCCTTGTCAGCTCCTTGATTTTCTCCACATAGCTTCGGACTGACAGATTCCTCTGCTTGATCTTATCTAGTTCACAAAGAATATCTTCATCACCTCTGTTGTCGGAATACTCCAGTCTGAAGGCTTTAAGTAGTTTATTATAGGATCTAAGCTGACAAGCGGGGTAATGGTAGTACCACTTTCTCGCTGCCTCCTTCAAGGTTTGCGAAAAGTATTTATCCCAATCATCCTCATCAATATTCTTCAGGTCTGTATACTGCTCAAAAGCCTGGATTTGAACATCCAGATCATCCTTCTTGCCCCCTTTGAATAATGAAAAAGAGATTTTCAGTGAGGATGTGTAATCATGCCGATTACCGCTGGTCCTACCGCTTCTCTTCTTAGAGTCTAGATGGTGCTTTAGAGTCTTTTTTCAATTGTCAGTATCTGCATCCCAATCAATATCTGTTTTTGTCTCTGTGTCAGTGTCCTCTCTGGCCTGTCTACTGGAAGTGTGGCGACTGCCTTTACTACCTTGGTACCCTCATCCCCCTGCCTGTACCAAGAACTTTTGGCCTTTCGTGCTTCCCTTTCTGCCCGTCTACGTCTAGAGTGACTGGAATGCTGTGAGTCCTGCGTCTCATCAGCCTGACTATGCTCCTCATGAGCCTCAGTGTCAGTCACCCTCTCTTGCTTAGGGTCAGATTCTCTTCCCAACTCCTTAGGAATAGGATCAACATGGATGGTTGATTTCCGGCCACGACTGGTTTTGGGTGCCATTGCTGTAGGTGAGAACTTCCAACTACGAGAAGAGTGTTCCAGTCAACGAGCTTCAGCTCTAGCCACTGTGATCACCAAAATGGAATTGGAGCTGATCTCTTGAGATAGCTAATTCCAGTGTTAGAAGCTTTTAGCTACTGGTAATGTATTAGTTCAGACAGTAGACTGGACAAAGGAACAGAAACTGAACTGGAATACATCTAACGGAATAAGAACCAGACTAAGTACTGAGAATGATATTCAGATTCAGATTCAGATTCAGATTCAGATTCAGATTCAAATTCAGATTTAGATTCAGAGTAATTGAGTACAGAGTAGGTATCACTGGAATATACTGCACTACTGTAATTGGAATTACAGATGAAGGATTACAATGAAGATGATGTGGCTTATGAACAAAAGGATGACAGAGTACAGCCGACAACAACTGCCAATGATTTCCAACCCGAGTACAATTGCCAACAAATGCCAACCCGATTACAATGTAATGGGCCCGTATTTATATGCCTTGGGTTTACCATGGTAATTACCGTAGTAATTACTGACTGATTCACTGCCTGTCTTACAGGAGCCGGTTCCCACATAGTGAAACTGTCTCAGCCCTCTACAGTCACCATTCAAGAAAGCAGTAACAATGTCTAATTGATGTACATCCCAACCAAAATGAGCTGCCAATGCACATAGAAAACGCACAGTAGTCATACGATGTCGTGCAGCTCCGCTGCCATGGTGAGAAAAAGAGTAGAGAAATGCAAGCTAAGCTTCTTTGAAGCTTACACATTAAGTGAGCACTGATCAGGGCTTGATAACAGGTCAAGCTTAATGATTAATGTATGGCAGATGCGGCTTTAAAGGGCCAATTGATGCCTTAATGATGCCAAAAATGAGTATGCTTACAGTAACCACAGATGAGAGATTATTATCTAGAACTGTAGTGCTTGAAGTGCTCTACCGGCATGTCTTTACGGCTCGTCGATTCGAGCTACGGTGAAGAAGTTATGGCATATTGAAGTTTGAGTCGATTGCAGATCCGTACCGGATTGGGCAACTGCAACTAAGGTGACAGAATTGAAATGAATGCACGGGCCTGAAGTGCTCACTTTGTGGAGCGCATCAGTCTTTTCAGATCAGTGATCGGAGTTTCGGTTGCCAAGATATTAGCCTTTAAAGATTCACCGGGGGCCAGTTTCGTACCCCTCCGGTCGACTCGTACGGAGTGCCATCTGGGAGATTTTGGCTCTCGCTCGGGATTTGGAGTGCAGCAAAGTAAGTGACTCGAGGAGAATCTTGTCCAAAATTGATAGCAGCCACATGTACATCAAATGTGGTGTACGTCTCATTAAGTATAAAAAGTGCTTGAAGAGCTTCATGTTCGAATGTGACCTCTCGGAATGCATTGACTGCGGGATATAACCAACAAGGAAGTGCTGATATGCATGACAAATGTGATGCCCTTCATAAGGCCGCCCAATGGCCTCCCAAGACAATCAAATGGACAATGAAGCTTTGCCCGCCTACTTAAGCCTAAAGGCCTCAACCTATGGCCGCCCAAAGGCAACCAAAGGAAGGCCGCCCAAGGGCCATTACAATGGGCCGCCCATTCAAATTAAAGGGACCCTAATTAAAAAGGGGGAAAAGCCAAGCAAAGGGGAAAAATGGCGTCGAGCAGCCAGCAGCGAGAGACTGCGCAGGGAAGATGGACTCGCGCAGTCTTAGGAAGCGCTTAGTCGCCCTCGCCATAGAAGCGAAAAAGGACAGGGATGCCACGCGCTCCCGTTCGGCACCAGTTGCGACGAGTTGCGACGAGTTTGGCGAAAAAGGACCGGGATGCCACGCGCTCCCGTTCGGCACCAGTTGCGACGAGTTTGGCGGAGCCCGAAATCCCATCTGCCACGTCATAAGGCTGACTCCTGCGCCACGTCATTAGCGCCCGACGCCACTACATATGAAAGGCACGCTATTATTAGGGTGTTATGTGGTCTCTTTTGCATTTTTTTTGGGAAGTTAACGAAGGAAGGAAAGGCCAACGAGGGCAAGGGTGTATGGCAAGCCAACGAGTGAAGAGGGAAAAGCTTGAACAAAGGCAAGGATTCGAGGCAAGCAAGAAACGAAGAAAAGGAGAGACTCTTCTCTCTCTCTCTCTCTCTCTCTCTCTCTCTCTCTCTCTCTCTCTCTCTCTCTCTCTCTCTCTCTCTCTCTCTCTCTCTCTCTCTTAGCTTGGAGAGACAGTGTGCTCTCTCTCTTCATTGGGCTTTGGCATTAGAAGAAGGCAAGCCAACGAGAACTAGGAGGAGAACCAAGGAGAAGAAGAGCTTGAGGCAAGCGAAGAAAGCTTGGAGGAGGCAAGCATAGCAAGCAAAAACAAAGGGAGCTCGAAGGCGAGGGAGCTCAAGAAGGCTATCAACGAAGCAAGAAGAGGAGATAATAAGGGAGGAGATGATAGAAGACGAGCTCTTTCTCTCTTTCAGCTTAAGAAAGGGCTTAGCAACCGAAGCAAACAAGGAAGGGCGAGCTTGGTTGAAGCAACCAAGGGGGTAAGTCGAGGCAAATAAGCAAGGGTTAAGGGAATCAGAGCAAGTTGAGTAAAGGAGAAGTTGAGGCTCATGAATGGTAGATAAGGTAGTGCAAGTGCACACAGCATGATAATTGATAACTACTGAAACTTGATGATCCAGGCAGTGAACTCAATTGAAACTTGCAGAATACGCAAGGTAATTGAAGCAGATAATTCAAAGACAGTATAAAGCGATAGGAGGACATTTCCACAACCGTCATCATATAGAGATTGAATTAACATTCTTTTAAGTCCGGTGTTGTTAACGGCCCGGTTAATTCTGTAAAGCGGGAGCCTAAACTCCTAGTTAGCAGATGATCCAAGTGACGGTGTTGTTAACAGCCCGCCTTGGCGTAAGGACTAAGTTGTACTCAAGTTAATAATCAATTAATTGATGATTGCGATGATTGGCAAAGCTGTCATTGTCTCTTGTTCTCTCTCTTTCACACCTCCCACAGCCAGAGTCCCGGCGCCTGCCCAGCTCTCCTAGAGAACACATATCCCCCGACATCTTTGGTGAACCCGACGCGAAACGAGCCGAGGTGGGAGGTAAAGATGGAGATGCCAGAGCAGTTAAAGCAATTTGTTGAAGATTTCAATGCCAACGGATTTGATAAAAATCTACCAGTTGCAGATTTGCCAAAAATAATGGAATTAGTTCAGGGATGTCTGCAGGAAGCGAAAGCCATGCAGATAAAGAAGCAGATTGATGATGCTGTAGAGCTAGCACTTGATGCTGTTCGGGAGCAGTATTATAATTTTCAGGGATATGATCCAGAAGGTTTTATTGCATGTTATGAAGCTGAGATGAAGAGCTGAAATGTTCCAGAAGATCGGATGATTGCAGCTTTTGACGAGGTTGTAAACTCGGATTTTAAAAAGCAGGTTCAAGAACTGGCAGAAGAATATCCCACACGGTGGGAGTATTTTGCAAAGGAATTCATTTATGAAAGCTCAAGGATTCTATATTGGGAAATAAAGGAGATTACTGAACAAAGTAAGGTTGTCTTCAGTAAAGGTGAAGGGGATCAGATGCAGATCCTCAACTATGATGAATTCTGGGAGCATATTTCTGCAAGAAGTAAAGCCAAAGAAAATGCTAAGCTAAAATCTGTTATTGATGCATGTCTTCTGGAAAACGAGACATTATTGCATGCAGATGATGCTTTCATAGTAGATACTGTTTATGCTCGATTGGGATTGTCTTATTTATTCCAAAGCAGATATGACTCTATGGATGCTAAGCAAGCAGTCATATCCTCTCAAAGTGACATAAATGAGGAAGCAGGTTTCTCAGAGCCAGTACTACATGGTTTGCATACAAGCATAGCTGCTAGCAGTGATCAAGAAACATGTTTGTCAGAGTCAATATGTGATGTGGATGCCCATTTGGAGTGCTCTTTGGGTATAGAATATGAAGAGAATGCTTATGCAGCATTACGTGCAAAAGAAATTATTTTGGATGATGCTATACAAGAGGGTTTCATGTCTATGGCTGCATTTCAGGACACTGGTGATGATGTAGATGTATTTGATGCTCAACCATATGTATTTGATGTGAACCAAGACAAAGATTATGATTATGGAGATGCATATTCAGAGGGGGTGATGGATGATGATCGTTCTATGACTGCTATAGGTTACAGGGTTTGCTATGATGATGCTATGGAAAAAGAAATTGATGCTATCTTTGTAATGCATGCTGAGACTTGTGCTATCGAAGTGGAAAGATATTTGAATGGGAGTGTGAGGCTGCCAGAACAATTCATGCCTATGTATGAAACAAGCGATGAGGTTTCCTGTGATAAGACTCAGAAACTAGGTGGTTCTTCCAAGGAGGAAGATATGGAGCTTATGCATCTGCTTGACGATGCGCTAGAGGAATTTTGAGTTCCTTGTGACAAAAGTAGTGAAGAACATCCTACAACATATGATGAAGAGCTTATGATGCTTTTGGATGAGGCTCTAGAGGAGTTTGAGCCTATTACAGAAGCCAACCATGCAGCATTTGTGGTATCAAATGAAGTGATGACATTCAATGACTCACTGATGCAGATTGATATTTTGAAAACCATAGCGACTGAATTCATTTTGCCTATAGGTTCTATTATGATGGGAATATGGGACTTTTTGCTCCTATGCTATGAGAAAGTTTGTGGAGATGCAATATACTTGAAATATGATCATCCACTACCTTATGACCCAGGAGGTTATCATGCTAGCTATGATAGCTGTCAGTTACTTTATATTCCCTATGATCCTGGAGGATGGTGCAAATTTTTAAAGGAATGCTCACAGTGGGGCAATTGATTGGTTTCCCGTTTGATCCCGGGGGGCTACTAAAGTGCCATTTGCAGATTTGAAGAGTACCAGCTATCTGATGTAGCAGGTTGCATGGTACAAGGTTTTTGTTTTCTAGATTTATGCTGAGTCAGAACAATTTTGGTTATGCGTTCAATAAGATCACATGGCTGGCATCCAGTGGACTTCTTTGGACAATTGATGAAGTATCTTCACATCTATTGAGTTGGTTCTGCTAACAGAACTTGAAGTAAAGGACTTGACGGCCATTCCGTGTGCAGATAGATTAAGGCATACTTGAGCTTGACAGTGTTACTTAAGGAGAGCTTAATGGTCAAGCCGTGTGCATCATTAACTAAAGCACTTGAGTCTGGCGGGTTTCACTAAACATGTTATCCATGATTGAATGCTCTGAAGATATGGCAGATACAGTTCAGAGAATTTTGATGGGCAGCTACCTAATGATTAAGCTACACAATTGATGATAGGGTATAAGCCTTCTTTCACTTTTTTTTCATATGTTTACCAGTGCGTGAATCTGATGATGGGTAAGGAGCTTAAGGTACCTGTATCCGATGCATATTGAAGTGCTATTGGCATAGACTGGAGGCTGTGCAGGTTCAGAGGGGGTGGATGTCGTGCAGCTCCGCTGCCATGATGAGAAAAAGAGCAGAGAAATGCACGCTAAGATTCTTTGAAGCTTACACATTAAGTGAGCAGTGATCAGGGCTTTGTTTTAGGGCATAACTACTCCCCTTGTTCATACTCACAAGCACAACACAGACAACATACTTATCATCCGATGACATGACTAACCCGTAGGTGCACGTAGGCAATCTCGTTATCTTGTCAGGCTGAGACCAATCTACACATACGCACTTTTATGATATAGCAATCACTAACCCTGGTAGAATGAAACCCACTCTATCCCTAACCGCTCACAACACCGTTTACACTTCCAATGAACTCAGAATCGCATCAAACCTTCTAGGCACCATCCTCTCACTAGGATATACTTACCTATAAGTCTAATCTCACCAGATTTGAACCCTAGTTATCTCAAATATAGTCGCGATAGACTAACATGTCATATTCCAAAAGTGGGCGAAACTTAAGTTCATGAGTATCTATGTGTAGCTAATCTCTTTCTCATTCCATAAAGCACTTGATTGTTGAAAACAGACACTGTTTGTGCTACTTACAAGCAACACAAGCTCGAGGAAGGATCCATCGCGAACAGCTCGAAAATGTGAATGCGTGGCGTGGGCGCGTAGCTCTCAGAGAGAGTACCGCGATGGTGTAGTCACGTCGTGAATCCGGTGAGGGAGAAGTGCGTAGCGAAGAGGATAAGACTCTCTCTCTCTCTCTCTCTCTCTCTCTCTCTCTCTCTCTCTCTCTCTCTCTCTCTCTCTCTCTCTCTCTCTCTCTCTCTCTCTCTCTCTCTCTCTCTCTCTCTCTCTCTCTCTCTCTCTCTCTCTCTCAGACTCGTACGACACAAGATTAATATTCAAAAACAATGTTAATCAAAAATGGTTCTAAGGTGACTTTTATACTTTAGTCACCTTAGCTCAAAAATGTACATGGGGTTCTCTTATTCATTATTACAAAGTGGGAACAAATCTGAGTCCTGACTAACTGATTAATCTTTACATGACCCAGACGAATGGATCAAAATGATAAGACGTCTTTGACATAAAATGGGAATTTGATATGCTTTACAAGATGGCCTCATTACAACAGTTGGACAAATGGGGCTCCAACACTCCCCCCCTCCTAGTTCATGTCTACCACGACATGATCGTCTTGGTCTTCAGTGTCGTTGTCATCCTTCTTGGTTGATTTGATGTAGAAACGCATCATATCGCATAGACTCGCTTGCCATTAATGGGCCAAAATTTTTGGACTTGTACATGAAGAAGCCTGTGTAAAATGCTTCTTCGAAGGTTTGGAGATGGTGGCTTGGCAAAAACATTAGCCGTCTGAAATAGGCATACAATACTGGCTCTGTAGGTGGCCCACTTAGATCCTATGACAGCTTTGAGATGCTTCTTTCGGTATTCATATACTCTGAAGTCCAGCTTTCTGAGAAGACTGTGAGACAGGCCAAAAAGGTTCGAGCTATTTTACATAGCATCTTGCAGGATAGGTCGGGAGAGCCTCCGAATTCTGCAATGGCGCCCTGAAGGGTTTTCACCATGTAAGAACCGGATATTCTCTCTCCCTCTGCAAGCCCTGGCAATACTGGATAATTTAGCCATGTTGGATTTCTGCTTTGTAGTGCTTTATGTTGGCTGTAGGTGTATGTTCGGGGAGTTGGGCAAAAAGTTATGTCATTCGTCAGCTCAGGCGGTGCGTTGACTAAGTGGATCAGGTTATTAGGATGATCCAAGAACCATTGACGCCTCCACTTTGGCTGGCTGTCTACTATTCTGTTTTGTTGTTCCCGATCCCGTAATTCCCCTTCAAACACTGGCACTTGTTCTTCTTTTGCGAGCTGTCGTTGATGTGTTAGAGTTTCGTATTTCACCAGAGCATAGGGTAACATAGGGGCATTCCATTCCTCCCGTAGCTCTGCTGCTCTTTTTCCTGATCTGGAGAGCCCTTGTAGCATCTCCTTTTCTAGTTGCATTGCCTTGTACCATATCATCTCTGATTGTTTTTCCATTTGCTCGGCCAGCCTCTGCTCTTCCAATCTCGTGACTGAATCTTCGTCTATTTCTTGGTCTTTGGAGCCATTTTGATCAGTCTGTGTATCTGGGGCTTCCTGATCATTTGATTCTCCCTTGTAGTCATCTTGACCCCCATATACTTCGGTGAGTCCATCCATATCCGTGGCTGCTTGCTCCAGGTGCACTCGTACCTGTCCTTGGTGTTGCCTTGCAGTTTGAAGACTTGCGATTTGCGCAGCCATTGTTCTACTATTGATTTGGAGAGCTTGAAATTCCATCTCTTTTTGAGCTGCAGACTCCTCTAACTGTTTTACCCTAATGTGAAAGTTTTCATTTTCTTCCTTAAGTGATTTGGAAACAATGCTTTCCATTTCACTGTCCGGAGCTGGTCCTTGTTGTTGTTCACTTTGTAAGTCTGAAATTTGCCTTTGTAGTTGATCCTCTGCTCTAAGCGCACTTTCGGCTATCATTAAGCGTTGTTTTCTTTCCAACTCCAGCTCCCTCTTCAGTGCAGCCACTTCTTCTTGTGGGTGGACTACCGGTGTTGTTTGTAGCGACTTTTTTGTTTCTTAGCTCTTTCGATTTCCCTTGCTTGTATATCTGTTACTACCCTCAAATCTTTGACTTCAATTTGTAAGTCATCGATGACGACTTGCAAACTTTTGACTGTCTCCAGCGCATCTTGCTTTTCTTTTTCTAACTTATGGATGTGTTCATCTCTGTCACTAACATCTTCAAGGAATACGTTGATTGTATCTTCACAAATGTCATTGAAATATTCAAACTCCTGTAAATTGTCTTTGAGGAGATTTACCGTGCTTTTGAGCCCCAAGATCTCAGCATCTCTAATGCTGATCAATTTTAGAGTGTCATCTCTTTGCTCCTGCAGTCTCATAACTTCTTGATGGGTTTTTTCTAACTTCGTTTTGTTGGTCATGTTCTAATCAGCTAACCATTGACTGTGCAGTCTTGTTCGGTTTAGTATTGTCTCCATTGACTGCAAATCTTCATCTATAGTAGCTTCCAGTTCAATTTCTTGAGAGGAGGAAGCTTTATCTTTTGTCTGATCCACCTCCTTTTGCTTGCCTTTATCAATTTGTGATATGGTTCCAGTGTTTGGGTGACCATCTGTTCTTTCTTCTTCTTCTTCTTCACTGGGTGGTGTATGAACTCTCTCATCATGATGTGAGCTTTCTGAATGCGAAGGAGAGTCAGCAGGTGGGGTAGATTGCCTCTCACTTGTCTCTGGCCTTGGAGATGGCGGTGGTGTTTCCTGATCTCGTGAAGTTGGCCTCAACTGATCTCTCAAAGTTCAATTCTGGTTCGTCGTCCCTAGCATTTCTTTCTTGGATGTACCTCTCGAACCAATCCAACTCAAAAGCTGGGTTGTTTTTATTCTTCGTTCTCAGTGTGTAAGTGCTACTAGAAGGTTTCCAAGTGGCGCCTACATCGCCTCGTAGAGATCTCTCTAGAGCAAATCCTTCTAGCATCCTTTCCATTTTTTCTATCTTCTGCAACCTGGTGTTGTTTTCCATTTTCTCTTTTCGCTTCTTTAGTCGGACATCTTTCTCTTCAGTTCTTCTTTCTTCTTCCATATTTTCTTGTGTACTTCTTGTTACTCTTTCCAGCCTACGTCCTCCAATGGTGTTAATAGAGGCCGGTACTTTCCTTTGTGATCTGTCTTCGATATTCTCTCTTAACACCAGCCAGTCGTTTTGATGGGGAGCAGGTGGCAGCTGATCTACCGCGCCTATGGCCTGGTATATGATTCTGGTGAGGACTTCTCCTCCTGCAATGTAATTTGGCTTGTCCTACCTTAGCTTTGTCACTTCTTCAAACAGATATGATGCGTGATCTATATAGAACTCATGGGTCATTCCCATAGCCCATGTCAATGTGGTTGAGATGCTCCCGTGTGGTGTAGTGTATCTTGGCGGTCTTTTGCTGTAGCTCAACAAACACTGACTGTACATCTGTTTCAACTCTCTTACTTCCGGGTTTGCTATGAGTTCGAAAGATGGTAGTTTGGACTTTTGCAAGTAGACTGTGAGGTTTTTCCTTCTTTCTCTCATGTTGGCTCCTTGATCAGACAATTTCAATGCCTCCTTGATGATTTCTTTGGTGATCTGGATCTCCATCACTTCAATATCCATGCCTGCCACTCTGCAAGTTCCATCTTCTTGGATAGTCTCAATTAGGTGTTGTACCCTCTTGAAATCTATCCCTACTGGTGGTAGTGATACAAAGTTCCACAAGCCAACTTTTTTGAGCCATGACCTTTGCGGTGATCTTTTCAAGTAATTTTCTGCCTCCTTGGGGATCATCACTATATCCACTAAATTTCTTTTGTCATCCACATATGAACCTTGATAGATCTGAAAGGCTGCTGCCTGTTGCACGTCTGCAGGTATCCAGGTGGCTGCTGGCTTTAGTGAATTGGGTAGAAGTGCATAGGATATTGCACCTTTCGTTGCCAGGTTCTTGCCTTTTCTTTTCCCCGGAGAAGCATCCATGGATCCTGTATTCATAATTAACAGTTAATGTACAAACATAGTACTTCTCTTCTAAATTGATTACCACTTAATCATGCATCTAGATGAGCCTTCTTAGTCCCAAGATGAGTTAAGGTAAAATGTTAGCAGATAGACAAGCTCTTTCATTGTGCGACTCTGACGGCTTCAAATTAATGTTGTTGGTGAAGGAGAACAAGTCCAAATGCCTTGAAATTTTGTGTGGTGTATGCTCACAGGGCATGTAAGGTCACTCTATAATCCCAAACTTAAAATCAGTTCATTTGCAACTTTTGCTCAGTCTATCGCGATAGACTAGCCATCTTTTGACAAGGGTCCTATTTTGCAGTTGTGCCTCCACCAATTGGTTTCTCATACCTTGCACATGATCTGATCCCATTTTCACCTCAAATGAATGTCAAGTGACCCCTTTTTGGATCAACTCCCATTTTTTCAGATTCTTTCCAAGGAGATGTTGGTCTATCTCCTTCATTTTGTGTTGTTTTGGGCTCAAACTTAGTGGGTAGTCTTCTTGCATCATGTTGAATCCAACTGTTAATTCAATTTTTTGGTTAGATGGCCTAGTATCCCTCTGCTTAGTCTATCGCGATAGACTAGTACTTAGTCATTTTTACCATTTTTTTTTTTTATGTTAGTTGACCACAATGGTGTTAATAGGCTCTCCTAGACACACACATCAAGTTTTAATCAATTTAGAAGAGTGTACTCCCTGTTTGCAGCACTTAGCTGGTCCTGGAGTCGAAGTAGACCACTTAGGTGATGGTCGCCGTTCCTTTTGGTCATTGTATGACTCCGGCTGTCTTTTATTTCCTTTTGACCTTACATCAAAGCAGTCGGTTGTTGTTTTGGTGTTTACAACACCAAAAACGACCATTTGGACATCTTTATGGCCTGTTGCTGGCATTTGCCCTAGTGGAAGAGCTTTTTTCCTGAGTGGACACATTCCATCTCGTAGTTGGACTCTTTTGGATGTACCTTGTTAAATTTGGTGTCATTTTGTCATTTGGTCGGCCCGTTAGAGTATCGTGACGCTTTGTGCAGTTTTCGTCAGATAGGGACTTTAGGCTCCGTTTTGACGAACTTTTTCATGGTCTAACCCTTCGGTCGGTTTGTCGAGGTTATTGGCTTGCTGTCTATGTGTTAACCCTCACGGCACATGGACACCCATCACCTACGATGGACGCGTATTATGTATTTGGTAGAGTCAGGTACCGGGCTTGTCGGACCAATAGGGAAAGGTAGAGTGATCGCCGATGAGAGGCGCACTTTAACTTGGACATTCAAGGGATTAGTTGGTTAAGAATGGGCGCCCAAGTGTGAATGGGGTGAGCTCCTATAAAAGCCAACTAAACCTAATTTTTACTCATTCTCTCATTTGTGCAATTGAAGAGTGCTCTTGCTCCATCTCCATCTTCTTCTTATTCACCTCCTTGTGTGTGTGTGAGAGAGAGAGAGAGGGAGAGTGTGTGTGCGATCGAGCATTACGAAGGCACAACGGCGGCGAAGCGGTTGAGTGCGGCACGACTGCAGCTTCTTCTTCATCGCGGCGAGGAATCCACCACGAAGGCGAGCGTAGAGCGGTGAGTGACACACCCTTTGTTTTCTTGAGCTTGCTAGTTTAGGCTTGTTGTGTGCTTGGAGCCGTTTGTGGCTCGCATACGGTGTATTGGCAAGTCCCTTGCTTCGACAGTGCGGCAAGGAGCGCACATTTTTGGCGCCGCTGCCGGGGATATGCCCTACACTAAGCTCGGTTAGCACTTTACGCTTCCTTGTGGTGCAATTTCTATCATAGGAAAGGCAGGGAAGGAGTGTGTGGAGATTTCTTTTTTTTGCGTTTTCTGCAATTGCTGTCAAGTTTCAATTTCTGCTATTGTCTGCGTTTTTTCAATTTCCGCAATTTCTGCATTTTCAAGTTCGGCGTTTTCAATTTCTGCAATTTTCTGCATTTCTGCGTTTTTTTAATTTTCTGCAATTTCTGCATTTTCTGTAATTTCTGTGTTTTTTCTTGCAATTTTTGCGTTTTTTCCTGCAATTTCTGCAATTTTCTGCAATTTCTGCATTTTTTGCATACCTGCGTTTTCAATTTCTGTATTTTCTGCAAAAAAAAAAGTTTTTTATTTTTTCTCCCAAATAAAAAAAAATTAAAATAAAAAGAAAATAAAAAGAAAATAAAAAGAAAATAAAAATTCGGAAATAAAAAAAAACGCGAGTGAGTGGACGGCGAAATTTTTCGAAAATAAAAAACGTGACTCTTAAAACGGACGGGCTGGTTTGTATAAAAGATAGATCGGGATCATTTTCCCGAGCCCGAGCCCGAGCCCAAGACCAGGCCTCAGTCCTCAGTCTTATGATTTATACTAGACTCACTCTTATATATATACCCTACTCCCTCAAGAGAGAATGAGAGCATGTGGGACAAGTCCTCCACTCTCCTCCTTTCTCTTCCCACTTGCACCCTTAGACTTTCTAGTTTGGGCCTAGTTCCCTACTGGAAATTGACAGTTTTAGGGATTCCGAGGGCATAGAGTGACCAAACGAAGGGCTGTAAAGCACGGCACGACCCTCTGACCGATACGCTTGTTTCGAGCTATCACACGGCCCATTCCACGACACGCTCTAAAAAATCTAGCAAAAAAACAAACAAAAAACACGTTAAAAACTAGTCACAAGGCCTCCTAGAGCAGCTTTTTGACACCTTAGGGTATCAAAAGCACATGCACTTACGCTCTGGGCGGGTGCTAGAACACGAGCATATTGAGGGTGCCTCTGTTCATACGGACACCCATTACCCATCCACGATAAGCTCTAGACCCTCAACGGGGACACAAGGTAGCACCACCCAAGACCCTAAAATAGCCGCTAGTGATTCCTCCTCCGACTCAGAAATCATGGAAGCATACCCTACCCAAAACACTGAGAGAGAAGGCCATGCACCTCCCGAAGCTCCACAGCCTAGTACTAGTATGTTTAGCCGTTTCATGGAAACATTAGGTAGAGCTACTCGCTCGGAACCTGATGCAAATGAAGCACACGAAGGGGGTGGGGAAGTGGACTCTCCTTTCACATCGCACGTGGACCCCACACCCACAAAGAGTGTCCATGTGGATATCCTACCAACTTCTTACCAAGAAGGCCCTGTTGAGCTGCCTCCTTCAGAAGTTCCCTCTACAGTATCGTTGGTGACAAGTAAAACCACGGGGAGCAACATTGCTTCTACCTCACAAGAAACCGTTAACACGTCGACTCTAGAAGGATTGTTCATTAATGATCATTGGACATACGACCTCCACACTGAGGTGTTGACGGGTCTATACTCTGGCCACGCCTACCATGTAGGATGGATAGAGATTGTACAATCCACCTCTAGTGCCACGAGCATCGAAGATCAACAGAAAATGATCTGTAACGTTATCCATGGCATTATTCAATCAGAAAGGCAAAACCGAGGGGTAAATATACTCTCAACTGGCCCCATGAGATTTCTGGATACGAGCAAGGCTCAACAGCCTACTCTATCACAAATGGAGACTCCTCTAATGAGTCCCATGGACCCATCTTACGTCATTTCACCTGGGGTCTCTATGCAATCTGAGCCTCCGAGCGAAAACTTTAGCTTCCCTAACTTGGCTCAACCCTCTATCAAGGAAAACACAGTGCTCACTCCAGGGATAAGCCTAACAGAGAATGTACCGATGACATCTACGGTTAGCGCAGTGCCACTACCTAGTGTCGTAGTACCTAATATGGGGCCTCGACCATATGTGCCTCTAGCCCCTTATGCACACATGGCCCCCACACCTCCAATTGTACCACTTGCTTATGCTCCTCGAGTGCCGCTCCCTAGCTCTTATCCGAGTGGACCTATGTCCGGTTATGTTCCATATCCTGCATCATCCACACATATGCCAAGACCGGTACCCGTTCCTCTCCCACATATGATTCCAAGAGTACCCCCACCGGCCCTACCTCCTCACATAGGTGACTTGGCAGCGTTTGCTCAAACCATAGGTCGATCTATCGCGGAAAATATGCGTCATGCATCTGATAGAGAGCCTAGAAGTAAGGCAGTACAAATTGCCAAACTCACGCAAAAATTCAATGGGGACGAAGATGCTAGGAAACACATTGAAGTGTTTGAACAAGTATGTGATTCCTTAGGGGAACGCAACGAACTACATAAGTGCAATGCCTTAAGCTTGACAGTAAGTGGGAAGGCTGGAGATTGGTATAGGACCCTAAGGGTGGACGAGAAAACAATCTACCCTACCCTTCGAAGGTTGTTTCTAAAGGAGTACATACGAGAAGGTGTGCTTTGGGGTGTAGCATCTCAGCTACAGAAGGCCGAACGTAAGGAAGGAGAGTCAGTAAGGGACTTCATTAGTCGTCTAAAGCACTTAAACTCTCGTTGCCCTGTAAATGAGCGCTTCAACAATAACCAACTGCTTGATCGATTCATTCGAGGGTTGAGGAATGAAGGAATCTATAATGGACTAGTGATTAGAGGTATCACAACCTGGGAAGATGTCACTGCCAATGCAATCCAATTAGAGGACAACTTGATGATAGCAGGCATGAGGGTGTCTACTGACACGAGATCCACTAGCTCACAAGCCATTGAGTATGAACCCATGACTGCAAAACCCATTGCCAATGAGCCAAAGGTATTTGAGACATTCTTGACAGACCTCACCAAGGCAATCCAAGAGTCTCTTAAGGATAATCGACCCCCTCAAAATAGTCACATGTATCCAAGAAGGGAGCAACAATGGTGTTCCATTTGCTTAGGTCCACATAGCACTAGTGAGTGCCCTACGTTTAGAGTAAAATTTAATGGAACTTGCAACGCATGTGGTAGGTATGGTCACCAAGCTAAGGATTGTTTAATGATCAAACGTATGATGGCAAATAGACCACCTATAGCCTGGACGGATGCACCTCGAGCTCCTGTATTGATGCCTACTCCACCTGTTGAGCAACTACCGCAACACATGGTCCCTAGATCTCAAAATGTTGTACAAGCTACACCGTTACCACCTCCTGTGCTAGGACCGCAGCCCCCGCATCCAAGAGTCGCCCCTATGAACCAAGTGGGTTGCGAGCCATCAAATGCTTATGCAGATGGTTGTGAGGAGGAAATAGACACTAGTATTGCCTACGGACTTGATACATTGGAAGAATGTCCTATATACTACATGGAAGATTGTTGGGGACAAGTCAAGCCGGTTTATCAAGCTGTTGTTCTTGCATCCAGAGCATATCCTCGAAGAGAGAGATACCGCGTCAGTTATCCAAGCAAAGAAAAAGAAGACACGAAGGAAGAAGTCGCAGAATACGGAAAATTCAAAGCCAAGTTCCAAAACAAACATAGGAACAGGAGATGACCCCGTGTATATGAATGACCTCGAGGATGATTCAGATTCAGTCGAGACAATGGAGACTAGAACCAATACCACAAAGGGAAAGACCGACAAAGAAAACCGTAACATGGAACCAAATGAAAACCGAATGAGAGAAAACCGTAACATGGAACCGAATGAAAACCACAAGTGTTTCCAAATCCAATCCAAGACCCCCAAGATAAACCGCAGGGGCAAAAAGGGAAGAATCGTAAAAAGAAGATTGGGACGTACCCAAACCCTGTAGACGAGATTAAGCAGGTGAAACATCTAAGAGGTTTAGTGGAGGAGACTCAAAGGAAACTAGAACCAGAACCCATGCATATCAAAATTCATGACACAGTGTTTCCCACGCAAGTTCATCCACCCCACAGGAACCATAGACCGTTAGCCATATCTAGTATCATCCAAGAAGGGAGTGAGGACAGGACATCAGAAAGTGAGCATACACCCTTCTTGTTGGGAAGGATGTTTAACGAAGGAATACCTGATCCCATTGAGGAATATGAGATTCCATCCTCACCAGTTCCTAGTCAAGGACCTACACCCTGCAAAACGCCAATGAATGTTGCCAAACTAGTGGACTTCATGTCTTCTGAGGTGCAAACCACGATCATAGCAAAGCTGTATGGAGATCCTGAGTTATTCCTTGCACTTCGAGCATTCCTTAACGGAGAGCTACAAACGGGATTACCGCAGTTTGCGCAACCAAATAGGCCTGACTCGATTATGATTGATGAGGAAAATCATGTGCAATCACTTGACTTAGATGGACACGAGTCTGTGATCGAGGTACCCATTAACGAATTAGGGCAGTATTTTGAAGGCGACGAGTCTAATGCGACCCTACCCATCACTACCAAGGGATTAACTATAAAGGGAATTCTTGATGGTGGTGCGGGAGTTAGCATCGTTACAAAAGATTGTTGGGAATCCATGGGAAAAACCCGCCTCAGTGTTACTAACATTGTGGTAAAGATGGCAAATGGTACCATAGCCAAACCTATGGGGATGCTCAAGGATCTTAAGATCAAAGTTCTAGGACACAAGGTACGACATACGTTCATTGTAATGGATTTCTCTAAACACCTTATGTCATATGAAATGATTTTAGGACGACCATTCATGAGGGAAGCACAAATGGTTCACGATTGGTCTAAAAATCATGTCTATTTGCAATTCCAAGACTCTGTCCTTAGAGTGGATTTGGTGACTGGTAAGGTACACCCCTTAGGGAGTAAAACCATTATTGATCATCGCTCTGACACCACAGTTCACTCGGCCCCACTACAATATTGTTACACTTGTAAGAAGGATACAGACATTGGCCAAGATTCTCCTTACATGGATGTGTTACCGGGTATGACGGAATCAGACAATGTGGATTGGGTCCACCTAGCATCAACCATAGACACTTGGGGAAATAGGGGGACGACCTGGGTAACACCTGAGGGGGATGAAATGCCTATACCCTTAAATATGCTACAAGCAATGCATATCGCTTCCGACAAGACTCATCCTAAGGTAACAAAGAAAACATACAAGTGGGTCCCTAAAGCTTCTTTAGTGACCATAGCTAGTGCTAAAAAACAGAAGCCTTGTAAGAAACGTACCACTCGCTCCAAGAAAAGTAAGAAAATGTTGCGATGGATCCCTAAACGACTATTGGAAGCCCAAGGCTACTATCAAGGGAATGACCAAATCTGGGTTCCAAAACGTAGTTTGTGCTCTTACCTATCACCTGACCCAAGTGAGCCCAATCCCGTAGCTCCAAAACGAATCAATGATCGTGGAAAGAAAAAAATCACAGAATGCTACACACCCGCTCCCGAGCTAGTTTGGGTACCAAAGAAAGAACGATTTGTTCCACCTAGCTCAGGAAGGGGGGAGTCCCATGAAGATTCTAGCTCCTCATGTAATACATCCATAGAGGTAAAAGCTTCTACACCGCCTCCATCTATAGTAGTGGACCTCCATGAAGCTACAAAAGAATCCACACCTCCCAGTGTTCAAGAATCACCTAATGAACCACTTCAAGTTCGATCCTGGGAGAGTACCTTACCACCGTTGCAACTCGACAAGGTGCCTAGGGTAATAGAAAACTACTGGCAAAAATCCTCACCTATTACCAACTGGAATAATTGGTTTCAAAGGGTGACAAGCTCATTTCAAACGGTATGATCTACCCAAGGAAGGGGGGAGTGTTTGCTGACAGTCATCATTCATCTGTTTTCCTCTCAACCTTTTTCCCTGACCTCTCAATTCCAATCTTAGGGAATGTACATATAAAGCTTTATACTCACAAAAAAAAAAAGAGCAAGAGCAATTAGCAAACGAGTATGCACATTAAAAGTCAAAACATTGACTCAGACCTACACATGTCACATTTGGTACAGTGAAACAGAAACCTATGCCATAAAAAACCTTTGATCCTCATCACTTGAGTGATGGAGGGTAGGTAAGATTAGTACGATAGGAGTGTTTCTGTTTTAGAGTTGAGTGATTAGCAAAATTCTCTTTTCCCACTAATGTGCCTCCTGGAGGTATTCCTTTTGTTTCATAGTGTGTACAGGAACGTGTTGCTATTGATAGGATTTGGACCTTCATGGAACCTTCAAATCAAGCGCGACCATCAACACAAACAGGTGTTTCTTGTCCATTAGCATTGCCCTTATCTTTTTGCATCTATGATTGTCTGCTTTGATTGTGATTGGTAGCATAATATTCAGCGCATTGGCTTAGTATCAAACATTTAATTCAATGTAATGTTTTGTCGTAATCACTTATTTAGGTGTAAAAATCAAGCAGTCTGACTAAGCTAGTTTGACCAAGCTAGGTATTAGAGATCTTCTCTTAATACCATGGGGAATGCCTTCCTAATAATCAATGGTTACTTAGGTTCTTAATCGGATTTAGGCAGCATTGTATGAAATGTACTAGGGCTTTCTAGTGGGCTTAACCCTATTGACCTTTAGCTTAAGTATTATAAAGGGAGTTTACTAATGTGATGAGCCTGGGGAGGGTAACAGTGTTATATGACCTCCCAAAGTTACAAAATTAAAATGTTGAAAATGAACAAGCAAAAAATCAAAGTGCCACAATGTAAAATTTTAAGCTGGAAGAGAAATCTCAGCTTAATTTGGTACTTCACTCACATGTATCGCCTATGGTACTAGAGCCCTAGAGGTTCCCAGCGTGGGCGCTTTTCCTTGAAAAGCAAAAAACCCAAGGCATACAAAATAAGCACACACATCATAATTGAATCACTGTGAAAAGACCTTGGGGGGTCAAAGAAAAAGTAATCAGTCAAGCGATGATTTCATGAGAAATTCCTTTTATGGTAGCTTAACTACAAGGTTTTCTAGATATAGCCTCTAGTCAGCCCTTGAACATGAATACTTGGCTCTCGCGATTAAACAACTTAATTGACCACAGAAAATTAAGAAGCTTACCCATGGTATTAATATTCGATCTCTAGTGCTTTTCGACCGTCAAATTAGCGACCCCAGACTTGTTTAATTTTTTGCCTTTACATCTGTTTATGCATTTGATTACATTGCAATTTAATGTTCATTGCTAACAAATTGTTTGAAATTCTTTTACCAATCAATGTGTCTACCTAAAACTGCATATGCTTTTTAAGAGAATGCAATTACTGTGCCAATGTTGTTTGATTTTGCAGTGACTGAAGAAGGCTAAGGACATTCATCTCAAATGCTCTTCCACCTCGACGACCCAGCTTCAACTCAATAGCTTCCGAGGACGGAATCTACATTAGGAAGGGGGGCATGTTAACCCTCACGGCACACGGACACCCATCACCTACGATGGACGCGTATTATGTATTTGGTAGAGTCAGGTACCGGGCTTGTCGGACCAATAGGGAAAGGTAGAGTGATCGCCGATGAGAGGCGCACTTTAACTTGGACATTCAAGGGATTAGTTGGTTAAGAATGGGCGCCCAAGTGTGAATGGGGTGAGCTCCTATAAAAGCCAACTAAACCTAATTTTTACTCATTCTGTCATTTGTGCAATTGAAGAGTGCTCTTGCTCCATCTCCATCTTCTTCTTATTCACCTCCTTGTGTGTGTGTGTGTGTGAGAGAGAGAGAGAGAGGGAGAGTGTGTGTGCGATCGAGCATTACGAAGGCACGACGGCGGCGAAGTGGTTGAGCGCGGCACGACTGCAGCTTCTTCTTCATCGCGGCGAGGAATCCACCACGAAGGCGAGCGTAGAGCGGTGAGTGACACACCCTTTGTTTTCTTGAGCTTGCTAGTTTAGGCTTGTTGTGTGCTTGGAGCCGTTTGTGGCTCGCATACGGTGTATTGGCAAGTCCCTTGCTTCAACAGTGCGGCAAGGAGCGCACACTATGAGTTTTGGCTCATTTCCGATCACCTTGGTTCAGTAGCCCTTTTGGAGGTCCTGTGAAATTAGGGTTTTTTGAGCGGCTTCCTTCGCGCTTTCTGAGGTCATAGGCTTGATCCCTAAGATATAGGCATTGTGCCTTTCAATTTTGGTTCCATTTGGTGGCCTCTAGGTCTCCCTAACAACCGGTCTACCGTATGTGTGCACAGGTTGTGATTGTGATGCTGGCGAGGTTTTGCGACTAACTGAAGTAAACAACACTTAGAGTCAGTGTTGATGAGCGTACCTCTCATATCTGATGTCGATCTGGTGACCGTGCATGATGGATGAGCTTCTGGAAGTCTCAACTGCTGTAGGGAGCTCTCTCTCTCTCACAATGGAAAATGGCTCAAATGAGAGATTTCTAGCCTAGCCTCTCTATATGTAATCGAGACTCCGACACAAAATTTTCCCATATTTTACCTGTGGCCATAACTTTTTGCGAGATGCGGTTTAGGCTCGCAAATTTCTTGATTTGGACCTCGGTTGCTCCAGTTCTACAATTTTTGTAGATTTCTCCTGTTGGAGGTCCCTTCATGACGGTGGTCATTTTGCCCTGTCACCTTTGCAGTCCCTATTTTTCTATGTCTTCTTTACCTTGCTCCGATCAGGCCTCTCTTCTTTTGTGTTTCCATCTGGATTACGGATTTTTTTCTATAATTTTTGCTAGAAAATGGCTAAAATAAAGCAAATAAATCCCAAAATAACCCGAAAATAGCAATTCTAACCTATAAAAATACTAATGAAAAGCAAAACACTTTGTAGCTCACTTTTTTCTCGTCTATGTACATTCTCACTCATAATCGTCAACCTTGGCCTATTTTTTGCTGTTTTTAGACGTTTTTTGGCCAGATTTGACTCTCTTTATAGTCTATACACATCCCTAGGGGCTCATGTATGATGATTTGGTCCCCAATTCTGATTAATTACGAGGGCATATTCTTTTTCCCAAAATCACACAATAAAACGCAAAAATGGTTGAAAAATGCTCACAAACATTGTCCTCTAATATATGACATGAGTCATGAGTCCGCATTTGGAATGCCTCCCCCCCTCCTAGTTGGAGTCCTCCCGGACGACAGGGTATCGTCAAGGGTATGTGCTGTGCATGGGTGTGAACTCGTGCTAATGCAGGCCTTGTAATATAGCCTTATATGCATGTGCAGTCAATGCATGTAGAAAGAATTTATGCGGTGTAAGAGGAAGGTATAAGCGATTCGCTTATTGGCATTTGTCGTTGAGGTTTCCTGTGGTAGCTTGAGTTGGCTGGCAGATTTTCTTTGCAAGGAGTAGTTGTAAATCTTCCGCTCTTTGTTTGATTGTTTTCCATTGGTTTTGAATTGGCGTATGTGGATCCTTTGAAGTCGATATTGTCGTATATTTTGTTGCATTTTCTGGTGAAACATTTTTTCTTTCTCCTTTAATGACTTGGGTCTTATAGATCCTTGTAGTTTTTGTTGTTGATTCTGTTTGTTTCCTTGTGTTGTTTGCATGATGTGGCTTGACATTGACAGTTGTAGATAACTGCTCGATGGTCATCTTTGGCCTCCCTTCTTGTGTTGTTGGCCTATTTTGAATTGGCAATTTTGGCTGCCATACCAATATAGTCCGTTGCGTAATCGACCAATTGACTATGGTTCTTTGAAGTTTTGCTGGCTTTTGGTGTTTTGTCTATTCTTATGCCCCCTTTTTTATAGGAATTAGGCTGTCTTGCCTTATCCAAACTTTGTATTTCCTCTTTTGATGTAATTGTGCCTCGGCCAGATTTGTACGCCGTACCCAAACTTGCCTGGTTCCCTGCATGGTTGTTGATTTTTTATAAGACGTTGTTGGACTTGTAAACTCTGTTTGTTGTTGGGCATATCCTTGCGGTTGTATTGATTCCTGTTTCCTCCTTGACATGTATTGGTTATATGATAAGAAGGGTTCTGAAAAGTTGTCATTTGGGAACAGTGCTTCATTAGTATCCAAATCAATGAATACCCTGTTAGCTTTCATCCATGACACTGCTAAGATACACGGCATTGTTGATTTACTTGGTGGCAGTACATGGAATTTTGTAGTGTACTGGTGTGCCTGCACTGTGATTGGTATTATAATAGACCACAACGTGGTCACCTCATCACCCGATGCTACTTTCAACCGGTGTGTCTTTGCGATCTTCCTCATTGGTCCAAGTTTTTGAAAGAGCTCAAAGCTGATGACGCTCATTTTTGCTCCAGTGTCAAGCAATGCATAGATTTCAACTTGTTTTGTGCCTGCATAAGCTTTTATGTAAGGACTTCACCACGTATCTTCCAAGTCGTCAATGATGCTATCGTCCTGGGCCCTAAAGTCTGTCATGGTCTTTGCTAATTCTTTGCTTTGTATATCCGCTTCGTTTGTTTGGGATGTCGAAAGAGGATATTCGTCAGTCATCATTGGGGTGACCATGTTTATTGTCCTGAGAAACTGCTTTCGTTTAGCAATCCGTTCCTTGGCTTCTTGTTGTGCCTCATCCTGAATTCTTTGTTGTTCCTGTCTATAGGCTTTTCCATAATGCAATTGAAACAACATTTCCGGTGTTAAAGATAGATGATATTTTTTTAAACGACACCCACTAATCCAGTTCGGCATTTCTTTTCCATCTAGTGTCGACAGTTTTACTGCTCCGCTGGACGATATTTCTTGGATCAAATAAGGCCCCATTCCCCTTTTCTTTAGCTTTTTGGCATGCTGTTTAAGGGTGTATACTAAGACATAGTCGCCCGTTTTAAAGTCCTTGTTCTTGACATGTTTGTCAAAAAACTCTTTCTGTTGTCTTTTTTTTGCATATATGGCTGCTACAGCATTGAGTCGTAACTCATCTAATTTTTCAAGGTCCTCTAACCGTTCTAAAAGTTCATGCCCCGTCCAGTCCAATTGTGTGGCTACCCTTAGTGTGGGGATCAAAAAGTCAATAGGCAATATTGCATTTAACCCATATACCATATTAAATGGTGTAGCATTGAGTGTTGTTTTATATGCAACTCGATAAGTCCACAATGCCAAATAGAGCATCTGATCCCAATCTGTTCTTGTTTCACTAACCAGTTTCGTAAGAACTGTGCACAATATTTTGTTGGTCGCTTCCGCTTGGCCATTGGCTTGTGGATGATAGGGTGCAGATTTGCGATGAATTACCATAAACTCATTTAAGAGATGTTGGATAACTTCATTTACAAAGTGTGTCCCTCTATCACTGTCATAAAATATAATATCTAACCAAACCAAATGATTTTCTCATATTAAATTGATCACTAAATGTGGGAGAATAAATGGGAACAAGTGTTAAGATATAGATATGTGCTTATAGATCTATCTCAACACGGGCCCAATAGTAAAGGGGCCCAAATGGGAGATGGTCTATCAAGAGCAAGGCTAACCAATGGAGCATAAGACCTTAGGGTTAGCTTCATTGAAGACCTCCAATAATGTGTGTAAAAGTCCTTTGACCTTAGGTAAGCTAGGGCTGAGCTTGAGGTGGGAACCCGGCCCAAGCTCAAGGTGCTTGTCGTGCTTGAGGTGCTTGTCCTGCTTGAGGTGCTTGAGGTGCTTGATTAAGATGCTTGAGGTGCTTGACTGGCTCCATGCTTGAGGTGCTTGACTTGGTGCATGATTAAGGTGCTTGAGGTGCCTTGAGAAGCTTGCCTGAGATGCTTGAGCTAGTCCTCCAAAAATCAGCTCGTCAATGGTGGGCTAGCCTTCGTGGCAATGGAGAAGCCCCAAAGACATGGAAAACTCTACGAGTTTCCATCATGAAGCAATTTCTTCCAAGTGATACTAAAGATAAAGTTCTTACCAAATGGCGCGGCTTGAAGCTTCTCTCTCATGAGTCTATCAACAAGTATGTAGACAAGTTTTGCGATTTACATCCTGAAGCTACTGTCTTTCAAAAGATAGACTTTGCCGAGCAAAGACAGCAATTCTGTGCGGGATTACCTGAAGAGATGGCTGAATACATCAACTCTCAACGGCCCGGTACTATTACCGAAGTAATCCACCACACCATGGTTGCTTCACGCATCAATTTCCATCAAGGGGCTAGACGTAATGTCAAGCCCATGGAAAACAAAGATAAAAATGATGCAAAGGGGAAATCCAATGCTCAAAATAATTCCCAAGGCACTTCCAACAACAACAATAACAACAACAACAATCGGTCCAAGGAGAAGGGAGTTTACAAAGGTAAAAACAAACTCTCTCCTGAAGAGCTTGAAGCTTTTCGCAAGGACCATAAGTGTTTCAAGTGTGGGGAGCAAGGACATGGCTATCGTTCTTGCCCCAAGAAGAATACTCGCAATGAGACTCCTAGGGCTTCCACCATCGAAGTTCCAAAAGAGGATGCTCATTGCAAAGGATCATCACTCTCCTATGCTTGGGGAAAGGTAAGAGAGCATGATGCCTTCATCTTGTTTGACCCTGGCTCTACTCTCAACTTCATATCAATAGAGTTGGCCACCAAGTTGGGCATTCAAGCTTTTGAGATGGGAGATATAGTAACAGCTGATGCAGCTTTCAAGGGACAACAAGCCTCCGTTACTCCCTTGATTGGGAAGTTGAGGCTTCATGTCCAAATCTATGTCGACAAAGAAGACTTCTTCATCTCTCCTCTCCAACATCAGGATGTTATCCTAGGGGCACCATGGTTTGATCGCATGGCTGCCAACATGAAGTTCCCTGAAAGGAGAATTTACTTCACCTACAGGGGAAAGAACATGTATATAGATGCTAGTGAGCGTGGTCGCACTATTCCACTTGTAAATCCTCTTTCTTTTGATAAATCAATGAAGAGCTCAGTTTTTGCGTACATGATTTATGTCAAAGAATCTCTAAAAGCTAATAATGTTTCATCAAATGAAAATGATAGGAATCAAGAAGAGTTAGACTTGTCTACTTTTCTAAAAGGATTCCAAGATGTGTTCATCGATGATATCCCTATGGACCTACCTCCAAAACGAGGGGATGATGACCATCGTATTGAGCTCCTTCCAGGAAGCTCACCGCCTAACAAACCTCCTTATCGAGTCTCACAAGCTCAACAAGAGGAGATTATGAGGCAAGTACAAGAATTGGTAGACAAAGGGATGGTGAGGCCTAGTTACTCTCCCTTTTGTTCTCCAGTCCTTTTAGTGCAAAAGAAAGATGGTACATACCGTATGTGTGTGGACTATCGAGCACTAAACCATATCACTATCAAAAACATATTTCCCGTGCCTCAGGTAGAAGATCTGTTTGATAAGCTACAAGGCTCTACCTACTTCAGTAGGATTGACCTTACGAGTGGCTATCATCAAATAAGGATAGTGGATGAAGATATCCTAAAGACCGCGTTTCGCACAACATTTGGTCTTTATGAATATCTAGTCATGCCTTTTGGCTTGACTAATGCACCAGCTACTTTCAACCGTCTCATGGAGAAAATTTTTAGACCATGTCGTAAATTCACTGGAGTGTTCTTTGATGATATCATCATCTACTCCAAATCTTTGGAGGAACATAAGCAACATCCCCAAGTGATTTTTCAAGCCTTGAGGGAGAACAAACTTTTTCTCAACCAAAAGAAAAGTGAATTCTTCCTTCAAGAGATTCAATATCTAGGTCATATTATCTCTCACGATGGTATTCGTATGGATCCATCAAAGTTAGAGGTAATAAAATCATGGCCTAACCCAAGGAATCTACATGAGCTAAGAAGCTTTATTGGTATGTGTGCATACTATAGACGCTTCATAGCAAAATTCTCTCAAGTAGCAGGACCACTACACGACTTAACAAAGAAGAACGTTAAGTTTGTATGGACTGCTAAGGAGCAAAATGCTTTTGAAAAACTCAAAGAGAAACTTACTTCCCAACGAGTCCTCGTGCTTTCGGATCTCTCAAAGCCATTTGAGGTCCAATGTGATGCGTGTGGTGATTGCCTTGGAGCGGTTTTGCTTCAAGAAGGGCATGCCATAGCATATGAGAGCCGAAGGCTCAATAGTGATGAACGAGTCTTGGGCATTTATGAGAAAGAGCTTTTAGCTGTTCTACATGTCCTAGACACATGGAAGCACTACCTATTGGGAACTCCATTTATCCTACGAACTGACCACCAAAGTCTCAAGTATTTCATGACGCAAACCAAGCTTTCCGACAAACAAATGAGGTGGGCAAATTTTCTTTCGCAATTTAATTTCCATATTGCTCACATAGCTGGTAAGCACAATCAAGTTGCCGATGCACTTTCACGACGACCAAAAGTTAATGCGGTGTCTATAGCTACTCACAATGATCTATCCTCTATGATAGATGAGTATGCTACTGACCCTGACTTTAGAGACATAATGTCAGCTCTTGATTTGGGGAAGAAAGAGGAACCATTCACCTTGCAGGATGGTTATCTTCTCCACGGCAATAGGCTATGTGTTACCCATTCCCTTCGTGAGAAGGTTATGTATGAATCCCATGGTCCTCCATATGCAGGACATAGAGGTATTCAACCTACTCTCCGAGGAGTAGAGACGTATTTCTATTGGCCTACCATGAAAGTGGACATACAAGAGTATGTTTCAAAATGTGTAGTATGCCAAAAGACCAAGTATGATAGAGGGAAGCAACCTGGATTACTCTAGCCATTGCCTATTCCAAATCCACCATGGGAGAGTATATCCATGGATTTCATCTTTGGATTACCCAAGTCTATCCATGGGAATACAAGAATATGGACAATAGTCGACAGGTTTAGCAAGCAAGCACATTTTATTCCTATCAAAAAGACTATTAAGGCACATAAAATGGCAATTCTCTTCATATCTCAGATTTTCAAGCACCATGGATTACCCACATCCATCGTGTCAGATAGAGATCCTAGAATGACCATTAATTTCTGGAAAGGTCTCTTTGAAAATCTAGGAACAAGATTGAATTTCTCTTCGGCCTATCACCCACAAACGGATGGCCAAAGTGAGATAGCCAATCTTACGATACTCGATCTACTCAAGACTTATGTTACCGAAGTAGATCAACGCTCACAATGGGAAAAGTATTTACCTCTAGTAGAGTATGCCTACAATAATACTGTACATACTTCTACGGGGAAAGCACCTTTCGAGATCATAGAGGGAAGACCTAAAAGTCCCTTGCTACTCAAAGTACATGGGAAGATCTTCACCGCCGATGAGTATAGCCATGACCTACAAGAATCTTTTCAAAAGATTAGGGAGGCTATAGCCATCTCTCAACAAAGGCAAAAAGCTGCTACTGATAAGCACAGAAGAGCCTTAATGTTCAAAGAAAATGATTGGGTCTTACTCAAGTTTCCTAAGGCTCGATTAAGGCAAACGACGGGCAAAAATCCTACGGGCCATCAAAAGTATTATGCTAAACTAGCAAAAAGATACTATGGTCCTTTCCAAATCTTGAAGCCCATCAATGAGACGGCTTATCAACTCAAGTTTCCCAACCATTGGCTTATACACAATGCCTTTCATGTAAGCCTACTTAAGCCCTACAAAGGAGAGCCACCAACTGAACCAATTATTGAAGACCCTCCCGAAGTTGAAGACCAAGAAGAGGTGCTACAACCCGAAGCTGTCCTTCAGCATGAAGACAAGGTACTACGACATGGTAAGATAATCCGACGGTATCTTATTAAGTTCAAAAATTATCCTTTTGAAGATGCTAAATGGATGCAAGGAGTACAACTTAAGGATAGTATGAACTTTGTCAATGCTTACAATGCTACATTAGAGTAAGCAAATGTACAACTCTCTTTTAAATGACTCATGTTTTTGTCTTATAAGACTAATCCTCTTTTTAATTGTGCACAAATTTAACTAGTATGCATGCTTAGAATCATGTTTGTGATATCTCTCAAACACCAAGTAGAATTTGTCACTCTACTTTGGGAGAATGAAATGGACTAAAGAGCAGACATTCTTGCGGCAGCTATGTCTCCCAAGCACCAAATGGATTAGTCATCCATCTTGGAAAGATGTCGTAGGGTAAAAAAGGGATCCTCTACCCGCTAAGTACGATTGACTAATGACTAAGGCTTTATCTCTTCTACCTCATAGTCGAGGACGACTATGATTTCAAGAGAGAGGTAATGTCATAAAATCTAATATCTAACCAACCCAAATGACTTTCTCATATTAAATTGATCACTTAATGTGGGAGAATAAATGGGAACAAGTGTTAAGATATAGATATGTGCTTGTAGATCTATCTCAACACGGGGCCAATAGTAAAGGGGCCCAAATGGGAGATGGTCTATCAAGAGCAAGGCTAACCAATGGAGCATAAGACCTTAGGGTTAGCTTCATTGAAGACCTCCAATAATGTGTGTAAAAGTCCTTTGACCTTAGGTAAGCTAGGGCTGAGCTTGAGGTGGGAACCCGGCCCAAGCTCAAGGTGCTTGTCGTGCTTGAGGTGCTTGTCCTGCTTGTCATGCTTGAGGTGCTTGATTAAGATGCTTGAGGTGCTTGACTGGCTCCATTCTTGAGGTGCTTGACTTGGTGCATGATTAAGGTGCTTGAGGTGCCTTGAGAAGCTTGCCTGAGATGCTTGTGGGAACACCCCCTACTTCAAGTGCTTAGTCATGCTTGATGACTAAGGGGCTTGCTCATCCAAAGTCAAAAATATCCCTACAAGGAGGGGGGCGAGCCTACAAGGGGGGGGGGGGATGAGAGAGAACACACACACACACACACACACACACACACAAGGGAAGCCCCAGCTTGAAGAGGCAGCAAGGACACTTGTCAAGTTCCTCCCCATGTTGCCCTCATGGTGTGTTTGAAGCCTATTGGTTGGCCACCCAAGGGGTCCAATGATAATTTAGGATATTTAATTAATTGATTTTGCATTTATCAAGTCCTCTCTCTCAAAGGGGAAAGGGGGACACTTGTCCCAAGGCTACCCATGTTGCTTGTAATGGCTCCTGCTTGTGATTGGCTAGGCCTGGAGGGGTCCAATGAGCTTCAAGCATGAGCTACAAGGGGGGGTCGACCCAAGAAAGCTAGGGGGGTTCTTAGGGGGTATACTCACCCACACACACTCACAAGCACTCTCATTGTGTACTATGCAAAGTTCAAGAGCTCCCTCTCCTTCTCCAAGCAAGTAGAGGTTGAGAGCCTACACCAACACTCTTGGCTATGGAGTGCAAATCCAACCAAGAGCCATGCTTCAATGCTTAAGCTTGCCATCTCCTTCTTCTTCATTACTATGCTATTATGTATGCTAGCAACAAGAGTATGATAAGTGAGGAACTAATTCTTTCTCCTACGAAATGTTTCTTCTTCCTCTTCCCTACCCTCATTCCCTGCTAGCTCTCTCCACCTTCGAAGGTGTTTGAGGTCTTGGGACTGAGGCTTGGGATAGTTAAAGCTTTCTTCAAGTTTATGTTATGTTTGTGGTGCATGAAGCCTTCCATCTTCATGGCATCACCTAGGTCACAAGGAACACAAAGACTGTATTGTAACAAGTCTCTCTTTATGGGAGAAATCATAATACAAAGGCCTATTGGAGGGGGGGACCGGCTCCACATAAATCCGGTCCTCAACTGTTGTCATGTTCTCTAAATTCTCTCTCTTGCAAAAGTATTGTCTATGCCAAGTTAACTAATTGCTATGATTATGTTGCTATCTTCAATTATGTCTACCCGCTATGCTCACAAAATAATTTCTTAAAAGTACTCTCATTAAATTCCGCTACTCTCAAATTGAATAGGCAAATTCCATTACAATCACTCACCAGCTCGATTGGAATGCCATAACGTGTAAACACATATTCATATAAGAATTGTGCCGTGGTTCTAGCGTCTGCTTTCGTTGTGGCTTTTGCTTCCACCCATTTGGTCATGTAATCCATGGCCACTATGATATATTGTGCTTGTGAATGATACGCTAGTGGAGTGATAGGACCAACAAAGTCCAATCCCCATTTAGCGAATGCTCGAGCACTCAGCATTGGCCTTAAAGGCATTTCATCTCTTTTAACTGGTACCTTAGTGCGTTGACATTCATCACACCTTTTCACGAATTTTGCTGCATCTTGAATCATGGTCGGCCACCATATACCTGCAACCATAATGATTTTTACGGTTCTCTCTGCTGAAAAATGACCTCCTGCTATGCCTGCATGAGCTTGTTCCAATAATGGAAAGTAGTCATTTTCATGAGGAACTAACCTCAGCTGGTCATCAGTTCCTCTTTTATACAATTGGTCACTAATGAGGGCATACCTATTCGCTTCGATTTTTAAAGCCTTTTGTCTGGCTTTAGACCAATCTCCTGGTAGCTCCTTATTAGTCAAATATTCCACAATAGCATGACTCCATGCAGGTGCTACTGTCACTTGGTATAATGGCATAATCCACAGTAGTATTGGATGTGCAAAAGTCGCATTTCTTGATGTACTTAGCTACATCGCCTGCCATTCCTGGCCAATACACTCCAAGTCTTCTTAGTTGTTCATACATCATTTGATTTCCTCTATGGAATCCCCCTGTTTGTGTATGGGCCTCCTCTAGATACGCTTCGTACTCCTCTGGGCCTATACACAACCCTAGAATCCCATTTTTTTCATGATGGTACATTCTTCCCGCAAGCATTGTGTAATTTCGTGCTTGTCTAACGTCTTGCACCGTGTGTTTGTCGTCAAGATTCATTCCATATGTCAGCAACGGAATAATTTGCTCTGACCATTTTGGTACCATCTCTATATTAAACAGGTATGCGTCTGGGAGATCATCATCTACCCAATAGCTTTTTCGCCATGTAGTAATCGAGAAAGGTGATCTGCTCTTTGATGAGTTTTTCCTTTCTTAACTACTACCATAAAATCAAACTCAGCAACACAATGAACCATCTTACAATTCGTCTCGTGTTACAAGGTTTGTTTACTAAGTACAAGAGTGTCTGATGATCCACAAAGAATGTGAATTTGTTCGCGAGCAAGTAATGCCGAAATTTCTTTACCGCATATATCATACCCAATCCTTCTCTTTCAGTGGTAGTATAATTCTTTTCTGCACTGTTGAGTTGTCTACTAGCATAACTGATTGGAAAATCTGTCTTAACCTCCCCTGGTTGTGCTAATATACAGCCTATTTCAAATGCCGAAGCATCTACATGTACATGGAAGATCTTTGACCAATCTGGTGCTTTTAGAATTGGTGCAGATACCAGTGCATCTTTTAGTTTCTGGAATGACTCCTCACATTCATTGGTCAAATTGAAGATCGTGATTAGACTATACAAGGGTTTTTCTATTACAGCGTACATGTAGATAAAACGTCGGTAGTATCCACAATGTCCCATAAATGATTGTACCTCTCGTACAGTGTTTGGTCTTGGCAATTCTATGATCACCTTTACCTTGTCTTCATCAGTGGTAATTCCATTAGCCGACACTATGTGGCCTAAGATTTTACCTTGTCGTACCATGAATACACATTTTTCTGGGTTGAGGCAAATCCTATACGTTCTGCATTTTTCGAATACCTTTCTAAGATGATCTATATGGTCTTCTCTCAATAGAGAATAGACACACAAGTCATCCATGTAAATATCCAAGAATATTCGCAAGTATTCTTTAAAAGTATGTGTCATTAATCTCTGAAATGTGGCTGGAGAATTGGTCAAGCCAAATGGCATTACTCTAAACGCATATATGCCCCATTCTGTTGCAAACGCTGTTTTGTATTGATCTTCTAGTTTGACCCCCAATTGGTTATAACCAGAGAATCCGTCCATAAAGCTATAGGCTTGCTTGCCTGCTACTCGTTCCAGGACGTGTTTAGTGATAGGAAGAGGGTAGTTGTCCCTTATTGTTGCTGCGTTTACCTTCTGGAGATTTACACACACTCGTAATTTCCCGTTTTTCTTGGGTACCACCACTATCGGGGACACCTAGTCTGTGTGCTCTATCTCATAAACAAATTCAGCCTCCATAAGTTTGTCTATCTCTTCTTTTATCCTTTTGGCGAATGTCTCATTATACGTGTATGGACGTTGTTTGCTTGGCTTTGCATCAGACTTTAGAGGGATTGAATGTTCACAAATGTTAGGATCCACCCCCTTCAAATCTTTGTACGACCATGCAAATACATCTCGAAACTCCTTAAGTGTTTTGATCAGTAAGTCCTCTTCTTCCCGACCTAGATCTGTGGCAATGTAAGCAGGTCGAGGACTTTCTCCTGGCTCTGCTAAGTCTATTTTCTTGGCGTTCTCTGGCCCATCGTAGGATTCGTTTGATTTAGGCTCCCTCATTGGTTGTTGAACCACCAATCTTCTTTCCTGAATGGTGTACTTACAATAGTGAGGAGGTACATCTATCTTTTTACTCCCATCACTAGCGTTCGTTCCATCGCTACTTTCCATTTCAGTTGTCCATACATTTTTATTTTTTTTTCAACTCATTGTATCTCGTTTTCCGTTCAATTTTTGTCATAATTGGACCACCAGAGACATTCAGTTTTTCTGTTGCAACTCTTTTTTTTGCTTTGCTGGTTTTCTTAGGTTTCAACAGTCTGGACTTAAATCCTGAGTCTTCAACAACCTTAAGAAATCTTCCTGACACTTTATCCTTAGCACAATCAACAGCATGAATGTTCATAAGGAAATGTGTCTTACCCCTAAACTCCGGCATGGGTCTCAGCCTGGTTAGTAGACTGATATGGTGTCGTTTACTCTTGTATCTTTTTTGGCGTCTCTCACTTTGGTTTGGGAAATTGTAGAAGACGTCATTTTCTTGATCTTGATTGTCGTCTCCCTCCGTATTTTCCGACTTCTCGTTATCCGCGTTATCCTTGTTTTCACTTTGATCAGAAGAATCATAAAATTCTTCTCCCTCCTGCTTGATTTCTTTAGTGGGGATGTCCACATAGCCCACTATCTTAATCTCAAGTTTCATTTCTGTTTTATTGATCCTCATATTCTCAGTATCTCCATCATTCTCGTCCTCCTCCACAATTTTGCTCAACATGTAGTATGGTATGATAGCGTAGCCATTCTCATCACAAAATTTGGTGGGAGTGACTTCATTGATGCATACATCCAATGTAGCCAAAATTTGAGACCATTCTAGGGGTTCGAGCTTCTCTTCAGGAAAAGGTTCTCGTATATATGCATCGTCCTCCAAGACCCTCTCCAGTGTCTTTTCATTGTGGTCAAATTCACTACATTGAGATGCCCGGCACATCCATATCTCCTTTTTCTTACAAAGCCACGCTGGGACTTTTGATCCACTAATGGTGGCTGAGTCAATTTCTTCCACAGGGGTTCTCGTGACATCATGGTAGCTATGATTTTTCATGTTTACTCGTGTAGTAGTTTCAGCATGTCTTAGATACAAATAATCATACCCCCAGTCCTGCACCATTTTGAGTTGCCTCATGAACAGCCTACCAAGGATAATTTCATAGTTTTTCTTCTTGCCGAAATCTACTATGGCAAAGGTATGTTCATACTCTATGCCACGGGAAGATACCGCAATTGCCTCAAGCAATCCTATAGGCCTTTCTATGTGCCCATCCGCCAGTTGCAATTTCATTCTAGTTGTTTGTATTGCTGGTTTTCCCCATTTTTCCCATAGCATTTTGGTCGCAATGGCAATGCCAGCTCCGCTATCAAGTATTGCCTTAGTCTCTATGCCGTTATACTCAACTGGTAGGGTTGTGTTTCCATCTTCACCCTCACAATACTCTCCTACCTTATTGAGTGGCACTGGTCTAGTGTTGACTTTTTTCGGTTCTGTGTCATTAAGCTCGGTTTCGAAGAACTTAAGAGGCGTCCTTATACCACATTTTTCAATACATTTTCCCACTTCCGTCCACATGCTTGGCCTAATTTTTAACAATTCTGCCAATGTGGTTGTACACTTGACCAGAGTGGTCAAGTCTGTCAGGATTTTAGTGTCCAATTGATTTGACTCGCCTATTCTTTGAGAAGGTACTCTTCGAATTTCTGACCTTGCCTCATAGTCCCCCATATATGATGGAAAAGTTCTGAGTGATGCTGGTCTGCTATCTTCGGATGCAACTGAACCATTATCCCCTTGAAATGATTTAACGTCTAAATCCCATGGAGGCTTATTCAAGTTCAACTTCGAGATAGGCGCCGACTCGACTGTTTTTGTCTCATATTTTTCTTGAGCTTTTCTCACCGTTTCCCATAGCTCTTCATGCCAATTTTCTTCCACAATAGGGGTATATGGTGGAAAATATTTCAGTGATTCATCAGTGCTATTAGGCACGTCTCTTGCATCCTCTACATCCGGCAAGGATTTAACGTTTTCTATCTTGTCGGGTATCCTTTGTTCAATTTTGTGAGGTGTTTCATTGTTTGGTGGTTTGATTACTCTATCCCCCACTTCCATAGGTGGAGGCTCCAGTAAAGCTTGTGCAGTTTCAATTAGCTGTTTGCACATCTCTAGTCTCTGTTTTTCTATCTCTGGATATGGATATGTCATCCACCTTTGCTCTAGAGTCCGTCTGTTCTTCAATCTTGCTTCATATGCTTGCAAGATTGCATCTAAGGGTTCATTGATCTCATCTACCAATACCGACCCTCCTGAGATTGCACTTCTTGGTCCCTCCGTTGATTTTAGAGAGTCGGACTCTCTTTGCTGTTTAAGTTGCTCTCGAGCTATCATTAGCTTAGCTTATACATCTTTTTGTTTTTGCTCACTTCTAGCTTTCATTTTATCTCTTCGTTCTTTCCAAGGATTATCACGACTGACGCTAGACTTGTCAGTCTTGATTTCTTCCTGATTTTCATCGTTACTCTTGGGCAGATTGTCATTTCTCCTTGCTTGGGCTCTCGTCAAGACCTTAACAGGAATCGGAGTTTCCATTTTCTGACCCTCCACTGGAAGGCAGCGCTCCCAACATATTCAAGGTAGTTTTTGCTCCTTTGCTCGGGTTTTTAGGGCAATCAGGGATCAAGTGAGTAATTCCACACTCGGTGCAATATGCGTTGACCCTAATGATTTCGTCATGACGGCACTCCCTCAGCCAATGGTCTCCACCACACTTGTAGCATGGTCTTTTAGGTTGTTGAGGTGCTCCTGGAGCTCCTCTTTGTTGGTATGCAATTCTTTGCCCGCTCATGCCTCTGTTGGCTATGAACAACAATGTTCTTTCATCCAAGCTATATCTTTCTTCCCCCGCTTCCTGTGCAGCAGTTGATGGTCCTGTATTTCCTATCATGCTCCATGGTTCTGGTCTAGAGGGTTCTTCCTGTGGATAATAGACAGAGTTCGCCGCATATCCATTGGGCTCGTCGTAGTATGCATGCATAGGAACTAAAGGAGTGATGACCTTTAGTAAAAGCAATGCTGATTATTACACCGAGACAATGTGGAATGTGTTCAAGCCTACCTTAAGTGTGCTTGCAGATTCTTAGACCCAAAAGCTTCTTACGAGTCAAGCATAATTTGGTTTGAACATGCTATTTGGTATGCCCTCAACAATCTGCCTAGTATCTTTCCTGATAAAGCAAAAGAATTTCACCTTTCCCTCTTTTGCTCTTGGCTTGGTGGACAAGCGAAGGATCTGGTCTTAGCTCAAATTGCCTTTATTCAGTATGGATCAATTATGCGTGACACACTTGAAGAGCTTGGATCTGATGGATGTGGGACTTTGCTAACCACTTATGGCGGCTTTAAAGGTATCAAAAGTATAGTTGGACAAATGAAACCAAATATTGAAGAGGATGAATCTCAAGTTTCCAAACGTCCTAATACTCTTGTCTCCCCGGCGGCGTCTTACACCTCTTTCTTAACTCCCTCCTCGAGTGAATCTGTGTTTGGAAGAGGGAGAGGTAGAAGTTATGTGAGAGGTAGGGGAAGAAACATACCAGTCAGAAACCTTTTGGATATGTAAAATATAGGATCGAAGGATTGCTTGTAGAAGACGTTACCTACCTCCAAAGGATGAAGTGTGTAATAGGATTTTCTCACATTGCTTGTTTACAAGCAAAATTTTGGATTTCTTTACTCCCCAAGCTGTCTTTTCAGAAATTTTTGGACATATTTTTGGGTCGAATTTATTACTAAAGGATGTGATGATTGGTTGGAAATACTCGCCGCCTATTAATGATGTATTTTATTCCAATGAGTTTCTCCATAATAATGAGATACCTATCTGCTCTTGTCATCTATTTCAAAAATTTTGTAAAAACTTCACTGATTTTGGTTTACACGTTTGTACATCTAACTTAGAAATTATTTCGGATCCTCACGTAAGGAGTCTCTTGAGTAATGTCTTGAATCATATTCCTCCTTTTCCACTAAATCCTCAAAGTGCCTTATCAGCACTACTTGAATGCTTGGCCGACTTGGCCTTAAAACTCCAACTGGAGGAGGATGTTCACTTCCAACTTACATCAACACTCAAAAGAAGTTTTTGGAAAAAGATCAGTATTTTTCCACAAGTATGGCTAAGCACTGATACTACCTGGATTACGCCAAAAATAAAGACCTCTATCTATGATATTAAAAAGAAATGGCTCATTATTGGCCTAGATAAAGCATCAAACATTGCATCCTTTATATGTAAAAAATTGGCATTTGAGGCTGCCAGTTCAAGACTTAATAGTAATGACTTTCTTAAACTTGATTACTCTCCACTTTGCGTAGCTACAACATTAAACAATGAATTATCAGGACTCGGTTATAGTCCTGAATCTCTGAAAATTCGTGTACTCTTCCCAACATATAAGAATCATAAGCATAAATTCAGATGGATTTCTGACGCTTCAAATAGCCTGTTCTCTTGTGTTACGAATGATATCACCCACTGCTTAAACTTTGTCCTACTAGAAATTGAAAATATCTGTGACATCAAACACAGAGATATAAAGAGATTCAGAAATGTAGATTATTGCCCTTTTTGGGTCATAAAAAACGCAGTTGAGGTGTTTATCAACCTCCCAGAAAGCATTTACTCTATCTTCACGGAAGACATAACTCAATGCTATGAAAATATCCCTTTAGATGGGCCATTTGGGCTTACTTATACCTTATCGTGTCTTATAAAGATTGCCTTTGCCCACATAAAGGAACTTGGGTATACATGCATCTCACAAAAAGGGAATAAAGGATGGGTAAAAAAATCGAATAAATCTGCACCTTTCATCTTTAAAGAGGAAGATTTATATAAGTATATCTTTTGGCTACTGAATAACAACTGTATCCAATTAGGTAATACCTGCTACAAACAAACTCTAGGGATCCCAATGGGTTTTTCATGCTCTCCGATTATGTGTAATCTTTATCTCTGTTACATCGAATATCAATGGCTCCTAAAAATATTAACTAAACCAGCAAGTAATCCGTTACTCACACACTTTGCACATTCATTCAGATTTATGGATGACCTATGTAGCATCAACAACCCCATATTTGAGACTACTCTTAAAGATATTTATCCACCTTGCTAAGTATTGAACCTACATTCTCTGAGAGAGTACTATGGCAGGATAAATAAATCGTTTCTAGAACACACTTTCTGAATATTGAGTTTACTTTAATTTCCCCATTTTTGGGAAACTTTTATACTCGTTTTTTTTGGAAAAGAGAAAAGCTTAAGCTTGTGTCCTCTGAATTTACGAAGAAAAAAAGCAATATACCGTACAAAAATTCTCTACACACTTGTCTAGGAATGCTTTTTCTTATAATGTATGCCTCTTTCGACTGTTTTAGAGCATATGAAGAGATAGAAACTTTGATTACCAAGTTCATTAAGAACGGGTTTAAAAAAAAGACCTTGTTGCATGCATCTGCAACTCCTTAGAAAAACACAACAGGACCTACCTTAAGCTTGACTTACAAAATCTGATTAGTCTACTTAAATCAGATTGAATCTACCTTAGCATAGCTTGGTGCAATCTAATACAAACACTTCTTGAGGTTGTAGGCCCCTATTCTATGGGGTCTACTACCTCATAGGATAAGGTGCCTGAGAATGGGTGGGCACACACACACACACACACACACACACACACACACACACACACACACAGACACAAAATAACATGAGGTCTTTCAACTGACTCTTCTATTAAATGTGACAAAAAGAAGCCGGGCTGATAAGTATTTTGGGATCCCCTCATCTACATCTCTATTAAACCGCACATTACATGATCACACAAACAGCTATTGCAGTAAAAGCAGGTGTTTGGACGCTCTGCTAAAGGCAAGATACGAGACGCCAGGACTAACCCATACTCCCGGGTGCGTGGAGTAATGTTAAAATATCCTCTTAATAGATGACCATAACTACGATACAAAATAATCTTATGAGGTGGAAGGAATTGGGCTAGCAGGTATAACCGCTCAGAAAAACCTGGCTTCAATGAATGTTCTATGTAATAATACTGTGGCCCTAGGCCCAGAGCCTCAGTTACCATCGCCAATCTGATATTGTTCCTAAAATGCTTGCAACCCCAAAGGGTTACACGAGTCACTCGATTCTGATATGACCACCATTTAGTCTGGGAAACAGAGGTTCCTAATTGCGGGAATAGATGAAGTTCATAACGGTGTAAAGTAGCTCTCCCAGTAGATTCACCTGATTGATAAAGGTGTGCTGTTGCTATGGAAAAAACCAGTTCGTGATTGTAGGCCATTATTGGATTAACACACCTGAGGAGCAAATATACGGCTATGTAAATTACTTGAGTACAGTTACTGCTTACTGTTACCTTGGACGTGGTTATGTATAAATGTCATCTGGCTTTTATAGACCCACCTTTTGACTTTGAGTTGGAATTGGATGTAATAAATGATCACAAAAAAGTGTTGTTGCTATGTAGTGTATCGCACACCGTTAAAATCATGGCAAGTATACTATACCCTAGTGGATGGCTGCATGACTTAAGCTAATGTAAGGTTCGGTTGAATTGGTAACGGGGTGTGTGGGATCAACCTGAGCTAGGTACAAAAAGCTCGTAAGGTGATTCGAACCGGGTATCGACCGCATTGGTTTTTTTTGGTTGGTAGGCATAATGTGACTTGGTATTATAGGACTTGACCTTGCTTTAAATTAAATAAAATCTCTCTCTCTTTACACTCAGTAGCGTTTTTTAAGCTTCTCTGTTGTGTCGGGCTGCCTGCAACACGCCACTGCCTGTGCTAGGGTTGAGTTGGCAGGTGAGTGTAACAGCGAATGTTGGGGCGACTTGATCTAGATCAAACCGGATCTTCAATTGGGATAATCTCAAAGTATCTGGCCCGTATGGGTGCCCTCTAGTGCGGTAGCTGGTCTGAGTCAGTGGCGGATCTGCTCCCGATTTGCTTCAGCAAGTATAAATGCCTCTTAAAAAAGTGAGTACTCTTACTCACTTAGCATGGTGCTGTATTCACCTGTGTGTGCATTCTATAGTGTGTGGGTTAGAAGCTATTTTCTACTGTGTGCTCAATCATGCCGAAAAAGAATGGGAAGGAGATTGTGGAAGCTTCGTCGTCTCCTAATCTATAGGTTAAACAAAATTTCTATCTTGCTCTCGAGAATTTCTAAAAATACAGTGAAGCTTTGCTGAGACTGTTTTCAGAAAGCTGTAAAAAAAACCAGTAATTTTTTTCCCGGATACTGACCTTTCTTGTGTATGGGGTGTAATATTGGTTTGCTTAGGGATTGATGCAAGTTATGGTTTTCTTTGACTTATGTTGTAAGGGTCCGTGAAATAAGCGGATTGGAAATAAAAAACTGGTTCTGTAAGCTATTTTTTTTGGAGGGGATTAGTCTGACCCTATTGGCTAAGGAATAATATGACTTGAGCATGTCTAAATCTATGGCGTGATTGAGGATCGGATTGCATTATGTTTGTTTGGAAATGGTAAACTTAGCTAGGATTATTCAATTGTTTGATGTATGTATAGCTGGTATTTGCATAGAGCCAGAAATTTACAAATATTTTTAAAAAAGCTAAAAAACAATGAGCATGTATTGTCGGAGACCTATGTTTGCTGTAATACTAAGGAGGTCGGAGTACACTATGTACATGGGCTGACCTCAGACTGATTCAATTCATAGTACTAGTACCGAATTTTCGGAATTGTCTAAAGAGACTTTGAATAAATGGAAGACTGTTTTCAGATTTGCTGACCATATTGGATGATACTCTGGAGGTATTATATGTGTTTTTTACTCGCTCGTCTTTTCCGTATTACAGCACAAGATGGAAGATGAGTGTAAGTTCCCTTTGCTAATCACAGATTCAGCCTATTTACAGATTTTTGCTGGTGGATGAGACTGTTTGACCTTGTGTAATTTAAACAAAATAATCATAAAAGTATACTTATAAATTGAAACACAAAACAGTGTGCTAAAGGTTCTGTTACCTTGGTAAGTTGGAATACCGATGTGATGTAGTGCTCTAGGTAAGGTTACAAATCCTGGACTGATTTGGTTGATCTTACTGAATCGACAAAAGGTTACCATAAATTACTGATTACTCATGTCAAAAGGTGATGTAAGGTTTCGCATACCCGATTGTAGGAGTAAATAATGTTTTTTCAACTTAACTCGACCATTTTTTATAAGATAGACTGATCTTTTTTACCAGTTGCCTATTGGACTAAATCGGCTAAAAAGGTTATTTTGTATATATACTGAGTATTGGCTTCTGGTATGGTGCCCTTTATGCTGACTGCACATACCGGACTAAGGTTGAATAATAGCAAGTTTCTAATTTACTGGTTTTTTTCATCATCATCATATGCTAGGAAGAATAGCGGTAGGTTCTAACTAACCTATCACTAGTTCAATGTGGTGACAGATTTCTGATGGTTGAGGTTAGGTCGAACCTTGGCTACTCAATTCTTTATGCTTACCTTCTTCTACTGGCATCTTTTTCTTATTAAAAATATATAGGCACTTGTCCTTACCTACCATCTTGCTAGTAGGTTTGATCTCGATATTATAGGGTAAATCATATAGTGACCTTAAGTGGATCCTAGCTGGTTAATCTGATGTTGTTAAATTACAGACATTTTTATTTTACTGATGTAACTAAAATGATACTCTGAATTTACGGATTGCTTCGGAGTTATTGCTCTAATTTTTGATATTTGATAGGAATGAATGCATTATATGGTATATGAGTATGGTATATGGTTCCCTCTATCTGGGAATGACCGGATTTTTTTTTTTTGGACTCAGTCTAAATTGTCTCATTGTGACTAAGTAGTCCAATATATTGTAGTATACTTTTTGTTAGCTGGCATATGGCAGCAGTAGGAGTGACATAACATAATAGTAAGGATTTTTGGGAATAATGGTTATGAAATTTCTCTAAGAAAGGGGTATCTCCGTTAGGTAATAAGTGGTAAATACTAATGGTTTTTTTTGGGGATATCCCAGCCCGATTAAAAAAGCTAGTTCCGAATTAAAGGTTCTATTACAAATGTTGTTGATATACAAGGAAGTGGGTAGTTTTGATCTAGCTTGAGACTACTTCAAGTGGGATATAATTTACTCATCTAGTTAAGGATGAAGTTCTGTTTTTTTTTTTTTTAAATACTTAAACTCCTTTAAAAACCTTAACATTGTTAAAAAAATGCTTTTTGAGAAAAAATATATCAGAATTTATGGTTGCTCTATGGGGGTGGGTACCGTCTGTATCATATTGGCAGAAAAGCCAAGGATCTTTGTTTTTTAAATAAAACCTTCTTTATCAAAAAGAACAAATTACAAGTTAAGAACTAGGTTTTTTTAATGGTGACATGGATAACAATTGGGATGCCCAGCATCACCTACGTACAATCACGTGCTAACGAACTAGGTTTTTTTAATGGTTACATGGATAACAACTGGGATGCCCAGCATCACCTACGTACAGTCACGTGCTAACGAACTGTTTTCTTGTGGCTATGGGTGTAGGTGAGGGCTACCTTCCTTGATTCAAATGTCCAGTTCTTAACAAATGGTGGATCTCTTAGTGTGACGCAAATTTCCCAGACTTTGGGTTTATGGATTCTTGTGTTGTATCTTGTTATCTTCATTACCTTGTATAAAATTTATTTTCAACTGCAAAAAAATTATTGTGCAAAGCCACTGTACTTTTCTAGAATTGTTAGTTTGTGAATAGTTAGTGTTCGTTTGCGTATATATATATATATATATATATATATATATATATATATATATATATATATATATATAGATTTAGAACTGCTACACACACACACACACACACACATGCTGACAACAAGTTGTCAGGCGTACAATTTTGACTATTGCAGGTCATTGAAAAAGGATGGAATCGCATAGAATCTGAACTACTTCACTCAATTTTCAAAGTCTCTTTATATGTCTATGGTAAGGAGGATGATCCAACAGGGACTCAACAATTCAATTTCGGCGTTGATCCAACAGGCCATGCAAATCAACCAAAAAACAACGCGTGGAGGCCCTCCTCTTCCTCTATTTTTTCAACTCCCTTATAGATAATGGACTATTTAATAATATCATAAATCTATTGCCCGTACCCAGTGCTCAAGAAAAACCTAGGTTTCAGGATATGCAAGGTCTGCATGTATTCTTCTTGAGTTAATATAAATCAAGCTCTTAAGAGTTTTTTATTTTTATTTTTAACTACAAAGGTTATACAACATAAATTAAGGTTTAGAGGATCTACAAAGTGCTGAGAAGTTTAGTGCAAAAACCTTCAAAGATAGTGAATTTGCCTGTAAAATGTTTGAAAAAAGGTTTGGTATAGCCAAATGCTTGAAAAATTCTCAGTTTAGTGGGATCCCACCTGCAAAATTTGAAATTTATCTCTAAATTATAGATTTGAATGTGAGGAAACCTAAAAAGTATAGAGAAATTGAGTGTAAAATCCTTCAAATATAATCAAGCTACCCCTAAAATTTCTCATATGCAAGTTTTCTAACTTTTTAGGAGAAAGCACTATGCCTCAACTTGATTTAGTGTAAACCTCCTTACAAAAACTTGAGATTTGCTTCAAAATTTGCCTTAAAACGCTTGAGAAAACCTAGATTTAGTGCAATCCCACTCACAAAATTTGAGACTCACCTTTGAATTTTAAGTCAACCCACAAATGCGAGAGCACTGACAAAGCTCAAACAAATCTATCGTAGAAACCTTCAAAAATAACCGAGAATTGATGGAGTTCCATCCTGTCATCCACCTTTAACGTTTGTTGAGGTTTGCTCCTACCTTGGGCTTGCACATCTTCTACCTTGGATTGGTCGGATTGAGCTTTCCAAATTGCATCAACTCTCAATTTTGTCAATTCTCAATTTCGTAGATGTTGATGTTGTTTTTGTATTTTTGATTCTTGATTGTGGATATTGCCGATTATGGCTTTGTCGATTGTTGCTAATTGTAAAACCAATGCTTATTCTCCCTCCCCTCTCTCTCTCTCTCTCTCTCTCTCTCTCTCTCTCTCTCTCATAGACACACACACACTCCCTCACACAGGTTGTAGTGAATGGTTCTCTCTCTCTCTCTCTCACTTACACATGCATTCTCTCCGTCTCTCTCTCTCTCTCTCTCTCTCTCTCTCTCTCTCTCTCTCTCTCTCTCTCTCTCTCTCTCACAGACACACACACACACACACACAATGCATGCAAGATAGCCATAACAAATTGTCAGACTCCTATCGTTGAATTGTTGATCTCAATGTACTTCATTAATGTAATGCAAATGTAGAAAGCCTTTGTGCAATGCGCCAACACCTTGGGGAATGTCACATTGACTTTGTCTCTTATATTCACACACATCGAGAGAATGGGTCCTCTCTCTCTCTCTCTCTCTCTCTCTCTCTCTCTCTCTCTCTCTCCCCCCCCCCCCCCCCCCCCCCCCTCTCTCTCTCTCTCTCTCTCTCTCTCTCTCTCTCTCTCTCTCTCTCACACACACACACACACACACACACACACACACACACACACACAAATACATGCATTTGGATTTTGAACTTCGAGCAACGAGGTCAAAGATCATTTACAATATAGAATGTCCTTGCAAAACTTCGAAGGGAGGCTCATTGAGCAACACATGGAGAAAATTTCTTTATAGCCTTCAAAATGTGAATGAAAGCCACCCTTCAATTGATTTTCAAAGATAAAAGTAGTTAGTGGTGAGCCTGGAAATTGAGGACTTGAGTGAAATAGCCTCCCAAAAACTATAGGTTTAAGTATTATAAATTTATATAGAGTACCAAGGTCTTTTTGCCTTTCCACTATCGAGACTCCCTCGGAAGTCTTTTCATTTTCTACTATCCTAGTACTTAACCTTCACTTTTTCATTTTCAATTAAATGTTTTTTAAAGGCTCGCTTTGAAATGAAGCAGAATGTGACACTTGGAGGGTCTCTCCTTCCTTGAAAATTTTAATCTGCTTCATATATAGTATAGATATAAAAAGTAATCATTTTTATCCATTAGCATGAGCCCAAGGGATTAAATGGATCGCTTAAAGGCCATAAAATATAATTCACACTAAAAAACAACTCCTCTTTCTTTACCTTTATTCTTTAATTTTTACATGCATTCATCCTGCTCTCTCTCTCTCTCTCTCTCTCTCTCTCTCTCTCTCTCTCTCTCTCTCTCTCTCTCTCTCTCTCTCACACACACACACACACACACACACACACACACACACACACACACACAATGTTGGGGTTAAGGTGATGTGTTTCTTACCCGGGTTGAATGCGTCAAAGACATCCGACTATTGGAATTAGGGTTGCAGGGAGACATACACAGCTTGGAGAAGACGAAGAAATCTCAAGACACACAATAGAGAGTATATTACTTAGTGTGCAATGGAAAGATTAGATAGCCCTAGAGTGATGGGCGTATATACAATGCACAAAGGAAGAAACCTCTTAGTGAGGGAAAAAAAATGCTCCAATGGTCCTAAGCGTGTTCGTGGCATATCACTACCACATGTATATGGTAACAAATCCCCTTGGGAGTGATAGGGTGAATGAGAGATGGCTCATAAAGTATAGGGAAGTAACATGCCCTAAGGACATGATCAATCCACAAAGGGGAGTAAGCCCAATGCTTTGCGGAAAGCTTCGAACTTCTCACGAGGTAATGCCTTTGTGAAAATGTCAACGAGGTTGTCCTGTGTTGGCACATAAGACAAGCTGATCACTCCAGCTGAGAGACTCAATGTGCTTTGTGCGAGCATGAAAAACTGGGTTTCTCACAATTGCCAATGCGCTTTGACTGTCAGTGTAAATGATGTTGGTAGTGTCTTGTCAAACACCCAAATCATCCATAAGGCGTGTGAGCCATACACACTCAATCGTAGTTGTGAAGACTGCCCTGTACTCTGTCTTACAACTAGAAGTGGCCATAGTAGGTTGCTTCTTGCTCAGCCATGATATGCATGAGTTGCTGAGCATGAAACAAAAACCACTTGTGGACACTCACATGTCAAAACAACCAGCCCAAATAGAGTCCAAAAAAACATGTAAATTTGGTAGTAATGATCCCCCCTTGGGAAGCAACCCAAGATATAAAGTGCCACTCAAGGAGCAAAAGAACCACTTGATAGTCTACCAATGCTTAAACCCTGGGCTATGCATAAATCTGATGACCTGTGAGACTGCAAGTTGAATACCTGGCCTTGTGTTGCATACATAAATAAGGCAACAATAAGGCAGGATCACGAATATCATGAAGAGTCAATTTCAAACTTGTTTCCATGGGAGTGGCAATATGTTTGCAATCCTTAAGTCCAAACTTACATAGCAATGTCTCTATGTAACTTGTCTGACACAAGGCAATACCACCCTCACAGTCCTTAAATTGTATGCCCAAGTACTGATGCAACAATCCCAAATCTTTCAACTTGAAAGTAGCATTCAAATTAGCCTTAAATTTAGCAATATGTGCCTCATTAAAACCAGTAATAATCATCCATAGATAGAACAACAATGGGAAGTACATTGCCCTCACGTTGTACATACAATGTGCTTTTTGTTGGACTATTACGCAAGCCTCATTTGACCAAATAAGTGTTATCTCTCTCATACCAAGCACGAGGAGATTGCTTCCACACATACAAAGATTTCTTACATTTTCACACTTTATCCTCTTATCCTTTCTTGAAAAAACCATGAGGCTGCATGACATAAACTTTCTCAATATGTCACCCTTCAAGAAAGTAGTAACAATGCTAGTTGATGTACATCCCAACCAAAATGAGCTGCCAGTGCACAATAATCATACAACAAGTGGGAGCAAAAGTCTCTTCATAATCTATGCCTTTTTGTTGTGCATAACCTTTTGCAACAAGTCAATCCTTATAGCGATCAATTTCACCATCCCGCTTACACTTCAACTTGTAAACCCACTTTGTACCAATGGCCTTTTCACCAGGAGGTAAATCACATAAAGTCCATGTGTCAATTCTATAAGTGCATCATATTCTGATTGCATGGCAACCATCCAATTTTCAGAATTTTGTGCTTCATCAAAAGACAAAGGTTCCTCAACATCACATAAACTGGAAACAACCAAAGCATAACAATCTGATGCATAAGATGCATGACAAGAACCTGAACAAGTACAATTAGACAAAGGTGCATCCAATTTACATGGTCACACAAAGTAGCACCAACCATTTTTCATACCTCTAGCTTGCTCATTCTCACCCTTTTTCTCATCAAGTACATCATGTACATCTGCATCAGAAATTGACTGATCTGTAACATTTATAGAATCCTCCATAGGCTATATATTTGCCTGAGTTGATTTACATTCAAACTTCCACCATTAAAAAGGGGCAACAAACTATCATAAATGTCTTGTGAGCTTACATTACTATCTGTAGTACTTGACAACAAAGGCTAAACAAAATCTTCCACAAACACAACATCCCGTGAAACCAAGATACGCTTTGTTTGTAGATTGCAGAACCTGTAACCTTTGATTTCAATACTATAACCAACAAAAATGCACTTGAAAACTTTATCATTCATTTTTTTGGTTGCATTTGTGGCACCAAAGCATAAGCCAAACACCCAAAAACGCGCATGTGATCAATAGATGGCTTTCTATTATGTTGTGCTTCATATGGAGTCATAGACTGCAAAGCTTTCGTAAGACACCTATTGAGTACATAATTGACACACATGATGGCCTCAAGCCAAAACAAATGTGGAAAAGCTTGACTTTTGACCATCCATCTTTCCATCTTAGTAAGTGTCCTGTTCTTCCTTTCACCAACACCATTTTGTTGAGGTGTATACATTACTATACATTGGTGTTCAATCCCATGACTAGCCAGAAATGTATTAAATTCATGACACATATACTCCCCCCCTTGATCGGAACAGAGGGTGCCCATAGTACATTTAGAGACATTTTCAACCATTTCCAAAAATTGCTTGAAGCATATAAACACTTTGGACTTCGCCTTAAGTGGATACACCCATGCATGCTTGGAGTAATCATCAATGAAAGTCACAAAGTAAAGGTAATTTCCCAAGGACAAAGTTTGCATGGGCCCACAAACATCACTATGCACAAGCTGCAACCTGCATGTAGCCCTAATTGAACCATCTTCTGGAAACCTTGAACGCTACATCTTACCCAAAATATAGCCTTCAGAAACATGCTTAACAAGTGCTTCAAGAGGTGGAAAAGTAGAAATCATACCAAAGTTTTGCATCTAAAATAGACTTAAAATCCACAATTGCATTTGCAAAATTCTACCCACACTTGTTATACAAAGTGAGCTTATACATCTCACGACATAAAATGCTTGATGCAACAATCTCATCACCAAAATTGAGGTCATGAACTGTACATCTGTCATCCACAAATTTCACAACAAGACCAACTCTAGCAAGTACAGATACAAACACAAGATTCTTCTTGATCCCACGTACATAAAGTTCATCATCAAGTGTGTGAAATAATTGCCATTTGCAGTAGCTAGCACAATCTTTCCAAGTCCCTTGGTCGGATAAGATGGCATTGTTGGCACAAGTGACTGAATTCTCATGAGGGACATCCTCAAGAGAGGTAAACAAGTCATGATGAGAGGTAATGTGCTTTGTAGCACCACTATAAAGTACCACACATGAGCATCTGCAGAACTAACAAACATGCATCATGGACAGAAGGATCATAAGTGCACTTTGCACTAAAAACCCATTCTGCATCAGCATCAACATCACAATCTCCTTACACAGAAGACTCAACAATAGCTGCATTTGTAGTCGAACTAGCCTCTTTCTTTTTGGCCTCTTTTGTCTCAACTTAGGACGTTGTTTGATCAAGTGATCATTAACATTACAATAATGGTAATGCATCTTCTTTTGCCTCTTTTCACTAGAATTTTAAGACAAATTACTGCTAGCAGAAGAATTAGGAACATGTAATTTACACTTGTAGAAGAACCATGAGAAGTGGCTACATTGTTGTTACCACCTTTTCTTTGAGCAACAATAAAGGCATGTTCAACTGCACGCTATTTATGCCTTCTTTTTTCTGGAAAGTGACACTTGCAACAACAATGTGCATAACGCATCAAACTTGACAACTTCTGGATTTCCTTGGGTCATAAGTACCATCAAAAGTCTGGTAAGAATCTGGCAAAGAATCGAGAACAGTCTGCATAAGGAGACTATAAAAAATGACTTTGCATGCAGAAATAAGTTGCTCATTAATATCCTTGATACCAACAGGAAAAGTTTCCATCTCATCTCCTCATTCATAATCTTTAACTGCATGTCTTTACGTAGCAATGCAATTTCAGCCTCATGTCGACTTGCATAAAGACCAGCCAGAATATCCCAAGACTGTTTTGCAGATTTTGTTGAACAAATATGAGGAGTAATAGTGAGCTTCACAAACAAATCAATCAGATCAATCAATGCATGAGCATGTGCATCTCTTACATCCCAATGATCTTGCTCAACTGTAGGCAAACCAGCTCTGGCATTAGCAACCCTACCACCAAAACGTGCAACATCCTCAACATCGCCTACATCCTCAGAACCATGACGTACATCAATGCCTTGCACAAATTACAAACACCGTTTGATGCAAGTACATGTTGCATAATGTAAGCCCACATAGGGTAATTGTCTCCATCCAATCTATCCTCAACAGAAAACATCTTGAATCGTGTTGTTGTCAACCATGACGAATGCCTACACTTGAAGTGAAAACTGCCCAAAAAGAGGAGAAACAAAGTGGGACCAACACGTGCTATATAGCACAACCCGTAGAAGACTGTAACGCACCTGCTATGCAAAATTGACACCGACAAAATTTTTGCACAAAATGACAAATTGCCTACGCAACGCTGCCTATAGTGGAAACGGAGGCCGAAATGAGACAAAAAAAAAACCTGAGCAGATTGAGCTCTATGAGTACACCCAAACTATTTGTTGACCTACTGACACTCACCAAAGCTCAGTGAATTCTAAGAAAAGTGAGCAAGCGTGTGTTGGCGACATTGATGATTAAGCTTGAGAGGACGCAACCTACTCTCATACCAATTGTTGGAATTAGGGTTGCAGAGAAATACACATAGCTTGGAGAAGATGAAAGAAGCTCAAGGTACACAACAAAGAGTGTATAGCTTAGTGTGCAATGGAAAGATTAGACAGCCCTAGATTGATGGGCATATATACAATGCACGGGGGAAAAACCTCCTAGTGCCACATGTATATGGTAACACCGACCATCCATCACTTGTACACACCTTATTCTTTACTAATTAGAAGAATAAGGAACTCATTATCACACATTGTGGTGAGTTGCTCCACCCACATCATCTGTTATCTCTCTCTCTCTCTCTCTCTCTCTCTCTCTCTCTCTCTCTCTCTCTCTCTCTCTCTCTCTCTCACACACACACACACACACACACACACACACACAAATGGTATCAAAGCCAGAGTGAAGGCCTTCCATCATTTCAACATCGTGGCAAAGAATGAGGTGAAGTTGCAAAATTTCTAACACTATTTTACAGCAGAAATTTGACTAAGCAAAAAGTCGTTTTGCAGTTCGGCTCCTACAATCCTTACTAGAAACTCCACGCTTTACAACTCTCCAGTTGAAATTATTTCCACATTCTACAATAATTTTATGTACATTTGGCAAATGCCTGCAAGTCAAGGGGGGGTAGAAACTTGCATATTTTTAGAAATCTATTTTGACCTATAAAAATAGCTTGTTTCATGTGCTGTTTTGCATTTTTAACGATTTTTTGTGATCTTTGCAAAAGAAAGATTCTACAAATTCTCTATGATTTGAGAGATATCGGATGACCGACTACAGGGTGTTCTCAAAGTTGTAGATTGATATGCAGACAATTTATGCATATTGTGGTGATTTAGAGTGCTTTTGGAGTTGATTTGCTACATCTAGAGAGCTCAAATTGAGCTTGGTTGTTCAATTGTTTTGTGCATTTATTGTTTTCTCTCAGTGAAGAGAGTGTCGCCTAATTTTTTGAGCAAATTTTTGTGCATAAGTTAAGAAAATTTGGTGGATGTATACACTCTTGTGGACTCTCAAGATTTGAGAGTGGATTCATCACAGTTTATGCGCATTGGCTCATGTGATTGAGCCAATTTTAGAGAGAGTGGTGCAAGGATTTGTAGAGAGTTTTGCAGAACATTTTGGCATTGATTCAATGCTTTGATTTATGGTCATTGATGGCAATTTTCATATGGTTTTGGTGCTTGTTTATGTGGGATCGCTCCATTTGTGTACATTAAGTGCAGATTGCCATGCATTTTAGTGGTCTATGGTTGAGATTTTGCATCAATATTTTGCTCATGTTTTAGCAGAGAGATCTATTCAATTTTCCCCTAGATTTCTCACCATAGTTTTGGCTTGATCTCCATACACTCTTTTGATCTCCATTGTATTGAGATGGTGATTTCCTCTTGTTGTGGTTGACTTTGCTCCCACATTGATGGGCATACAATTGGTTTGGACACAACACATATCCCACTTGGAGGAGTGCATATGAGATGTATGCTTGTGTAGCTAGGGGCTACAAGTAGCAAGATTTGAACTTTGGTAGTGGTTGATTCGTTCTCCCACTGACTCTACAAGTTCTTGGTATATTTCGTAGTTGAGACTTGCATGAGGAAAACGATTGCAAAGCACAATGTGGTTACACTACTGCGGGAATTTTTATGCGTTAATGTGATTGAGCACTATAACTGCTGGTGGTGAGCTCTTTTGAGATTCACTTTGATAGTTGACAAATGTGATAGTTTTGAGTCCACTACGATGACTCGTGTGAGACAGCAGTCTCATTTATGTTGACACTTGAGATGTTGGCATTGTGGTCACAAGGGAACATTAAACAATGTTGTTATAGATGCATGAGGCAACGGTGTAGATGTATATGATACAGATTAGAGAGGTGCCTTTGTATGCTAGTGACAGTGATAAAAACATTTACTTCTAGTGTTTTTATTGATTCTATGTCTGATAGAGATTCCACTTGCTCTTAATGGGTGCTAGATGAGTATGCAACATTCCACATGACATCATGTTGTGAGTGGTTAAATACTTTTTCTAGTGGGAGCCTTGGTTGTGTGCATCTAGCTGGCGGAACAACATATGACATAGAGGGTGCAAGGGATGTGTACTTGTCATTACAAAATGGTGCATTTTATATGCTACAACATGTGTATTATGTTCCTGAGATTGTCAAGATTTTGATATTGATGAGATAGACAATGGATGTCAGTTACTGCTTAAAGAGTAATTCTTCTAGATGTGTTGTGGTTTGCTAGCCATTGCAAAAGGAACCAAGATTGGCTTGGTCTCTTGAGGGGGTCACTATGTGTAAAACCTATATATCACGTGCGTTCAAGGAGGATTTATGAAACCCCTTACCTGTGAGTTTTTTGCCAATAAAAGGGATCCTTTTCCTATTCGATCTGTAAATTTTTTCCAAGATCATTTTTTCAACACCCTTTTGTATGTGAAAATGTGAGAAAATATAGAATAAAATAATCCCTACTTTTGAGCCCACGTGATAGGAATTTTTTTATTGTAGTGACCCCTCCCCCACCCCCCCAGCTCGGTCTTCCCTACGCATGTATCTAAGGTGCAAGGCGATATAGTCTTGATTACATTACAGTCATGTTAGTGAGAGACTAGAAACATATCTTTTGTGGATGAGCTCCAGAGTGTTGTGCACAACATGTCTATAGATGCAGTTAGAACGGTTTTTTCTCTAGCAAGACACAACAGATTGATCCTCTTATGACAAAGATACCTCCTATCACATATATATTCAACATGAAGTTCTTTGACATGATCATGCTAGAGGCTGATATGATAATGCTAGGACATATGGATATAGTCCCTATGGATGATGAGGGAGTGACAACTACCCTAGAGTTAGGATTGGCATGCTCATACATGATAAGTTCTAGTGGTGATGTAGTGATCATTGAGATACCTATTGCAGGTAGATTGATAAATTTCACTGCACATGGTGTTGATACGATTGCCACGGATATACGGGTAGAGATTACACATTTGTCATCAACCTTTGGTACACACATGTGCAACCTCTTAGTGTCAAGACTCAATGTACCAGCTGTAGTGGGAGTGTTTGTGTTTGCTTCTCAACTACTACCAAGAGTCGGAGAAAGAGTAACAAGAGTAGGAGAAAGAGCATCAAAAGGGACACCACTCATTTTTTAAAGCCAATTGATTGTATTAAATCCCTTTTGATCATCAAAAAATCCTGCGAAGTCCAAAACCATTGTAGTATTATTGATTGCCAATGAGTCTAAAGGGGTTGAGGGCCTCCAAGTTTGTAATCATATGCAGTTTTTAAGCTTTGTATTGAGCCCAAATAGCTAGGAATCCATTCTTTGAACCTTGGTAAGGTATAAAAGCTAGCTTTTGTAATAAAAAACTTAAGTTTTTTTAAAATGAAAGTAAGTCTACTGTTTCTTTGATTCTTCATGTCTCTCTCGTATGGTGTTTCATTGCTATTCCGAGCATACGAACGTGTTCACAGGTGAAAGCTCTTCCATTCAATGGTTTCTTGCAATGAAAGTGTGATTTTAAGCGTGTTGTCTACAAGCTGATTTTGCTTCCTATGCACAATACACACACCGAAACTGGTTTATGACCTTAGGAATAGGTAAAGCACATCTAGAGGAAGCTGTAGAGTGCTTCGACTGTCAAAACTGACCGACCAAAAATAGGAATAGTTAGATCTTAGGAACGATTTTGTTAGAGTGTTAGAAATGACATTTGAGTACACAAGAGCATTAGGGATACTCTGCTCATGCCCTATAGGCATAAAGTTTCATTACATTCGGAGACTCGTAGCTATGACAAATCATCGGATCAAGCTTGCAGTAAGGAAAGTAGCTTTTGATGTCTGACACATATTTGAGACTAAGATAGGTAGGAACCGGTTAGACTTGGGTTTTCCAAGAGATTAGATATCTGTTGTAGCCTCCATGCACTAGTCGCGTCAGCTACATCCCACTTATTGACAATTTTTATGTGTGTGGTTCTTGCTTTACTAGCATCAATATGGTGAGGCTTGGCAGCCGATCAACATTTTGACACTGTTGCCGGGGACTAGGCAATCTAAACTAGAGAAAAATCCAAAGTATTTACTTAAATTTCCATTACTTCCTCTAGTTTTGGCTAGAGTACCACACTTTCTGACTTTATCATGGGGCTGAGAGGTGTTGAGAGTATGGATACTCGGTAAGGACCTTGGTTGCTTTAGTTTAGTAGGACTGATTAGGTAGAGAGTCCTTGAGACGAGCTAGTGGTCGGTAAGGGCATCGCCTAAGTAGAGAGTAGGGATTTCAGGTATAGATTATCTTGAGTTGAATTCTTTGTGGAATTTTGCCCTATTTCTATCTATTGTTGCTCCACTTAAGAGTAGGTAAGCTTTAGGTACCAAAATTCCCACCTTCCCCCTTGGTAACTTCCAAGTTATGGCAATTTCCGACCTTTGGAACTAGGACGTCCCACTTTTCCTTGATTTCATGGTGGAACAAAGCCCTCATGGAGATAATTTTGCATCACAAGGGTGGTTTTGTCTTATTGGAGCTCTAGAAACGAAATTTCCCAATTTTGACCCCCGTGGCAAAAACCACGGTAGCTACCATATATGTAATTTTGGAGCAAATTTGCTTTGGCCCCGTCCTCATGCCTTTGTAAACATATAAGTGCCCTGTCCCTATTGTATGAACTTTTATTCTGCCAATTGTCCAGCTATTTGTCCTGTAGGAGATTTCCTTGGGTCTCTCCTGAGCTTTCTATGGAGAAATTGTTGTCCATGGGCTTAAGTTTTAGTTGACCGTGACTTGTTTGGTGAAAAACGCACAAGAAATACACATTTTTCCTTATCTTGAATTTTGGCCATCTTTCTGCCTAATTTTGGGTTACACTAGGTGCTAATAATGGTGTTGGAGCTTTTGGTGTTGAAATTCTTGACTTTGCACTGTTCTTTGCCAATTTACAACCTATTTGATACGGTATTTTGGTTTGTTCCGGATGGTGGGTTTGTAGTGGTTTTGCCACATCTCTTATATCTTTCTTGACACATACTTGCCTTGTGTTTTGCTAGCCCTTAGGTAGCCAACATTTCTTCTTGTTGTGCTTTTGTCTCCTTTGTTCATGTGTCATTCTTAATGTGGGCGATGCTATTGCTACCTGTTTTTGAAGTGTTAGTTCCTATGATGACCTTTTTAGGATCCACTGCATGTTGGTCGTGTACAAGGGTTTTTTGCCCTTGTCAATAGTCTTTTCCTTTATTGACGGGTTTTTTATTCTTTTAGTCAATGGAACCATTTGACTCTCGATTTTTGTGTTGAATTCTTACTAGATCAGTCCTCCAATCTATATGAACATTGTACTTCTTTTTCCATGGCTATCCCAACAATAATTGGCATTGGTTGTGATGATCTTCCACCACATAAAATCTATGTGGGTAGACATATTGATTGATTTGAACAAATAAGGTAACCAAACCGTAGTGCTTTAATCTGACGGTCAGTATAGCTCTACACTTCTTGGTTTGTTGGTTGAAGCTTTTCTCCTGGCCTAGTTGCATATATAAGCTGAGGGAAATGACATTTCCTCGGGCCCTTGTATCAAGTAGAGTGGTGGAATCCACTTAATTTTTGTCGACTTTTAACTTTATTAATGGATCCACTCTATCCTCTTCAAGTTTATTTATGGAAATAGCATTGATCCGCAATAGTTTCCCATGTTGTTTCTGTTGTCGTAGAAATATTTGTTTAACCAAACTTTCTTTGGCTTCTACTTGTGCTTCTCCAACAATATGCTCCTTCTCTTTAGTTCGTTGTTTTTCGTTGTGAATCTACTATAGCATATCCTGGGTTAGTGGCATACGATACTTCTTGAGCCTGCATCCACTAATCTAGCTAGGCATTTCTTCTCCTTCTAATGTCACAAGCTTGATGGCATCACTTGGCAATATATTCTTAATCACAAAGGGTCCCATCCTTTGCTTTTTGAGTTTTTAGCATGTTGTTTTAGGGTATAAACCAGGACATAGTTGCTTGTTTTAAATTCCTTTGACTGCACATGCTTGTCGAAGAACTCTTTCTGCCTTCTTTTACTAGTGTTTATAGATGCTACTACTTTAAGATGTAGATCATCTAGCTTTTCTAGGTTATCTAATTGTTTGGAAAATGTATCATTATAGGTATGCGGACGTTGTCTGCATGGTTTGGCATCACACTTCAAGGGGATCGTATGTTGAAATATTGATGGATCCACTCCTTTTAGGTTTTTATATGACCATGCAAAAACATCTCTATATTTCTTGAGGATCATAATGAGCATCTATTCTTCTTCTGTGCTCAAATTTGTTGCTATGTAGACTAGTCTTGTATCTTCTCCGGGTTTTGCTAGGTCTATTCATTTGGCATTTTTAGGGCCATCATATGATTCATTTCCTTTTTTTTCCCTTATTGGCTATGTCATCACTATTGTCCAGTCTTGGATGGTGAATTTTTAATAGTGGGAAAAGGGACACTCATTTTTTTGTTTCATGTGCTCTCTTCCTCTTTGCTTTCTATCTACGTAGCCCATAATTCACTCAATTTTTGTTTGCGGGTCGCCGCGACAGACGTCCATAGCATAGCTCTTAAGCATCAACATATTTATCAATACAGGGGAAGTGACTCGGATGAGGCATGGAAACTCACTAGGGTGTCATTCCTAATGAAGTGAACTCGAAGAGATGCAACTACTAACTCTACAAGAAAATCAAACGCATTATCGCCAAGTAATCTGCCTATGTCCTCCTACATAGCTCTACAGTCATCACGCCCGTTTACCATGCCATATCGAAATCGCACGAAAATTGAAGGGAAGCTACAGAGGATTAACAGGAACATATCCTATCACTGTCACAGCATTCTGGAGAGGTACAAAGATCGCGATCGTTCGTCCCAAAGTCAAAAAAAAATAGCGACGAACAGATGATCCTAATGGGTTGTTTTAGGGTCCCTAAAGCCCCTCCTCGGGTCAAAACAACATAAAACACGCATAAAGACACTCAAAACAGCGATTTAAGGCCTCAAACTCGTAGTTAAAAACCCACACCAAATCTTGAATGATTACACTTGAATGGAAGAGCAAGGTGAGAGGAACACAATGCAATAAACAAATCTGAATTTGGATTACCGTAGCCACAATGGTGAAGATTACAAGTTTGAACAAGAAGGAGCTCTCAAACGTACACTGTCTTCTCACATGCGTCTTCGAGGGAGTGGGCAGAATGTAGGATCTATTTGTATATGTTGAGGAGCGTTGTGGTGATTGGTTAGATCCTGTGGCCGTTTGTCCAACCACTTCTGCCTCCACTTGGGGTGGTCATCGACAAGCATCTGAGCTTCTTCCGCTGTTAGTGCAATGCCTTCGTAACCCCCATCTTTGTTTCGTGGCAGGGCTGGCCGCATCTTTTCTTTCCACAGAATTACTTCATGACATAGCAGAGGAAACGGGAGGTACTCATGGCCAAATGCTTCCACCTGCTCTTCTGGTTGTAAGTATGCCAGGACTGCTAACTCCATTATCTTCTTTTCATAGAGCATGTACTCCTTTGCTGGCCCCTCTAGCATGTCTTGAATGCTCTCATTGAGCTAATCTCTTATATCTAGACCTGACCCTTCAAATTCATGCTCCTGTTGCCCTTGGTGTGATGTTCTAGGCAAATCTGGCACTTGTTGTCCGAGCAGCAAATGTGGTTGACTCTGGGCCATGTCTGCTTTGATTTGTTGTTGAAAAATCAGATCTTCTTTTTCCTTTAGCAGTGTGTCACCGATCTGCTTCTGAATCTGTAGTTCGGCGCTTGCTTGAGCTAGTTGCTGCTCCAGTTCTTTTAGCTTTAGCTCATTTGTTGCCATTTGGGCCACCATTCCTGATACGAGCAGCTGTCTTTGAAGCTTTTCTTGCTCTAGCTCCGCTTTTAGTGCCGCTATAGTGTTCACTGCTGTGGCATCGTCAGATGTGGAGACCAATGCCCCAGCAGGTTCCTGATTCGCCATCAAAGTTGTCAGAGTGCCTTTGACAGTATTGTATGAACTGCTAAGTCTCTGAAATCTTGCGCTCTCGTAGGCAAGATGCTCCATTGCTTTCTGTACTATTGCGGTCAATTCTTGGCACTCCTTTTCTTTGGCGGGGTCAAGTTTTTCCTGACGTCCACCAAGTCTTTGATCAGAGACTGAGCCTGCTAACACTCAAGGTCTCTTTCCTCCGTTGTGCGCTCTAGTTGCACCCTCAGGCTTTCTAACTCCTCTTGCCCAGATGCTTGCTTTTGTTGGGCCTCCTGTACCTACCTTTCCTTTTCACTCAGCACCACGTGCTAACACTGGAATTGTCGTTCTAATTCCCTTAGAGTTTGCTTGTAATCAAAACCAGCCACTGCCTGGCAAGCTTCGTGGTATCCGATTGCTTCTGTAGGAGGTATAAACTCCTTTTGTGAGGTTGAAGGAGGAGGAGTTGGCTGTTTTTTGTTCGATGGAGAAGGGGGAGGAGGAGGAGATTTTGGCGAGGGAGAAGGCGATTTTTTAGGCAAGGGAGGAGGTGATTTGGGTGAGGGAGGATGTGGGCTTGATTCTTCTCGTACATACCTCCTTTTGGAAGTCTCTTCCCCTTGTTGCGAAGGAGATGCTTTTACTTTTCTTTTCTTTAGAATCCTGATGATTCTTTGGTGGGTGAGATCCGTCACCCTTCGTGCTTCCACATTCCTTTCTCTTTGGATCTTCTTTAGCTACTTTGCCTGGTTTGTTTCATCAGCCGCGTCTTTCTCCTTTGTTCCTTCAATGGACTGCGAAGAAATGTCCACTTCTGCGGCCTTTTGCTCTGCTTCTAACCTTTGCTTCTCCGCGCGTATGCGAGTTGCATTTTCTATTCTTTCTTGCCTTTCCCTCTCGAATCATCTTTTTTGTGTTTGTTGTGTTGCAGCCGCTCTAGCCTGTCTGTCAACCCATAACTTGGTTCTTCTTTCCTCGACTCTTTGTTGAGCTTCCACATATGCTTTTTACAGGTCCGACTACGGTACTGCACTTCTCTCCCTTCTTTTTCTCTCGAGCGGCTTTGTGGAGTCTTCCTCCTCACTTTCTTCAAACTCTGATGGCCCTTTGTCTTTCGACTCTTGAGATTTTCCTTCATCGTCTGTCTCTGTTTTTTCTTCATCGCTCGAGCTTTTGTTGGTGGCCTTTGCTAAACGCGATGATGTCGCGCCAGGGGTCGTCCTTACTGAATGAGCAACGAGCTTTGCTTTCTGTATCAGGGCCATTTAAGAACTGGCAGCTGGCAAATCTTCAATCATTCCCAAAGCCTGGTATGCTATTCTGGTTAGCATCGGCCCTGCGTTCATGTAGCTTTTGTTTTTTGCCGAGCTTTTCAAATTTGCTTCAATCAGGTTTTCCAAAATGTAAGAACCGTAGTCGCAGCGAATGGTTCTATTTTCGGCCGTCGCTAGAGCCATGACCACGGCAATGTGCAGGATTGGCTCGGTGTAGCGAGGAGGCTTTTGTACTCTGAAATGTTGAGAGATCAATCTCATCGGCAATTCCAGTTGTCCGTATATCATGTCACTGTATTTGTATTTGTTTCCCTTTGCTTTGACGAATGCCTTCTCATTGTCCAGTGACTTTGTCTTTGCCAACAAATCGTGTTGCCCTGGGAGGAAATGCAAAGCTTCGTTGATGATTTCTTTCGTGATCTTCACTTTCACCTTCGATCCATCCTTGTCCGTGAGCGGTGTTCTGGGCCCTTTGTCTTTCGACTCTTGAGATGGATCTTCACTTTCACCTTCGATCGATCCCTGCCCATCATATTGTATCGAGCTCATGAGCTCGTGGGCCTTCATGTAATCTGTTCCCCATGGCTGTAATCTGAAAAATTGCTCCCAAGTGTACAGCTCGCACTGCCTCTATTACCTATGGCCTTCGGTGGAGGTTCCATATCTCTCGTGGCATGATAGTTATCTTTACCATGTCACCATCAGCATCCTTCAACTTTGAGATGAATATGTGGGCACGGATCTGAGCAAGTATTTCATCCGAGATGTGAGCCTTTTCATTTGTAGCGAGCTCCTCCACTTCATATGGTGCTGCTGTCCACTGCCTTTCTTTCTTTTGACGAGGCATTCTGTGTCAGGAGAATCACAAGTTGTCAGGATTTTCCCTTCGCAATCAATCGCATTTAGACTTTTAGTAAAAAACAGTTCAAAAGTTAAAATTGATCATAACTTGAACAAATTTCATCCATTCTTGTCCATATTTCACCAGTGGGACTAGGAAGACTAGAGCTATGACTGATTAAAATCTGAGCCAATTCTAGAGCTGAGGTACACCGATCGCGATCGTAGTACAGAGGCCAAAATTAGATTTGATCACATGAGTGGGTTGCTGATAGTTGGAGGGTAATTTTGATCCACTTTGTATTTCATTTAAACCACTTTTGAGTTTACAGGAATTCTGGGTTACAAGGAAGTTTTGGACTAGACTTTGTCTTTTTATGATTTTTTGATGTCCAAATGGCTTGAAACTTGGTTGGTGACTTGAACAAGATGTATACAAGGGATCTAATAGGTTTTGGTCAAAATCTGATGTTGAGGTACATCGATCACAATCGGTGTTCTGGGCCTTTTTTTGGTGAAAACTAGATGGTCATGGACCCCTATGCCTACCTAGCCCACTAATGATTTATTTCCAAGTTTGGACTTAAAATGAACAAATTAGAGCAATTTTCCACTTTTTGACCTTATTTTACTAAGTCTAACCATATTGGGTTTTCCTTATGAAATTTGGTTGGATCCTGGAGTTAGTTGAAGTTAGTTTTAGAGCTCCCACTGCTTCCATGAGGTTCTGCTACCATCAGCCTACTCCATTGTCTGATTTTGACTTGATCAGGCACTTTATACCCTGTCTTAGGAGGTTTTCCAGATTTGTGCATTTTTTAGTCATTCCTTGGATATCCATGTGATGCTTGAGCATCCCTAAGTGACCTTTTGGTCTTTGGCATTGGCTCGGCTCCAATTCTATCTTTGTGTGATCATTCGAGACTGAAATGACTATATCTGTACTTGTAGGAGATTCTGAGATCCATTCGAGGTTTTCTACAACTGTTCTGACTCTTAGTCGGACAAGTGTACCTTTCAAACCATCCATCATTATTTTAAACCGGATTTTGGTAGTTGTAGGTCAAATTTTCCCTTTTCGGTTGTGTTTGACAAATTAGGCCCATTCCATGAGCAAAATTTGTGCATTTTCCTTGAAAATTCAAGAGAGTGTACTTTTAATTGAGTTCCAAGCCTGGGCCAAATCAAAAGTTGCAAAACCTGCATCTGGGGGCACCGATCGTGATCGTACCATAGAGGCCAAAATTGATTTTGACACCAGCAGATTGTAGGCAAGGCTGAGAGGAGGTGTTTTGCATGTTCTGTCCCAAATTTTGTCAGTGAGGTACACAGATTGCGATCGGTGTACCACCACCAAATTGTGATTTGACCATATGGCTTTGTTCCTGACCTTGTGGGGAGCATATTGATGTGTTATGTGCCTGAAAAAAGTTTTTTTTTGGATGCCTCTAAGGGCCCTTGACCTCTTTGACCCAATCCGACTTTGATTTGATCCCTTCGCCCGTTTGTGCAATGATTCGCGCTTACATGTGTAATAGACTTGATCTTTACTTGATAAGGAACATACCTGTGAAATCTGGTGTGAAATGCTCTCTCCGACCGTCGGTACGGGGTAGAAATGTGGCAGCTCTCTCTAGGTCAAGAAGCTCTCTCCTTCTCTCTCAAAATGTGAAAATGAACAATGAGCTAGAATTTGGCCTACCTGGCCTATATCTTCCCGAGATTTTCGTGACATAGGGCTGATTTTCCTCACCTTTGATCCCGATATAATATGCATACCACCTGTGGGTCGAACCGCTTGTCATTCCGGTGTGGTATGACCATTTGATGCGATTTTGCCGAAATGTAGTCATGATCATTAAGGTTGAAATTTGACATCCTCAGATTAGCTTCATATCTTCCATGCTTGATAACCTTATCACGATACTTCGGTGTTTGCTTCCAGAACTTGATTTCGACACTTGTGAGCGAGATTTTTTTAATTTTTGATGTTTTATTAACGAAAATCAAACAAAATAAATTGAAAATACTTATTAACTGGCAAAAATTAGCCAAAATTATTATACTCACCCCTAAGCATATATTTTCTCTAAAAGCATCCCAATGCTCCGGATTTTGTCATTACAGCTCATTATAATGCTGGTCGGATGATACAAAAACGCCAAAAATGCCAGGTTTTGATCGAATATGTTCGAAATTGAACTCTAAATAATGAAAAAACACACATTATGTACATATATACACGTTGGATCCCTTAATGGCCCTGACTGTTGCTACATTCATCAATTACTCCCCCCTTCCTTGTCTGAGTCGTCCCGGATGAAGGTTGGGTGCATGTGCATGGGTTTTGGAATCTGTGTCTATGCATGGCCTTGTAATGTGGCCCTATTCTGATGTTTGAGACAATGCGTTGGGTAACAAGGTGCTATGCAAGATGCGGGGACTGAATGTAGTTTTCAGTGGCTTTTGATGGCGAGGGTAGCTGTTTATGGAACAGAAGATCTTGCAATTGAATTGCTCTTTCTCTAATTGTGGGTGTTGTGATGGCAACTATTTTTGGAACCCATTTGTATGCGGTTTGTTGCATCTTTACAGAATTAGTTTTCACAGGTTTCCAATGCCATTTTGGAGGTTCCGGCTTCTTGTTTTGAGTTTTGGGTTTCCTTTCGAGCTCTGTGGCCGAATCTTTAGTTTTATCCAATTTTAGTTGCCATTTCCACTCCGGAGTAACTCTGTAAGGTCTTTGAGATGATGCTGCTTCCATCTGGAGTTTGTCCTTAGGTAGCCATATCTTGCTCGGTTTGTTGGTCAGCAATCTTTTCTTTATCCATACTTTCCGAATAACCTTTTGTGGTGTTTTTGGCTGATTAGCCGGTTGCTTATTGTCGATGGGGATACTCGGCCACGAGTGATCTGTTTTGGCGAATGGAGTCATGTACACATTAGAGTCATGTGTGTACATTAACGCATGTTCTGACCATTCAGTGATTGCATTGTACATTCTCATCCATGGAACTCCCAAGCATATTGATTCTCTGATTTCTCCGTCTTTTATCACGAAAAATTGATGAGGACAACTATTTCCATCAATATTGATTGGTAAGTTTACTATCCCCAATGTTGGCATTGTTGCACCGTTTGTGGCTTGTAGATCACGTGTGGATTGCACGAGGGATTCATCTGTAAGCATCCTATAAGTGGAGAAGTTGACCACATTTACTCTTGCTCCTGTGTCAATCAATGCTCGTTGATATCTGCCATGCAGAAGTCTGACATTGATGTGAACATCGATTCCTGTTTCCCATTGCTCATCAGCTTGAATTATGGACAAAGGAATTTGAGCCGTATCTGTTGGTTGAGGAAGTCTTTGTTGCTGTAAGGTTTGTTTTTGTTTTAAAATTCTGACTTTGGCCTCCTCTTGCGCTTGAGCTTTTGTTCCTTTGCTTTGTTCTTGCGCTCCTTCGCAGCGTGTATTTTGGAAAGCATCTCTGAGGTTAGTTGTAGGTTGTATTTATTTAGTCTGCAACCACTAATCTAGTTAGGCGTTTCCTCTCCCTCTAATGTCGCAAGTTTAATGGCACCGCTAGATGATATGTAATGAATCACATAGGGTCCATTGCCTCGCTTTTTGAGTTTTCGAGAATGTTGTTTCAGGGTATACATTAAGACGTAATCCCCAGTAGCAAATTCCTTGTTGATAACATGTTGATCAAAGAATGATTTCATGTTTCGTTTTTGCGCGTAGATTGATGCAACGGCTCTCAATTTAGTTTCATCCAGTTTTTCTAGGACAGCTACCTGATTGGATAATTCATGGCCCGTCCATTCTAATTGTTTAGCGACTCGAAGCGTGGGGATAAGAAATTCAAGTGGCAAAATCGCTTGAATTTTATAAACCATGTTGAACGGAGTCGTTCCGATTGACGTTTTGTAAGCTACTCTATAGGCCCATAAAGTTGAATGCAGCTTTTGATCCTAGTCAGCTCTCGATTCGCCAACAATTTTGGTGGGACTTGTCACCAAAATCTTATTCGTACTTTCTGCTTGGCCGTTCGCTTGTGGGTGATAGGGAGAGGACTTCCTGTGAATTACCATGAATTCATCCAATAGGAATTCGATCACCTCATTGATGAAGTGAGTTCCTCTATCGCTCACTAGCTCAATTGGTAAGCCATATCTGGTGAAAATGTTCTCATACAAAAACTGTGCTGTCGTTTTTGCATCATTTTTGGTTGTTGCTTTAGCTTCCACCCATTTTGTTAGATAATCTATTGCCACAATAATGTATTGAGCGTGCGTTTTATATCTTGGAGGCGCTATTGGTCCTACAAAATCTATTCCCCATTTCAAAAACGCTCTTGCCCCCATCATTGGCCTTAACAGCATATCATCTCGTGCTCTAGGAATTTTTGTTTTCTGGCAATTGTCACATCATTTCACAAACTCTTCAGCGTCCATGAATAGTGTAGGCCACCATATGCCTGCACAATAAGAATTGCTTTGGCCGTTTTGTCAGCTGAGAAATGTCCACGAGCTTGTCCGCCATGTGCTTGCTCTAAGATAGGAATGTATTCCTCTTCAGTCACGCACATTCTCAATTGATTGTCTTTTCCCCTCTTGTAAAGAGTGTCCTCAATCAATACCTAGTTTTCTGCCTCTTTTGTGATCGTTTTGATACGTGATCTACTCATCCCTTCAGGAAGTATTCTGGTGGTGAGGTATTCAACAATGTACTCCATCGGGGTGCTACAGATAATCTGAATAGAGTTGCGTGCTCTATGGGCTTTTGAAGCGTGCATCTAACGCAAGATTTGACATGCATATGAACACTATGTCGCATTTTCGGACAATACACACCCATTCTCATCAATCTTTGATACATATGTGCATGCCCATTGTGAATCCCCGTTGTTTGTACATGAGCTTGGTTTAGGTGCAATTCCCGTTCACTCGATTCAACACAAAGCCTAAGGATTTGATCCGATCCCTGTTTGTATAGCCTGCCCGCCAACATTACCAATGATCTAGATGTTGAAATGGTAGATGGTTGTCTTGTCACATTTAATGACCCGATAGTCAGCAAAGGAATTACATCCTCGCTCCATCTTGGAACCATTTCTATGTTGAAAAGATGTGCATCTGGCAAATCATCATCAACTCCTACAGGGTTTTCTCCATGCATCATTCTAGATAAATGATCTGCTCTTTGGTGTGTAGTTCCTTTCTTGACTACTACCGTGAAGTCAAACTCAAGCAGTATGATGAACCATCGAACAATTCTCCCCGTACTGCAAGGTTTGTTTACTAAGTACAATAGTGCTTGACGAAGAATACAAATTTATTGGAAAGTAAGTAGTGTCTAAACTTTTTCACCGCATAGACCATCCCCAAACCCTCCCTCTCAGTTGTTGTGTAATTCCTCTCTGCATTGTTCAGTTGTCTACTAGAGTAACTTATTGGAAAATCCATGTTGTTCTCTCCAGGTTGTGCAAGTATGCATCCTATTGCATATGCTGATGCATCTACATAGATGTGAAATATCTTTTCCCAATCCGGAGCCTTCAAAATTGGAGCCGAAATTAACCTCTGCTTCAAAGTTTGAAAAGCTTTCTTGCACTCCTCCGTCCACTCAAATTTAGTTATTAGCGCGTAAAGTGGTTTTGCAATTATAGCGTATGAGTAGATAAATCTGCAATAATATCCAAAATGGCCCATAAATGCCTATACCTCTTTTACCTTTACTGGTCGTGGTAGATCAACAATGACACTGATCTTCTCCATGTCTGTCGAAATACCATTTTTGGACACTATATGTCCCAATATTTTGCCCTGTCTTACCATGAAGACACGTTTCTCTGGATTCAGGCAAATTCGATACAGTTTGCATTTTTCGAACACCTTGGTCAAGTGCTCTATGTGCTCCAATCTTACAAGAGAGTGAACGCACAAGTCATCCATGTAAATTTCTAAGAACTGTCTTAGATATTCTTTAAAAGCATGACCCATCAGCCTTTGAAATGTGGCTGGTGCATTTGTTAAGCCAAAAGCCATTACCCGGAATGCAAAAATACCTCATTCAGTTGCGAAAGCCGTTTTGTGCTGATCTCTGGCTTTATTGCGAGTTGGTTGTAACCCGAAAATCCATCTAAGAAACTATAAGCCTCTTTTCTTGCCACCCTTTCTATTACATGATCAGTAATGGGTAGGGGATAGTTGTCCCGAATTGTAGCAGCGTCCACTTTCTTGAGATTGACACACACTCTTAACTTTCCATTTTTCTTCGGGACCACCACAATCGGTGAAACCCAATCGGTGTGCTCAATTTCGTAAATAAACTCTGCCTCCTTAAGTTTATCTATCTCCTCCTTGATCTTTTTTGCAAACGTTTCATTGTAAGTATAGGGACGTTGTCTGCTGGGTTTGGCGTCATTCTTAAGGGGTATTGTGTGTTGACAGATACTTGGATCCACCCCCTTAAGATCTTTAAATGACCATGCAAACATATCTCTATACTGTTTAAGAGTAGCTACCGAAAGCTTTTCCTCCTCTTCAGTAAGATCTGTGGCAATATATGCAGGTTTTGGATCTTCTCCTGGCTCCGCTAGATCTATTCGTTTGGATTTTTCAGGACCGTCGTACGATGTACCCAGTTTCTTCAATTCCCTCATTGGTTGTTGCACTATGATTTTCCTATCTTGTATGGTATACTTCTTATAATGGGACGGTGCATCCATCTTGTCAGAACTCGTGTCCTCATTTGTTTCAAAGTCAGTCGTCCATATGTCTCTGAGGGTTCGCTTGAGCTTATTGTACTCCGTTTTCCTCTCTGTTTTGGTCATTCCAAACCTTGTTTCCCCCCCTTTATGCGACTTAGTCGTTCGCTTTTCGTGCCTGCTCTTCTTGTTGTTTTTCCACTGTTTAGTTTCGATAAACTGGCCAGTGACCTTGTCTTTGACACAATCATCAGCTTTGACAAGCTTTAGATATCCCGTTCTGTCATTGACAAGAGGCATAGGATTATGCTTATTCGTCCTTGATTTTGTTGTTCTCTTGGATTTATACCGCTCCTGTCGACTAGGTTTTTGGTTAGGAAACTTGTAAAACCTGTCCTGTCTCGACCTATATCTCCTATTCATCTCTGATGCACTTGATCTCTCATCATCAGCCTCTATCAGTTGGATTTCATCATCCAGTGATGGAAGGTCACCGCTTAGTGAATCCGTGAATTCCTCCTCTATTCGATTCCTATCGTTCACTACAGATATCTCATCAATTATTCTTTTACACTCGGTCTCACGTGGTGGTTCTTCTTGTTCCTCGCTCTCCGATACTGACTCAAGGATGACGCTAGCCATTTGCAATGTTACTTGGTCGTATCCTTCTTCGTCACAAAATTTTGTAGGTGTGCACTCGTTAACACATACGTCCAAAGTTGACAATATTTAAGTTCACCCGAATGGCTCAAATAAATGTTCCGGGAAAGGTTCTGGGAGATAAGCCTCGTCTTCTACGGATCTTTCCAAAACGCATTCCTCTTTGATTATGTCTCCACAATTAGATGCTCCACACATCCAGACATGCGCTTTCGTTTGCATCCATGCAGGTATTTCTTTTTCATTTACAGTGGTTGAATTAAATTCTTGCACTGGTGTTTTTGCAACGTCTCTATAGTTGTGATCCTTCATGTTGATTTTTGTTATTAGCTCTTCGTGCCTTAGGTAGATTTGATCGTACCCCCAATCTTGTATCATTTTGAGTTGATGCATGAATGGTCGTCCCAAAATAATGTCAAAATTGTTCGTTTTCCCGAAATCCACCACAGCAAAGGTGTGCTCATAGTTAATTCCACACGAAGTTACAACTATTTGGTCCAAGATTCCCAATGGTCTCTCTACATACCCATCTGCGAGTTGCAGTTTCATTCTCGTTTTCCTGAGAGTTGGACGGCCCCATTTCTCCCAGATTTTCTTTGTAGCAATCGCCACTCCCGCTCCACTGTCTAGGATAGCTATCGTTTTTATATCCTGATATTCAACAGATAAGGTTGTATTACCCTCCTCACCTTCACAGTAATCTCCAACTTTGTTTATGGGCACTGGTTGGGCTTTGGGTTGACTTTCCCGTTTGTTTTCTTCTCCCATAGGGTTTGTCTGAAGAGGAATCTTTACTCCTTTGTGCTCGAAATGTTTCCCCATGGCTTCCCATAAGTGTGGTCTGACTCTCAAGAGTTCGGACAGCGTAATTGTGCATGTTATAGGTGTCGACAGCATCTCTTGAAGACTTTTTGAGTCAACCATATGTGGAATAGTTCTCATCTAGGATGGAACTAACCTTATCTCTGATTGTGCCTCGTGCTCACCTATAAATGAAGGCAGGGTTTTCAAGGATTGGGCTTTGCTTTCCACCAAAACCTCCGTTCCTGCATCCCCATTCAGCGATTGTATATCGGCTGGATAAAATCCATTATCCAGGTTAATCTCGGGAATTGGAGCAGACTGTAACGTCGCGCTTCCGTTCTTTATGTTTCAATGGTTTCCCATAAGTGTTGTGGCCATTGTTCTTCAAATTCTGGAATTGGCATTACCGTCATTGACTTAGCGTCATCAGTCGTGTTTGGCACCACCCGATGATCCAGTGACAATATCGTTTCAGGCCTGGGTCTGTTTACGTGTTTTGGTTCATCGATTTTTAGTTTTTCTCGCTCTTTGTGAATCAACACTTCTTGTTCTGGGGTTCTAACCATCTTAGGTTCCATCAACACCTGGGCTGTTTCAATGAGGTGTTTACACATGTCTAAATGCTTTGTTTCCACTTCTAGTTGAGGATAAGTTAACCATCTCTGCTCTAAGGTTTGGTTTGTTTTTAGCCTTGCTTCGTACGCTTGTAATAGAGCATCTAACGGCTCTAGCACTTTCTCAACCAAGAATGATCCCCCTGAGGACGCTTTCCTCGGCTTGTTGTTAACCTCAACAGTTTTACTCTCTCTCTCTCTCTCTCTCTCTCTCTCTCTCTCTCTCTCTCTCTCTCTCTCTCTCTCTCTCTCTCTCTCTCTCTCTCTCTCGTTTCAGTTGCTCCTTTGTTTCATGCAATTCGTTTTGCATGGCAATTTGGGTTTTCAACCTTCTTGTTTTCATCCTGTCTCGTTTTGCCTTCCAGGATTTTCGTTGGGTTCTCACGGATAAACTCTCATTTTCTGTGGGTATCGGCAACTCGACCTTTTCCTCCAAGGGCTCGTTTTTCCTTAAGTCCTTGGCTTGGGCTCTGGTTATCGCATTGATTTTGATCATGGGATCGGTTTCTGATCCGCTGCTTGCACTTGGTATCACCCCCATAGTATTCATAGTTGCTTTTCCCTTGTTGTCCAGATTCTTTGGGCAATCTGGCAATATGTGATTCACACCACATCCGTCACAAAACCCAAAAATTTTCACTCTTTCGCCTTTGAAAGGGCAGTTACGCTCCCAATATTCCGTACTTCCACAACTATAGCACTGTCCAATTGGTGGTTGATTTTGAGGAGATGGTCCCATAGGTTGTCCTGCTCTATTATGATATCCTCTTGGTTTGTAATTCTGGTTCGCAATGAACATTAACGTTCTTTCGTCTACCAAATATTGATCTCTTGAAGGTTGTGCTACATACGTTGGTGGTGTCATACCCTCGCTATTTCCCCACAGTTGATAGGCTTCGTCTGCGTACATTTGTATTCAGGTTCTGTTGCGTAAGGCTCATTCGGTTCCTCATAATAAGAAGCTTGAAGTGTACTATTTGTTCTTGGTGATGTTTCACAAGGTTGAGCATACCTAATCATGGCTCTATTTTCCTGTGGTAATGGAGGTTGTTGACCCAACACAGGTTGAGGTCTGTCTACTCCTGCTACCAGATTCATATTTGGTCCAACTTGATATCTTGGAGGAGGTGGTTGCGATGGTCCTGCTGGAGGTCCATACGGCCTTTCCCTCACATAGTTTTTGTTATAAAAACACTCTTCCATGCTATGATTTGTCCATTTTTGTTCTATGGCGCACCATTTCAGTACTCGTCCATTTGCAACTGGTGCTTTCAGCTGTTGTGTGCACCACGGGTCGGATGATCCCCCCCACATATGTCACACTTCCTCGTTTGAGACTGTCTCATCACCGGATTTGATCTCATATGTTGTTGCATTCTCTTTGTTACCTCCTCTATCAATTGATCAGTTGTCGGCATCAAGGACGCCTGAGCATCTTTCTTGGTAGAGGGTTCACTTTTAATTGATGAAGAGCCACTGATTACTAAATCTGTATCCTCTGACACTTCCCCGTATGCTTTGCAGTTATTGACAAGATATAACGCTTCCCTTGTAACCTGTTGAAATGTGCTACAGGCCTTCAAGTGAAGGTCCTTTTTCAAAGTTTCATTCCTAAGTCCTTCAACGAAGAGCACAGACAATCTCTCGTCCTGCGGTAATTCCCTCCTCGGGCACCTCTCAATATATTGCTTGAATCTCAAGGTTGCTTCCTTCACTTTTTCATTCTCCCTTTGTTTAAAAGCGTATATCTGCGATACAGTATTATGCTTTATACCCCATTTTGAGAATTCTTTCGCGAACTCGCGCAATACATGTTCAATATTCGGACAAGTTTCAGGGTTTAAAGGTTAAAACCATGTTAAGGCCGTCCCTTCCAAGGTTAGCCCGAATCCCTCGTATTGAGTATGGAAATCAGTGATCTGTTCTGCTCTTAAGACTTACTTGAAGAGCGATACATGGGCATATGGATCCCCCGATCCACTATACTTCTTCGGCATGCACTTCGCTGCTTGGGATGGCCTGATCCGTCTATGGTATGCCGTCAATCTCATTGCTCCCGTATCTCGACTTAATCGTTCTCCGGCATCATGGAGGTCGTAGGTTGCTCTTGTTGGCTCCCCTGCCCCAAATCTACTACTAGGAGGCAAATGTGATGGGGTGGCTGCAAATTTTTGACCTACAGCCATATGTGTAGAGATAGGGACTGCACTACCTCGATTCGTAGCCATTGATTCTCTGGAATGTAACGTTCCCATGGGGCTTGGCATCGAATAATGAGGTCGACTGAAAGAATCAGCTACATGAGTCCTCCCTCCACCTGTGGTCAACGGTTCTGGCACGACAGTTGTAGGTGCTGGTCTTAGTGGGGTTGGAGTGACATAATACTGATGAAGTGGTCCCCCAAAGTACGTATATCCTTCCAACTCTTTTTTATCGATTGTTGCATATCATCTTCCATACTTGTCGTATGCTACAATTTTCGTTTCCGCCCCCTCGGTGTAGGTGAAGACATAAAGTCTTTTTCGCTCAGTCATCTCTCTGACATAGGGTTCCTCGCATCTATAATAGAGATCTTGCTCTCCATTATTATACTTGTATAACCCCAAGTAGACATTATCCGTGTTGACTCTCAACGTTTCGTTTTCTCGCCTTAATCTCGCATTAGGTAAGCTCATTGTTGGTGCCTTTTCCTCATGTTCCTCGTCTATTCTGGCTTTTGTGCCCATCAATCCCCACTTGTCTACAATGTTAGGATTCAGGACTACCAAGTACATGATACCCTCGTCATCTAGGTACCTGTCTCTTCTATAGCTCATAGGCACTAAGTCCCTGAACTCACTTGGTCTATCTTCTATTTTCACACAGTAGCGGTCCATACCATCTTTGTATATCTTGGCACCTTGCTTGTTGTCATATTGATACTTGATGAACAATAGCTTTAATGTGGCCGAGGGGTCTGATGGTCCTGCTGCCATGTTTTCTCTTCTGTTTAGTTTTAATTGTCCCAAGTGTTCTGTGAAATACTCGGAAGATCTCTCTGAAGAAGTATCGGAGATGCCTTCTTCAAGGATCGGCTCTAATGCTCGTACTATCCCTTGATTTACACTCTCCTCCGTTGATACAACACTTGTTTGATCCGCTAAATTTAGGTGTCTGGTGTTGATTTGTTTTTCCGATCTAAAAAACATGAAGAAAGTGGGATTTACTGACTGAATCCAAACCTCTTACCTGGAGATGGAATGATCTTCCAATTCCTACGACTGCATGGATTGTTACTTGATCGGTCTCTGCAAATGAATACACTGGATGGCTATGAGATCACTGTATCATTCCAACTGTCAGCAGATTCAACACTTTCACAATGATCTCAACACAATTTTTCTTGCAGATTACTGACAGTATGTCCAATTTCAGTTTTGACAACTCCTGATATCTTAAATAGTCTAGGTCTATGAATAGGTCAAAAATGAGTTAGATCTGGGCCAGAGGTACACCGATCGCGATCGTAGTTCTAGGCCCAAATTAGATGAAACTTCACCAGCTTGTTCACTAGGCTATTTTAAGACTACCTGCTAGACACTTTTGTATTTGGATTCAAAAAAGTCAAGTTTTTACCATTTCTTGGTTGGAAGTGCCTGTTTTCCCAAATTTATCAATTTGACTTGATTTTGATGTTTGATTTGGGATTTGAGAGATACCTGGGGTTGTCCTGTGTACAGGCTATCCCTCTGTATGGTTCCCTCTCAATTTTGATGTGTTTTGGTCTACTGAAAGTCAATTTCTAAGCCAGTTTATCAATTTTTGACTTGGATCTGTATTCAGATGGTTTGACAGGTATTTTGAGGTTTCTGGCTCTAGGTCCTTTAGACTTTTATGTTTGTATGCACTTGGGGATCCCACATATGAAATATGGTCAAATTCTGGCACTTAGGTACACTGATCGCGATCGTAGTTCTGAGCCCAAATCAGACCAAATTTGGCATGCTTGTAGACACTGATGTTTTAAGGCTATCCCCAAAGTCTTTTTGCATTTGGATCACCAAAAGCCAAGATTTTTCACTTTCTAGGTTTGTCAGGCTAGTTTTACCCAAGTGGCTTGATTTCCTTGATTTTTGATGTTTTTGGGTGTGGTTGCTTTAGACAAACTTGTTTAGAATCTTATCAGGAAGGCACATGTCAAATCTTGTACAAATCTGACACTGAGGTACACCGATCGCGATCGTAGTACCTGGGTCAAATCTGATGAAATTTTGTCTACTCCCTCTAACAAGTGTTTCCTAGTGTTTTGTGCTACCACTTTGTGATTTGAATCAATATCAACCTTGTTTGGTCAGAATTTCAGAGTCTTATGGCTTTTTTGGCCAAAGTTATGGTTTTCTTGTTTCTCGACTCTAACTTTTGCCCCAAATCTGATTGGAATGTGATTTGCTTATCCTACTCCTAAGTACAGAACTGAAAAAATAGAAGGAAATGAATCAAACAAAACAAACACGTCGGATTTCCGGTGAGATTTCAGTACTCAATCGAATTAGAGAAATTGAAGAGAAAAAATGCTTTAACACACTCACTCACAGCTCCCTAAATCTCCTAAGAGAGGATCTAGCCGGTCCATTGGCTCTAGACTCCACCAAGCTCTAAACCCTTGTCTAGCAACCTAACTGAGGTGTAAAATGGATTTGTGGATTGATCTTTTTTAAGGAGTCTAAATGCGCACTCGGTCACTCATCACCTAAGGCGCATTCCCTGGCAACGATGCCAATGTTTGCGGGTCACTGCGACGGACCTCCATAGCATAGCTCTCAAGCATCAACATATTTATCAATACAGGGGAAGCGACTCGGATGAGGCATGGAAACTCACTAGGGTGTCATTCCTAATGAAGTGAACTCGAAGAGATGCAACTACTAACCCTACAAGCAAATCAAACGCATTACCGCCAAGTAATTTGCCTATGTCCTCCTCCATAGCTCTACAGTCATCACGCCCGTTTACCATGCAAATCATATCGGAATTGCACGAAACTTGAAGGGAAGCTACATGGGATTATCAGGAATATATCCTATCACTGTCACAGCATTCTGGAGAGGTACAAAGATCGCGATTGTTCGTCCCAAAGTCAGAAAAAAATGGCGACGAACAGATGATCCTAATGGGTCGTTTTAGGGTCCCTAAAGCCCCTCCTCGGGTCAAAACAACATAAAATATGCATAAAGACACTCAAAACAGCAATTTAAGGCCTCAAACTCGTAGTTAAAAACCTACACCGAATCTTGAATGATTACACTTGAATGGAAGAGCAAGGTGAGAGGAACACAATGCAATAAACAAATCTGAATTTGGATTACCGTAGCCACAATGGCAAAGATTACAAGTTTGAACAAGAAGGAGCTCTCAAATGTACGCTATCTTCTCAGTTTTCCATCAAAAAGATCATATTCAAACTTACAAAAATGACCTTTATAGATTAGGTCTTTAGAAATGGCTTGTCCGGCCAAAAGCTCCTAAACTTCTAACTGGATCTCTAATATACAATTTCTTCCATAAGAATAATCATAAATCCTTTGACAAATTCTCGGCTTAGAGATGCTTCCTTACAAAAGAATTTTACAATGGTTTCTCAGAAAAATGTGATCCTTCTCGGGAAACGGCCGCTTGTTGCTTCGTCCGCCAAACAATTTTCTTTTGAGTTCTTGGTATTTCTTCTTACGTGCCACTTTGGTCCATTTTGGTTTTTCATGTTTTGTTTCTTTTTTTGTCTTTTGAACTTGTTTCCTCAAGATCCTATCGGTTTCTTTTATTTTTGTGTCCTGAGTTTTGTGAATCGTCCTAAGATTTTGTCTTTTACACAATCTGAGCCCTTACAAGCATTAAGGAGTGTGTTTTTTCTTTCACTCTTAGCATCGGATTTTCTTTGGCCATGTTTAAGGTTCTCTTCTTCATATAGTGTTGTTGCCATCTAGGTTTTTGATTTGGAAAGTCATAAAACTTGACATCCACTATGGTTTCTTATTGGTCACTAGGGTTATCAGAGCACACATTGTCTGCATCATTATCTAATTCAAAGTGCTCTAGAGATTTGTAGAAGAACTCGTCCTCCTTTTTTTCATCGTTATTTATCGTTTTTTCTTCTCTCATTGTCTGCATCGTCATCAAATTCAAAGTGCTCTGTAGAGTCGTAGAAAAACTCTTCCTCCTTTTTTTCATCGTGCTTTATTTTTTTGGGTTCATGTGATTCTTGACACTCATCTCCTTCTTTAATTGCAGTGACCATCCTTGTCACATAACTTTGTCGTGGGACCGTCTTCAATGGCACACACATCCAAGATTGACAGAATATGTTCCCATTTCAAATGTTCTAGTGCCTCTTAGGAAAAAGGTTCTAGGATATATTCTTTGTCTTCTAAAGCCCTTTTTAGGATACATTCCTCTCGTCTTAAGCTACCACAATCTGAAGCTTTGCACATCCATAGCTATTTAGATTGACCTAACCATGCTGGAAGTTCAAATCCGGCTAATGTAGCTGAATCAAACTCTTCAACATGGGCTCTTGTCACATCCTTGTAACTATGGTCTTTTAAATTTATCCTGGTTGTGGTCTCCACATTTCTTAGGTAAATATGATCATAACCTCAATCTTGGACCATTTTTAATTGTCTCATGAATGGTCTTTTGAGTATGATGTTATAGTTGTTATTCTTGTCAACATCAACAATAGCAAATGTATGCTCATATTCAATTCTTCAAGAGGTGACAATTATTTTCTCTAGAAGTCCTAGGGCTTTCTCCATATATCCATCTGCGAGCTATAGTTTCATTCTGGTTTTTGTCAAAGCAGGCTTTCCACATTTTTTTCATGTTCTCTTGTAACAATGGCTACCTTAGCTCCACAACAAGAATTTCCATGGTGATGACTCCTTGAAATTCCATAGGAAGAGTCGTGTTGCCATCTTCTCCTTCACAATATTCCCTGACCTTGTTTAATAATGGTATCCACCTAGTGTTTAGGTGAGGGTTATCAAGTTCTTGGATTCCCTCTTGAATTCGTGATAAAGTGTCCTTCACACCAAACTTTTCTAGACAACCTCCTACTATTGTCCACATGTTTGATTGTATTCTTAATAGCTCAGCTAATGTTATTGTACACGTTATCGGTGTTGAAAAAATGTCTATTAGACCCTTAGAGTTAATGAATTTTTTAGAAGAGACTCTCTGTGATGGAACTACAATGGCATCTGAGTTGGCGTCATGCTCTCCCATATAGGACAATAGCATTCCTAGTGAATGGGGTCACCTCTCTATTGATAGAACGGATCCTTGGTATCCCCCATACAATTGCATCTCTAGATACATATGAGGTCTTGCCTCAAATTCCTCTATCAATGGAAGAAACACTCCTCTCCCATCATTGGTCTCTCTCTTCCCATAATAGTTCTTATTTACCCATTTTTGGAGGTGGCATGGTCTGATCCTATGGTGATCTAAAAACCTAAGCATAGGGTCTCCCAATATTCCTCTATGATCTCTTTCTAGTCTCAAGCAATGCAAGGGTTCATCCCCTAGAGGTTTTTTTAATCCATAATTCTTGGTTGGTCTCACGGGTGGTTGTTCCTCTCTTTGAATCCTTTCTCTTTGCTCTTGTTCTCGGTGTGGGCCTCCTGTGCCATCCTGATTTTGCGTTCTCATCCTACTCTCATCTTGGTAATGCTAGTGGGTGGTATCGGTGGTGCCCTTAGCCATGCCATAGTCTGATAACCACCTCTATTTGCTTTTTGTTTTGCTATTGCATATTGTTGGAGCCATTCTTGCAATGATGGCGGTGTTGTTTGTTGACCTTGAGGGTTGGGCATTGACTGTTTATTTACTTGTGACATGGTGTCATAATCATTTGCAAAGGGATTTTTGGACTTGCTAAAGGTTTGTATGGGCCTTAGCTTCTCTTCAAAAGCATGCATCAGAATTTTTGTGGTTATCAATCTTTCTACATCCCTAGGAAGGATTGGTTCATATTCGCATCCATACTTGTCAATATACATTATGTGACTCCCTTTGTTTGAGCCGTACACGTACAAGTATAGAATCTTTTCCATGCTTAGCTCTAGTGCATAGGGTGTCAACCATCTTAAATATGACTTGGTCCTACTGTTCGTGTACTCATAGATTCCTATGTCCCCTTGGGTTGTTGGAACTTCCACTACCTTCTTGTCAAATACCTTGATGGAATTAGGGAGATATACTCTGGGCGGCATGTATTCCATCTTTGAAATTGTCTTCCCTTTTGCAATATTGTCCCCATATTTCTTGTACTTTTTTGGATATCTAACAACGAGGTAATGGATTCCTTCATCATCTCAGAACCTATTTCCGTCATCGTATACTTGAACTATTTCCACTCCTACGGCTAGCTTTTCTTCAATACATACACTTTTACGCCCTCTTGCATCAGCGTATACCAAGGCTCCATGGGCATTCAATTCTTCTAAAAGGATGGTCGTATACCTTGGTGCTTGATACATACTCCTTGAGGTGATTCATTCTTCAACTTGAATTGATTGATGAGTTATGATGTTTTGTGCCATGTGACATAAAGAGATTGGTCCAAAGAGGTGTCAGTTTCACTACCCTCTTCTATGATTAGATTCTATTATTTGAGCGAGGGGACCTATCCCTGCTTGATTCACACTCTCATCTATTGACACTAAGCTAGTTTAGTCTATACCTGATCTATGATCTCTCTAAAGAAACGTGCCCGATCTTAAATACATCAAATTACCTCAACTTCAACAATCAATTCAATGATCCAAACCTTATACCTTACAATTCTATTTGTGATCTCCCATGGTTGTTGCCTTGCTGTTTGGTAAGCTAGATATCTGTATACACAAAATCCAACACTTTTCCTCTTAGCTTTTGAGTGCTCAGTCCAAATTCCCTTTCATAATCTTCACTAAAATTTACAAAACTTTTAAAAAAATCTAAAACTCAAGTCAAAATTTGAAAAGTCAAGCTCTAACTTTCAGAGGATGTTTGAGAGGGATTCTGGAGTCTATTTAACTCAACCAAGGTATTTCTGGAAACCTTACAGGTTGGTCTATATGCTGGTATGGTCAAAAGCTAAATCTGAGCCTGATGGTAGTGACCGTGATAGCTCCCACTAGCAATATTTTTTCAACCTAATCACTTCTTGATGTTTGACCATTGTGGTGAGTCCATACACACCTTGTATGAAGTTTTTTGATTCATGTTGATGTCTGGTTGGCCCAATTATTAGAAAATGGCTTTAGATTTCAGCTTTTGGTTGATCTTGGTGTCTTTTACTTGTCCAAATGATTCCAGGAAGGTATATCCATGATCCTTGCACTAATAGGAATCTATTGGAACCAATCAGGCCCCAAACTACCACAGATGGCATAGCAAGCGGTTGGTGCCCCTGGTGTGCTTTGTGAGTTTTGACATTTCTTGTAGCTTCCCTATTTGGTATGGAGTCTGTAGCAGTCCTAAAATTCCAAGGTTTGACTTGTCAAAAGGCACTTTTTCTCTCCAAGTCTGGTCAATTAGGCACTTTTGGTTGAATTCACCCAATTTCTAAACCTTTTTGGCGTGTGGAAAGTGGATTTGGCAAGTACAGGGTTTGAGGATCTCAATGATTTGCTCTGGAGATGAAAATTCTCCGGGTGGATGCAACTGTGGTAGCTGCCACTGGTACCTATTTTTTGTCCAGTCGATTCATGTAGGTTACTTACCTCTAGGGCTTGAAAGAGAGAATTATTAAAAAAATGTGGAAGACTAGGATATCTAGCTTCTCAATAAGTACAAAAAGAAGTTCTAATAAGATCGAATTTTACCCAAATTTATGAATTACATTGCCAACTTAGGAAAAAAAATGAATAACTAAGTGGATTATTTTTTTGTTTGACGCGTCAGATCTAGCGTAAACTGGTCCTTTACTTCTATAGTATCCAAGCGTGCTTGTAGCTAGGGATTTATGAGTGGCAAGTAAGACTAGTAGCAATAGGCTTGTACAATAACAACAGAAGTAGAGGTAGAGGATGAGGTGCAAGGCAAGGAGGTGGATGTGGTCATGGAAATAAGAATCAAGGCAATCATGCCATAGTTGACAATCAAAGGAAGAACAGAAGTGGTAGAGGAAATTTCTAAGGTAGGGGGTTAAAGAGTTCATGGAAGCTTTTGCAGAGCGAATGACATGACTAGCCATGGCGAATGGTTTGGAACATCCAAACTTTGGATAGTCTTGGTTATGTTGAGACCAGGGATGGTACAATATAATCGATATCACATACATTAAATGTGCCATTTTCATTGATACATGGAAAAGTGGAGCATTTGATTGATGTATAGCATGTGCCCAACATTATAAAGAACTTGGCTGTTGGGAAAATGGTTAAGCAGAGTTTATAGCTCATGTTCAATTTTGATGGCCTCTATGTAAAAGGATACAAGAAACAAGGAAGGTTCATCACACAAGGCAAACATGTGGGTATAATGTGCACTCTTGATGTAATTTATTAGAGTTGAAAGCTACCATGTTTGCAGAAGGGTCAAGAGTTGCTGCATATTTAGACATTTCATGTAAGTGTATTGGACATGCATATGTGCAAAGGCTAAAACCTATGCAAAGTCAAGAGAAAGTGACATATTTTACAGTGTTAAGATTGTTGAAATTCATAAGTTTGTGATGATTATCAGTTCAAATATGAGGCAAAAGCATCATTTCCTTACGACAAGCAAAAAAATATTGGAGATAGAGCATTTTAGTGTGTGGGGTACTGCAAAAAGTGCATCTATGGGTGGATGCAGGTTTTATGTTACCTTCATTGATGACCATACAAGGAAGGTTTGGGTGTACTTCATGAAGGATAAAAGTGAGGTGTTACTCACTTCCATAATTTCTGGGATGAAAGACAAAGAGGGAAATTTGTATACTACTTGAGGCTGGATGGAGGGGGAGAGTACTTCTCCAATGAGTTTAACAATTTTTTGAGAAAGCATAGGATTCATAGGAAGTTTCATGCAGGTATACTCCATATAAAAATGGCATTGTTGAGTAGAAGATCATCCCAAAAAGTTTCAAGAACAATGATGAGTGAGAAAAATATTCCTCATTGTTATTAGGTCAAGGTAGTTTTTACACATATCTACATTATGAATAGGACACCCATTGCTGTTGGACATAATATGACACCCAAAGATAATTTTACTGGTAGCAAACTTGATTTTGGGGCATCTTAAAGTGTTTGGATGTATTGCTTATGTTCATGTTCTAGATGAGTTGCGTACTAGGCTGAACTCAAAAGTTGAAAAATGTGTGTTCATTTGTTTCTACCTTGAGCAAAAGGGTTATAAAAGAAAATTTGAGCACGATTGGTTGTCATATGGGTGATGCGGATCAATCCTTTTATGTGTGGGAGAGTGAAGTAGGTATTGTGCTTATATGCATCTATGTTGATTCTTTATGGAAAGCATGAAGCTGAAGTTGGTCATATGAAGAGCATTTTGAAGTAAGAGTTCGACATGAAAGATTTGGGAGAGCTATGCTATTTCTTGGGCATTAGAATAATACACAGAGAAGAGGGAATACGGCTGTCACAGAGGCAATATGCATTGGATATTCCCTCAAATTATGGTATGTTTGATTGTAGGCCTATTTCTATGTCCTTGGATTATAATTTGAAGGTGTGAGATAATGTTGTTGATGCACATGAGAATACAACCATATAGCCTAAACTACTTGAAAATCTCATGACCAAATTTGAGTCACATGGTTGGTCTTGGCAGTCAATTTATGTAGCTTCCCCAAAGACACACTTTGATCTGATGAGGTTCCCATTACACTATATGAGTGCTACCTTGGATTATGAACTTTTCTCTAAGGCTAGCATGGAGGTGTAGCTCTATATGTACATAAATGTAGATTGAGTAGATAAGATTTAGTCCTCACTTCAGAGTGATGCTAACACATGGAGAAGAAACAAGAAGCAACCCATGGTTACTTTGTCAAGTACACAGGGTGGTACAGTGGAAGCATGGCTGGAGATGCTACTTAAAGAGTTGAAAATATAGGCTCAAAGACCGGTTATCATCTACTGTGACAATCTTAGTAACATATAGTTGGTGAAAATCCTAGTGTTACACACAAGGACAAAGAACATTGAGGTGCTCTACCACTTTATCAGAGTTAGATTCTTGGCTAGCGACATAGACCTTAGGTACATGAGGATAGATGAGCATGTTGCAAACATCTATATGAAGACCTTGGGATTAGGGAAGTTGAGGAAAAATTTCAAGATATGATTGGAGTGTGAGAGATGGCATTGAGCTTGAGGGGGAGTGTTGAGATATTAAGATCAACACATGCTACACCTAGGGATGACTTCTCTCTTACATCATTTATCACTGGTATCAGATAGTGGACACAAGGATCATTGCCAATGGTACTACAGGTGGACTTCACCGCTTGGCCTACCTACCAAGAGTGGTGGCCACTTGTTTTTCCAGGTCACTCACTAGCTGTTTATGTTGATCATTTGACATAGTTCATATTATGTTATTATTTTCAATTATGTTGTGTAGACCTTACGATCATTATGTGTATTGAAGAGGAATAATAAATGACAAAAAAACTAGTATAAGTAGAGTTCACTAACATTCCAAAATTATGGGTAAAGTATGAATAATATTGCCAACATTTACACAGCTTTCAAGAGCAAAATTAGATGCAATTGATGTATTATCACTCTAATCAGATTACTAGTACTAACCACATAAGTTCATATGTTTTATGTAGTGAAGAAAACCCTTCATTTATCTACTTTCAATGATAATTCAATCCACAACAGTCTATTCAGTCAACACTTCAATATGGTTGGCATAGGAGCTACAAATTGAAGAGCATTGATCAAGTGGGGTTGCATCTCAATTTAAAGGAAGATGGCATTTCTATTTTGTGTCCGGATACAAAGTCACCAAATGCATGACTATTAACCACCATTTATTTAAGTTTGGACATGGTAAGGGTGAATTCTTGCTTATGGGTGGCTCAAAGAGGATGGAGTTGATTTTGTTCAATTTCTTAAAATACAGCACGTGAGAGGTTTTCAAGAAATGGAATGTGAATGGAAGTTACTCTGAATAGAGTCTTTTGAAAGGTCAAGCTTAATGGTGTCTCAAGGGATTGACCATGTAAAACTTAATGTACCATGTAAGTGCAGTGAAGGGGGTTTCCGAAAAACTAGAAAAGCTTCAAGTTCGGGGTAGGCCCCCAACAATTTAACCTCCTAAACATATAATTGGGGGGGGGGGGGGGGGGGGGGGTATAAGGGATAGAATCTTTTGAGAGGTCAAGCTTGATGGTGTGGGAAGCATGTCTAGCCTCACCGTCCTATCTTATTGCAATATTAGCGAGAACCATGATTAAATTGTCAATCCATGGGACGAAGCTGACTCGACTAGTGCATAGAGGCTACAAGAGGTTGTCAATCTCTCGGAAAACAACTAACAACTCGCATCTAACTCAAGCTACACTCAAGTGACTAAAATCACCAAAAGCCAATCGCTCATCGGCAAACAAATCACATCCGTTACAGCATCAAATGACATCCAAACGTAAAAAAACTTCTAGGACATGTTTATAAGACCTAAGTACACATGCTTATGGTCTCAAACCCCACTTTAAGTCAAGTTCCAAAATCGCGATTATTAACAACAGTGGATTTTTGACCTAGTTGTTTTCGACCCAGAATGCATCTAAATGCTTAGCAATGATGCCCCAATACCCAGCATATGCTTAGTTTTTTATTTGAAAGTGTAAATTCCTAGTTATGATGAGATTAGGCGGTGGGTCGACGACGTCAAAAGCTACAAAATGCTGTGAACTACTTACGTCAATGCGTAGAGCTTTTACCTATGGTTGAAATGCAACAAACACGACTGCAATTGACAACCAAGGAGGGAGTAGGAAGCGCGAGAAGGAGAAGAGTGAGCGCCATTAGCTCACGTTGTGTATTTTATTATCCAAAAACTTATAAAAAACTTACAAAAATTGGCTGTTATACCTTAGCCAAGGTTTTTGGTGGTCAAAACTAATAATCTGGGAGTTCTATCAAAGATACGTAATGACAGGCTGATACAATCTGGAAGCTTGTAGCCCCGGCTCATTAATTACAGAGTTTATCCGAGAAAATAGGAGTTACAATATTCTCGATTTGTTCTTCAGCTCCATTGCTGAGTAGCCTACAAAACTTGAGGCTAGATTGCTGATCAATGGTGCAAATATCTTCGTTTGCCAAGTGAAGAATCCCGACGTGTGGAACGCTTCCTCAAATGCCAACATATTGTGTGAAGGTAAAAACATGCTGGCATAGAAGCCATAGAGGACTTCTTCGGAAGGCTGGCCACCACTGAGATCATAGCACAAACCTTTATTTCCCTCGAGGAATAACATCCACAGGGTGCTTGCTTGCTTTGGCTCATGAAAAACTTCAATACAGGTGATCAACATTCGGTATATTTTATATAACATTGCACAAGAGAGATCCGCTAGACTTTTGAAGAAAGACATGGCGCCCGTTAGGGTTTTCACCATGTATTCCTCTGTGGCCGGTCCCTTTTCTGGAGCTGGCATTCTCGGGTAGTTCAGCTAGGTTGGCCGCTTCTTCGGCAGTGCCTCATGCGCTTGCCAAGTCCTTACTCTTGGTACACGACAGAAGGTCGGATCTCTGTGCAGGGCCGCAGGTGCTCTCGTGAACAAAATTAAGTACCTTGGGTTTTTGTTCAGCTAGATCAACCTCCACTTCGGGTGGTCTTTATCTGCGCCATCTATTTGCATGTTTGTATAAAGCCTTTCTTTAACCTGTAGTAACTCCACTTTTATGAGAGGGTATGGCAGGGACTGCTGTTGCCATTGAGGATTGATTTGATTGGGAGTGAGTTGAGTGACGTTGACGGAATAAAGGACTCTCAACTCCCAATCCATCACTGCCTTCCACTGCTCATCCACCTCTTGTGCGATCCTTTCTTTCAGTGCATCTTCTTCAGGTTTTGAGAGATGGACCATGGGCACTGTGTCTGCATCTGTAATGTTTACCTGGAAATCATCCTCACCACTCAGCTCTGCTGTGGACTGTGTCTCGAGTTCAGCAAATGACATTGAGGGTGTATCTATTTGTGGCTGATCTGAAGTGCCTATCTCTTCCTACGTTTCTGGATTTCCTTCTCTCAGAAGTTGGTTAACTCTTTTAAGCTCAGCTATTTCCTTTAGCAACTCTTCTTCTCTCTAGACCCGCATCAAGACCAGGTCCCTGCACTGAGATTTCTCCAGCTTTAACTCCAGCTCGAGGTCTTTGTTCTTTTTCTCTAACGCCTTGTACACTTCATTTATCCCTTTGATCGAGGCTACGGCTGGATTTTCACGTATTTGGTGCAAGAAAATTGCCTGATCATTTATTCTTTGTTTGGAGTATTGTAAAGAAGCGTTTGTGACATCCAACTGCACTTGAATTTTTTGAGCTGACAGGGTTTTCGTAGAAGTTCATTTGTAACTTCTGTTAGCTGTTCATCTTTGGCTTTACATGCATCTAATAACTTTGTAAGCAGACCACCTAACTCTTCCATCTCCTTCTGCTATCTATCTCTGGCTAGCTGATGTTGTTCAGCTTCAGCTTTCATTTCTTGCACTTGCCTCTAAAGACGGTGATGACGTTCATTCTGTTTTTTAACTCTCCTTGGAGAGCATCAATCACCATCTCTAACTCCTTGGCCTTTGTGCTACGCCAAGTGTTGTTGATCCTCTCTGCAAGGCCGCAAGTGGAAATGAGGTGGTTTTAGCCTACCTTGGATATCTATACCTGGACTTCCTGAACCAAGTTTCCCTAGATCCCCCTGTTAGTCCTACTAGGCCGTGAAATCTATGTTAGACTCAAAAATTTCCCTGATCGGATTCCTGTAGCTCATTCTGCAAGAATTTTGCAAAAGTAGGCTTGGCCGCCTAATTTAAGCTTCCCGCTTTCATCTTTTGATTTCACTCAAAATTTTTGTGCTTGTCCACCTTGTATTTCTAATCACCATCGTGTCTTCCGTTTTTCCATATGAGATTCCTTGCTATTTATTATTATTTTTTGACGTGTTTATTGAAAAAATCAAAGAAAATAGCAAAATGCTCTAAAAAGGTAAAGTGAAAATCCAATAATTAAGAAAATCCATTGAAAAACACAACTTTATTATTTTTTGTTAGATTTTTCTATTTTTAAGTCTCATTATCAATAAAAATGATGAAAAATACCCAAAAAGGACTATTTTTTAATGATTTTTTGATAGTATATACACTATTTACACTCATCAGGAAGTTATTATCAATGTATTTTCCCTTGATGATGAATTATAAGGGCATTATTAGGTAATTTTGCAAAAAATCACACATTAACATCGAACTTTTTCCTCCCTCTTCAAACATTGCCCTCAATTACTTAGTACTTAGTGCCCTTCCACCCTCCTAGATGGCGTACTCTGGGACGATTGTGTGCATGGGTTCAACAATCGTGTCTATGCATAGCCATGGTTGGCTCTACCATGATTTGAAGATCAATGCAATTCAAACCATTATGTTATGCAAGAGCTGGGTCTTGAGTAATTAACTCAAGGGTTTTTGATGTCGAGGTTTGCTGTTGATGTCTTCCAAAGAGCAAATCTTGTAGCTTGGTGCTCTCTATTTGATTGTACCATCAGGATGCTTCAGCACGATGATTGCTTGAGCTGTTGGTAGCATTTTTTACTGTTGTCGAGCTTTTTCTCGCCATTGGTAGCTTGGTTTGCTTGTTGTTGTATGGTGTGGTGGAGTTTTTTGAGACTTAACTCGCCATTGCTTGATTGGTTTTACGATTTGTGGAGAAGATAAGTGCTGCTTTTTCTTTCAAACCAATTTCATGCTAGGTTCCTTGCTCGGAGATGCTCGTCTCTGTGTTTCTACCCTTGGAACCTTCTTTTGTTTTGTCGGTGAAGTTTTAAGCACCCAGATTTGAATCGGTTTATCCTTAAGCTGTGCTTTTGGTACCCAAAATTTACCTGACTCCTTGCATGCTACTTGTAGCATTTTCTTGTCGAGGGGATGGAGAATATTTCTTACTTCGTGGTTTGGTCTGCTGTTTTCTTCCTTTCCATTCCTCTTTGCTTGGTGCAATTGGAATAATGAGTTGCCCCGCCTTTAGGTGAGAGCTTTAGCTGATTTGTATCCCAATCTGGTACTACCTTGTATGTCCGCATCCAGGGAATTCCAAGAATCATCGTCTCATTCATGTGTTCATCTGGTAAGCATAAAAACTGATGAGGACATGAACATCCATGTACTATAACGTTCAGGTTGACTACTCCCAATGTTGGGGTTGGGTTCTTGTTGCATCCTTTGATTGTCGCTATTCGTGCTGTCAATGATTGACTTGTTGCCTTCTTGTACGTGGAATAACTGACTGCATTTACTCTAGCTCCTGTGTCGACCAAAGCATTGGTGCTATGATTGTTGAGTTGTACTTTGATGTGCAAGTTCATTCCGTCTAACCAGTCATCATCTATTGAAACTGCATCTTTAGGTAATTCCCATTGTCGGTCATCTATTTCCAGAGTGTTAATGGGAATTGGTATCTGTTGATTCTTGAGAGTAGCTTTTCATTTGAGTACCCAAAGTCGAGCTTCCTCTTGGGCTTCATCAATAACCTGCTGCTGTCGTTTAATCTTTGCTTGGCTGCATGCATTCTTTCTAGCAATTCATTGGTTAGCGAAAAATTGTATTTCTTTAAACGACATCTACTAATCCAATTAGCCATTGGTTCACCATCTAGGGTGGACAATTTTATAGCTCCACTTGGAGATACATCTTCAATGATAAATGGTTCGTTTCCCTTTTCCTTAAACTTGGGAATGTGTTGCTTAAGGGAATAGACTAAAACTAAGTCCCCTTTCTTGAATATTTTTGTGATTAAGTGGGAATCAAAAAACTGTTTTTGTTTTTTCTTTTGTGCATAGATGTGAGCTATAGCAGGCAACCTTTGCTCATCTAGCTTTTCCAAATCTTCAAGTCTTTCTGACAATTCATGTCCAGTCCACTCGATTCTATGCTACCCTTAATGTCGGCAATAGAACTTCTATTGACAGTATGGCATCAAGACCATAAACAGGTTAAAGGGTCATTAGAAAATTTCGGAGGTCATTTGGAGGGCCTTCTAAGAAAATGTATTTTTTACACTCTCTCTCTAGAAAAAATGGCAAATAAAAGAGCTGGGTCTTTCATAGTAAAAGTTCAAAAAGTGTACTTTAAGTAGATTCCTTACTCTTCTGAACATTCGTTCGTAGTGATTGAGGGATAATCCTCTTTTCAGTTGCATTGAATGAACCTCGTCAATATGGAGGGAATGAGGCTAACATGGAGGGACGAATCCGCAGCCGCTATTCACTTTCCATTAAACCTGCACATTTGGCACTTTCCATTAAACCTGCACATTTGGCTAATGGCGCACTCCTCAAATGGCACAAATGTTACCCAGAAACGAGCCAAATATCACCTTCACATTGATTTGGACAATGAGTACCAACCATTGATTAAGCGCAGTAAAACAAACACACATATACCTCCCGCTTTCATAGACACGCTCAGAGCTCAAGGAGCTAAACACATAGATATTTGGACGAGAGGCTCTCTCTACCCTAAGAATCCAATGACTAATGCGTCTCCACCGTTTGTCAATCCTACAAGCTTATTGACCTTTGCTGGTGATGGAGAAAAGGGCCTTCTGGGTTATTGTAAATCACTTACAAGAGAAGCTGAAACTTACAAGAGCATTCTCCAAGCTCAACAATGTGAGATTGTTCGCCTTTCACATTTACATTCTACAGATCAGGTTACCATTTTGCAACATAAAACAGAGGTACAAGAACTGAAAGGAAAGGTGCGAAGTTGTCAAATGAAGGACACCATCTTGGGTGGTCGTATCCGAAAGAAGAAATTGCGCAATCTTGAAACATTGCAGGTTGCATCAGGAGGTCTCAAGAAAAGAATCCGAGCATTAAGGTGATGCTTCTTGGTTGGCTACATTGTCTTAGTTAAGTAATCTTTTTGTTTTTTTCTTGTTATGCATTGTTTTCATGTGCCTAAATAGTGTTAGTGAAGCAAATTTTCTGTTATTTACTTATGCATTGTCTTCATGTAGAGATTCAATCTATCCTGACAAGGAAAACATTGACCCCAAAGCCAATATAGGAAAGCGATTGAAGCCACTTATAAGTAGAAGCCTGGAAGCAGATATAGTACATGACAAGAAGTTTAAGGTCCTACAACGAAATGTAGTGGACCGCTTTATTTCAGAGAACTCAGTGCCTGCAAAAGAGATACAAGGCACACTTGATTCACTTGGTGTAAGCAAAAGAGGATATTCGGCTATCCAAAAGTCTGTCTCATCCATCTTTGTTAGGAAGGGTATAAAATCCAAACTTCTACCATCAGCCTCAAGTGTTTGGAAAGAGAGGCTTCAGCTTAACGAGGCACAGGGAGACTATCTTGGACAGCCCTTTCATATTAAAGCAACTTACAGTGGCCATGGAGCAAACATGGCATATGATGAGTTCAACAATATTTTTATGGACCTGCGGATATTACAGAAGAGAATGGTGGAGTTTTACAACATCACATTTGAAGAGTCATGTGGGGTATTACATTTTGTGTTAAAACTGGATGAGTGTGAGCTTGTTAAAGAGAAAAAGCTAGAGCGTGTTACTATTACTTTAATGAATAGAGCCCTCTCAAAGTGTCCCAGTGATGATCCTTTATATTTTAGTGTTCAATCAGAATCTAACATATGGTGGCTTGGTGCGTTTGAGGTAAGCGAGATTCTCAAGTAAGCTCAAATGTTCAGATCTACTTAAGTCTCATTTATTTTGTGTTGCAGGTAAAGAAAGAAGATCATGAGATTCTATATTGGGTGTTCCATCGAACTGATATTCCGGAGGTGATTGATTGACAGACTAACCAGGGAGAGGTACTACGTCTAGATGGAAGGAGAGACTTTCAAGTTCAGTGGCATCTTGCAGGTGACCTCAAAACATTAAAGTGCATGTATAATTGTGGAATGGGTGCAATGGCAAAGTCACCGTGTTTGTTCTGCATGGAGCCTGCAAAGGTCATGGACCCAAAGTGGTGGAGAAAAGCTCCAACACGTCACATTGAGGATCCTGCTTTTCGACCGGTTTTGAAAATACCACTTGTGAATGTCCACATTTGTACAATGCATGCCCTTTGTAGAATTGTGGAGAAATTGGTCTACTTATACATCGGGTTTGCTTGGAAGATTAAGAACTCCGCAGAACGACCAGTAGCCCTGCAGTGCTTAGAAATGGTACTGTCGGATATGGGGCTTCATGGTGGCAATGTGAAAATCCAGCGGGATGAAAAGAGATCAACTGCTGAGAAGGATGTCCCATGCAAACCATCCATCGGTGGAGTGAAGGCACGGAGGTTTTTATCTAAGCCCCAAGGTACAAGAGATCCAAATCTAACAAAACATGGAAAAATATATAACACATCTTATGTTAGCAAGGTAGAGTATCAGAGCTGGAAAAAGCTACATATTGCAGTCAAGGACCACGAACCAACTACTCGTAACGCGAAGGCTGAGGTTTGGCGATCAATAGACATCCTATTTTTGATGTGCGACAAAGATGACTGGTCACAAGGTGATATGAACAAGTTCAAGGAAAATCTCAACCTTCTGAAAAAATCATTCAAGACAGCATGGACAGACACCCAGATTACTCACTACATGGTATTATCATGTATTTCTTTCTCTCTTATGTGCCAATATGTGACTGTAAAACATTCTAACTAATCTGTTTTCATATCCAGCACATCATCTTCAATCATTTGCCATATTTTATACAAAAGTATGGGAACCCGGCAATATGGAATACCCAAGGGATGGAAAAGTCTCATTACATGGCGAGAAATGCTTATTTCAGGCACACACGACATGGTGGCTCTCGAATCAAGGCTAACAGTTTGAGAGAACTATTTGAATGGTTCTATCGTAGAATCATTCATCGAATGCAGGCAAAAGAAGTCTTGGAAAATTCAGCAACAGCACAAGCCATCAGACATTTACAACAACAAAAAGTTAAAAGATCAATGGCATACAACAACTCCGGAGCTCATGAAAGTCAACGAAGGTGGAGAGAGACAATGGTGTATGTGAATCACAAGTGGAGAAAGATACTCTGAGTGGATAACATTGTACAAAATTTATGTAATACATGATCTTATACAATTGCTACTTGAAGTGTATCAAGATTTTGAAGGTTCAATTTTGTTTTTTGGCACGTCACCCTTGTAACGAATCATGAGATGTTTTCCATACTCTAAAAGTTCATCTGGGTTTTGTCTACCAAGAGCTAGTGCCATTGCTGTGTAGGTGTAGTAATACGCTGCCCGACCACCTGTATAGCCTGGGCAGTAACCAAAACAATCTCTAGCAAACACTTTGTCCACAAGAATGACTTTATCTGCACTTTTGGGCAGCACCGGTCCACCCAAGAAGCGTGATAGTGTCTTGAATGTGTAAGTTGCTATTGAACCCTCTTGTGACATGGAATTGTGAAAAACTACTATCGACGACTCGCAAAGCTTTGAAAGGTATTGTGCTAGGGCCGCATCACTTCCTCGATACTCTCTTGTCCGGCGCCGAAGGAAGTCATCCTTGTCAGCAATCCAAGACTGCACATACCATGTCAGAAGTGACACAAAGAGAGAGAGAGAGAGAGAGAGAGAGAGAAAGAGGTTTTCTTGCCACAGGTCTACAGATGTAGTTGACCCCTGACCTGAATGGTTAAACCAATCCTCCACTTCTTTGTTACTTTTCGATGGTCTTAGGCTTTGTCTTATTGCTTGGAAGGTGGCTTCATCAGGTAGTGTCTCCTTGTATTTTTCAGCTTTCTCAAAGCATCTTCGAAGGCATTCCATTGGATTGCTGGATGTTTCCATTGCCTCATCATCACTACTATCCTCTGAAACAAATCCACTCCTCTCCTCTTGGACTCTGGAAATAATAGCCAAGGAGAAATCCTCCCTTAAATAAAAGACACTTTGCACATCATGTAAGAAGATATAGGTCCTGTCTCCAATCCTGAAGTCAGGCACAACAGGCAACATCATCTGAGCATGCTTCTCAGTGAAGTTATTGACATCCAATGGAAGTTTGATTTCTGTGGTTTTCACAGAGAGCATCTTACTTCTTTGTACTTCAATTTCCTCAACCTCAAGGTCGACTGTGTCTTCAACCTCCTCGACTTCTTGCATATGAGTTGTCTCCTCGCATTCTTCATCTGGTGCTGCATCCTGCTCCTCTAACACCTCATCAGGATTCTGCATGAGGAATCCAAACAGGCTGTTCAGGTAAATCATAAAGCCAAAGGCTTCCTAAATGAGTTTGCATTCTTTTTTATGCAAAGGGCAGGCTGAATGTCGGCAAGAAGGTGGTAATTCCCTATACTTCTTCAGTCCCTGTCCCTTTCCACCACAGTCATTTAAATGCACAAGAGTCATAGTAGGCAGAAGAACCCTTCCTACCTGCACCATCACTTCAAACTTATCTCTGTAGGACTGCAAGAAATTACTGTGCTGAGCTAACAGGTCTTCAATGTCAAACTTTGGATTAAACATAGAATGAACTAGATCAAACTTGTCCCCAGCACCACAAGATGCTGCAAAATCAAACAGCCTCTCATCAGTTGCAGCTGGGTCTTCCAGAGAAGACACATCCTCTTTGTCTTTACATTTAGTTGCACAGGGACTTCCTTTTAGCACATCTGTATCATCTGAGAAGTCTATATTCCTCTTTCTTGTATTTTTCTTCAGAAGTACTGTAGAGGGCACCACAGCCTTGTAGGGTGAGGGATCCTCTTGCCCTGGTAACCTCTCTGATTGATCTTCACCAATTGGCTTTTCTTCAGATATGTCCTGACAAAAGTCAACAGTTCTTTTGGCAGATACATTAAGCAACTGAGCCTGCAAGGGTTGAAATCCTGGCACAAGCTCTGGATCAGGTTTCAGCCTCTTCTGCCTACTGGACCTTAATCCTATTCATCAGGAAACATGACAAGTCAAAACTATCAGGCAACATGACAACTCTGCCAAAACCAAAACCATCATGATCTCTCTCTCTCTCTCTCTCTCTCTCTCTCTCTCTCTCTCTCTCTCTCTCTCTCTCTCTCTCTCTCTCTCTCTCTCTCTCTCTCTCTCTCTCTCTCTCTCTCTTTGTATTTTTCTATTTGTACTAAAGGCGCGCAAGGACGGAAAAGTGCTTTTTGCAACTCTCTTCGCGCACCTTAAGTGCAATTGAGGGAGAGTCATAACTATACTATAGGCGCGCGGAGAGAGCTGGAGCCAGTGTTTGGTTGGCTATGCGCGCCATTAGTAACGTGTACAGAGAGGGGAGGGAGAGAGACAATTTGTATATATCTGTGTGTGTGTCTGTGTGTATGTGTGTCTGTGTCTCTGTCTATGGAAGTATGTGTATTGAGGTGTGTGTGTTGAACAACAGTCTGGGTTTTTCTTTGTTTAGACACACACACACACACACACACACACACACAATTTGTACCAACTGTTGGAAATACAGAGAGAAAGAGTGAGAGATCACCTTTTGTTGGTGGGGTTTGCAGGAACTCCAAGGGAGGTGTCTCCTCCATTGCTTTTTTGTGTGTCAAACTGACTCTGTCTCTCTCCCTCCCTCTCTCTCTCTCTGAGAGTAAGGAGTCCCTCTCTCTATCTCTCTCTCAATCTGTGTCTCTCCCTCTCTCTATCTCTCTCACAATCTGTTCTCTCTTTCTCTCTCTCTATCTCTCTAGCACTCTCTCTCTCTCTCTCTCTCTCTCTCTCTCTCTCTCTCTCTCTCTCTCTCTCTCTCTCTCTCTCTCTCTCTCTATTGTTCTCTCTCTTTCTCTCTCTCAAAATCACACTTATAACGGATACACACGGCGGCGCCCCACGTGTCACTATAAATTAGAGTATATTTGCATGTTGTCACACGTGTGGTCATTATTGGGACCGTTTACTTTTGTACATCATATAAAGAGGTCAAGAGAGAGAAAAACCACACCTCGTGAAAGAGAGTGAGTGAAAGAGAGAGAGAGAGAGAGAGAGAGAGAGAGAGAGAGAGAGAGTGCAAGAGCCGTCGTCTGCGTCTCCGACAGCAAGCCGACCCATCGACATAACGAAGGTCTGCCTCTCCCTCTGCCTTTGCCTCTATCTCTCTATCTCTGTTTCTGTCACAGTACCAAGCACAGTCTTAACAAACAACCCACACAAACAGTCACACACACACACACACACACACATACACACACACACACATACACACTCACACACACACACTCACAAACACACAGACACACATCTTAAAAATACAAACACACACACACACACAAATATAACTTACACACACACACGCATACTCTCTCTCTCTCTCTCTCTCTCTCTCTCTCTCTCTCTCTCTCTCTCTCTCTCTCTCTCTCTCTCTCTCTCTATACCAAAGGCGCGCGTAGAGAGGCATAACCGGTGTGCATGTCTCTATGCGCGCCGTTAGTACTGTGCATTGACCAGAGAGAGAGAAAGAGAGTGTGTGTGTATTTATTTTACCCTGTACTAACGGCGCGCGGAGGTGTTTGTTGAGGTAAAAACGTGTTCCGCGTGCGCCTTTAGTAATGGGCTCTCTCTCTCTCTCTCTCTCTCTCTCTCTCTCTCTCTCTCTCTATTTAAATATGCTAAGCTATAGAAAGGAGAGAGAGAGAGAGAGAGAGAGAGAGAGAGAAAGGGATTGAGACTCTTCTTTTGGTGTACAGTGAGATGGCTAGAACAAAAGCCACTACAAGGAAGGCAGGCAAGGGACCAGGATTAGCATCTAAAGCAAGTAGCAGATCTGCAACCCCAAAGAAAAGACCTGGAAAACCAAATAAAATTCTGAAAGGGCCAAGGATGAAGAAGTTGCAAACCTGCATGGGACTTTTCAGAGAAATCAGAAAGGCACAGAAATGTGTAGATTTATGCATACCAAAGCTGCCCTTCCAGAGGATGGTGAGGTCCATATGTGATGAAGCTACCTGGGGCACCAAAAGGTGGAAGGTGGTGGCATTAATGGCTCTACAGGAAGCAGCAGAGGACTTCCTACTGGAGTACTTCAGTGACATGACCATTGTTGCAGCCCATGCCCACAGGGTTACTATAATGGACAAAGATAGTGAGACACTGAAAAGAATAAGGTGGAGGTATGACAAACTACTGGTCCCCAATGTCTGCAAGGATAAGAAAATGAGGGAAATTTTGTTATACCCCCCGGAGCTAGTGCCACAACTCACAGTTGTAGATGTCACACATGATGTGAATACAAGGGCAAGGGCAGAGACTATTGCTTGCCAAACAGAGGACATGAGGGAAGCAGAGCTTAGGGAGAAAGCAAAAGTAGCAGTGGAGTCCCAGAGGCAAACAGAGTGCAATGTGACCCTGTCCATAGAGGCAAGCAATCAAGAAACTCTACTTTCAATGAAGGATGGTTTGCTTGCAGAGATACCATTTGTAGATGGAGCCAGAAAGCTAGCTCTGGAAAAAGTGGACATTAATTTATTGCAGAATCCAGATGCTCAGATTTCAGACACAATTATCTATGCTTGTCTTAAGTAAGTGTTACTATCTTGCTAGCTTTGAAAACTCAGATAATAGGTTTGCTAACTCAGGTAGAGTCTCTCCAGCCTGATCAAAAGTCAACTCCCACTGCACACTCACACAGAGGTGTTTCTTCTTGATCCACAAATGTCAGTGATTATTAGACAAAAGAACAGTCCATCTGGGACCTTTGAGAGTTGGTTTCTCCACTATGCTATGCTGGAAGTTACTGTGATCATCTTTCCATATGAGAACAACCATCACTGGAGTCTCATACGCCTTGATGTTGACCAACCAGCAGTGTGGGTGTTCAATTCAATAAAAGGAACCCACCCTGAAATTAGGTTGTAAGTGTTTTGTATCAAAAAGTGTTTCTTATAGATATCCATGTAAATTTGAAGCCTCATGCTAACATCTTGACATTGCTTTGTGCAGTTGTATAAAGAGGTTGTTGCTTGCCTATGGCAAGCTATGTGGAAGGTATGAACTATACAAGGCCCCAATCAAAGAAGTACCTGTCCCAAATCAAACCGATGGAAATTCTTGCGGCTGGAGATGTCTTCTCCATGCAGAATATGTCCTGCAAAGCTACTTTGCATTAAAACCTTTCATGACTAAGGTACCCATTTGGCAATGCATTCAGTTAGTTTTGGTTTAGTATATAAAAGAATTCTCACCATGTGGTCTTTCAATTTTGCAGAGTGCTTTAAAAAACTACACATATGATTATTTGCAAAGATACCGGGTAAGTTTAATACAACACCTGCTTACTATGTCTAGCCCTAGAGAGCTTGAAGATAGCGGCTTGGATGAGCGCACTATTGATCTAACAAAACATGACGTGCCACCACGACAAACCCCTACATCCGATATAGTGGAATCACAATGGGCCAAGGGGGTCATATCAGCAGAAGATGAAAGAGCCGAGGATGAGGAAAGGTCAAATGAGCATATGGAAGGTGCTAAGGTACAACCAGAGGAGACAATGAAAGAGCCAAGTCAGCCAGTGGAGGAGCCAAAAGAGCCTATGGCTGAAACCCAAGATGAGGAAAGCAGGCCTATAGATGAGCAAAAGGATATGGATGAGGAAAGCAGGCCTAGGGATGAGCAAAATGATATGGATCAGGCAAGGATGTATGAGGCAAGCCGATCAACCGAGGGAGACGAAAAGACCTTGGAGGAAACCTTGAATGAGGCAGAAAGAGCCATGGGGGAGACCCCTGATGAAGATGTGAATGATGAATATGAAGATAAAGCAGAGGAGAGCAACAACGACATGAACACTACAGAGACCCAGTATGGACCCTTGCTACCTGTAGATACGGTTGTTCCGGTAATGTCTATTCAAGTATGGCAAAATATGTTCAGCTTCTAACTACTTATATGTACTTGTCAACTTTTACAGAGGTTGATTATCTTGGACGTCAATGGATTGCTGCTGATGCGGGTGCCTCTCGGTGACAGAGGACCCTTTGAGGATTTGCAAACGTTTCGGATGGGAACTTGTCGAGTCGTGGTTCATCCAGGAACCAAGGAATTTATTCAGTTTCTTCTTTCGCGCTTCAGAGTTGCCATATGGTCTTCAATGCAAAGGCAAAACTTGTCGCCACTAGTTGCAATAGTTTGCAGTGTATGCCACGCTCACACGTCAGATTTTGCCTTTTTGTATGATCAAAGAAAATGCGTTAACGTTGAGGGCCACTAGCACCCTAAAAAACCACACTTACCTCTTTTGTACAAACCGTTTAGCCAAATCGGTGTACCCTTTGATGCAACTAATACACTACTAATTGATGATACTCCTGAAAAGGGAGAACTAAATCCGCCGGGAACAACTGTCTCACCACCTTCTTTCGAGGGGCATTCCTTCGATTTTTACCTTGAAGACATTCTGATTCCATACTTACAGAAATTGTATCTCAGTCCATTGTTCACGGACGAGTTTGTACTTTCTAATGAATTAAGATGACTCTTCTATCATGTCTTTGTCTTGTCTAACATATATATAGAGAGAGAGAGAGAGAGAGAGAGATTTGACGTGGTAAAGAAATGTATTTCAAGCACACTTTTTCACAGGGCACAATTGAAAAATGAGCTCAATAAACTTCATGTCTTGAAAGTCATTTGTATACACTTGGGTTCACAAGAATATCTGTTACATTGACACTACTTCAATCCGACCAGCCAACTCTTTGCACAAAATATCTTTTTCCCTTCGCCGCATCACCTTACGGCCAGCTAGGAAAAAGGAAAAATCTGATAGGTCCTTGTCCATTGACTCTTCAATGATGTCATGCCGCAAATGCTGAAGACTGCATAGCTCCCTTATTGTAAGCACCAATAGTAGGCCATGCTCTTTATCAATCACTTCCACATCCACAGCAGGATTATCTTCCAAACCTGCAGAAACCTGGTCCATAGGAATGTACTTACCGTTGAGCATTTGTGATCGCATATACCAAAACGAGAGTAACAGTGATTGGCTTGCAATCATGTACTTGACAACTAGAGTATCAAGCGCGACCTCGCACCGTAAACCAATCTCTTCCTTTGCATACCATCCTTTGTCAAGAAGTTTGTCACAGGATGACTGCTGAAATGACCTGCACATGAACATAGTTTTTGTAACTCGGATGTTGTAGCTATGAAACAGCTCTATGAAGAGTGCAACAGGACAGAAGTTTGCAATTCTAACCAGTTTGGTAGGAATAGAACTATGTAGAGACCTTTGTATATCCTTGTAGAGCTTACTTCGCATTGCCTCCACCATTGTTTCCTCGGGAACTGGCCAGTCCACAGTGTTCCAATCGGTTGGTAGAGGCACTTTCACCAACATGCCATTCTTATTCCCTGAGCTGAGTTGGTAAAAGTGGTCATAAAAAAAGATTCCCTCATCAGCCAGTCTTTTGTTGCTCCTCTCTGAATACTTTAGAGAACCAATGTGGGCATGAACAACATGGAAGAGGCCTATTATGCACTCCACAGGCTCCCATTGCTCATAAGAAGAGGGATAAACATCTGCAATATATATAAGGAGAGTTAAACTAAGAGTATCAATAAGTACAAATGAAAAATCTAATGTAATTGAGCTGTGAAGAATGGAGACATTACTCATAACAAGCGGGAGAAACATTGCAAAATATATAAGAAAAGTTATAATGAGAGTATCAGTAAGTTCACATGTCAAGAGTACTTACAATTGCAACGTGGTTGATGTATATCTGATACATTTCCACCGTTTGCTATCACCTCAGGATGGGTAAACACATGCTGAACAAGAACTTCCTTTACAGATCTTTTGCCGATTTCAACTTTGAAATCCAACACTCTGGCCTTCCATGCTGAGCGGTAAACGTTGATACCACTAGACCTCTTGGGTCTTCTTGGTTGCATGAGGACCCATGAACCTTTGTTTATCCTTTGTCCAACCCATTGGTTCTCTGCACTTATTGAAGCTGGTATTGTAATTGAGGATATGCTACTACTTGGCCTTCTAGGCAAAGTGCAGTTGTTGGTTGTTGGTGTGAGAGACAGTAAACACCTGGAGCCTCTTGGGCGAGAAGACGTGGACGCCATAGCTCTCAGAGAAAAGCTTTAGTGGAGGGAGATTCACTTTGAAAGCATTCTAATGGAGGGAAAGTGTTTTAGAATTCCAATATCTTGTGCGGGCTTAATGGTCACCCTCCAGTACGTTAATGACCATAAGAGAATATCAGAAGTGGGACCACATGAAAGCACCTAAAAGCTTGGTAAAAGGAAGGAAATTACTATGCTACAATCCTAGATTCGTGAAAGTTTTATGCTATTTTCCTATTTTTTGAGTTTTTCCACGTACTTTCCTACGTAACGTAGCCTTCATGCTCATTGGACGCGCTCTATTTTTCTCTCTCTTCATATGGCCCTCCAAATGACCTCTGAAATTTCCTAATGGTAGCATTTAAAGCTGTTTTGAATGAAACTCGATAAGCGCATAGAGCAGCATGGAGATTCATTTCCGAGTCTGTCCTTCCTGAACTAACCACTTTAGTCAGCACCGAGCTAAGAATTTTGTTCATATGCTCAGCTTGTCCGTTTGCTTGTGGGTAATAGGTAGCTGATTTGTTATGGATGACCATAAACTCATTAAGCAAATACTCGATTACCTCATTGAGGAAATGAGTTCCCCGATCACTGAAAATTTCTATTGGCAGTCCATATCTTGTGAAAACACACTCATATAAGAACACAACAGTGGTTATGGCCTCATTATTTTGAGTTGCTTTAGCCTCGGTCCAGTTGGTCAAATAGTCCGTAGCTACAATGATATATTAAACTTGGGTTCTATAAGCAGGTGGTTGTATTGGCCCAACAAAATCTATACCCCATTTTGCAAAAGCTCTAGCTCCCATCATTGGTCTTAAGGACATGCTATCTACGCATGTTGGCATTTTTGCTCGTTGACAAGCATCACACCTTTGAACATATTCTTTGACATTTGCAAAAAGCGTTGGCCACCATATGCTTGCCATCAAGATTGCTCTTGTGGTGGTCTCACTAGAAAAGTGACCTCCAGCTAATCCAACATATGCTTGTTCTATAATCGGAATATACTCGTCTTCATGTGCACAAAGACACAAATGTTGATCTTTACCCCTCCGATACAATTGGTTCCCAATAAGAGCATAGTCTCTTGCTTTAGTTTCAAGTACTCTTTGATGGCGTTTACTCATATCCTCAGGAAATGTTCGGCTTGATAAGTAAGTAACTAGATAGTTACTCCACTTAAGAACATGTGACATTTGAAACAATGTTACATGAGATACGGGTGTTTGTTTTTTACATTAAGGGCAATCCTTTACAAAATATCAAACATTACTCCTCATAGTCGGCCAAAATACTCCAAGTTTCAAGATTCGTTGCATAGTTTGGTCTTCCGCAAAGTGAAGTCCTACTATGGTAACATGTGCTTGACTTAGGTACTATTCTTTTTCTTCAGAATTAATGCAGAAGAGAAATATTCCGTCTTGATTTCTTTTGTATAGCCTGCCAGCTAGTAATTGATACATAGCCGATTGCTCGGTTAATCTGATCGTAATAGGAAGTGGTATTTGTGAGTCCACTTGAGCTATTTTCATCAATGACACAATGTTTTCCGACCATCGAGGTATCATCTCCACGGAGAACAAATAGGCATTTGGGTAGATCATCGTCTATCCCTTTTGGTGATTCTCTTGAAACAATCCTTGACAAATGATTTGCTCGTTGATGTGTAGTGCCCTTTTTTACAACCACAGTGAAATCAAATTAATTCCAGAAGAATGATGAACCATCTCACTATTCTTCTTGTGCTACATGGCTTGTTGACCAAGTACAACAAAGCTCGGTGGTCTACAAAGAACACAAACTTGTTGGCTAACAGATAATGTATGTACTTTTTAACGGCATGGGTCATTCCTAATCCTTCCCTTTCGGTGGTGGTGTAATTATTTTCCACCATGTTCAACTATCGGCTAGCATAAGAAATAGGAAAGTCAATTTTCCCGTCTCCTGGTTGAGCTAGCATACAACCGATAGCAAAATTGGAAGCATCTACATGTACGTGAAATATCTTATTCCAATCTGCTACTTTCAATATCATGAAGGATTCTTCACATGCCTCGGTCCACTCAAAGTGTGTAATCAAGCTATACATGGGTTTTGCAATTGTAGCGTACATATAGATGAACCTTCAGTAATACCCACAATGCCCCATGGAGGCTTGTACCACTTGACTGTTGTTGGTCTAGGAAAATCAGCAATGACATGAATTTTTTCCATATCAGTAGCTATGCCATTTTTAGACACTATATGTCCAAGAATTTTTCCTTATCTACCCATGAATGTGCACTTTTCAGGATTTAAGCAAATCCTATAAAATCTACATTTTTCGAATACCTTTTTGAGGTGTTCAAAATGATCAGCCCGGATTGATGAATGTACGCATAGATCATCCATATATACTTCTAAGAATTTCCTAAGATATTCTTTAAAAGCACGGCTCATCAAACTTTGGAATGTGGCTTGAGCATTAGTTAACCCAAACGGCATAACCCGATAGGCAAAAGTACCCCATTCTGTTGCAAAAGCAGTTTTATGCTGATCTTTTGGGTCAACCAAAAGTTGATTGTATCTCGAAAAGCCATCTAAGAAGCTGTAAGCTTCTTTTCCTGCAACTCATTCTAAAACATGCTCAGTGATTGACGAAGGAAATTTGTCTCTAATGGTAGCTGCATTCAATTTTTTGAGATTAACACACACTCGTAATTTTCCATTCTTCTTGGGTACTACTACAATTGGACACACCCAATCCATGTGTTCAATTTTGTAAATGAATTCGGCTTCCTTTAGTTTTTCAATCTCTTCTTTTATCTTCCTGAAAAATGTTTCATTATATGTGTATGGCCTTTGTCTACTTGGTTTCGCATCATCTCTCATGGGTATGGTATGTTGACAGATTTTTGGATCAACACCCTTCAGATCCTTGTAAGACCAAGCAAAGATATCTCGATATTCTTTTAGCAAGCTTAGCAAGATCTCTTTTCCTTCTTCTGTTAGGTCATTCGCAATGTAAGCAGGTCTAGGCTCTTCTCTTGGTTCAGCAAGGTCTATCTTTTTAGCATTTTCAAGACCTTCGTAGGACTCGTCATGTTTCCGTAGTTCCCTAACAGGTTGTTCGACTATGATTTTTCTATCTTGGAGAGTATACTTTTTGTAATGGGATGGAACACTCATTACATCCCTACCATCCTCTTCCGTGGTTTCCATTTCAGTCATATATATCTCCTTTAGGGATTTTTTCAACTCTTGAAATTTCTTTTTCCGCTCGACTCGGGTCATGAGTGGTTTCTTATCCTGTGGGTTTGCTTGAGTATCCTTGATTTTCTCGATGTTTTTGACATTTTTGAATTTTGGTTTGAAGGATATCTGTCAGTGATTTTTTCCTTGATACAATCATTTGCATCTATCTGCATTAGAAATTGTGTTCTACTGGAGACTGATGGCATAGGTCGTGTTTTCACGTTTCTGGTGTCTCTTTTTCGTCTATACCATTCTTGTCTTCTTGATTTCTGCTTGGGAAAGTCGAAAAACTTTTCCTCCCCTCCTTTCAAGAGTATCTTAGCTCTCATATGTTCTTTTTCTGACCTCGAATCTTCTGAGATAGCTGAGTGTTCATCTAACTCATCTGTTGCATCGTAGTAGAGGTCTGAAAAGACTTGTTGAGCTTTCATCAAGTCCTCGGGTTTTTCATCTTCGTCTTCAATGTTGAGGATTGAAATCATTTGGATGGGAATTATGTCGTAGCCATCCTCATTAAAAAATTGAGTAGGCATAGACGTATTCACACATACATCCATGGTCGCTAAAATTTGAGTTCACTCGAATGGCTCAAACAGATGCTGTGGAAAGGGTTCAGGTACATATGCTTCGTTTGTGCAGTCCCTTTCTAGGATACATTCTTCTCATTTTAAACTTCCATTTTCTGAAGCTCCACACATCCAAATAGGAGTGTCTTTGTTAAACCAGGATGGAAGCTTAGTTTCAGCTGAAGAGATTGAATCAAACTCTTGTATGGGTGTTTTCAAGACATCTCTATAAGTGTGATCTTTTAGATTTAATCTTGTTATAGATCCCACTTATTTCAAGTACGGATAATTATTTCCCCAATCTTGGATAAGTTGTATCTGTCGCATGAAAGGTCTTCCCAATATGATTTCATAATTGAGTTTTTTCCCAATGTCTACTATGGTAAAAGTGTGTTGATATTCAATTCCACAGGAATTGACTATCACCTTTTCAAGCAACCCTAATGGTCTCTCAATGTGTCCGTCAGCCAATTGCAATATCATTCGAGTTTGTTCAATGGCTGATTGTCCCCAGAATTCCCATATTGTTTTCGTGGTTATGGCTATGCATGCTCCACTATCCAATATTGACATGGTTTCGATGTCATTATATTTCACTGAAAGGGTGGTGTTTTCTTCTTTCCCTTCGTAATTTTCTCCGACTTTGTTCATGGGAACAAATCGAATCTCTTTGTTATCCATTTCGGCTTTTAATTTTTCCAATTTTTTTGAGATTAATCCCGTTATCCCCACCTTCTCTAAGGTTTTTTGTAGATCATTCCATAAATATGGTCTGAGTTGTAACAATTCTCCCAAGGTAAGAGTGCATTGGATGGGTGTAGATATGATTGAATGAATGTTGTCTACTTCTAGGGTATGTTCAGCTCTTTTTACTTTAGTGGGCTTACACACTATGGATTCATCTTCGTTATCTCCCAAGTAAGAAGGTAATGTTTTCAAGGTCAATGGTTTCGACATTCCTGAAGCTTCAGATCGCAATCCCCGTACAAGGATAGTACATCCATATTCATATCAGAAGGTAGGTTATCCAACCAGACTTCCTCTATAGGAGCTGACTTTAGAGTTAGGCTCCCATCATTGGTCTCTCTAACTTTTTCTCATAAGTGTCCTGGCCAGTCTTCCTCTACGAATGGAATTCCGTCTAAGGTATCTTTGTTGTCCAGCACTTAAGTTCTGGTTCTTTTGTTTCAAGTTAGGGTTCTACCACCACATCAAATTTTTCTTTAGTTTCCCTTAACACAAGCTCCTCAGGTTTTGCAATACTTTCAAGCTTGGGTTTTTGTTTTTCCAACATTTCTTGCGTGATTCTTACCAAATTTTGATAAGCTTCCAGCCTGGCTGCTTCCATGTCTGAACAAGGATAGTTTTTCCATTTGTTTTCTATGTTTTGACCTGCTTTAAGTCTTGCTTGGTAGGCTTCCAAGCGGCGTTAATAGGTTCAAAAATTTTATCAACCAGAATGGATCCTCTAGATTTCACGGTTGTTTCCTTGATTTCACTTTCAATTTTTTTCAACTTTTTTTGGAATTGCTTTTTTGCTTTCTCGTCGATTTCAACCCGTTGTTTTTGTTTTTTCATCTCATATCTTTTGCTTTTGCTCATTTTGATTCTTTGAGAGAAAAATTTTGTATTTTTTGAATCATCAGAGGAGTTGTGTTTCTTTTTCTTGGCCTGGGCTCTAGTGATTACCTTGATTGGAACAATCGGTTCACTCTCTGATGAGCTGCTAGGTATCACTTGGACTACATTTACTACTATTTTACCCTTGTTTAAATAATTTTTAGGACAATCTTCCGGAAAGTGTCCTCCCTTTTTGTAACATTGTATGCAATAGGATTCAATTGGTTTGAGGTTTTTGTCAGAATCTGGACATTCATTTTTTCAATGATCATCTGCACCACAGTTGAGACAATTTTCCGTTCTTGGCTTAATCATGGGTCTGACCATGGGAGGTCTGACACCTTAATTAGATACGTAATACATTGGTGCGAGCTCTGGTAGAGCATAAGTCACGGTTTCTTCCATTGGTGGTGGATGTGAATTATACCAATCTCCTTCTACCATTACTGTAGATGGACTAGGCTCCGCATAGGGTGTAACATGCACTACTCCTTGTTCATCTATGACTTCTTCAGAGTGCATGTACTTTACAGGCACTGCATTATGTCATGGGTAAGAAGATTGTTGACCCAACACAGATTGAGGTCTTTCCATACCCATTGATGGTCTTTGAGCTTGGGCCATATTAGGCTGATATCTGTATGTGGGTTGTCCTTGTGTCTCATGGGCACGTACTGAACATTCCCATCATACTTTGGTCTAAAATAGCACTCGTGGGTCTCATGGTTGGTCCATTTACCCTCAATTGCACACCATTTTTGTGGCCTAATTGGTTGTCACTTTTGAGGTATCCCCTGTCCTGGTCCCCTCATAGGTGCTTTTTACATGTTGTTCATCATGTCGTTTATCCTTTTGAGCATATCTTCTATGGCTGAAAGTGTTGTTGTAGCAGTCGTTCCCACTTGTGCTGGTTTAGTTGATGTTGTTTTCTCGCTTTGGTTATCCTTAGGGACATCTTCTTCGTTAAAAATATCATAATTGTCTCCTAAGTCAATGGCATCTGCCACACACGTTTCTAGGGTTGTATGCTTTTTACTATAAAGTATAGCATGAAGTTCTTTGTTTAGTAGTCCCTCTAGAAACAAAGATATGAGTCGTTCTTTTGCAAGCATCTCTAGCCCTGGGCATCTGGCAATGTTCATTTGAGTTGCACAATCCCTAACAGACTCACCATGTTTCTGTTTATTGCTGTGCATTTAAGCTACCGTATTATGTTTGATCCCCGTTTTGGAACAAGCAGCTATAAATCCCTGAGCTAATGTGTTCAAGTCCATGATTGACCTTGGTGGAATGTTTTGGAACCATGTCAATGCTTTTCCTTCTAATGTCATTCCAAACCCATCGAATTGAGTATGAAAATTGAATATACGTTCTGCTCTTAGCACTTGCTTAAAGCTTGCTAAGTGGTCGTATGGATCCCCTGATCCACTGTATTTTCTGACTCATTTCTGAAAATCAGCTGGTCTGACGCGTCTGTTTGGTTCAACTCCCGGTCTCTTGGCAATTGGTCCTGTTCCGAGTCCTTCCAACCAGTCTGTTGGAAATAGTGACTCATGTAGCCCTGGTATGGCCTTAGTGTCACCCGATTTTCTACGTGATGAGGTGGTTTTTGGTTTCTTAACATTACTCTCAGATGATCTCTCACGGTGTTCATCTTTTGGAATTGTTTCTGGTCCTTGTCCCAATATCCAATCCCTTATGGAATACCCTTGGTATTTGGTTTGCTCTACCTCCTCAAGAGTCATCATAACAAATTTGTTGTTATTGCTGGGGTATAAAGCCCAATGTGGTCGCCCAGGTAAGTGGGCGGGCCACCAGGTATGTACACATATTCTTTTGTAAAAACCTAATAAGAACTCACTATGCTCTACACATTACAGTAGAGCGAGTTCACCATATCTTCGTGATCTTCTTCTCGCACTCTCTCTCTCGCGTCGCACTTCCGCTCGTACTCCTTCAACTGGTATCAGAGCTCAGATCGAGGCTCGAGGTAGCACTGCAGGAGGCTAGAGTCACCAGCTCAGATTGGAGTGAAATTTGACAGGTGAAGATACGGCCCCAAATCTCGTGGGAGAGCCCAAAGGGCCTGGTGTTGTGAGAATTTCATTCTGAGGTCATCTCGGCCACCGTTCGGCTTCGACAAAGGTCTGCGCAGGTCATTTTCGACTACGTGGTCTCAGCGGGTGCAGATCCGACTCTGCAAATTTGGGGTTTTTGGCCTACGACTGCAGGTGCTGAGGATATCGACACTCCCAGAGTGTTGATTTGTGGCTGTCTACACATCGAAGGACGGCTCACAGTTCTTGGAGGTGTGTCACATACGACACAGGCGCATCTACACACAGACTGTAGGCGACATCCACTTGTTCATCAGGTAGCTTGTGTTTGCTGCTTGATATTCCAGATTTCATCCTGACATTGCAGGTACTTCCACATGGGATGTATTGTCAGAGATGATGTATGTCTGTTGAGGGTTTGCTGGCTGTGAGTCACGCAGCAAACAACCGCCGCAGCGGTTACAGCATACACTGGGAAATTTGTGGATATATGACTTTGTGGGAAGTCTTATGTACTGTCAGATTTACTGCAGCCTTTGTTGAGGGTCGAGTGAGGTTTTATTGAGCTGGGGGATTCTCGAATGTTGAGATCCTTTCGGTGATACAGGTCTTGGAGAGATCCCTCGAGCACCCTTAGATAGGCAGCTAGGATGTATTGACTGTGAGTTAGACAGCTGGGATTGCATCTTTGCTTTACTGCCGTTGAGGCATTGTCGCAGTCTATGCTTACAGGACAGTGACAGGACAGTTAGAGACAGTAAAGGTGCAGGACAGGTTTACCCACAGCTTACACTGTTAGACAGACAATGGTTTTTTGAGCTGTTTTTTGGTCTGTTTTTAGTACACCAGAGCCATTTTACAAAGGAGACTCTGCCAAAAATTTTGCAGAATCTGAAGCTTTCTTGGTTCATTTGACAGGTTGATATTGGTTCAGAGGTCAGTTTACAGGGGAAACTCTGCCGAATTTTTCCCAAGAAAGTAAACTACTATGAAGAGTAGCTATGGCTGGATCACAGGACACTGCTCTTTACAATATCAAGAAGCTGGATGGAACCAATTTCCCATTGTGGAAGAAGCAGATTTGGCACGTGTTGGTACAAAAGAAGCAGATAAAACCTATAAAGCTCAAGGGGATAAAACCAGAAGATATGGACGAAGATGAATGGAGCGAAATGGATGAATTGGCACTTTCTACCATAAAGTTGACTTTGGCAGAAAGCGTTTACTTCAATGTAGCAGACGAGATGTCGGCTTATCAAGCATGGTTAAATCTGAGTGATCTTTATGAGAAGCAGAGTGCAGCTTCACAGGTATAGTGGCTTAACAAGCTTGTTGACTTGAAGATGAAAGAAGGGACACCTATGTCCAATCATCTGAATGAATTCAACACAATCTATAGTCAGTGGTCAGCTCAAGGTGTCAAGTTTGATGAACCTGTTAGAGCTATGTTCCTGTTGATCACATTGCCGGAAAGTTGGGACACTTTTCGCACAGCTTTCAGTAATTCTACACCTCCAGATGGTTTGAACATAGCAGGTGTAGAAGGAAGTCTGCTTACTGAAGAAACCAATAGAAATACAATGGACAAAGGCAAAGGAACAGCCTTAGTTGTCAGGGGAAGGACCAAAGAAAAGTACAAAGGTCACGAAAAGAGGAATCAGTGTCGTAGCAAGTCCCGCAGTGCTAAAGGCAAGAGTGACATAGAATGCTACCATTGTGGCAAGAAGGGTCACATGAAAAGAGACTGCAGAGAATGGAAAGCAGAAAAAGGCAAAGAGAAAGCTGAAGACCATGGTGAGAAGAACAAGTCCTCAGTGAAGATTCAAGAAATAAATGTGACAAACACTGTTGTAGAGGATGACAGTCTAGTGTCAGGAGACATCTACTTCTTGAAGAATACAATGGACTCAGCTCTTCTTACAGCATCTGATGGAAATGCACTGAGTGACTGGATTATAGACTCAGGGGCATCACTTCATGTGTCTCCAAACAAGGAGTGGTTTACCTCTTATGTGACCACTAAAGATCATGTTCGGCTAGGCAATGGGCAGACATGTGAGATCTTAGGTGTTGGAGATGTTCAATTGAAGTTTCAGAATGGCTCTTCTTTCACGCTGAAGAATGTGAGACATGTTCCCGCAATTACAAAGAGCTTGATCAGCACAGGTTTACTTGATGGTGCTGGCTACGTCACCACTTTTGGACAGAACATGTGGAAGATATCCAAGGGTTCTATGACAGTAGCACATGGAGTAAAGTCTGGAGGAATTTACATGATTTATGTATCAAATGTCTCTAAAAATGTAATCAATGTAACCGAGCAGCCGAACGTTTCTTTGTGGCATAGCCGATTAGGACATATGTCCAAGAAGGGAATGGAAATCTTGTCTCGTTCTGGTTATTTTCCTGGCTTTTTCATTTAATGATTTTGAATTCTGTGAACATTGTCTGTATGGTAAGCAAATACAGCAGCCACATAAGCATAGAAGCAGTAGAAGAGATACACAGTTGGCACTTGTTCATAGTGATTTGTGTGGACCTATGCCTAACCTATCTCTAGGGGGAGCTTCTTACTTTATGACATTTATAGATGATTACTCGAGGAAAGTATGGGTTTACATTCTCAAGCACAAGGATGAAGCGTTTAGTGTTTTCAAAACGTTTGTGACACTTGTGGAGAATTAGAGTGGCAAGAAGCTTAAATGCTTACGCACTGACAATGGTGGAGAGTATGTTTCAAAGGCCTTTCAGGAGTTTTGTGAGTCAAAAGGTATAAAACGTGAACTTACTGCTCCTTACAATCCTCCTCAAAATGGTGTTGCTGAGAGGATGAATAGGACCATACAAGAGAAAGTCAGAAGTATGTTGTCTAATGCACAACTTCCAAATGGATTTTGGGCTGAAGCTGTATCAACAGCTGTTCATCTTGTAAATAGATCTCCTAGCAAGGTTTTGCAGAAGGATTCACTGCCAGAGATGGTATGGTCAGGCAAAATGCCCTCATACAAGCATCTCAGAGTCTTTGGCTGTGAGGCATATACTCACGTTCCAAAGGAATTTAGGAACAAACTTGAGCCAAAGAGTAGAAAGTGCATCTTTCTAGGCTATGGTAATTCTGATGAGATGGGGTACAGACTTTGGGATCCCGAATCCAGAAAGGTTGTCCGCAGCAATGATGTTCACTTTAATGAATACAAATATCATTCTAAACCAGAGAGGGTTGAGGAGATTAGAAGAGTTTTCTTCCAAGAAGATGGACCTGCACGTGCAAGACAAAATGTCAGGGCTCAAGAGGAGCAAGGACAGGATAGAGTGGAACCCCAGGTTGTGGCTGAGCTTGAGCCACATATTGTGCGTAGATCTGGACGTGTCACGCGACCTCCTGATAGGTTTGTTCCATCTATGAACTATGTCATGTTGACTGATTGCAATGAGCCTTCATGTTACAAGGAAGCAATGCAAATGAAGGACTCCGGGAATTGGCAATTGGCCATGCAGTCAGAGATGACAGCTCTGCATAAAAACCAGACATGGAAGCTAGTTAAATTACCACATGGCAAAAAGGCTCTACCTTGTAAATGGGTTTACAGGTATAAGATCACCGCTCATGATAGTCAGCCAAAGTACAAAGCAAGGCTTGTTGCCAAGGGCTTTAAGCAAGAACAAGGCATTGACTTTGATGAAGTCTTCTCTCCGGTGGTCAAGATGACTACATTGAGATTATTTCTTGCATTGGTTGCCATATTAGATTTGGTATTGCACCAAATGGATGTCAAGACAGCGTTCTTGCATGGTGATTTAGATGTGGAAATTTACATGCAGTAGCCCGAAGGGTTTGTTGAGAAAGGCAAGGAAGATTGGGTGTGTCAGTTGTTAAAGAGTCTTTATGGCTTAAAACAATCACCGAGGGCATGGTACCATAAATTCCACAAGTTTATGCTTTCTCAAGGCTACAAACATAGTGAGTTCGATCACTATCTATATACAAAGAAGGCTAAGGATGGTAGTTGGCTGATCCTTATTTTGTATGTGGATGACATGTTGATTGCTGGCAAGCACTTGGAAGAAATTTCAGCTTTGAAGTCAAAGATGGGAAAATCGTTTGACATGAAAGACATGGGTGAAGCAAGTCATATACTTGGTATGCGCATCGAGAGAGACAGATCAAAGAAGTTGATTTGGTTATCTCAAACAGAGTATATTGACAAGGTTTTGCAACGTTTCAATATGGAGAAGGGAAAGGCACTGAGTGTTCCATTGCCACCATATGTGAAACTTAGCAAACAAGATTGTCCTGTGTCTGAGGAAGAACAGGCTAAAATGGATAAGATTCCATGTGCGTCTGCAGTGGGCAGTTTGATGTATGCAATGATTGCTACTCACCCAGAAATTGCATTTGCAGTGGGAGTAGTAAGTCGATACATGTCAAACCCAGGCAAGAAACATTGGGAGGCAATGAAAGGAATATTGAGATACCTGAAAGCTGCAAAGAGTATGCGTATATGCTATGGGAGTCAGGAGCTAAGTGTAAAGGGTTTTACAGACTCAGATTATGCAGGTGACTTAGACAACCGAAGGTCTACGTCAGGGTATGTCTTTACATTGGCTGGTGGAGCAGTATCATGGCGTTCTAAATTACAAGATTGTGTTACTCAGTCTACTACAGAGGCTGAATGTGTTGCAGCATCAGAGGCATGCAAAGAATCAATTTGGCTTAATCGACTAGTAACAGATTTGGGAATCAAAGAAGAGATGCCTGTGTTATATTGTGATAGTCAAAGTGCTATACAATTGGCTCGCAATCCAGTTTATCACTCAAAGACAAAGCATGTGGATGTGAAGTATCATTTCATCAGGGAAATGCTCGAGGATAAGCAACTTCAGCTTGTCAAAGTTCACACCACAGAAAATCCTGCTGATCTACTTACAAAAGGACTTCCCTCAGAGAGCTTTGCGCATTTTTGCAAGTAGTTAGGTGTAGGGTAGTACATCACTTCTCTACATCTCTTGTATATTAGCTTGTATAGTAGCTTCTCTCACACTTAAAGTACCACATTGGACTTTAAGTGGGAGGTTGTTGGGGTATAAAGCCCAATGTGGTCGCCCAGGTAAGTGGGCGGGCCGCCAGGTATGTACACATATTCTTTTGTAAAAACCTAATAAGAACTCACTATGCTCTACACATTACAGTAGAGCGAGTTCACCATATCGTCGTGCTCTTCTTCTCGTACTCTCTCTCGCGTCACACTTCCGCTCGTACTCCTTCAGTTATAACAATCCCTAGACAGGTAGGTTGGTAGGTTTTTTGATCACTTATCTTTGATCTTGAAGATATACATGGTCTTCATGGCCGTTATATGTTGATGGGGGCTTTTCACAAGCCAAGCTCCCATACCCCTCTTCTCTCGTCCCCACCCCATGAAAACCCCCTCTTATGGAGGGAGTGATAAAAGGCATTGGAAAAAATAAGAAAAAAATAAAGTATGATTATGTAAATATATAAAAAAGGTAAAATAGGCCACCTCATGCCTACGGGGTAGCCCATCCCCACCTTGCCTCCTTTTTCTTCACTGTTACCCCGCTGGGTGTCCCTTTTCCTCTCCTCCACTCAAAAGGTCAACCCCCTCTCTCTTCCCCTTGTCCTTTCTCCTTTCTCTCTCCCCTCAAGCTACCCCACCTCTCACCAATAATGCATTATAACTCACCAATAATGCACCCTAACTCACATGCAACTTACCCTATCTTCCAAAATAGTATACCCCACCCCCTCTTTCTCTCTCCTATCATATCCCATGACCCAAATACCCCCCTCTCTCTCTAAAGGGCGCCATGTCTCTTGTCTTGTAGCTAAATAACCTCCCCCACACTCACACACACTCAGTTTCACTAAAAAAGGTGCCCACAGACCCATCCCCACCCAGTGGTTACCTCTTTTTTCTTGTGTTCACACACATCTGCACACAGATTCACCTCTGAACACACTCCCCTCTCTCCCCTCTTGTAATTACTTTATTCTCCATGTCACCTCTCACTTTTTTTCATCAACCCATCTCTCTCTCTTAGTCTCTCTTTCATGAGACTGCTGTTCTGGCACATATACACACAGCCAGACAAGTGGGGCCCACAGTCACATGGTCTATGTAGATAATGATTTCTTCATTTCTAAATTCTAGAATTTCTCCCCCCTCCTCCCCTATATAAAGAGGGGTCACCATCACACTAAACACACACACAACATCACCAAAGAACACACTATGCACTGTGTGTGCCTAGTGCACACACACACACCCACACCATCACCATCACCGCAATCGCCATGCTTGTCTTGAGCATGACCTGTACACCCTTGGCTATGGAAGATGAAGGGCAACTAAATGAAGGATGATGGCCATAATCCTCGTGAGAGTCTTCGCCATCAACTCCCACCTATCCGCCATGTGCTCTACCACTCTCTCCCTTCTCATTCCCCTACCCTATGCTCCCCATTTCATCGCCTAATTCTCTAAATAAAGCTTGAGGTTTTGTGAGTATGTTTTCTTGCAATGTTTTGCCCATGTGAGGTGTGCGGAATCGCCACCTAGTCTTGTGTTTTGGAGTGAGCTTGTGTATATGTGAAGGGTGTGCGGATTCGCCATCCTTTTGTGATGCCTAAGTACTAAGCCGCTATACCCCCTCCCTCACTCTCTCTCTCTCTCTCTCTCTCTCTCTCGCTCACTTGATCTCATTCCCTTTCCTTTTCATCATTACTCCCAAGCATCCATCTCTCTTGGATGAAAACTTTGTTATGGTGGTGTGTTGTTTGCGTCCTAGCCGTTGAAGCTAGGTGGTGCCCCCTGTTTGCTTTACCATGACAGGCTCGAGGCGCGCCATTCGGTCCCCGGTGTTTTAGAGGCCGTCGGGGGGTTCGGGGTTCGCTTTGCTCCCGTCAATGTCCTGGTTTGGCATGCAAAGTCCACAGAAGATCTTTTATGTTTCTATCTTCTCAACAATAGACTCCGATCCTAGGATTATTCGTACTGAGCCGTTTCAAAGGCTTCAAATCTACTTGATCGTATCCCTCGAATTCTAAAGTTGGTGGTCCTTCTTTTGCTGACACATCTGGGATTATGGTGTTTACTTCTAACCCACATTTGTCTACCACATCAGGGTTTTTGACTTGTACATACTGAGTTCCGTTTCTGTCCCTGTACATTTTTCCTTGTTTATTTGTCATAATCTCTTCTTCGAACTCAATACCATGGTCATCAATGCGAATAGCATACTCCTCGTTAGGGTCCATGTAAACCTGGGCTCCATGGCGGTTAGTCTTGTAAAAAGAGAGTATATGCTTATAGCACATTGCCGTTCCGATTTCTGAGTGAGTCGAGTAAGAAGACATTTTAGATGTTGAATTTGAAAAAGTATCTGAGACTTCTTCAAGAATTGTGTGCAAGGAATTGCCTTGATTCACGCTTTCTTCGATTGATACTCTACTAGAGGTTTCTCCAAGTATGCCCTGATTTCCTAGTACACGACCAGATCTAAGGTTCATATAGACTTATGAAGCCCTGGATAGAGTACTTACCTTTGGGTTGACCTGTCGTCAATTTCCACTTGATTCGATTGCAACTTCTGTCAAGCCATTGATTCCTCGTCTGCAACCTGATTCCTGTACAAATTTGATCAAGTTAGTTATTCTTCTTTAAAGATAGTAGAGTTTTTGCTAACTCTCGTGATTGGTCTATGTGTATCACTTCAAATCGAGCTATTGGAGTCAAAATTTGACTTTCAGATTCGACTTTAGCAAAAAATCAAAGGATCAATCTGCAACCTGGAAACTAAGTGAACATGTACCAATTTTGATCCGATTGAACCCAAAATTGCCTGATGGCTTTGTATTATGTTGGTCTAACACTGTATAAGTTCCAAAGTCAAAATTGATGTCCCTGGGTAGCAGTAGTAAATAATTATGATTATTTACTTTTGCTAGTTTTTTGCACTTTTTGGATTGGTTTGGCAAGTATACAACTTGTTAAAGTCCCTGGACAAGTTTCATCAAGTTTGGATAAAATCTGATCAAGTTTATCAACTATTTTGTGTCTGCAGACTCTGATTTTAAGAATCTGGCTTAAGTCTCACTTTTGTGATCCAAATTTCACCAAAACGGATTTGTGGGGTTTACTTGATATGCTTGACCCTGTGGTATACTCAAATGTGCAAAATTTTCAAGTTTTAAAGCAGTAGTAAATAATCGCGATTATTTATATTTTTACAAATTTTTATCCCAACTTTGCCACAAATCTGTTAAGCACCTCAAATTAAGGTCACTAGCCAGGTTTCATCAAGTTTGGACAATTTTTAGTCAAATGGTCATCAATTTTCTGTCCGCAGACTAACTTTGCAAATTTGGTAACAATTTTCACTTCAGTGATCCAAATCTTATCAAATTTGGTTTGTGGGCTTATTACAACATGGTAAAACTAATGGTATACTGACTTGGTCAAAAAAGTTGAAAAATGGGGCAGATGTAAATAATCACGATTATTTATAACTGGCAACTTTTTGCATCTTTTTGGTCAACTGAGCATGTACACATGTTTATCACATTAATATAATCCTATGAATCAATTTTCAACAAGTTTGGACAAATTTTTTTCAAATTTTCACTCAAGATTCAAAAAGTCAGTACCAACTTTAGTTTTTACCCAGTTTGGTAATCCAAAATCTTTTGGGCCTTTACAAAAGTTGTTTGTACACATGCAATGAGTCAATGGTATGAACCTTGTTCAATTTGAAGCTGAAAGTTAATAATCACGATTATTAACTTCAGACTTGAAATGAACACTTTTTTACAATTTTTTCAAAGACAATCTTTACATGAGCTATTTTAAGCCTATGAATCAAGTCAAAACTTAATTTGGCCTAAAATGTCAAGAAAAAGTAAATGATCTTAGTTTTGGTCAAACCTTGAAATTTTTACCTCGAAGTGTCCTTGAGTTTACCAATTGATTTAGACAACTTTTGAGCTTACTCTCCAATCGGATTGAGTGGTTTCGAGTCTTTTCGTGCTATTTCTAGCTGTAGACTTGAAATTCTGTAACTTTCAATGACAACTCACACTTGATTCTTTCAGAGAGCAATGTTCTGAAATCCACCTCGGATCCTACTTACCCTACTCTTAAATTCTCATGCAATGGGGTTGTGGAAAGTATCCACAAACACTCGTTTTCTTGTCTTTTATGGTTTTCTGAGCACTAATCTTAAGACTTGTCTCGTCTACCAATCATCCTCAAAATCCTAGTTTATTTCTACAATCCTACCATCCTAAAGGAACTCAGCAAGTACGATTACTTTCAAGCTACCTCTACACAGCAAAAGACAACAATCTTAAGCTATGCGGTTTCTAAAAGAAATTTTTGAACTCTAGGCGATCCTAGAGGAAGTTAACGGATAACTTCACAAGACGCTCTTGTTTTTCCCTAGTTTAGGTCTCTTCGATCCTTGACAACGGCACCAAATGTGGGATGCATGTCTAACCTCACCATCCTATCTTATTGCAGTATTAGCGAGAACCACGATTAAATTGTCAATCCATGGGTCGAAGATGACTCGACTAGTGCATAGAGGATACAAGAGGTTGTCAATCTCTCGAAAAACAACTAACAACTGGCATCTAACTCGAGCTACACTCGAGTGGCTGAAATCACCAAAAGCCAATCACTCATCGGCAAACAAATCACATCCGTTACAGCATCAAATGACATCCAAACGTAACAAAACTTTTAGGACATGTTTATAAGACCTAAGCACACATGCTTATGGTCTCAAACCCCACTTTAGGTCAAGTTTTAAAATCGCAATTAGTAACAGCAGTGGATTTTTGACCTAGTCGTTTTTGACGCAGAATGCATCTAAATGCTTAGCAATGATGTCCCAATACCCTACCTATGCTTAGTTTTTTATTTGAAAGTGTAAACTCCTAGTTATGATGAAATTAAGCCGTGGGTCGACGACACCAAAAGCTACGAAATACTGTAAACTGCTTACGTCAATGCGTAGAGCTCTTACCTGCGGTTGCAATGCAACAAACATGACTGCAATGTGACAACAGGGGAGGAAGTAGGAAGCATGAGAAGGAGAGGAGTGAGCGCCGTTAGCTCACGCTCTGTATTTCATTATCCAAACACTTATAAAAAACTTACAAAAATTGATTTTTATACCTTAGCCAAGGTTTTTGGTGGTCAAAACTAATAATCTGGGAGTTCTACCAAAGATGGATAATGACAGGCTGATACAATCTAAAAGCTTGTAGCTCCGGCTCATTAATTACAGAGTTTATCCGAGAAAATAGAAGTTACAATATTCCTCATTTATCACAATAATAAGTGTTTTACAAAGAGAACTCCAAAAAATGATATCCGTGTTAGCTTGCTGCTAACAGATGGTGTCTCAAGGGATTGACCATGTAAAACTTAATGTACCATGTAAGTGTAAGGAAGGGGGTTTCTTAAAAGCTAGAGTAGCTTCAAGTTAGGGATAGACCCCCAACAATCTCCCCTCCTAAATGTATACTTGTTTGGGGGGGGGAACTGAAAGAGAAGAGATACAGATTTATTGAAAGGAGAGGAGTAAATATTTTCAATATTAGCTATTTCAACAACAGATGCCTCCATAAACATTTATAGATAGAAAAGCTTTTAGATGCCAAAATATTGGTAGCACAATATTTCTAATGCCCTTGGTCTCCTCCTTTTGTCTCTGCTTAATGAGTCTCAATGGCTTGTGTATGTGTATCCTTTCCTATTGTTCTAGTTGTATTGTCCTCGACTTTGTGCAAACTTATTATAAAGTTCTTGATTGACTCATTGAGCTTCTTGATTACGTTCGTTGTGGTTTTTGGTATTACTCAATGGTTGGACCTTTGTTCTAGCTCCCTTGTTTGATTTCCTTTGAGGTTGAGGCTACAATCTGTGCACTTCATTTAATTAATCTTTTAAGTACCTCTTTGTGTAGCTTTGGTAAAGTTCTCATGTTCAGTAAAACTTTACCTTAATTTAAAGGCGTGGAAATAATCCTGTTGTGAGCCTTGCTTTTTTTCTAAAATTAAGCCCCATCCCCAGGGTTAGGAAGCCTTGTGATCCTAAGGGTTCATAACAAAAAAAAAAAAAAAGCTTAGAGTAGAATTGAGTTAAGCATACTTTCAATGTTTTCTATGATGATGAAGACTTACCTTAAATGTTATTTTAATTTTAAAATATTAAAGGAGTATTTTTATTTCACCTTTCATTTCACATCTTGACATGTCTTAACTTTTTTTGCATTCTATTGTTTTAGAATGCTAAAATGAAGCTTTACCTCTAGTATATTTTATATATATATATATATATATATATATATATATATATATATATATATATATATATATATATATATAATTATATCTATATTTATACATACACATATATAAATGAGTTCTTTTTATTTTACCTTTCATTTCACAACTTCACATGGCTTGACTTTTGTTGCATTCTATAGCTTGATTCTAGTCAGTGTTTGAAAAAGTCTCTTTTATTAAATGGCCTTTGGTTTCCTCCTCGCAAAGAAGAAAACCAAAAATATTATCAAAATTTTTGAACTTTGCAAAATTTTTGAGCTTTTTTCTCACATATTTCAGTGATTTTTCTTCCCTTTACCATGGTTTGCAATTTGCCAGTGTCGATTTTTAGTCGGCTCAAGGTTAACCTGAGGCAATCCTTTCTCGAACATTGAAATTTCGTGTTAAACTCACCCTAACTATTTAATCACTTTCTTATTGTTTTAGAAAGCAGCATGACCCTTTCACTTTTGGGTACAAGTAGAATTTATAATGATCTATTAGTTGATGATTACTGTGCAATGCCATACAAAAACTTTCCAAAAATAGTTCAGCAATTTCCAAATTCTCTCTAAGGAAAAGAGTATATCCTATCTTTTTGGCAGTGACCTTCCATTTTAACGACCCTAATTGAAAAACACTTGATTTTTTTTCTTGGTTATATGCACATACACAAACACGCATTGTTTTGCACATCAAAATATGTTTTAGAATTAAATGAAAATATGCACATCAAATAAGGCATGGAAAATTGAGGTAAGAATATCTCCTACATAAACAAACATGAACATATCTCCTTTGAGTACCAAACATGAACACCATGCAGGAATGTTTTGCCCAATGCAGGAATGTTCTTGGCATATAACATATTGCCTAAAATTATAAAAGATTATACACATCCAGACTAATGTCATATCTAAGGAGAGGTAGGATCAAGGGTAGCAATTTGGTGCTCATAATGTTTTTTGCCTTGCAATGTGAATGAAAGGTTTGTGATTGATGCACGTTAACTAATCGCACTGAAGACTAAGCATTTCATCTATAGACACAAAAAAAATATTGGCCTTTACCATACAAAAGCACAAAAAATAATAACTTGAAAGCCCTCCACAATGGTGCACCGAAATATGAGAAGGTTTGACATGCATCAACTTAATAGCAAGAGAAGTGTCTGCAAGTGCCCCTCAAGGCTTCCGTAGTAGTACTCATCGTTACAGGTTAAAGTACACATAATTTGGGTGTTGTAAGGACATACCCTAGTTTTGTTGAGCTACAAACTCTGTGTGTGTGTGTGTGTGTGTGTGTGTGTGTGTGTGTGTGTGTGTGTGTGTGTGTGTGTGTGTGTGTGTGAGAGAGAGAGAGAGAGAGAGAGAGAGATTTCATTATTCTCCTTGAAGGTCAAATATGACCTATGAGACTAAATGAAATATATCATGTGGAATGTGTGGAGCTAATAACTATTTATACTCAACAAATGAGGAAATGAGTGTCACAAAATGTGTGTAGGGAGATATCAAGACTGAAAATGGGGGCAAGGCAAGATCTAATGTGATCAAAAGATGAGCACTCCAGAAGTTGTGATGATGAGGCTCACAAAATTTATAGGAGCATAAAGTGCATAGTTAATAAGACTCCTCAGTAGTGCCCCACTCACATCATAGGGAATGTGAGCTACGATGGATGGAGGCAATAGTATAGATCACACTTAAGGAGATGGGCTTGAGCATGTGAAGGTGGGTGTGGCCCCTTGTTGGAGAAGAAGATTGTTTTGTAGCCGAGGATAACACGTGGTATAATATATGAAGCATGGATCAACACCCCCCCTGCCCCCCCCCCCCCTTTCAACCAATTTCTCCCAAGCCATGATACATCCAGGTTGCAAAAAAGACTCAAACCAGGGTTCATGAAGCAAATTTAATGCATCCCATATTCCAAAACACTGTTTGATGTCTTATATCCATTCCAAACGTAAGATTTTGGTTTTATGTACCTTTTGGACTTTTGCTTCCCATGCAATCCTAAAAACTCAATGTGAAGGGTTTTGCTTCATGTTAACCATGTAACATTTAATGGCCTAGTAACTTGTGTGTAGAGGAAATTAATATGAACATAGTGGGCACTTCATTAGAATAGATTCCTAATGAGAATTACAAGAGTGCTTGGGTGGAGAGAGCAACAAAAAGCATAACACCTAGTTAGATAGCATGGACAATACTTTCAAAAGAGAGAGAAATTAAGCTATTGACAACACTTGAGGACTGGATTTACATGGAACCGGTCCCACCTCCGAAAGGCTTTGTATTATGGTTTCTCCCATCAAGGGAGACATTGTACAATAGAGTTCTTTGTGTTCCTTCAAGACTAGCTAGTGCAATGAAGATGAAAGCTTCATGCACTAAGCAAAACACTTATCAAACACAACATCAATTCTCTTCGGTCTCAGACCCAAGACCTCACACACCTTCGAAGATGGTGAGAGCTAGCGGGGTATGAGAGTAGATTGAGAGGAAGAAGAAGTATGCTTACAAGAAAGATGTACATCTCCTCACATAATCACTCATATTAGCATAGCTTAGCTTAGTAATTAGCATGGTAGAGGAGATGAGTATGCATTGAAGCTTGGATCTTGGTTGGTGGATTTGCATCACAAAGCCAAGAGTTGTTGGTGTAGGCCTCCCTTCTCACAAGCTTGGAGTAGGTGGTAAGCTTTCCATTAAAGCTTGACAAGGAGAGAGAGTCTTCTTTACTTCACACATGAGATTGTGTGAGTGTGTGTGTGATAATTCCTTGCAAAAATCAGCCCCCTCTCTCTCTTGGTCGACCCCTCTTGCTATTTGCTCATGCTACAGTCTCATTGGACCTCCCTAGGGCTAGCCAATGATAATTAAACAGTATAAGTGATAGCCTTTTGACATGTGTCTCCCTTTCCCCTTTTGTGAGAGCTTTATGTAATTAATAAATGCAACGAAACTCTCATTGGACCCCTTTGCCTCCTGGCCAATAGGAATCAGGCAAGCCATTGAGCTGTTGAATGCTCATTGGACCCCTTGGGAGACTGTCCAATAGTCTTCTAGAGAGCTTAATTCTCATTGGTTCTTTTATTAAGTGTTTTTAAATTAATTAAACTAGATTTACTCTAGCCTAATTCTCATTGGTCCACCTCCAAGGCCATCCAATAGGAATTGGGTACACCTTGTGGGCATCTGAGCTAGGGAGTTGACATGTGTCCCTCATTCCCTTTGTGTAAAGGGAGCTTGTGCGTGTGTGTGTGTGTGTGTGTGTGTGTGTGTGAGTTTCTCTCTCATCCCCTACTCCCAAGGCTTGCCCCCTCCTTTTGGGACACACACAAAGCATCCAATTCCCCCCATGCTTGACCTTTGGACACAACCTTTGAATTTTGGAACCTTAGCATTTTGGAAGTCTTAATGGGCTGAACCTTAGGGTCTTTTAAGCCCATTGTTGCACATGGATCTTTTGCAGATGGCCCCCCCTTTGGATCCCTATTTTCCCTCCTTTGGATCCCTACTATGGCCGGTCTGCTAGCTTAACCAATATTCTAGCTTTCTCTCCCCTGGCACTTCCCCATATTAAATGATCGGTTTAACATGAGAAAATCATTTAGGAGAATTAGATATTGATTATTATGACATTACCTCTCTCTTGAAATCATAGTCGTTGTCGACTATGGGGTAGAGAAGATAAAGCATATTCATTAGTCCTTTTCTTAGCGGGTAGAGGATCCCTATGTTACCCTACCACATCATTCCACAATGGATGACTAGTCTATTTGGTGCTTGAGAGACCGAGGCTGCCGCAAGCATGTCTACACATTAGTCCTATCAATCTTCCATAGTAGAGTGACAAGCACTACTTGGTGTTTGGGAGACATCGTCTCCGCAAACTTGATCTAAGCATGCATAGTACTTCATTTTTGTGCACAATAAAGAAAAAGAGAGTCTTATAAGACAAAACCTTTGTTCATTTTTAACATTTTGTACATTTGCTTACTCTTGGGAAGCATTATAAGCATTGACAAGGTTTAGGTTATCCTTTAATTGTATGCCTTGTATCCATCTAGCATCTTCAAAAGGATAATTCTTAAACGTAATAAGATATCGCCGGATAGTCTTACCGCCTCTTAGTACCTTGTCTTCATGTCAGAGAATGGACTCGGGCTACCGTACCTCTTCTTGGTCCTCGATCTCCAGTGGGTCTTCAGTAGTTGGTTCTTGAGGTGGCTCTCCTTTGTAAGGCTTTAATAGGCTCACATGGAAAGCATTGTGTATGAGACAATGATTGGGCAACTTGAGTTGATAAGCCATCTCATTGATTGGCGTAAGAATCTGGAAGGGACCATAGTACCTTTTTGCTAGTTTAGCATAGTACTTTTGGTGTCCCGTAGGATTCTTGCCCGTTGTGTGCCTTAATCGAGACTTGGGAAATTTTAATAAGACCCAATCATTTTCTTTAAAGGCTTGGCTCTTCTGTGCTTGTCAACAGTAGCCTTTTTCCTTTCTTGTGAGATACAGATAGCATCCTTAATCTTTTAAAAAGATTCTTGTAGGTCTCGGCTATACTCATCTGCAGCCCAACGAAGATCTTCCCATGTACCTTAAGTAGCAAGGGATTTTTTGATCTTCCCTCAATTACCTCGAAAGGTGCTTTTCCTATGGAAGTATGTACAGTGTTATTGTAAGCATACTCCACTAAGGGTAAGTACTTATCCCATTGGGATCTTTGATCTACTTCCGTTACATAGGCTTTTAGTAGATCAAGAATTGTTAGGTTAGCTATTTCACTTTGGCCATCCGTTTGTGGATGATACGCCGAAGAGAAGTTTAGCCTTGTCCCTAAATTTTCAAAGAGACCCTTCCAGAAATTACTAGTCATTCTAGGATCTCTATCCGACACTATGGACATTGGCACGCCATGGTACTTGAAAATTTGTGAAATGAAGAGGGTTGCCATTTGATGGGCTTTGATAGTCTTTTTGACAGGTATAAAATGAGCTTGTTTACTGAACCTGTCTACTATCATCCATATTCCCGTATTCCCATGGATCGACTTAGGCAATCCAAAGATAAAATCCATGGATATGCTCTCCCATGGTGAATTAGGGATTGGCAATGGTTGAAGCAATCCAGGTTGCTTCCCTCTATCAAATTTTGTCTTTTGGCATACCACACATTTAGAAACATACTCTTGTATGTTCAATTTCATGGTAGGCCAATAGAAATATGTTTCAATTCCCTTTAGGGTAGACTGAATCCCTCTATTCCGCGTAAGGAGGAGCATGAGATTCATACATTACTTTCTCACGTAGTGAGTTAGTAACGCATAGTCTATTTCCATAGAGAAGATAACCATCTTGTAAAGTAAACGGTTCTTCTTTCTTCCCTAATGCAAGGGCTGAAATCACATCTCTAAAACCGGGATCAATAGCATACTCATCTATCATTGAAGATAGATCATTGTGAGTTGCTATGGAAACCGCATTCACTCTCGGCCGTCTTGAGAGTGCATCTGCTACTTGATTATGCTTGCCAGCAACATGAGCAATATGAAAATGAAATTGCGAAAGGAAATTTGCCCACCTCATTTGTTTGTTGGAGAGCTTGGTCTGCGTCATGAAGTACTTAAGACTTTGGTGATCCGTTCGCAGAATGAAAGGAGTCCCCAATAAATAGTGCTTCCATAAGTCTAAGGCATGTAGAACTGCAAGGAGTTCCTTTTCATATATGCCTAGAGCTTGCTCAACAGGGTCGAGCCTTCGACTTTCATAGCCTATGGCGTGCCCTTATTGAAGCAAAACAGCTCCTAGGCAATCACCACAAGCATCACATTGGACCTCAAATAGTTTTGAGAGATCCGATAGTGTAAGCACAGGTTGAGAGATAAGCTTTTCTTTAAGATTTTCGAAAGCATTGTTCTCCTTAGCAGACCATGTATACCTAACACTTTTCTTTGTTAGGTCATGTAATGGTCCCGCAATTTGCGAGAACTTTTCTATGAAGCGTCTATAGTATGCACACATACCTATAAAGATTCTTAGTTCGTGAAGATTCTTTGGTTTAGGCCATCCTTTTATTACCTCTAACTTTGATGGATCCATTTGGATGCCATCTTGAGAGATAATGTGACCTAAATACTGAATCTCTTGCAAGAAAAATTCACTTTCTTTCGATTAACATAAAGTTTATTCTCTCTTAAAACTTGAAATATTACCTGGAGGTGTTGCTTGCGTTCGTCTAATGAATTAGAGTAGATGATAATATCATCAAAGAACACTCCAGTGAAGGTTCGATGAGGCATGAACAGCTTCTCCATCAAGTGGTTGAATGTGGCTGGTGCATTGCTCAAGACAAAAGGCATGACAATGTATTCGTAAAGACCAAATGTGGTGCGAAATGCGGTCTTTACAATGTCTTGATCAACTATCCTTATTTGATGATAGCCACTTTTTAGGTCAATCCTACTGAAGTAGGTCGATCCTTGTAGCTTACCAAATAGGTCTTCTACCCATGGAACGGGAAACCTATTCTTGATAGTGATCCTATTTAGTGCTTTATAGTCGACACACATACGATATGTGCCGTCTTTCTTTTGCACTAATAGCACAGGTGAGCAAAATGGAGATGAGCTAGGCCTAACCATGCCCTTCTCAACTAACTCATGCACTTGCCGCATAATCTCCTCTTGTTGAGCTTGAGAAACTCTGTAAGGAGGTTTGTTAGGCGGTGAACTTCCTGGAAGAATTTCAATTGCATGGTCATCATTACCTCGTTTAGGAGGTATCTCACAAGGGATGTCGTCAATAAAAACATCTTGAAACCCCTTGAGAAAATTGGATAACTCTAATTCCTTTTGGTTGCTTTTATTTTCTTTTGCTAAAGCATTAGGTTCATTTTGAGAATCTTTAACAAAAATCATGTACACGGAAATAGAGCTCTTTATTGACTTGTTGAAAGCTGGTGTATGTACAATGGGGATAGTGTTACCCATTTCCTTAGCATCTATATACATGTCCTTTTCCCTGAACTTAATGGAGATTCTCCTTTCAGGGAATTTAACATTGGCAGCCAGGCGATCAAACCATGGTGCCCCTAGGATTACATCCTCATGCTTGAGAGGAGAGATAAAGAAGTCCTCTTTGTCCACATAGCTTTGGACATGGAGCCTCAATTTCTCGATTAAGGGAGTGACTGAAGCTTCTTGCCCCTTGAAAGCACTGTCTGCGGGTAGAACATCTCCCATCTCATAGGCTTGTATGCCTAGCTTGGTGGCCAACTCTATAGATATAAAATTGTGAGTAGAACCAGAGTCAAAGAGAATAAAAGCATCATGTTCTCTTACCTTTCCCCAAGCATGGCATAGAGGAGATCCTTTGTGGTGAGTTTGGTGAGTCTCCTTCTCTTGGATTTCAACCAAGGTAGCTCTAGGAGGATCATGGCGGGTGTTCTTTTGGGGACAAGCGCAGTACGCATGCCCTTGTTCGCCGCACTTGAAACACTGGTTATCCTTGCGATAATGCTCAAGCTCTTCAGGAGAGAGTTTGTTTTTACCTTTGTAAACTCCCTTCTCTTTAGCTTTGTTGGAGTTGCCCTTAGGAGACTTTTGGACATTTTCCTTCCCCTTAGGCTCGTTGGAACCCTTGTTTTCCATGGGCTTATTATTTCTTTTAGCCCCCGTTTGGAAATTGATTCGAGAGGCCACCATAGTATGGTGTATTACTGTCGATATGGTACGTGGCCTTTGGGAGTTGACAAACTCCGCCATTTCTTCGGTTAAGCCCGCACAAAATTGTTGCTTTTGCTCTCCAAAATCCAACTTTTTGAAGACAGTGGCTTTGAGTTGTAGATCCCAAAACTTGTCTACATATTTGTGGATGGATTCATGGGAAGAGAGCTTTAAGCTTCACCATTCGGTGAGTACTTTGTCTTTGGCATCGGTGGCCAAAAACTGCTTCATAATGGAAGCTCTTAAAGCTTTCCAGGTTCGTGGAGCTTCACTGTTGGCTCGTAGGCTAGACCACCATTGCCTGGTGGACTTTTGAAAGTGCATCGCTACATGGCGTAGCTTAGAGGACTCCGTGAAGCCCTCATCTCCAAACGCCGCATCAAATTGTTGGATAAAGGCCAAGACTTTGTCCATAGCACCAAAGGTGCCATCTTAGGTAAGGAAAGAGATGCTCTTCCCTCCCTCTTTGAACTTCTTCAGCTTGGACGACCTCTTCCATGCGGCATAGTATTTCCTATGGCCTCTTCTTTTTGATGGTTCAAAGGTTGCACCATCACTTTCTTCAGAAGGTGAAGAATTTGAGGAAGGTGGAGAAGAGGGTGACCTCTTTCTCGCTTTTTTCTTGTCTTGATCTTCATTGTCTTCACCATCACTTTCATAAGAGGAAGAGGATGAAGAAGATGGAGAAGAGGGTGTCCTCTTTCTCGCCTTTTTCTTCTCTTGCTTTTTGTCATCCCTCTTTGAATTATGGTGTGGAGAAGGGTGCGATGGTCTTCTCCATTTTGGAGGTGATGGAGAGCGTTTAGCCCACCGTCTTCGTGGAGCCATCTCCGCCGAGGTGACGTGAGACTCACTTCTTTCTCGTTCCTTTGGTGGCGGCTCTTGAGTTCTCCTTTGAGAAGGAGATGCATCATCAAGAAGTAAATTCTTGAGCCCTTCGTATGGATTCTCTTCTTCTTCCCGAATCAGAGAGAAACGTATTTTGGAAGTCTCACAAGGAGGCTTCCTAGGTGTTCTCTCGTCATGGTGGGGAGCTTGGAGAATCCCATGAGCACGGAGCTGCCATTGCACTTCACTTTGGAGAGATGGATTGCCCATGGCTTGTTGAAGCCTAGAAACAAGATAGTTAACAAGCATCGGGGCATCATTAGTAACTTGATCATTAGCAAAATCAAAGTTATCAACATTAATTTCCCTCTCTTTACTATTGTCAGCCATTCTAACAACTTTTAGGTGTAAAATTTTTAGATGTACTTTGGCACTTCAAGCCCTAGTTGCTACTCCTCTTTACCCCTTTAGAAAAAGCACTCAAGCTACTATACCCGCTCGAATACCATTAATTGCAAGGAATAGAAGAGAGGGTCGTTCAACACCAAAACAACACCGGCTCTTGTCAAGCTTCTAATAGCTCAATAGTGGTTAAGCCGTAGGCAAGCCCCGTAGGACTCCACTATTAAGACCATAGCTCTCAATGGTGATGCCCCGTTAGCTGCACGGAGGTAAGCGCACTGCAAGGCTGAAAAATCCCTATTCTACTTACTCACAGGCAATTAATAATACCAAACATTTATAGCTAGCTTGAGGACCTCTCTTCTTGAGCAAGAAAAGAGAAACCTTGTGCTCTGATACCAATGTAACATTTAATGGCCTAGTAACTTGTGTGTAGTGGAAATTAATATGAACATAGTGGGCATTTCATTAGAATAGATTCCTAATGAGAATTACAAGAGTGCTTGGGTGGAGAGAGCAACAAAAAGCATAACACCTAGTTAGATAGCATGAACAATAATTTCAAAAGAGAGAGAAATTAAGCTATTGACAACACTTGAGGACTGGATTTACATGGAGCTTGTCCCCCCTCCAAAAGGCTTTGTATTATGGTTTCTCCCATCAAGAGAGACATTGTACAATACAATTCTTTGTGTTCCTTCAAGACTAGCTAGTGCAATGAAGATGAAAGATTCATGCACTAAGCAAAACACTTATCAAACACAACATCAATTTTCTCCGGTCTCAGACCCAAGACCTCACACACCTTCAAAGATGGTGAGAGCTAGCGGGGTATGAGAGTAGATTGAGAGGAAGAAGAAGTATGCTTACAAGAAAGATGTACATCTTCTCACATAATCACTCATATTAGCATAGCTTAGCTTAGTAATTAGCATGGTAGAGGAGATGAGTATGCATTGAAGCTTGGATCTTGGTTGGATTTGCATCACAAAGCCAAGAGTTGTTGGTGTAGGCCTCCCTTCTCACAAGCTTGGAGTAGGTGGTAAGCTTTCCATTAAAGCTTGAGAAGGAGAGAGAGTCTTCTTTACTTCACACATGAGATTGTGTGAGTGTGTGTGTGATAATTCCTTGCAAAAATCAGCCCCCTCTCTCTCTTGGTCGACCCCTCTTGCTATTTGCTCATGCTACAGTCTCATTGGACCTCCCTAGGGCTAGCCAATGATAATTAAGCAGTATAAGTGATAGCCTTCTAACATGTATCCCCCTTTCCCCTTTTGTGAGAGCTTTATGTAATTAATAAATGCAACTAAACTCTCATTGGACCCCTTTGCCTCCTGGCCAATAGGAATCAGGCAAGCCATTGGGCTGTTGAATGCTCATTGGACCCCTTGGGAGACTGTCCAATAGTCTTCTAGAGAGCTTAATTCTCATTGGTTCTTTTATTAAGTGTTTTTAAATTAATTAAACTAGATTTACTCTAGCCGAAATCTTATTGGTCCACCTCCAAGGCCATCCAATAGGAATTGGGTACACCTTGTGGGCATCTGGGCTAGGGAGCTGGCATGTGTCCCTCATTCCCTTTGTGTAAAGGGAGCTTCTGTGTGTGTGTGAGTTTCTCTCTCATCCCCTACTCCCAAGGTTTGCCCCCTCCTATGTAGGGATTGATAAAGACTTTTGGGACACACACAAAGCATCCAATTCCCCCCATGCTTGACCTTTGGACACAACCTTTGAATTTTGGAACCTTAACATTTTGGAAGTTTTAATGGGCTGAACCTTAGGGTCTTTTAAGCCCATTGTTGCACATGGATATTTTGCAGATGGCCCCTCCTTTGGATCCTTATTGTGGCCGGTCTGCTAGCTTAACCAATATTCTAGTTTTTTCTCCCCTGGCACTTCCCCATATTAAATGATCAGTTTAACATGAGAAAATCATTTAGGATAATTATATATTGATTATTATGACAAACCATGTACTTCACGACTCTCTACATGCCCATAATCTCAATGGAAAGTTCTCTAGACTCGAAAAGTAAGAGCATGTATGGTTTTTGTGTTTCTACGTAGAGAAAGTTCATAAGAAAATGCCTTTGGGTGTTCTCAAACTCTTTCCAAGTAAACTTAGGGATGCTACCACCCCATACTTCAACTCCATAAAGAAGCATCGCTATCACTAAGGTGTCAAAGAGGTATCTCTTGAGAAACCAATATTTGATTTCTCCCACATTGCACATGTTCTCAAATGCATAGTAGGCTCTCTTCCCAGCCTCCAAGTGTCCTGTAGCACACTCATTCCATTTGTGATCGGTGAGAACCACCTGAAGGCCAATGTACTTGAAGCTCTCGACCACTTCAAGGGACTCTTTATTGTATACAATGCATGGCTTCTGATTCTTGAATGTTTTAACTTTAGTTTGAATCCATTCAAAATCATCTCACCATGCAAGCAACACTTTTCCAAGGCAACCATAAGCTTTTGCATCTTCTAAAGTATGGACCAATAGAACCACATCATCCTCATATAACAAAAGCATGATCACCACATTTCCAATCATAACGTCTTCAATGCCTTCTGTTTAGGTAAACTTAATAACCATGTGTTCCAAGTCATCATAAGTAGCTCAAAGAGAGTCAATGAAAGTGGGCATCCTTGCTTAAAAGTACTTGTGAAAATGTTTAAAAATCTTTCTCTCATATATGCTTAACATATGCCCTTCTCGTAAAATACGAGAAATCGCAAACATATTGTTAGCTGGCACTTGCAATTTCTTCATACGTCTCCAAAGATTCTCTCGGGGAACCGTATCAAAAGCTTGCTTGAGGTCCATAAAGCAAAAATACAATCCTTTGCCTTTCAACCGGCATTCTTTCATGAGAACTTGAAGAGTGACAAAGTGATCAATGGTTCTATGACATTTCTAGAAACTTGTTTTCATTATTTTCATCCTGCTCACTTATCTTTAATTTCATGACACATCCAAAAAAAAAAATACATAAGAGAACCAACCATTATAGTTCGTTCGTTGTTTATGTTGTTCATATCTCTTTCTTTATGCGAAGGTTGATATGTGATATGTTTAACCTTGCACTTCTTCAGCATGTCATGCTTCATGATTAAAGTCAATAATGTGTTTCCTTGCTTGTCCATTTCACCATTTTAGGATTGATACATTGAAGATCTCTTGCCTTGTGGTTAGCCAATTTCTTAAGCCCTATACATTCATATGTGATGGTAAAGAAGGTAGGCATACATGGAAGAGAACCATGACACTACATCTTTTCCACATTTGGTCATGTACATTCTTGCAATGCATGTACATTTTCACGAGAAGTCATGAAAAATGTGAGCACTTGTCCTTTATGTTTTTGAAAAAATTACCACATGCTTGTGCCTTCTCTTGAGCTTATTGTGCACGTCTATCGCAAGTGTCAATGCAAAGGAACTTGTTGATACACTGTGTGCGAGCCACAAATGGCTCCAAGCACACAACTAGCTTAAACTAGTAAACTCAAAGATGGCGATGGTGTGTCACTCACCGCTCTACGCTTACTGTCATGAAGGATTCCTCGCTGCGAAGAAGAAGGAGCCGCCGCTGCATCGCGCTCAACCGCTTCACCGCCGTCGTGCCAGCATCGCAATGCTTGATCGCACTCTCTCTCTCTCTCTCTCTCTCTCTCTCTCTCTCTCTCTCTCTCTCTCTCATAAACACACACACAAGGAGATGAAGAAGAAGAAGATGGAGATGGAGCAAGAGCACTCTTCAATTGCACAAACGAGAGAATGAGTGAATTTTAGGTTTAGTTCACTTTTATATGAGCTCGTCCCATTCACACTTGGGCGCCCATGCTTAGCCAACTAATCCCTTGAATGTTCCAGTTAGAGTGTGCCTTTCATCGACGATCGCTGTTTTATGACATAGGTTTCTGTTTCAGTGTACCGGATGTGAATGTGTAGGTCTAGGTCAATGTTTTGACTTTTATTGTGCATACTCGTTTGCTAATTGCTCTTGCTCTTTATTATTTTTGTTTTTTGTGAGTGTAAGGCTTTATATATACATTCCCTAAGATAGAGAGATTGAGAGGTCAGGGAGGAAAGTTGAGAGGGGAGTGAATGAATGATGACTGTCAGCAAACACTCCCCCCTTCCTTGCGTAGATCATACCGTTTGAAATGTGCTCGTCACCCTTTGAAACCAATTGTTCCAGTTGATAATAGGTGAGCATTTTTGTCAGTAGTTTTCTATTACCTTAGGGGCCTCGTCGAGTTGCAAGGATGGTAAGGTACTCTCCCAGGATCGAACTTGAAGTGGTTCATCAGGTGATTCTTGAACACTGGGAGGTGTGGATTCATTTGTAGCTTTATGGAGGTCCACTATTGTAGGTGGAGGCTGTGGAGAAGCTTTTACCTCTATGGATGCATTACATGAGGAGCTAGAAGCTTCATGGGACTCCCCCCTTCCTAAGTGGAACAAATTGTTCTTCCTTCGGTACCCAAACTAGCTCCAGAGAGGGTGTGTAGCATTCTGTGATTTTTTTGTTTCCATGATCGTCGATTTGTTTTGGAGCTACAGGATTGAACTCACATGGGCCCGGTGACAAGTAAGAGCACAATTTACGTTTTGGCACCCAGATTTTATCATTCCCTTTATAGTAGCCTTGGGCTTCCAATAGTTTTTTAGGAATCCCACACAACGTTTCTTTATATTTCTTGGGGTGAATGGAACGTCTCTTACCATGCTCCTGTCTTTTAGCACTGGCTATGGTCGCTAAAGAATCTTTAGGGACCCACTTGTATGTTTTGTTTGTTATATGAGGATGAGTCTTGTCAGAAGCTATATGCATTGCTTCTATCATATTTAAGGGTACGAGTGGTGGCCTTTCATCCCCCTCAGGTGTTACCCAGGTCGTCCCCCTGTTTCCCCAAGTGTCTATGGTTGCTGCTAGGTGGACCCAATCCACATTGTCTGACTCACTCATCCCAAGTAGTACATCCATATAAGGAGAATCTTCCCCAACATCAGTGTCCACTTTACACATGTAACCATACTGCAATGGGGCCGAGGAACTGTGATGTTAGATCTATGATCAATTATGAACCTGTTTCCCAGAGGATGTGCTCGACCAGTTACCAGATCCACTCGAATGACAGAATCTTGGAACTGCAAGTAGACATGGTTTTTAAACCAGTCATGCACCATTTTTGCTTCCCTCATAAAAGGACGTCCTAAGATCATCTCCGATGCCATAGTGTGCTTGGAGAAATCCATAACAATGAAGGTAACTCTTATTTTATGTCCAAAGACCTTGATCTTGAGATCTTCTAGCATCCCAATAGGTTTAACAATAGGTCCATTAGCCATCTTCACTACTATGGTTGTGGTCACAAGGTGAGGTCTTCCCATAGTTTTCCAGCAATTTTTAGTCACAATGATAACCCCAACGCCACCATCAAGGATTCCCTTCACAGTTAATCCCTCAGTAGTGATTGGTATGGTCGCATTGGATTCATCACCCTCAAAGTATTGTCCCAACTTGTTAACAGGTATTTCTATAACAAGGTTCTGATCTAGATTGGGTTGTGGATCTAAGTGTTCCTCCTCTATTGGCATCTCCCCAGCTCCATCCATCTGTGCAAATTGTGGTAGCGCAAACTTTAGTTCCCCATTGAGGAAAGCTCGAAGAGCTGAGACTAGCTCAGGGTCTTTATATATTTTGGATATGATGGTGGTTCTAACTTCTGAAGACATGAAATCCATCAATTTGGCAATGTTTAACGGCACCTTTTGGGCTTCAGTCCCTTGGCGTGGGGAAGATGGGATCTCCATTTCTTCGATAGCATCAGGTAGTCTCTCTGTAAACATTCTTTCCATCAAGAAGTGAGTACGCCCACTTTCCCATGACTTTAAGTCACTTTCTTCTTGGATGACGCTAGGTATGGCTAAGGGTCTATGGACTTGGTGAGGTTGTTGTTGCATAGGGAATACGGTGTCTGTAATCTGGATCTGCCTAGGTGCTGGTTCTAGATCCCTTTGGGTATCTTCTACCAATCTCCTTAATTGCTTGACTCACTCAATCTCCTCTGTAGGGTTTGGATAAGTTCCTATCTTCTTCTTGGATCCTGGCTATTGTGGCTCATGAAGATCTTCCTTGTTGGTTTCTATCTTAGTGATCGTTTTGGTCTCCATGGTTTAACCTGAATCAGAATCCTCTTCAATGTCGTTCATATATACGGGGTCGTCACCATTCCCTATGTTGCTCTTTGAACTAGGGTCTGACTTCGCTGCTTTTTGCGATCTCTTCCTTCGTGTTTTCTTCTTTTTTTGAGATTGGACAATTGATGCCGTGTCTCTTTCCTCAAGAATATAATTTTGTTTTTGGAGCATCGATCGTGTGAGTATGTTTACTGGTACCACAGGTGTACTTTGCGATGGCTCCTCGATAACCTCAATCAAGTTTAATGGCGTGATCTTTGATGCATTTGGATTATTTGAACATTGGGCAATCAAATGATCTATGCCACATCAATTACACATGAGTATTGGCATTGTAGACGTGCTCGCTTGATTGTTTGCATTAGTGTGGCATTCTTTTGTAGCCTAATAGGACACTCGGCTACACGATGTGGACCTCCACACTCATAGCATTGAAGAGGTGGTCTCTTAGCAGTGTAATTGAGATTTTGGCCTCTTGCCGCAAAAGCAACTACTTGATAGACAGGTTTGAGTTGTCCCCAATATTCCTCATGTAGTATTGTGGACTTTCTTCAAGCACATCTATCCCATAGGCAATATTAGGATCTATATCTTCCTCAAAGCCTTCCAAACAAGCAATAGATGACTCACAACCCACTTAATTCACAGAAGTGATTCTCGGATGTGGTGGTTGCGGTCCTAGTACTGGAGGTGATAAGGGTGTTGTTTGAACAACATTTTGGGCCCTAGGGACCATGTGTTATGACGTTTGTTCAAGAGGTGGGGCCGTCATCAATGCAGGCACTCGAGGTATGTGTCCATGCTAAGGTTGATCTATTGGCCATCGCGCACTTAAATACTATGCAATCCTTAGCTTGATGACCATACCTCCCACAGGCATTGCAATTCCCATTGAATTTTACTCTAAAAGTAGGGCATTCACTGGTACTATGCGGTCCATAGCATACTGAGCACCATTATTGCTCCCTTCTTGGATACATATGATTGTTTTGCGGAGCATGATTGTCTCTAAGAATCTCTTGAATAGCCTTGGTGAGATCTGCTAAAGTCATCTCCCTGATATCTTTGGCTCCTTAGCAATAGGCTTTAGGGTCATTGGCTGATGCCTCGATGCTTGCGAGCTAATAGATTTAGGCTCAACAGACACTCTTTCTTCTTGAATCATTAAATTATCCTCCAGTTGGATCGCATTGGTGGTGACTGCTTTCCAAGTGGTGCTACCTCTAATGACTAGGCCATTGTAGATATCCTCATGTCGTAATCCCCTAATGAATCTATCAAGCAACTGATTATTATTGAAGCGCTCATTTGGACTACAACGAGAATTCAAATGCTTCAAACGACTAATAAAGTCTCTCACCGACTCTCCTTCCTCTCGTTGGGCTTTCTGGAGCTGAGAGGCTACACCCCAAAGCACTCCCTCTCGTGTGTATTCTTTTAAGAACAGTCTCCTAAGAGTAGGGTAAATCATTTTTCTTCCATCCTTAGGGTTCTATACCAATCCCTAGCCTTTCCACTTAAGGTTAGGCTTAAAGCATTACTCTTATGCAAGTCATTGTGTTTTGTGTGAGCTTGGCTATTTGTACTGCTTTACTTCTAGGTTCTCTATAATGCGTGTTACGCATATTCTCAGCAATAGATCGACCAATAGCTTGAGCAAATGTTGCCAAGTCACCTAAGTGAGCAGGCACCGTGGGTGAAGGTGCTCCAAAGACTACATGTGGAGTAGGTATTGGCATTGAGCTTGGCGCATAGGAAGCCCTTGGATTCCACGTTGGGTACGATATTGTGCCATGTGGTGGCCCAAAGTTCATATGTGTGGCCCTAGGCATAGCAGACGTCGGATGTGACATGCTAATGCTAGCCGGTATAGTCGCATGGAAATAAGAACATGGGTGTTGTGGTTGTGGAGCATAGGTAGTTGAAACAATGGGAGGGGTAGGGGCTACATGAGTGCAATGACCCATGGTTGTATACGATTGGTACACACTTGTAGGTACTGTTGCAAGCATTGAGCTACCATGTAACGGGGCTTTACTAACAAATGAGGTCCATGGCGTGTTTCTCGGCATGCCCATCATTGGGGTAGGCATGGTAGCCGTGGTGTCATCAAGGAAAAGATGAGCTAGACTTAGAAAGGTAAAGCTATCACTTGTGGGCTCATATTGCACTGAGACCCCTGGCGAAACAACATATGAAGGATCCATCGGACTTACCGAGGGAGTGTCCATTTACGATAAGGTCGGTTGTTTAGCCTTTCCTGTATCCAAGAATCTCATGAGCCGTTGAAGGCATGTTGATCGCCTTGTTTTGTCTCTCTAACTCAATGACCCTATGGATGTTACAACTAATACACCTATTGTTACACACTAACACACTTCATTAACTCTAACATATCTACTTCCTACTTACTGTACTTTACACAGAACTAACATTACGGATCTACAACCTTAATAGTAACACCTTATCACAGAAGAAACAGAGTACCTTTCAAAACCTCATTAACAAAGAAATACACAGCAGCAAAACAAACTCTTTCTCAACACACACACGTTCCTTCCCTACCTTTACTACAATTGAAATTACACCACAAAGAAGCACAGAGTGCCAGTCAAGCTTAGTGTATGGCATTCCCGGACAACGACGCCAAAAATGTACACATTTGTCGCACGTGTCAATACAAAGGAACTTGTCGATACACTATGTGCGAGCCACAAATGGCTCCAAGCACGCGACTAGCATAAACTAATTAACTCAAAGATAACGATGGTGTGTCACTCACCGCTCTACGCTTGTTTTCGTGGAGGATTTCTCGTCGCAAAAAAAAAGCCACCGTTGCGTCGCGCTCAATCGCTTCACCGCCGTCATGCCATCGTTGCAATGCTCTCTCTCTCTCTCTCTCTCTCTCTCTCTCTCTCTCTCTCTCTCTCTCTCTCTCTCTCGCGCGCGCGCGCGCATACACACACACAAGGAGATGAAGAAGAAGATGGAAATGGAGCAAGAGCACTCTTCAATTGCACAAATGAGAGAATGAGTGAATTTTAGGTTTAGTTGACTTTTATATGAGTTCATCCCATTCACACTTAGACGCCCATGCTTAGCCAACTAATCCCTTGAATGTTCCAGTTAGAGTGCGCTTTTCATCGGTGTCACTCTTACCCTTTTCCTATTGGACCGACAAGCCCGGTACCTAACTCTACCAAATAAATAATACGACGTCTGTTGTAGGTGACAGGAATGTGCGTGAGGGTTAACACTTATAAAGAAGTGCTTTGTATGCATGTAGATGCTTTTAGATTCTTCCTTATCCTCGTCTATATCTAAAATCATCAAGTACTCTTGTGCTATTTGTATCAAACTATTTCCTTTTTTTAGCTACCTTTATTGATTCCTTTGCAAGACATGTTCTTCACGCAAAGAACTTCTCCACATAGGAGAAAAGGACTTGCTTGCAAACTTCGTGTTTGCATTCTAGTGTAAAATCCTTTGGGAGATATGTATTTTGTTATATTTTCTCAACCATATCAATATACTTCAATGCCCATTTGAAGTCTATGCACAAAGGTAATTGTCTCACATTATGGATACTTAGTTGGACGTAGGGTTCTTTTCCTTTTATGAAGCCTTGAGTGAACCACTTGGACGCATCTTGTACGTCCGTTGAAAGCGAATCAAGCCATTGAAAACCACCAAAGCATACATTACCTCGCTCTTCACGTTGCTAGAATAGTTGTTTTTCACCTCCTTGGAATAGCATGCTTCTCAAGAGGACTTAGGTTTGTGACGTTGTGTTACCCCATAGACAATCAAAAAGCAAAATGCACCCCTATAGACTTGTGCTCATGACAGAGCTCCATTGGCTTGTCCATTTTTTGAATATCTTCTGGATATATGGTTTCAAATACAAGATAAAGAAACCGATGTGCCATGATCATGAGCAACAAGGAGAGGCCAACAACAGACAAGATTGAGGTCACATGGATATCCTATCTCCCATCCCCTCCTCTCCATTGTTATTCTCTCTTTCACCCTTGCAATTATCTTGTTATCATAATTGTGTCATTGGGGGTGCATATACTACGGACTATGCTATGCATTAGGAAACTATGATCACTTATCATACGATTAGCATCCTTAAAGTGCTAGGTAATCCCATTGGCCAAATCAAGCCACCGAACATGTCTACACTACTCAATGCATGCACAAGCTAAGAGATAAGTAACAATGTATGCACAGGCAAATAACAATGATGGTGACACAAAAAAGGCATAAAGCAACACACCTAGAAAGTCAACAATGCGGGAGAAGAAGCAAGAAGACTCCATTCCATGGCTAAGATCTTGAGATTCCATTAATTCTCCTATCTTTGCAAGATTCTATCACATTGTCACATTTGATTGTGTCAAGAATCGCAAAACCGCGCATCCTTGACATATCCCATGTGACTTTGGGGCACGAGTTATGATATTTTCTAAATGTTGTTTCCGCATTTTCTTCCTACAAACGGTTGTACTCTTTTTTGTCTCATCATCATCAAATATTTTGACAATTGAAGATTCGAGTTACATGCCCTTCAAAATGTACCCTTAGCTACATGCCCTTCAAAATGTACCCTTAGCTGTCACAAAAAAGTAGAAAGATTAAGTGCTTATTAAGAGTCAAGTAGTGATATTTGAGGTTTAAAAAAACCATTGGTAAACAAGTGTCGCAAGCAATTCATTTGTTTCGGCCACACTTGTAATAAAAGCTCTTCTCTCATTGGCCTAGAGCACTCTCTCTCTCTAAATATTAAAAGGAAAAAAAAGACTTCAAAATTTTTCAAATGCTTTTAGAGATAATTTCTTTCAAGCACTTAGATGGAACAAATGAATCATTCTTTGAAAGGGAGATCAACCTCAACTTCTTAATGTTGCATTCAAAAAGTGATGTTGTGACAAACATATGAACTATCTGTAGTGCCTTTTTAAGTATCTACGGGGTGGTTTTCAAGAACAAGAAGAAATTATCAACAAAGAGTTCGACCAAGAGTTGTTTGTTATCGAGGAGAGAGAGGCATTGAATGTCCCCTCCTTACAAGTCAGGGTCCTCATAATGTCAACTTTTTTGCTAATATTAAGAAGACATGGGATAGACTAATCAATGGAAACTCTTCCTTCCTTATAAGCTTCATGCCTTGGAATACATGCGGCCTCTTCTATCTTTCTTGCTAGATCTACATACTTAATCATCGACTGGGATTCATCTTCCCACCCGATGGGTGGAATGCATGGCTAGGCCAAAACATCTCTTGTAGAGTTGGGGCCTTTTCACATACAACACATGAATAATGCCAACGTGAGCAAACTTAGCATTTGATATATGAAGGTGATTCTAGGCACTCTATCCCCACCCTCTTCGTAACTCTGTCCTATTAGCAAAGTTACACTAACAGGACATGGATAGAAGGCTGAAGATGATGTCAGGGAGGACCGCCTCTGTCAGGTGGGATCAATTGTCCCTATTGATTGGGGGCGGCCTGATTAGTTTTGCACCATCCAATGGCGGATTAATCCTCAAGTGATCACTATGTTATCACAAATAAAGGGAACTCCACGTAAACTTGATGTGAACATCGAGTGACTGATCTCCGTGTGAATCCCAATCAAGATATGATCACCTTGTGAACACACCTATTTCAAAGTGATCATGGTGTGACCTCGAGCATCCCAAAGTGATCTCCAAGTGAACACCATGTGATCCTCACCCAATCATTTTTGTTATATGACCTAACGTTCTCACCTCCATTTCAAGTAATGCGCAATAAATTAATGGAAGTTCCTTGGTCTCCGGTGTGGTTTGGGGGGGGGGGGGGGGGGGTACATGCAACCCTGTGTGAAACACATCCGTTGGCTCTTAACGTCAATTGCCATGATTGCAAGGAAAGCAAATCCGTTGTGGACTCTTGAGAACCAATCGTGCACAGGAGCTCATGCTCATGAGTTACTTGGTCCCATGTGAAAAAGATGTGCCCTACTCGACCAGTCTGAACACTTTCTAAAGATCCTAGCCATGGCCACAAACAATGGGTCCTGCCCATGGTACACGACAGAGCACTATCCTCTCTCTTCAAGATAAAAGTTTAAACTGAGCAATGAGCATTGAGAAATGAGAAGGGATCGAATCTATTCAAAGACAATGCTCTTGGATTTGTTGTGGACTCCGGAGCAGAATATTTTTAACTTTACATCTACCTCAACGAAAAAAAGGAACGGCGTTAAAACTTTTATTCAACGAAAGTAACTTGGCCCAAAAAAAAAAGTTGACAAAAATCAGACTTTCAAAAAGACAGTGCACTGCCACTTCCCTGTGATGACACGGATACGGTGTGACGTGTTGGAAAGGGGAAAGGGCCCCCGATCACACCCGTGAAAGCTGAGCCTTTCCTCTCATTGACCAATGATCACACGTGATCCTTTCCTCTCCTTATTGAGCCCTAAGGGCTGCGTCACACGCAGATAGATAGATCACTCATACTCAATCCTCACGTTGTCAATGGAGATGGGCACGCTTGGTTTGCCCCTTGGCACTATGGTGATGGCAAAATCATCATCATCCTCAGCATCCAGCTCCTTCAGCACCTCCCCTATCCCAATCCTGAAGTTGGACTTCCTCACACTCCTCCCCTCCCCCATCTTCATCCCCATATGTGGCACATTCACAAACGACCCTGCATACTCTGGCACATCACACCCTACCTTGTCATCATCGTCATCATCATCATCATCTACCAAGTTTATGTACACATCAAACTTGATCTTCTCATCTGATGCTACCCGCACCCCCTCCAGCACCAGTATCTCCTCGTCGAAGTCGTCCGCCCGCACCTTCCTCGGCCTCTTCACTAATGCTCTTTCTTTCTTGTCAATGTTCCCTGATGCCCTCTCCTTGAATTCTTTCAAACCTGCCTTGAACTTCCTATACTTCTCCTTGAGCTTTTCTCGTAGTCGACCTGCCATTGCTGGATGTGGACCTCCACCAGGCCCAAAATTCACGGCCGTGTCACTGCTTGTCCTGCTCCTCGGTGCTGCATTGAGCCATCCATTTGGCACATCTTGGTACTTGTATGCCAGTTTGGTGGTGTCTAGAGCATCCCCAATTCTCACCCTCACCAGCTTGGCATTCTCATCATAGAAGAGAAATGTTGCATTCAAGTAATCAGAGTCTGTCAGATCTTGTCTTCTGCCTCCCAAACTCTTCCATACCTCCCAGAGGCGGTCGATGTTGGAATGGTGGGCGTGAAAGATAGGGTCGCGTCCTGCAGAGTAAAAAGTGCCCATGTCCTCATCGTTTGGGTTAGCAGGATTGCCAGTCCATACATGGACTGTGCCATGAGGAAGATTTTCAATGGTGCCTGCTCCCGGGTTTGGCTCGTCACCTTGACGATAAGATTGGCCAAAGAACAAAGATGGAGTCTTTGAGTTGGAGACCATTTGCCGATACATGAGGGTGTTGTTCGCCGCAAGCAGGGCAGCTGCGGAGCTGTTTGACTCAGTGAAGTTGTAGTTGAGATCCACCACAGCAGGGGTTCTGTGCAAGGGATTGCGGTTGGCATTATAGAGAGAGCTTTTACTGTCGTTGTAGATGGGTGGGAGAGTATACCCTGTTGCAGAATCCCAATTCCAGAAAGGCAAGGTAAATGTGTCATCCTTAATGAGGGTCGCAAGAATTCTCTCATGGAAGTAGAGGTACCACCTATGCCATGGAAAAAACAGCCAGGAATTATGCACCTGGTACTCGATTTGAGTGCCATTAACATCATACGCTGCATCACAGAAGGCACAATGGACGTTCGCTTGCTGCGAATACTGGCGAGGATCGCTGGCAGGGAGCTCGCGGAGAAGCTTGTAGGCCTGGTTGTACTTAGCAATGTAAGAAGAAGGGACTTGGTGGGCAGAGAGGCGAGTGCGCATGGGCAGGTTTGTGGGGAGCTTGAAGTCAGTGATGGTGGTGGAAACAGGTAAGCAACAGTTGACAGATGGAGCACCGTTGCCGGGGTCGATAGGTGTCGTACACAGCTTCAGATCTGGGGGTTGGACAGGACTTCCAAGAGCTGACTGTGGAAGCAACAGAGATGGCAGTCCTGCAATGCCAAGCGAGCTTGACCCCAGCAAGAGCTGCCGCCGATCAAGCGCGCCATTCAGCTCCACGGGGTCGGCATTGTTGCTGTTGTCACCTCCGCTTTCATGGAGTGCTGCGCTGATGGGAGATGAGGCAGGCACAGGCCAACGCCCCGGGCCGAGAGTACCAAGGCGGGGGGCGCCGGCTCGCTTGCTTGCAGCTCTGCGAAAGGCAGGGGAGATGAGGGCCTGGGAGCTGGTACTGTAGCTGAGAAAAGAGGCGGGGTTATCCCTGATGAGGGAAGAAGAGAGAGCGAGGTGTTGGGCTGCAATACCCATCGCTACAGAGAGAGAGAGAGAGAGAGAGAGAGAGAGAGGAGCAGGGGAGATATTCGGATAGTACCTACAAGCAGTCCAAGACTTTATAATAGTTGCGTCGAGAGTTCAAATCCAAGTCGGCTACATACTGTAGACTCGAGAGTCGAAATCTAGAACGCGGGCAGCCATTGCGGACCTCGCGTCCATAGCGTACGTCCTGTAACGTGTAGGAAATATGAGCACGTGTTATCTGGAAGAGACTTTGAAGTCTTTCAGGTACCCCCCACACGGTGGGCCTCCACACTATCTCGCACGGGCGGTTTCAAATGGGATCGACGATTGAGGTGATCCGGACCGCCACATGCACATTTGTAAATTCGAGACATTTGGTAAATTCGGGGAGAAAAGTAAATTCGGGACAGTCCACACCCATGTCTTGAACTCGTGACCTCCCCACTGCGGGCCATGAGCATTAACCAGTACGCCTGCATGCGTTCATTGAAATATAGGCGATTCGAGTATGTCATATTGTAAATGTGGGCCGAGCAGTAAATTCGAGGCAGAGTAGTAAATTCAGGGAAACTCTGACGATCCACGATTGGCGCGTCCCACGTTTTCCTCCTCCACCATAGATCCCATTTGAGCATGCCCGCGTGATATAGTGATGAGGCACGGTGAGGGTTAATTTGTTATTTGAGGTGATGTTACAACTCCATGTCATGGCCACACATACCTTGCACGCCATCATTGTTATTTGAAAGGGGGGTAGAGCAATTGCACCAGTGTTTGGGAAAAATGTGTCTCAGCTTAATATCGTGTTGTTTTCAATTTCAAAAATGCCGGTTTGAGAGCGAGGGGAAAAGGAAAAATTCCGCCCCAAAATAGAGAAACATAGTATAATAACCCAAAAAAATGACCTGATTTTCTAAAATTTCCTCTTGACAAAATTAAGAAAAGGAATTTTGTATGTTTGGACAAACTATTTTTCCCGTACACTGAACTGCACCCATTTGGGTTGCAGTTAGCTCAACCTTCTTTTGTAGAAAGCAATAATTTGCCTTGGGATTTTGTGGATTGCCTAGTGCAACGTGATATTCTTCCACGTTTACAAACCTTTCCATGTATAACATCAAGTTTCAATGGTGAAGAGCATGAAAAGAAGTGCAATGAAATATTTTTTTGGCCTTCATAAGGCCATAGGAGAGTGGGTGGAGAATTGGTGCACTTTTTGGACCATTGATTAAGAATCATGGATTGGACGACACATGTCAGGTGAACTTGTTTTATAATATACTAGTATGGTCGACGGTCGAAGGCCGCCTCTCTCTCTCTCTCTCTCTCTCTCTCTCTCTTCTGACGCTCAGTCCCTTATGTCGTCAGAGCTACATGAGACAATGCCGGTTGAAGGAGCTGTCAGCACATGTCCGAAGGAGGGAGCCAGAATCCCTCCTCCCTTTATAATAGTATAGATAATTAATAGTATAGATGCACTCCGTAACTGCCTTGGTACAAATCCTTCTTCTTAGCACAATCTTTAAATCATGACCTCACATTAAAAGAAAGATTAGCTATTGGCTTGGTACGAATCCTTCTTCTTAGCGCAATCTTTAAGCGAGCTCACCAAAGAAAGATTGATTCTCTTCCCGTCCATGTTTGCTAGTGTAGCAAATAGTGTTTCTTGCTTGGTGTTGCTATGTCTACCGCAAGCCATAGCCTATGTGCAGATCAACGATGTGAATTGTTGTATCAAGGGTTAGACGACAGAACCTCCCTATCGGATTCACATAGTAGAATACACAAAAAGCCTCTAGCATGTCGTATGCGGATAAAGGCATCCTAATTAGAGATTGGCATAGCTCCTCTTTGGAAGAGGGGATGAGCCTAGCTTCAAGTGCCTCGGATACATCACTTTTTTGCAAAGGAGTGCCATACTCACATGATCGCTCCTGTAGTTGAGAGGGCACGACACTTGGGACCTCAAAGTTGTCTTCCAACAATGCCTTTATCTACGCAAGTGAAAGATGCAAGAGATGAGGTTTGATTCTTGAGATTTCGCATTAAAATATTCATAGTGCTTTAGCTGCTATGTCTCATGTACCATCATTGCTGCTGCTGGCAGGGTGTTTGAGGTCTATCGTCGATTTGCAACATTGTCGTGATCCTTGTTTGTAAGCTTTCTTGTAGATTTGCTTTCATGGAAAGCTTGGAAGTTGGATCGATGGACTTCTAGGGTCTTTTGCACCCATGTCAATATCGTCATTGTCAACTTGAAAAGCTTCTGATAGCTTGTTGCCATCTTGGGGACTTGCATTCTGTAGGTAGTACGCTCATTGTCATGAGCATCGTGAGAAGGAGATTTCCCAAGCCTGCTCATGGAGGTTGCATGCATCTTGTAAGAGGGAAAAAATTCCCTGGTGAATGTCCAGATTCATTCGATCACCATGAGGCGTCGCAAAGAGCTGCGTCTTCGGATGATGACAATGTGGATGAGAAGATCTGACATCAATAGTTTGATGCTTTGATGTTGTACGGCTTGCCACTTGATATGGCCACCTCAAAAAGGGCAGGTAAATTTGAATTCCAATGGCTCTTCATAGATTTCGTAGTTGAAGCTTTGAGGCGCTCCACTCTCGATATGCTCCAGGCCATTGGTGGTCACTCATTTAATAGGCCTGTCCATCCTTAGCCCCAATTTTGTGCCCACAGCAATGAGCTCCCCTTGGCCACTCCAATTAAGCCTCCCCAAGCACAGTGTTGTGCATGTTTCTTCATTTGTGTTTACTCTGTGTGTGTGTGTGTGTGTGTGTGTGTGTGAGTGAGTGAGAGAGAGAGAGAGAAAGAGAGAGAGGAAGCTAAAGCAACTGAGACTTTCATGCTAGCTCCCATATGATAAAAGTTCTCTCTCTCTCTCTCTCTCTCTCTCTCTCTCTCTCTCTCTCTCTCTCTCTCTCTCTCTCTCTCTCTCTCTCTCTCTCTCTCAAAAACACAACCGGCACTAAATCCTTTTCAAGCAGGCCCAGTTTGCCCAATTATTTTGCGTGTATTTCTTCACCTTTCTCAACAGCTTGTATGCTACCACAAGCTTAAAACGCAAAGATAAGTGACTACATTTGGCCGGGAGAGGCCCTGGTCTAGCATCTGCTCAAAGCAGGTAAGAGCTCTGTTGCCAAAAAACTGACGAACATAACCAATGATTAGAGCGTTCCGGGAGACTAATATAGTCCATGCTGGAAGCTCATGAAACATTTCTTGTGCCTTTGGCAGTGCCCCGCACTTCGTATACATACTGAGGAGGGCATTGGAAAGAGCAACCCTTTGTCAAGAACATCAGGATTCAGCATGGACGATGCTGCCTGCAGCCTTTGTGAGCCCAACTCGGCAATCTACACTATAGTCTACACGGCGCAGGCTATTCAGTGAGTCTTATAGTGGTCCAACTGCCCGCTTTTATTGTCCCTCGCCTACACATAATCACCGGCTATTGTCCTTATCACCCTCTTCGCGCCACCCGTCGCCTTCCTCAGCTTCCTTCCTCCTTCATTCACAGAAAAAGTCCCCCCCAACTGTTGTCTGTGACAGTAGAGTCGCAAGCGTTTCTGTTAAAGAGTCCGCACCACTCTCAACACCAACGTACGGCTAAGCTTTTGGTTTTTTCATTATTTCAACTTGGTCCCTTCTTTTAATGCTCACTTGACTTCTTTGTTTAATAAATGTTATATTTTTTTTAAATAATGTAAATGGGAATTTTCATCATTGTAATTTGGTCCCTTTATTTAATGCTCACTTGACTTTTTTTGTTTTTTAAATCGTTGTTTAGTTTATAAGTTTTAGAAAGGTTATATTTTTCTTTTATAATGTAAGTGTCTCTTTTCATCATTGTAATTTGGTCCCTTAATTCAATGTTCCTTTGAGTTTTTTTAAATCTTTGTTTAGTTTATAAATGGGTCTCTTCATTTAAGGATCTAATTACTTTCTTGTCAGCTTTTTGATTTTAAACATACTTTTTTCTTGTAATTATTTTTTTACCTGGATTAAGATTTTTTTGCAGCTTTTGGTTTTGATATACAAATGTCTGTCTCCTTATTACTTTAGTGCGTGTATTATTATTAGGGATTAGCTTTTTAAAAAATCACAACTAAGATTTTTTTTTCAACTTTTTGTTTTGATATGTAAATGTCACCTTGTTACTTTAGTGCATGTATTATTATTAGGGATTAGGTTTGAACATTTTCAATATTCATTTCTATCCTAAAGATATTATGTATTTATTTCATTTAATAGCATGCATCATTCTATTGTGTAATTTGTTTTATTGATATATTTATACAAAAATTAGATCAATTCCTAAACTCTCACTAATATTTTATATGCTTTATGTTTTCATGAGGTCAATTAATATAACACTCATACATAAGGGCATAAGGAAAAGCGAAGATTTTTGGTACAATTCCTCCAACATTGAATTGAATTGTTAGATATTCTCCATGTGGCATTTGAACATTTTTGGATTTTAATTTGTGCATATGGGAGTGCCCCCCCACTCTCCCACTTTGTTGGAGTCAAGGTATCTCTCTCTCTCTCTTCCTTCTGTAAGCTTCCACGTTTTTAGACTTTGAATTTTTTATTCTCTCATAGCTTCCACTTTTCTAAGGCTTTCAATTTTTTATTCTTTCAAATCGAAAAGGCTACACAAGGGACCTATCCAAAAGCACCAATCTCATATATTCATTTTAATTGGCTTTTTAGAAGAAACCCTTAGTGTTGGGTTGGGTTAGGGGGACTTTCATAGTTTTTCAGTGCATGATAAAGACTCACCTTTCATTTCACATCCTGTCTTTACTTTTCTTGCATTCTTTTTTTAAAAAAACCATAAAGGTGTGAGAATTATATTAAGAAGAGACAAAATGTTACATCCGATACAAAAAACAAGGCCCTCTGGGCTTAGAGTGGGCTCAGGGTTGCTAGCTTAGACCTGCTACATTCGAAATTAGTTACAAAGGAGAGTTGCAGACAGTCACGGGGTGTCACCCAGGCTAATTCCCCCAGGAAAGGAGCTGATTACATTTTGCAGGTGATTAATTAACCTTACTCCATTGTTAAGTTGCCTCCTTAGTCTTTCCCCTTCGGCCTTGCACTCGTCAATCATTTTTTGAAGGTGAGAGTACGAGCCATCAAGTAAGATATCCTGCTGCTTGATAATGTTTGCACTGTTGTAGTACCCCATACAGTCCATGAGCACTTTATAGTTTTCTTGGTAAATCCTGCACTGTTCAAGCTTTAGCTGATTTACGTGCGCACAAAAGTGAGAAAATAACACTCTCAGACTTTTAGTCTAGTAAGCCTTGTTGGAATTAGGGTTGCAGAGAAACACACACAGCTTGGAGAAGACGAAGGAAGCTCAAGGCACACAATAGAGAGTGTTTTACTTAGTGTGCAATGGAAAGATAGATAGCCCTAGAGTGATGGGCGTATATACAATGCACGGGGGAAAAAACCTCCTAAAGAGGAAAAAATGCCCCGGCGGTCCTAGTGTGTTCACACACATCACTACCACATGTATATGGTAACAAATCCCCCCTGGAGTGATGCAGTGAACGAGAGCTGGCACATGAGTAAAGGGAAGTGCCATGCCCTGAGGACGGGATCAGTCCACAAAGGGGAGTAAGCCCAAAGCTTTGCGGAAAGCTTCAAGCTTCTCACGAGACAATGCCTTTGTGAAAAGATCTGCAAGGTTGTCCTGTGTTGGCACATAAGCCAAGCTGATCTCTCCTGCTGAGAGCCTCTCCCTAACATAGTGGTAATGCACCTCAATGTGCTTTGTGCGAGCATGAAAAACTAGGTTTCTCGCAACTGCCAATGCGCTCTGACTGTCAGTGTAGATAGTGTTGGAAGTGTCCTGTCCAACACCCAAATCATCCATAAGGCGTCTGAGCCATACACACTCAACCGTAGCTGTGAAGACTGCCCTGTACTCAGCCTCACAACTCGAAGTGGCCATAGTAGGTTGCTTCTTGCTCAACCATGATATACATGAACTACCAAGCATGAAACAAAAACCACTTGTGGACACTCGTGTGTCAAAACAACCAGCCCAATCTGAGTCCAAAAAAGCATGTAAGTCTGGCGCCAATGATCCCCCCTTGGGATAAAACAAGCCAAGATGTAAAGTGCCACTAAGGTAGCAGAAAATCCTCTTGACAGCCTGCCAATGCTTAGACCCTAGGCTATGCATAAATTTGCTGACCTGTGAGACTGCAAACTGAATATCTGGCCTCGTGTTGCATACATAAATGAGGCAGCCAACAGCAGTTTGGTAAAGAGTGACATCAACAGGATCACCAGCATCATGTAGAGTCAACTTCAAACCTGTTTCCATGGGAGTGGCAATAGGTATGCAATCCTCAAGTCCAAACTTACATAGCAATGTCTCTATGTAACTTTTCTGACACAAGGCAATACCACCATCACACTGCTTAAACTGTATACCCAAATAATGATGCAACAGCCCCAAATCTTTCATCTTGAAAGTAGCATTCAAATCAGCCTTAAATTCAGCAATATGTCTCTCATTTGGTCCAGTGATCAGCAAATCATCAACATAAAGAACCACAATGAGAAGTACATCACCCTCACGCTTTCTGTTGGAATGTTACGAAAGCCTTGTTTGACCAAATGAGTGTCAGCTTTCTCATACCAAGCACGAGGAGATTGCTTCAACCCATACAAAGCCTTGTTACATTTGCACACTTTGTCCTCTTGTCCTTTTATGACAAAACCGCGAGGCTGCGTTACATAAACTTCCTCAAATATGTCACCATTCAAGAAAGGAGTAACAATGTCTGATTGATGTACATCCCAACCAAAATGAGCTGCCAATGCACATAGAAAACGCACAGTAGTCATACGACAAGTGGGAGCAAAAGTCTCTTCATAATCTATGCCTTTTTGCTGTGCATAACCCTTTGCAACAAGTCGAGCCTTATCTCGATCGATCTCACCATCCGGCTTGCGTTTCAACTTGTAAACCCACTTCGTACCAATGGCCTTTTTTCCAGGAGGCAAATCACATAAAGTCCATGTGTCATTTTCTATAAGTGCATCATATTCTGATTGCATGGCAGCCATCCAATTTTCTGAATTTTGTGCTTCATCAAAAGTCAGAGGCTCCTCAACATCATGTAAGCTAGACACAGCCAAAGCATAACAATCTGATGCATAAGATGCATGGCGAGAGCCTGAGCGAGTACGACTAGACAAAGGTGCATCCAATTTACTGTCACGCAAAGTGTGCACCAGCCATTTTGGCATACCTCTAGCCTGCTCATTTTCAGCCCTTTCCTCATCAAGTACATCATGTACATCTGCATCAGTAATAGGCTGATCTAGAACATTTTCAGAAACCCCCATAGGCTATACATTTTCCTCATTGGAACTTACATTCATATTTCCACCACTGAAAAGAGGCAACAAAGTGTCATAAATGTCCTGTGAGCTTACATTACTGTCTCTAGTACATGACAGCAAGGGCTGAACAGAATCTTCCACAAACACTACATCCCGAGAAACCAGAATACGTTTTGTTTGCGGATAATACAACCTATAACCTTTGCTTTCAACACTATAACCAACAAAAATACATTTGACAGCCTTATCATCCAATTTTTTTGCGCTGCACTTGTGGCACCAAAGCATATGCCAAACAGCCAAAAACACGCATGTGCTCAATAGAAGGCTTTCTATCATGCCATGCTTCATATGGAGTAATATACTGCAAATCTTTCGTAGGACACCTGTTAAGTACATAAGTGGCACACATGATGGCCTCAAGCCAAAAAGAATGCGGTAAAGCTTGACTTTTGACCATACATCGTGCCATTTTCGTCAGTGACCTGTTTTTCCTCTCATCAACACCATTTTGCTGAGGTGTATAAGGCACTGTACATTGGTGTTTTATCCCACGACTAGCCAGAAATGCATTAAATTCATGAGACATATACTCCCCCCCTCGATCGGAACGGAGGGTGCCCATAGTACAGTTCGAGACATTTTCAGCCATAGCCATAAAATGTTTGAAGCACATAAAAACTTCGGACTTCGCTTTAAGCGGAAATACCCATGCATGCCTGGAGTAATCATCAATGAAAGTCACGAAGTACAGGTAATTGCCCAAGGACGGAGTTTGCATGGGCCCACAAACATCACTATGCACAAGCTCCAACCTGCATGTGGCCCGAACTGAACCATCCTTTGGAAACTTAGAACATTGCATCTTACCCAAAATACAGCCTTCACAAACATGTTTGACAGGTGCTTCAAGAGGTGGCAAAGAAGCAACCATATCAGATTTCTGCAAACGCAGCAAACTTGCAAAATTCAGATGACCAAAACGCGCATGCCAAAGTTTTGCATCTGAAATAGCCCTTGAATCTACAACAGCATTTGCAAAATTTTGTCCACACTTGTCATACAAAGTGAGTTATATAGCCCACGTCACAAAAGGCCAGATGCAACAATTTCATCACCAAAACTGAGATCATGAACTGTACATCTGTCATCCACAAATTTGACTAGAAGTCCAAGTCTAGCAAGTGCGGATACAGACAAGAGATTCTTCTTGATCCCAGGTACATAAAGTGCATCAACAAGTGTGAAGGAACTGCCATTAGCAGCAGTGAGCACAATCTTTCCAACTCCCTGAACTGGATAAGAGGTGTTGTTGGCACAAGTGACAGAATTCCCATGAGGGACACACTCAAGAGAGGTAAACAATTCACGATGTGAGGTAATGTGCTTTGTAGCACCACTGTCGAAATACCACACATGTGAATCTGCAGCAACTGACAAGCATGCATCATGGACAGCAGGATTGTAAGTGCACTCTGCGCTAAAAGCCCATTCTGCATCAACATCAGCATTACACTCTCCTTTCACAGAAGACTCAACAATGGCTGCATTTGTAGTGGAACCAGCATTTGCAGTGGAACCACCCTCTTTCTTCTTAGCCTCTTTGGCCTTCAACTTAGGACATGACTTGATCAAGTGATCATTGGCTTTACAATAATGGCAACGCATCTTCTTTTTGCCCTTATCACCAGAATTGCCAGACGAAGTGCTGCCAGCACAAGCATTATGAACAGAATTTTTGCCACTCGCAGCATAACCATAAGAAGTGGCTGCATTGTTGTTACCACCCTTTCTTTGAGAAGCAAGAAAAGCCTTGATGGGGGAAACCTATAATACAAACCCTTTTGGAGGGGGGACCGGCTCCATGTAAATCCAATCCTCAACTATTGTCAATAGCTTAATTTATCTCTCTTTTGAAGTATTGTCCATGCCTATCTAACTAGGTGTTATGCTTTTTGTTGCTCTCTCCATCTAAGCACTCTTGCTATGCTCATTAGGAATCTATTCTAATGAAATGCTCACTATGTCTATGCTATTTTCCGCTACACAAAAGTTATTAGGCCATTAAATATTACATTGGTATCAGAGCACAAGGTTTCTTTTTTCTTGCTCAAGAAGGGAGGTCCTCAAGCTAGCTATAAATGGTTGTTATTTTTAACTGCGATTGAGTAAGTAGAATACTGATTTTTCAACCTTGCAGTGCGCATGCCTTCGTGCAGATAACATGGCATCACCGTCGAGAGCTATGGTCTTAATAGTGGAGTCCTACGGGGCTACGGCTTAACCACGATTGAGCTATTGGACGCTTGACAGGAGCCAGTACTATTTTGGAGTTGAAAGACCCTCTCTTCTATTCCTTGCAATTAATGATATTCGAGCCACGGGTATAGTAGCTTGAGTGCTTTTCTAAAGGGTTAAAGAGGAGCAGCAACTAGGGCTTGAAGTGCCAAAATACACCTAAAAATATTACAACCTAAAAGTTGCTAGAATGATTGACAATAGTAAAGAGATTGAAATTAATGTTGATAGATTTGATTTTGCTAATGAGCAGGCTACTAATGATGCCCCTATGCTTGTTAACTACCTTGTTTCTAGGCTTCAACAAGCCATGGGCAATCCATCCCTCCAAAGTGAAGTGCAACAATAGCTTCGTGCTCATGGGATTCTCCAAGCTCCCCACCATGACGAGAGTACCTAGGAAGCCTCCTTGTGAGAATTCCAAAAGAGGCCTCTCTCCGATTCCAGAAGAAGAAGAGGATCCATATGAAGGGCTCAAAAATTTACTTCTTGATGACGCATCTCCTTCACAAAGGAGAACTCAAGAGTCCCCCACCAAAGTAACAAGAAAGAAGTGAGTCTCCTACCATCTTGGTGGAGATGGCTCCACAAAGACGGTGTCAGGACTTTTTTGGAGCAAGGAATTGCACATATGTACATTTCCATGCATGGTGCATCGAATAAAGGATTGCCCATTTTCCAAAGCCAGGTGGTTATGTGGGGCCCACATGTGTACAGGTAGGACAGCATGTACATAGTGCATCGATTTTCACTATTACCAATACCAGTGTGTTTTTTCTACAATAATGAGGATTTGGTAGCACTTAAAACTTCTCGAGGAAGCTATCCGTGGGTCGACGACATGAGGTAAGCAGGTGCGTCAGATGGCATCTAGTGGCGTCAGGAGGTCGAACGGGGTCAATATTTGCACGTGGAGAAGTACGGACACAACGTGGGTGTTTTCTTGTGAGAGTTATGCAGAAAGGTCATCATTAGCACCACTTTTTGGGTCCACTTCACGTGGTTGCGGGATGCATTATTTGGAAAATTCGTGTGCCAGGTGTGCGGATGATGCAAAAAGGTGACAACTATGCACTGCGAGGTTAGTTTTTGGCCTGTTCGGGGTCCGTTTGAGGTCATCTAAAAGGCCAAGGGTGCCCAACTAATAAAGCTAAGTGTGGCAACTGAAAAAACAGAGAGAAGACCAGAAAAAACGTGGAGAAGAGAGGAGGAACAGCCGCAGGTGTGTTTTTGGGGTTTTTGGAGCTTGTTTTGGCAGTAAATTGCTCATCCGATGTCGGATTTGAGCACTTTGACATTGTAGACTGGGGTTTTGGGCCGTTCCGGATGCGATGGAGCTGTCCATTTTGCCAAATTTTTCACTCTTTTTCTAATTTTTTGGTTGTGTAAGGTTCTCCTATGAGCGAAGATTCTGCTCCAATTTGTGATTGTATCTGGTATCGTTTACCCATATTGTGTGAGCTATTTGCCCCATTGGTGTTGGCCCAAGCTCAATTGTATCTAAACATCAGAAATTTTCCTCTTTTGAGCTGAGTTTTTTGGGTGTGTGTGTGTGTGTGTGTCTGTGTAGAGTGGGCAAGTGGATAGTCTCTCTCCTCTCACTCCAGAGGTGTGTTCCCTGTCTCGGCCAGGTGTGTTGTGTAAGCCGAGTGGTGCCCCATAGTGTGTGTGTGTATATCCTTCCAAGAGTGTGTGTCGGGTCGTTATAGAGGCGTTGTGTGTGTTTTCATCCCGCTCACATTCTTTTGGCGCCCCCACAGAGGATCTTCTTCAAGTACCTTCTGCTTCGAGCTTCAAGCTTCGAGATTCGGGATTACAGGTTGCAGGTTGCAGATTACAGGTTACAGGTTACAGGTATAGGTACAGGTGATTTACACAGGTACATGTAGCTGGAGTACAGTGATATACTAGCATTGGTGTCACTTGCAGTTGTTGTGGGTATGCATCACTTGGCGCCTGTTTGAGCGCATTGTCTGTTGGATTGTACGTTACTTGTGGAAACTGCCATTGTACGCCTTTGTGAAGCCATATTTGGTTTTATTTGGCAGTCCCAGCCATTTCTGAGACTTGGTCTGGAAGATAGTCATTTCTGAGACTTGACTACACGCGATTTGCATGAGCCTTCGTGTGAGGGTCGATAGCGTGAGGTTTTATTGAGCCGAGGGATTCTCGAATGTGGAGATCCTTTCAGTGATACAGGTGGCTGGAGCACCCTTTTCATGACCTCACCATAGGCTATGTATTAGTGATTCCTATTTGATGCTCGGGTTCTATTGTTGGCAGTTTATGCATACATAAACAGTCTATATTTTGGGTTCTTACTGCTCTACTTTTGGGGAAACTCTGTCAAAAATTTTCCAAGTTATGATGGCTGGTCTTTTGGTCTTTTGAGCCATTTATGCTGTTATGCTGCTAAAATTTTAGCAAAATCAGAGGATAAGACAGGTGTGCTTTCTTGGGAGCTTCATGGTTGGCTTTAATGGATGATCAAAATGGACCTCAATTCACTCCTTTTCATTTAACTCAAAGAATCCAGATAAATGTTCATGTGTCCAGGAAGATTATTTTCCAGCGTGCATAGTCTTTATGTTCGGGCCAAGAAGATTACGAGAGATCTTGGAATGTCCTTTGCCTGTTGTAATTCTGATGATCAACTATGAAAACTCATTTGATGTGCATGTGTTTGTCCTTATCTAAAGCTGAGCTCCATTGAAGTTTCTGGGGATTGGGTAGTCAAAAGTCTTGGGTTCTGGCACGTGTGTTCGAAGGGGTTCTCAAAGCATTGTAACTTGGGTAGCCATGGCTTTCTCTTATCCGAAATTTCATGGAAGAAGTGGTGAAGATGCGGAAGACTTTCTGGAGCAAGTCGAGGTGGCATGCATAAGCAACAATATGTGTGATGAGGAGAATATTTTGAGGCTATTTGGATTGCTTTTGAAAGATGAGGCCCGTGTTTGGTTCATGGATTTGGAAGCTAAAGAAACAGTGGCTTCTTCTTATGGTTTGAGTCTTGACAAGTTTATAGAAGCTTTTCTAGAGCGTTTCCAGGTTGTTGAAGATGCAAATGCAGTATGGAATGAGCTCAATGCTCTTAAGCAAGGCTCTTGTCAAGGTGTTGATGCCTATGTACAAGGTTTTACAGATTTATGGACTCGTTGGTGTGTTGCTCTTAAGGATGAGAGCCCCCCTTGTTCATTGAAGAAAAGTTCTTTTGTTGATGGTTTGTCACCTTGGTTGTTGTTCGAGGTTGAGTTGAAGACACCCGAGTTTTTTGAAGATGCAGTATGCATTGCAAAGCACAAGGAATGGAATTTTAAGCGTCTTGAGGAACATGGTATCAGTACAGGTATGCATGTGCAAGATGGATTTGACATGGAAGATGAAGTTAAGCCTAAGCAGGTGAAAAGTAGCCTATCCTATGATGTTTCTCGTTTCTTCCCAAGGTCTATTGTGAAGCGTAAAGAGGTCTTGCAGGTTGACAGGTTTATGAAAGAGCCTAAAGAGGTGAGTAATGCTTTGGATACAGGATTGAAAAGTCTTGAAGAGGATGCATTGGCTACTTGTGTACCTTGTGATTTTGGGTGTGAGTGTGAGGTTGAGGTTATTGATGATGAGCACGTATCTTTGGATACTAGTTACTTGGAAATTAGGGAAGAGGGCAAGGTTGAGAGCCATTTTGTGGATTTGTTGGATGTGGAGCCTGTGTTGAACCATATTATGATGTATGTGCAGTGATTGAACCGATTTGTGAGCATGATTGTGGTTTAGAGCACGGATCTGTATTCTTGGAGACTGATGAACCCATGCTAGAAGCTATGGATAGTGGTGTTAGCCATGATTATGATGTGGATAAAGTGATGTGTGATGATGAGTATGCTTATGATGATGAGAAGGGGTTTGGCATATATGAGTCCAATCTCATCTATGTGGATGCCTATGCTAGGGATATGTGTGCTGCGAAGATACTTTTCTGCTTTGGATATCAACAACTTTACCTTCACACAATGCTTTTAGCTACTTGGGTGCATGATTTGCAGGTTGTTGCTATGGCTGGTGAAGCCAAGATGCCAGGTGATGAGTCACTTGAGTTGTCTCTATCGGTTGGGTGGAATGTGGCATGCAATATTTATGCTTTCGGAACTCCAGACAGGGCGGATGTGTTAGTTGGATATTCCTTTGGTTCATTTTGGTTGATTGGTGACAAATATATGTGTGGTGTTATGATGCTTCTTGTGAATCAAGCGATATGCCTTTGGCCTTTTAATCCAGGTAGAATGAGCATCTACTAGTACTGCTGCTGAGCATGAATGCTCTAGCAGGCTAGGGGGTAGGCAAATTATGTCAGGACTTTTTTGGAGCAAGTAATTGCACATATGTACATATCCATGCATGGTGCATCGAATAAAGGATTGCCCATTTTCCAGAGCCAGGTGGTTACGTGGGGCCCACATGTGTACAGGTAGGACAACATGTACATAGTGCATCGATTTTCACTATTACCAGTACCAGTGTGTTTTTTCTACAATAATGAGGAGTTGGTAGCACTTAAAACTTCTCGAGGAAGCTATCCGCGGGTCGACGACATGAGGTAAGCAGGTGCGTCAGATGGCATCTAGTGGCGTCAGGAGGTCGAACGGGGTCAATATTTGCACGTGGAGAAGTACGGACACGACGTGGGTGTTTTCTTGTGAGAGTTATGCAGAAAGGTCATCATTAGGACCACTTTTTGGGTCCACTTCACGTGGTTGCGGGATGCATTATTTGGAAAAGTTGAGTGCCAGGTGTGCGGATGATGCAAAAAGGTGACAACTATGCACTGCGAGGTTAGTTTTTGGCCTGTTCGGGGTCCGTTTGAGGTCATCTAAAAGGCCAAGGGTGCCCAACTAATAAAGCTAAGTGTGGGACTGAAAAAACAGAGAGAAGACCAGAAAAAACGTGGAGAAGAGAGGAGGAACAGATGTAGGTGTGTTTTTGGGGTTTTTGGAGCCTGTTTTGGCCGTAAACTGCTCATCCGAGGTCGGATTTGAGCACTTTGACATTGTAGACTGGGGTTTTAGGCCGTTCCGGACGTGATGGAACTATCCATTTTGCCAAATTTCTCACTCTTTTTGTGTTGTTTTTGCTGTGTAAGTTTCTCCTATGAGCAAAGCTTCTGCTCCAATTTGTGATTGTATCTGGTATCTTTTACCCATATTGTCTAAGCTATTTGCCCCATTGGTGTTGGCCCAAGATCAATTGTATCTAAACATCAGAAATTCTCCTCTTTTGAGCTGAGTTTTTTGGGTGTGTGTGTGTGTGTCTGTGTGGAGTGGGCAAGTGGATAGTCTCTCTCCTCTCACTCCAGAGGTGTGTTCCCTGTCTCGGCCAGGTGTGTTGTGTAAGCCGAGTGGTGCCCCATAGTGTGTGTGTATATCCTTCCAAGAGTGTGTGTCGGGTCGTTATAGAGGTGCTCTGTGTGTTTTCATCCCGCTCACAACGGCAAGCAAAATGCTCTCCATCACCTCCTAAATGGAGAAGACCATCGTACACTTCTCCACACCATAATTCAAAGAGGGATGACGGAAAACAAGAGAAGAAAAAGGCGAGAAAGAGGTCACTCTCTTCTCCATCTTCTTTATCCTCTTTCTCTTATGAAGAAAGTGATAGTGTAGACAAGGAGGACCATGGCAAGAAAAAGGCGAGAAAGAGGTCACCCTCTTCTCCATCTTCATCAAATTCTTCATCTTTTGAAGAAAGCGATGGTGCATCTTTTGAACCATCAAAAAGAAGAGGCCATAGGAAATCCTATGCCGCGTGGAAGAGATCATCCAAGCTCAAGAAGTTCAAAGAGGGAGGAAAGAGCATCTCTTTCCTTACCTATGATGGCACCTTTGGTGCTACGGACAAAGTCTTGGCCTTTATCCAACAATTCGATGCGACGTTTGGAGATGACAGCTTCACAGAGTCCTCTAAGCTATGCCATGTAGCTATGCACTTTTAAAAGTCCACCAGGAAATGGTGTTCTAGCCTAGAGGCAAACGGTGAAGATCCATGAACATGGAAAGCTTTAAGAGCTTCCATTAATGAAGCAGTTTTCGTCCATCAATGCCAAAACCAAAGTACTCACCGAATGGCGAAGCTTGAGGCTCTCTCCCTACGAATCCATTCACAAATATGTAGACAAGTTTTGGGACTTACATCTGAAATCCACAGTCTTCAAATAGATAGATTTTGGAGAGAAAAAACAACAATTTTGTGCGGTCTTAACTGAAGATATGGCGGAGTATGTCAACTCCCAAAGGCCACCCACCATATCTGCGGTCATACACAATACCATGGTGGCTTCACGAATCAATTTCCAAACAGGGGCTAAGAGAAATCTTAAGCCCACGAAAAACAAGAGTTCCAATGAGCCTAAGGGGAAGGACAATGTCCAAAAGTCTCCTAAGAGCAATTCCAATAACAACAAAGCTAAGGAGAAGGGAGTTTACAAAGGCAAAAACAAACTATCTCCTGAAGAGCTTGAGCGTTATTGCCAGGATAATCGTTGTTTCAAATGCGGAGAGCAAGGGCATGCGTACCGTGCCTGCCCCCAAAAGAACACCCGCCACGAGCCTTTTAGAGCTACCTTGGTCAAACTCCAAGAAGAGGAAGCTCAATACAAAGGATCTCCTCTATGCCATGCTTGGGGAAAGGTAAGAGAACATGATACTTTTATTCTCTTTGACCGTGGTTCTACTCACAATTTCATATCCATACAGTTGGCCACCAAGCTAAGCATCCAAGCCTATGAGATGGAAGATGTCCTACCCGCAGATGGTGCTTTCAAAAGGGGCAAGAAGCTTCAGTCACTCCCTTAATTGGGAAATTGAGGGTCCATGTCCAAATCTATGTGGACAAAGAGGACTTCTTTATCTCTCCTCTCAAGCACGAGGATGTAATCCTAGGGGCACCATGGTTTGATCGCATGGTTGCCAATGTTAAATTCCCTAAAACAAAAATCTACTTTAGGTTTAGGGAAAAAGATATGTAGATAGATGCCAAAGGGTTGGGTAACACCATACCCATTGCACATATTATGTAAGCTTTCAATATGTCAATAAAGAGCTCTATTTCCTGTACATGATTTTTGTTAAAGATTCTCAAAATGAACCTAATTCTTTAACAAAAGAAAATATAAACAATCACAAGAAATTAGAGTTATCCAGTTTTCCTAAGGGATTTCAAGATGTTTTTATTGACGACATCCCTTGTGAATTACCTCCTAAAGGAGGCAATGATGACCATGCAATTGAAATTATTCCAGGAAGTTCACCGCCTAATAAACCTCCTTATAGAGTTTCTCAAGCTCAACAAGAGGAGATTATGCGGCAAGTGCATGAGTTAGTTGAGAAGGGCATGGTTAGGCCTAGCTCATCTCCATTTTATTCACCCGTGCTATTAGTGCAAAAGAAAGACGGCACATGTTGTATGTGTGTCAAGTATAGAGCACTAAATAGGATCACTATCAAAAATAGGTTTCCCGTTCCACGGGTAAAAGACCTATTTGATAAGCTATAGGGGTCAACCTACTTCAGTAGGATTTACCTAAAAAGTGGCCACCATCAAATAAGGATAGTTGATCAAGACATTGTAAAGACCGCATTTCGCACTACGTTTGGTCTTTACAAATACATTGTCATTCCTTTTGGCTTGACCAATGCACCAGCCACATTCAACCGCTTGATGGAAAAGCTATTCAGGCCTCACTGAACCTTTACTGGATTTTTCTTTGATGATATCATCATCTACTCTAATTCATTAGATGAACACAAGCAACACCTCCAGGTAATATTTCAAGTCTTAAGAGCGAATAAACTTTATATTAATCAAAATAAAAGTGAGTTTTTCTTAAAAGAGATTCAGTATTTAGGTCACATTATCTCTCAAGATGGCATCCAAATGGATGGCCTAATCCAAGGAATCTTCATGAACTAAGAAGCTTTATAGGTATGTGTGCATACTATAGACGCTTCATAGAAAAGTTCTAATAGCAGGACCATTACATGACCTAACAAAGGAAAACGTTAGGTATACATGGTCTGCCAAGGAGAACAATGCTTTCGAAAAGCTTAAAGAAAAGTTTATCTCTCAACCGTGCTTACACTGATGGATCTCTCAAAGCCATTTGAGGTCGAATGTGATGCTTGTGGTGATTGCCTTGGAGATTTCTTGCTCCAAGAAGGGCACGCCATAGCCTATGAAAGTCGAAGGCTCGACTCTGTTGAGCAAGCTCTAGGCATATATGAAAAGGAACTCCTCGCAATTCTACATGCCTTAGATTCGTGGAAGCATTATCTATTGGGGACTCCTTTCATCCTGCGGACGGATCACCAAAGCCTTAAGTACTTCATGACGCAAACCAAGCTCTCCAACAAACAAATGAGGTGGGAAAATTTCCTTTCGTAATTTCATTTTCATATTGCTCACATTGCTGGCAAGAGTCTATCCATGGGAATACGGGAATATGGACGATAGTAGATAGGTTCAGCAAACAAGCTCATTTTATACTTGTCAAAAAGACTATCAAAGCCCATCAAATGGCAATCCTCTTTATATCACAAATCTTCAAGTACCATGGCTTGTCAATGTTCATGGTGTCGGATAGAGATCCTAGAATGACCAGTAATTTCTGGAAGGGTCTCTTTGAGAATTTAGGGACAAGGCTAAACTTATCTTCGGCCTATCACCCCCAAATGGATGGCCAAAGTGAAATAGCTAACCTAACAATTCTTGATCTACTAAAAGCCTATGTAATGGAAGTAGATCAAAGGTCCCGATGGGAGAAGTACTTACCCTTAGTGGAGTATGCCTACAATAATACTGTATATATTTCCACGGGAAAAGCACCTTTTGAAATAATTAAGGGAAGATCAAAAAGTACCCTGATACTTAAGGTACACGGGCTTCGTTGCAGGTGAGTATAGCCGAGACCTACAAGAATCCTTCCAAAAGATTAAGGATGTTATCTCTATCTCACAGCAAAGGCAAAAGGCTACTCCTGATAAGCACAAAAGAGCCCAAGCCTTTAAAGAAAATGATTGGGTCTTGCTTAAATTTCCCAAGGCTCGATTAAGGCACACCACGGGCAAGAATCCTATGGGGCACCAAAAGTACTATGCTAAGTTAGCAAAAAGGTACTATTGTCCCTTCCAGATTCTTAGACCAATCCATGAGATGGCCTATCACTCAAGTTGCTCAGTCATTGGCTCATACACAATGCTTTCCATGTGAGCCTACTAAAGCCTTACAAAGGAGAGCCACCTCAAGAACCAACTATTGAAGACCCACCCGAGATCGAGGACCAAGAAGAGGTGTTGCAGCCCGAGTCCATTCTTTGACATGAAGACAAGGTATTAAGAGGCGGTAAGATTATCCGGCAGTGTCTTATTAAGATTAAGAATTATCCTTTTGAAGATGCTAGATGGATGCAAGGCATACAATTAAAGGATAACCTAAACCTTGTCAATGCTTCCCTAGAGTAAGCAAATGTACAAATTTTTAAAATGAACAAAGTTTTTGTCTGATAGGACTCTCTTTTTTTTTATTCTGCACAAATGTATAAATGCTTATAATCAAGTTTGTGGAGACGACGTCTTCCAAACACCAAGTAGAGCTTGTCGCTCTACTATGGAAGATTGCTAGGACTAATGTGCAGACATGCTTGCGGTAGCTTGGGTTCTCAAGCACCAAATGGATTAGTCATCCATTCTCAAACGATGTCGTAGGGTAAGATAGGGATCCTCTACCCGCTAGAAAAAAGACTAATGAATAGGCTTTTTTTTCTCTACCCCATAGCCAAGGACAACTATGATTTCAAGAGAGAGGTAATGTCATAATAACTAATATATAATTCTCCCATATGATTTTCTCATGTTAAATTGATCATTTCATATGGGGAAGTACTAGGGGAGAAAAAGCTAGAATATTGGTTAAGCTGGCAGACCGGCCATAGTAGGGATCCAAAGAGGGGGCCATCTGCAAAAGAGCAATGTGAAACAATGGGCTCCAAAGACCTTAGGGTTCATCCCATTAAGACTTCCAAAATGCTAAGGTTCCAAAATTCAAAAGTAAGTCCAAATGGTCCAGCTTAGTGGAATTGGATGCTTTGTGAGTGTACAAAAAAGTCTTCAAGACTCGTACATAGGAAGGGGCGAGCCCTGTAAGTAGGGGATGAGAGAGAAAAACACACACACTCTCACAAGCTCCCTTTACACAAAGGGAATGGGTGACACATGTCAGATCCCTACCCCAGTTGCCCACAAGGTGCACTCAAATCATATTGGATGGCCATAGAGGTGGACCAATAAGAATTAGGCTACAATAGATCTAGTTTAATTCATTTAAAAACACTTGATAAAAGAACCAATAAGAATTACACTCTCTAGAAGACTATTGGACAGTCTCCCAAGGGGTCCAATGAGCATTCAATAGCCCAATGGCTTGCGTGCTTCCTATTGGCTAGAAGACAAAGGGGTCCAATAAGAGTTTAACTGCATTATTTAATTACCTAAAGCTCTCACAAAAGGGGAAAGGGGGACACATGTCACAAGACTATCACTTATGCTCCTTAAACCCTATTGGCTAAGCTTGGAGAGGTCCAATGGGAAGCTAGCAAGAGGATTTAGCAAGAGAGAGAGGGGGCTGATTTTTCAAAGGCATTATCACACACACTCACACACAATCTCATGTGTGGAGCAAGAAGACTCTCTCTAGGGTCGACCAAGAGAGAGAGGGGGGGCTGATTTTCAAAGGCATTCTCACACACACTCACACACAATCTCATGTGTGGAGCAAGAAGACTCTCTCTCTCTCCTTCTCAAGCTTTAATGGAAAGCTCATCATCTACTCCAAGCTTGTGAGAAGGAAGGCCTACACCAACAACTCTTGGCTTTGTGATGCAAATCCAACCAAGAGCCAAGCTTCAATGCATGTTCATCTCGTCTACCATGCTAATTACTAAGCTATGTTAAGCTTCTTCGCTCTCACAGCGTCTACCTAAGATAAGCACTCCATGCAAATTTGCAATCCTTGCGTGCCTGTAGGTCCTGCTTCAAGCGTCCACATCTCTACTGCTTTCACAGCGTGCAACACGTGCATACCAAGGCTATTGCGCTCTCTCACACCATGGTTGCGTGCCTGCACGGCGCTCGCAGCGCCTCAGAGCCTGACCGCACTATGGCATTGAATGCATACCGCATGCCTGCCTGCATGGCCCTCACCGCATGTGTGGCATTGAATGCATGGTACCAAGTTCTGCAATCGAACAGTATGATAATGTATGAAAACGAAAAATGTGTTGCAACTTAATGTCTTTGTGTTCATGGCCAGGAAAATATATTTTTCATAGACAATGAAAATAAGAGGAAACTTGAAATTATCTCGGTTTGTAGCTCAAAATTTGAATCTTTTTCCGACAATTGCACCGAAACTTGTGTAAATTTCATGGTTTTCTTAAAGGCAAGCCTAAAATGTAGTCGGGATTTTCCAATTTTAACCGGTTAAAGTATACCAGATTCCGGTTCTTTTCTAACGCTACTGCCATTTACAATCTAGAAAATGTCAATTGAGAGCGAGCAATTACACCGAAACTTGTGTAAATTTCACGGTTTTCTTAAAGGAAACCTTAAAATGTAGTCGAGATTTTCCAATTTTAACCGGTCAAAATACACTAGCTTCTTATTTTTGGCATGCAGAGGCCATAGGAGAAGGTGTTGCAAAAACGTGCATTTTTTGGGCCGTTGAAGTTCGGACGGCCAGGATCCACGCCCGCTGACAGGACCCGACCCATGAGGCGACTCTTCTACAGGGCAGCACGCGGACTTCTCTACAGCGAATACGTGACAGCACCGCCCCCACAGCGGCATTGAATGCTTGATGGGAAGCTGATTGCACATTTATATTATCAGATCGGGGGAGAGGGAGAGAGAGAGATGCATGTGCGTGTGTCAATCACACTACAACTTGTGTAAATTTGACGAGTTTCTTTAAGGCAAGCTTGAAATCTAGTCGAGATTTTCCAAATTTAACCATTTAAAGCAGACTAGGTTCTGTATTTTTTCTGGCGCTAGTGCCATTTTCAACCTCAAAAATGTCAGTTGAGAGCAAGCGGAAAAGGAGAAGTTCCACCTCGAAATAGAGGAAAATAATGTAAAAACTTGGAAAATAAATATAATTCTCAACATTTTCTCTAGGCATATTCAAGAAAAGAAATTTTGTATGTCTATAAAGATATTTTTTCCCGAACACTTTAGTGGGGAGAGACACACACACACACACAGAGAGAGAGAGAGAGAGAGAGAGAGAGAGAGAGAGAGAGAGAGATGCACGTGCGCGCGCGCACACACCCACACACTCACTCATTTCCATAATAAAAATGTTCAAATGCATATACTAAGGCTTGAAATGACACCTATGAAAGTTAATGTGAGGGTGACTACTTCAATTTGAGCTTGTGCATCTCAAAAGCTGTGTGGAGGCAAATATTAAAATCATATTATGTTATCAGCATCTCAAAAGCTGTGTGGCAGAAAATATTAAAATCATATTATGTTATCAACTTCTATAAGAGGAGTCCTTCTTTTGCCTTTCTGCATCTCATAGAATTTGTAAGCTCATATAGTTATAGATTACCTTTAGCTTTGCTTGCCAATGGCTTTTATGAAATTGTGAAAGAGCAGCCCTTCTTCTGCCTTTGTGCATCTCATAATTTGTGAGCTCATTTACTTATAAATTACCTTTAGCTTTGCTTGCCAATGGCTTCCAAAGAACATAGTGAGAGTTCTCTTGTTGCCAAAGGACGAGAATGGTTTGTAAGCAGTGGAGACTCCAATGGTGCTGACAGCATGGACTTCGAAGGCGGTGAGGCTTATTGACGCCTTTTGTGTTGTAGTTGCTCATTTTGGTTCATCAAACTTTCGAAGAATTTGTATTGTGAAATCTATCTCTAACTTGTGTTGCGAATGTGGTGCTAGTTCTGAATTTGGCGAATATCAATTAGCGAATGTCGTTATTCGATAATCATTACTTCCATTACTCTTTTGCAAATGTAATGTTTGTTTTGGTCATTCTCTTGTTTCTATGTCATACTACGCTTGAATCCTTCCATGGGCTTCGCTTGTCTTCAATCGCTACTCACATCGTCAAAAGATAGTCAAAATGCAGCAGTAGGTCAATAGTAATCTTTCTCTAATCAATTGGTTTACCTCAACAAGTAGAGGAAGGCTTACATTTTAGGGGTTTTTAGAAAAATTCAAATGCATTGCTTTTGAAAACAGTGATCGAGCACATCGCATGTGTAGCGCGTAGGCCGCGCTTCCATACCAATATTTCGAGTGCTTGAGCTTATGAGCACTACCTCTTGAATACACCATTTAATGCACAATGAGATTTTGAAACACTTAGGTTTTATTTTGCATCCTTGCATTGTGCATTCTCTCCAACACAGTAGCTTTGCACGCGTAACACATGCACACAATATGCTTACATGCTCATTCTCATTACATAGCCATCGAATCTCTCTCTCTCTCTCTCTCTCTCTCTCTCTCTCTCTCTCTGTGTGTGTGTGTGTGTGTGTGTGTGTGTGTGTGTGTGTGTGTGTGCGCGCGCGCGCGTGTGCGTGTGTATGTGTGTGTAATACACAAAAGTGTACGTAGACCTTTACCACAAGCACATTCACCGCTCTCTTATGATTGCCCATCTTCCTATAATTGCAAGCACGTCTCTACCTTCTAGTTGCTTTAGTATGCAAGAAGTAACCATACAAAAAGGTTGTCACGCAAGGAAATTTCTATCGCAAATGAGTGCTTCTATTTCTACCTATCGTTGTCGAACTTTTCCTTATATGTGAAAGGCATTACGTCCTCATAATTGATCTTCTACAGAGCTTCGAAGGTTGACAGAAGGTACTCCAAGCTCGAGTCGTAAATGTGTCGACGTGTCCTCAATTGCATGCACATCATCCCCGCCTCGCAAAAGATTGAAGGAAGAGCTGAATAAGCCCCACAAGCCTATTGCACGCACATTGTTTCGTTTGAACGACTTCGTGAACTCTAGATGTGAGCCTTTCGTTTTCCGAAAGTGCCTTTCTTTGAGAGTCGTTTTATCGAGTCGTAGAGCTATTTTCTGATTTTACTATCTTTTGGATTATGTAGGCAACCAAGTTGTGGAGGACCCCATTAATGTCAAGAAGGAAGCATATCTTGAAATACCTTTTTCGCCTTTGTCTACTGAGCCTCTTGTGCCACTGCAAGGAACAATCGGCCTAAACCTGATTGAGCGCACACCTCTGAACATTGCTAATGATCCAAGTCCAATTGAAGTCGAGCCATGCATTCAAGATTCTAGGCTATATGCACCAGATGAATCACCTCAACTACATAGCAAGTCTATTGATCTTAGTATTCTTCCATTTGCTCAAAGTCTTCTACCACAATTCTTGATTACTGACATCTCTGATTCTAGCCCGCGATTCTGTATCGAGGGCAAGATATTGAATCTGTATGGCACCTACAAAGTTGGCCTTGACCAGTTGAAGTACAACCGCTACTTGAAGGTCGACCTGGTCGGTGAATAATGCACGGACACTATCACGGTGGTGGTGAATGATTCATACATAGAGCTCTACATCGACAAGCTCCACCTCGGTGACTTTTTTCACATCGACAGCCCAATTTTTAGGCGCAAAAATAGAGCAGATGGGGGATCAGCATTGTATTCCTTGTACATTGATGCTACAACTGCTGTAAGCGCAGCAGAACCTTTCCCAATGTCCCTCACCTTCTCCCCTGATTGCAAGATACGTGCATTTCTTGATGACATAGGTGCACAACAATCTTCAACCGGACATTCTCATTTAAGCACACTTGCTTTTGTTATTTTACAAAAGCACAACTCACAATCAAGATTTGGTGGACCTGTCGGTGACCTTCTAGTTGTAGATGGTCCTCTCCCATCAGATAGGGCATTTGTAAGAATTGACCTACCTTGCTTATTACTTTCTAGTCTTCTATTATAGATTTTAAATATTCCATCATACAGCCATGCTCTTTCTGATTTGATTTACATACTCAATATTCTCTTGCAGCTGAGTTTTGTGAACTCTCGCAAGGATGATTGCCAACAGTTGCTTCAAGAAATGGTTGTTGATGGCCGTGTAATGTGTGTCGCAAGAAACATTGGAGCATTCCTCGGCAAACCAAACACCTTGTCGATACTAGATGTCACAATTCTAGTGCCCGTTCGTAGTGTGCGCCTCAGAGAGGATCTTGCTGCTGTCTTCCAGACTCAAACCAAAAATTTGGGGTACAATCGTGAGGTGTGCTCATGTAGAATAAAGTGATATATTCCAAGTCCCTCCTCTCAAACTCTAACATAGTTATCTGCTGCAGGTTGTTGGCACGCTTTGATTCGTCAACTTCAATAGCGTGTTGTTGGAGAAGCATTGTTCAAATTGCAAATCCACAAAAGTCTACAGACTAAGACAAGCACCTTATTGCGGATCTTGCAATACAAACACCACAATAATCACGACACCAAAGTTGGAGGCACGTATTGCAACAAAAGACAAAAAGCTTCTCGATGTGCAAGTCATTCGTGCAGCAGTTGATGTAGTCCTTGCATTGGATAGGACCTTCAAAGAAATCTACATTGAGTCTTCTTTTGAGGCAAGAGACACCTTGGCAACAACCTCACGCTTTGGCCGCTTCAAGATCAACGCAAGTGGGCATGTGGTGGCGTACCAAACCGAAACTTAGTGTTCCGAATGTCCATCTTTCATTATTAGCTGCCCTTAATTTTGCACGCTTGTTCTAGCTATATGCTTGAATGAAACGAATGCTTCCATCCCCTGCTTTTTTGTGAGTGCTTTCGCACAATTTTGGTTGTGCTTCTAACTATTGTGATTGGATGTAACCAATGCTCCCATCCTCTACTTTTTTGTAGGTGCTTTCGCACAATTTTGGTTGTGCTCCTAACTATTGTGGTTGTTGCTCAAAAGATTGTCTATTTCTCTTTTCTCTCTCTCTCTCTCTCTCTCTCTCTCTCTCTCTCTCTTCCCATCTACAAAGAAAGACAAATAGGCACACATAAATATAGAAAATGCTCTCTCTCTCTCTCTCTCTCTCTCTCTCTCTCTCTCTCTCTCTCTCTCGCCCTCCCCTCATACACACATACATACAAACGCAAACACATAGACAAATAGCCATATCGATATTTGCATACATACGTGTGAAAAGATAGAGACACACACCCAGAAACAAACAAACACACGCACATAATTTCCACTAGACATGGAAAATGCTACTGATTTGAGTATTCCAAAAGAGATAGACGTTGACATGATATTCATGCAGACACATCCTTTTAATCAAGAATTGTTTCTAGCACTCCATAGTGTGTTGCAAACAAAGTTAAGCTTTGGATCATTTAGGCTTACGATGCAACAATGCTTGTTCGAGAACTACTTAACGAATTTTATCACGCACTCTTCAGCTTCATTGTTCTTTGCTTCACAGTTGGAGTCCTTAAGTGAAAGAGCTACGCGATTGAATGCTTTATATGAAACTTGCAAAACATCAATGACTCTCACAATGGAAGTGATAAATATTTTCTCTCACAAATTCGAAAAAGCACTTGTTGTAATCCTTCGCAATGCTACAAGCGGCGACAGCAAACAAGAAGTAATTGGAAAATCAACCGAGCAATTTAGAAAAGGGCTTCTAATTATCGATGCATCTACTATGGGCTTAATCTATTATCCTTTCGTAACTTTGAGATCGTGTCGTAAGCTTGTCCACTGGACAATTGCAGAGTGCGATGAATGAACGCGCTTATGGAGGGAGAACATGGATAAGCCGGCTACTCAAATCGCAAATCTTTTTCTCGAAAAGAAGCCACTTTGTGTCCATACACACTCTGCAATTACAACAAAACTAAAGCGACTACGACATGTAGAGCTGACAAAGACTACCTCATCGAAGCAACATGCTTCCATTCTTCCACAACAAAAAACCAAAATTTTGAACAAATTCCTCAAGAGGCTGAATGACACACCTACATATCCATGCAAAAAATGTGGCCGTTTGTTTTTTCGCTCGCAAGTCACACAATTCACTCCTCCACCATCCTCACATGATGGAGGTGCAAAACGAAAAAGATGATGCTCTCTATTCTATTGCTGCGCATGCAAACGCAAACCAAATAAATCTAGGGTCCCATTTGAGAGCTTGCATACATCGGGCTTCAACGACCTGCTGTTTCCAATCATGCAACTAAACAATGTCGAGGCACGCCTAGTCTCCATTCGCATACCGTTTGTAAAAATTCGAGAGCTAACTTATGATGGCCAATACAGTTTGCGAGGAAGTGTCGTCAATGTTCTTGCGAATATCGAAAAAACACAGCAAGTGCTTCCTCGTTTTATCCACGATGAGGCTTCATTCTTGATAGGCCTCAAACGCAAGCTCGAGTACACACATTGCTACTTGTCTGGCCTAGTTAGACCTTTACTGACAATCAAGGCCACACACACTCTTCTTCACACCTCTCTGTATAAAAAGGAAAACATAACCATAAATGATAAATGGCTTGCACACTTTCAAGAAATCTCGCACTCATCGCTTCCCCCACACACAAGCACATATAAGCTAGAGGATGAGGAAAGTATTGACATTGATGTACTCTTGCACAACATCACTACCGCTGAGCAGGTCGTTGATTATAACGATAAAATTTTGCACGTTGCACCATCAGAGGGCAACACACCACTTGGTTTGTTTGCTGATGAGTTTTGTGAGGAGCTTAGTTTTCCTACCATCTTCTTTGGAGAGCCTAGAAAATACCACAAGCACGTATCTAAAAATTACCAAGCAGTCGCCAAATGGGAGCTAATGCACAAAGATAGACGTTTCGCGCTCAACATTGAAAACTTGTTTTTCAAATCACTGAAGATCATGACACAAAAAATACTATCCTCCATTTGGACACGTCTCCGCAAAGAGAAACTCGAGGGAGCAACGCTGTGTGCCAGACAGGTTAGTCATGACACAAACATAGAGAAGGTAGTCTCGTCTCGACTCGGCTACAGAGACTTCGAAGCGCTCCGTACCTCTCCGGATTATAAAGAAAAGTTTTAAAAAAAGGTTTTCTCCATGATTCGACAAATAGGGTCCCCAACTTTCTTTGTGACATTTTCCTCTGCTGAGAAACGTTGGAACAAGCTTCTCGATGCCTTGCAACAACTAGTCCCGCTGAAACAAGATAGCAATGAGAGCGATAGCTGCTTCCATAGACGTTTGGTACGAGCAGATCCAGTAACAACAGCTTGATTTTACCTTAACCGCTTCATAGCCATGAAAAGAATACTACTTAACGATACCACATTATGTGGAAAAATCCTTGACTATTTCTTTGTTACAGAGTTCCAAAGTCGTGGCAGCCAGCATGACCATGGTCTTCTATGGGTTGAAGAAGCTCCTGTATTAGACCATGATACAAATGATAGTATTGTGACATTTGTGGACAAGTACGTAAGTATAGACAGCTCTAAGCTACCATCAGACCTTCGTGAAATACAAACACATCACCATAGAAAAACTTGTCTCAAGAAAGGCAACTCTTGCCGCTTCACTTTTCCAAGATTCCCCATGCCATTCACAATCATTCTCAGACCATCCATCAATGACTACGAAAATCGAAAGAGAAGCAAGAAAACTTTGAAATGCATTAAGAATAGCCTTGACACACTTCCGACTGGAACTACCATTTCCTTTGAAGAATGGATACGAAGCCTCCATTTGACATTCAAAGAATATACTTTGGCAATAGCAAACTCACTATCCACAACAACAATCTTCTTGAAACGAAATATAACAGACATTTACACAAACAATTTTAACCCCACGATTTCCACACTATGGGACGCAAACACCGACATTCAATTCTCCTTGAACGCACATGGCGCAGCAAGTTATTGCACATCATACATGACAAAAATCGACAACACATTGATAGGAGCAATAAAATCTCAATTCGATATTTGTGTCTACAACAACGCAACAACAATTGAGCGACTGCGTAAGCTCGGCAACACTATTCTCAACACACAGCAAATTAGCGCACAACAAGCATCTTACATAGCGTTATCATTGCCACTCCATTCCACAACTCGTGACTTTGTATACATAAGTACTAACCCTCCTGATCAACGTGCATTGGTCCTCAAAAGAAAAGCATCTCTACAAAAACTTTACTCATCCGACACAGACATATTCTTCCAAAACATTATTGACAAATATGCTGAAAGACCACAAAGCCTCCATCATCTATGTTTGGCTGAATATGCATCAAAAATTAAGCAAGAGGGTACAACATACAAAGAATTGCGCAAACCTAGGATCATAAAATTCGTCAAATATAACCTTCTTAAAAACCCAGAAGACCACTATAGAGAACAATGCTTGCTATATCTCCCTTGGATCAATAATGAAAACCAACATTTGATAGAACTGTCTACATGGAGTGATGTATATAACCAACATCTACAACTCATAAAATCAAATGAAATCAAGTTCAATAAAGACCCAAGCCCAATAGACAAATTAGAGATGCACTGCACTTCCACCCCAAGCACAACTACTACAACCAACAATGACTCACATGCTTCAGATCACGCAGACATTCTTAATGACTTCCAAATAAGTACGCACTCAAGAAACCCTTTCAACTTACAGCATTTCAAGTACACCTCCATGACAAATGACGACTTCCACGCAGGGATCAAAAAATTAAATGAGCAGCAACGACACATATTTGACAACATCATGTTGAAAAAAAGAATTCAACCCAGCAAACAAATACACCTCTTCCTCACAGGAGGTGCAGAAACAGGAAAAATATTCACATTGCTATTGTTAGTAGAAGGACTAAAAAGATTTTACAGCCATAGAAACGCTTCAAATCCAGAATCTCCAATAGCATTGCTCATGGCGTACATAGGAAAGGCAGCTTTCAGTATTGGTGGCACAACAATCCACTCGGCGCTTCACTTGCCTCTAATTACTTCTGCACAAACAAGATTGAGTGCCGAAAAGCTAGATGCCCTTTCTCTCCTTTACAAAGACTTGAGAATTGCAGTTTTTGATGAGGTGTCATTGATAGGGTCAAGCGTGTTTTCAATGGCCGACTCACGCTTGCGAGCAATCAAGCGTGTCCACGATAAACCATTCGGTGGTCTGGATGTCATTCTTTGTGGTGATCTATGTCAGGCAAGCCCTGTTAAGGATAGCTGGATCTTCACGCAAAAACATGCACTTTTAGAAGCAGTTTCTCCATCGTATTGGCACACTCACCCACAATGCTACGAGCTTACTCTAACAATGCGACAAAACGATCCAACGTTCGTAGACATTCTTAACAGACTTCGCGTTGCAGAACATACTTCTGAGGATTTGGAATACCTTAACAGCAATTACTACAGACCCGTTCCAATCAGCTATCAAGTTTCTCATCTGTTTTACTCCAACAAAGAAAAGGACGCTCATAATCTTGCTGTTTTCAATCAAATGGAGGGAACACCCCATACTTTCATCGCTATTGATAAAAGAAATAACTCATGCAACAAAACAATTAACATCCCTACAGATCCCAAATTCACTGGAGGATTGCACTCAACACTAAGCCTAAAAACAGGTATTGTTGTCGAGCTATGCGCAGGAAACTTGGATATTCTTGATGGGCTGGTTAATGGAGCAGAAGGCGAGTACAAAACCTTCACACAAGCCAGCGAAAAAACAATAATATGGGTTCACTTCTCTAACCCTGTGATTGGAAATAAAAAACGCTATGAAAACCAAACATTGTATTCACCAACCATTAATAGCCGATGGACCCCAATAGAACGTGTCGTTCGTGAATTCCAGGTCGGCAAAAACTGCTTGAACGTAATCTCCAGATACCAGTTCCCGTTGCAAGCAGGTAGTGCTCGAACAATTCATCGATCCCAAGGCCTTACGTTGCAAACACTAGCCTTCAATCCTGGAAACGTACAAACACATGGTCTTGCATACACAGCATTGTCACGTGTTCGAGACCCAGCAAATCTTTACCTGCTCAAAACAATACAGCCTTCCCATATCAAAGTCGACCAAACTGTGCTACAAGAATTGAATCGCCTGAAAGTGCAAGCTAAATGGCTCTCCACCCAAAACTCGTTGCAATCTTACTCAAACACACATATCATCATTCAATCTCTCAACATTGTGTCCTTTAATAAACACATAAGAAAGATTACAACAAACTCCATTCTGATGACAGCACATGTGCTTTGTTTGCAATAGATAAGACTAACAAGAACAATATCGCATGCAATACCAGGCTTTCTACATCACCAACTTAATGCGAAAGTGGGTGTCTCGATTCTCCACAAAGAAACACTAACCCACTTTGCCAATGGGAACATCTCTCGTCCAGGAATTGAGATGCTACATACAACCATCAAATTCACAAACAACAAAATCATTTTCCCTCTACAACTCACCTTCGACACGATTACCAAATTTAATAGACGCATTAAAATCATTACTTGAACAACACAATATGGAAATTCCAATCATTATCTTGGGTGACTTCAACATTGACACTAAAGTTCCTAACAGTTCATACAACCACCTCTCCTCTTTTCTGCACAAATATAACATCAGACAATTGATAAAAGATGTTACAACAATCTACGGCTCCTCTTTAGACCATATTTGGGCTACCTCGGCAATATCCGAATACGAACCAGGATCCAACTACATGTACCGGTCCGATCACTCCGCAACATACATTCTGCTACCAATTGCCGACCTTTGACATTGCCAGCCCCCATTCATTTATCACCCTGCAGGCCCCCGTGATCTTTCACCTTGTTTGGATCTATCATCATAATTCACTCACCATTGTGAGTTTTTTTTTAGATTTACTTTGTATAGGAAAAAATATATTCATAAACTATCAATTCTTCTTATTCAAAAGGAGGTTATGGAATTAAAAGTATATTCCTACCACTAATGGTGAAGATCATAACACAATTTTTCACAAAGGCTTTTTTTGCGGGGGTTGTGATTTTATTACTTGTTTGTTTTGGGGGGGATCAAAAGGCTTGCCTAATTCAAGAAATAAAAACTGTCCCATCGATTACATTTTAACGTTCAATATTTAGAATATGGAAAAGGTATCTTAAAGTATGAAAAGAACTTTGTATTCAAAAATAGTCTTTATTGAAACATACTAACTTCTATGGTTAAGGGGGGGATGAATTTTGAAAGTTAAGGAGAGTGAGTCTAAATGAGTGCCCACAATCATATGGCATTTTTGTGGTATTATAATTATAATATATATCAATATTACATACATAATCAATTATATATTGAGAAGGGCTCTACTTGAACAATAAGATGAAATGTGCATGTTGTACACTAATATTTAAAAAATAAATAAAATAAAAGAAAATAAAAACAATAATGTAAAGAGACACACTAAAAAACTAAAACAAAAAAAATGTTAATGTTATCATAAAAAATAGATTTAATAAGCATGGGAAATATAAAATAGTTTAATGAATTGAATCCTTGTAAAATTGTTAAATGAAAGGACTTTTTACAAATTAAAATATTAAAAAAAGTTCATTGATTCAATATTCACATCTTGGGATCAAACTCTTATGAATGCACTTTTTAATTCTTTGTTTCCTAAACCTTGTTTGGCTTGATAAAGCCTTAGTATCCATATATACTATATATGAAGCGGCTTAAACCACTACTTACTCCCAAGTCGTGTTGTCTCTCTCACCTTCTCTCTCTCTCTCTCTCTCTCTCTCTCTCTCTCTCTCATACATGCAGAGAGAGCATTGTGGCAAGGAAGAATTGTCTTCAGCAGATGTGAAGGAATGGCCTTTCGTGTGTGTGTGTGTGTGTGTGGGGGGGGGGGGGGGGGGGGGGGGGAGAGAGAGAGAGAGAGAGAGAGAGAGAGAGAGAGAGAGAGAGCATGTATGATAGAGCATTGTGGCAAGGAAGTGTTGTCTTCAGCAGATGCGAAGGAATGGCCTTTCATGGGGGGCGGCGGGGAGAGAGAGAGAGAGAGAGAGAGAGAGAGAGAGAGAGAGAGAGAGAGAGAGAGAGAGAGAGAGATACTCTGACGATAATGTGTGTGTGTGTGTTTATGTGTGTGTGTGTGTGTGTGTGTGAGAGAGAGAGAGAGAGAGAGAGAGGACATAGAGCAATGTGGCAAGGAAGCTTTGTGTTGTTTTCAATAGATGCAAAGTGTTGGACGGATACGCCGCGACGGACGTCAGCACACCGAGAACTCACCTAACAAGATTTGTCAGCTAAGGACGAAGCTCGACCCACAGGCGCGTGGAAGCAAGTATAAGGTATCAACCTACATTCGACCGACTCCTAACTAATTCCTACAGAGGTCTCTACCCAATGTCTAAGTCACAGCCTTCAAGAGTGCATAAGAGGAAACTTCCTACAACGCTTTCTAGAGCCGAACACCCGTCAAACAATCTCAAAACACCACAGAACTTGAAGGAGACCCTACTATCACCAATAGGTCGCTCTCCCTAAGGTCTATGAACCAAAATCCCAACCTAAAATACACGGTGCAAAATCACGTAGGATGTCTGGCCGGAATTTTCAAGTCTTCGTTTCCCAAATCTAAAGTGCCTAATGTATAGCTCTACTCAATGTGAACGCGTGGATATGCTGCAATGCAAAATCGGACAACGTATGCTCACCAAATCACCAGATGAAGCTCGTAGAAGCAGCTCGCAAAACCGGACCGTACGCATGGAATGTAGGTATCGGCGCGTAGCTCTCGTCGGGGGCAACACGCTGCACTTCTCCGCACTCGATTCCGACCACCTGTGCACACGTAGCATCAAGATGAATCTCACACTCTCCCTCGTACACATTACGCTCACTCACAGACTTCAAAAACTTCTTTTTTTTAAATGACAAAAGGTTTTTCATTAAGGTCAAAAAGTGGTATAAATACCTTACAATTCTCAAACCCTAAAGTTCCAAATCAACCATCTACTCAATCTAACTATCAAAACTGGGGTACAATCTCGGAAACTTTTGTAAGCCCCAATATTTACAAGGTGAAATGTCGAGTTTTCTCAATAAATGAATAATTACAAAAAAATGATAATCTGCCAAGAAGTCAGTGTCCGTAGGGTGTGTCCAGCTTCTAACACTCCCCCCCTCCCTACTCATGTCGTCCCCGACATGGCCGTTGAGCTACTTCTTCATCTTATGGTATCGCACATCTTGAGCACAGCGATTCATATCTTGCATGTAGATTCATCATTGTTGGGCCGAAAATATCACTGTTTATGGTGAAGAAGCCAGTGTAGAGTGCTTCTTCAAAGGCCTGGAGGTGATAGGATGGCAGAAACATTATCCTTTGATACAACGCATGTATCACCTCGTTGGAAGGCTGACCAGACAGATCATAGGCACATCTATAAGTATCTTGGAAGAAGAAGATATTGCCTGTCACCTGGCCTTGCTTGAATGTCTCAAATACTGCTAAAAGAGTTTTGCATATTTTCTTCATCATGATGCACGTAAGGTCAGGTGAGCCAGTGAACAATTTGATGGCGCCCGTTAGGGTTTTCACCATCTATTGGACACTTATTCTCTCACCTGCCTTCAAGCGCGGCAGCTTAGGATAATTCAGCCAAGTGGGTTGTCTCCTTTGTAATATCTCCTGGGCCTTCCACGTCCTGATCCTTGGTAGAGGACAAAAGCTGAGGTTGTCTCTGATGTTTTTTGGTGCCTTTACCAAATGGATTAGGTACTGTGGGTACTTCGTCAGCCACGCCTTCCTCCATTTTGGCTGAGAGTCAACTATTTACATGGCCCCTTCTTGCTGGGAGATATCTGCGTTGTAGAGTTGTACTGTTGGCTCTTCTCTAATCCTCTTATTGATGGTGGCAGCTTCATACTTTAGCAAAGGATATGGGAGAGAGGGGTGAAGTCATTCGCGCCTGAGGTTGCTGGCATCAATCTTCTGGATGGTCATGGATTTGAAAACCCTCTGCTCCCATTCCAAGGCTTCCTTAGTCGTCTCTCTGATCTCCACCTCTATTGCTTTACGCAGCTTTTCTTCCTCTTCTTGTGTCAGATCTTGTGGCTCTTGAGAGGATCCTACTAGGATTTTCTCTTGCATAGGTGTGTCCACAGGATCTGCCACATTTTCTAAATCTATGCCCTCAGTGGCCGCTGGCCCTGTGCCTTCTTGCTCTCTGGCTTGCTGTCCTCTCAGCTCCTCAATCTGCTTTAGGAGTTTCTGTTTTTCTGTTTCAGCTTCTTCTCCCATGTTCACGAGGAGGTCGTTCAACTTGGCGTTTATCTTCTCCGCCTCCTCGAGCTTTCTTTTGATACTTTCTAATTCCTCTTGCATGGCTTTTTTTTCTTCTTCCATTCGTATTTGCATAACAATTGACCCTTCTGTCATCATCAATCGTTGCTTTTTCTCTAAAGTCAGCTCTTTCTGAAGTTCTGTCATCTGTTCTTCATAAATTTGGCTTTCCGTAGTGATGTGAGTCGAGCTAGTAGCTCTGACTCTGGCAGGAGATGCCCGTAGCCTCTGGATGGTTTGATCTTTCACTTTAAGCTGGTCCTTGAGCTCAAGGACCTCATCCTAGCTGGCATCTTGATCTAACTCCGCCTTTTCTTTGGCATTTCGCATTGCTTCAACTTCTTTGGACTCCTCAGCCAGCTGTAGGGTCAGGTTATCCCTTTCCCTCTCTGCATCTATCAATGATTTGTTGAGTTGCTTACACTCCTCTTTGACTCCTTGCATTCTTTGGGCTGTTGCCTGGTTTTCTTTTTCCATTTCTTGGCATCTTTGCAATGCCTTTGCTAAACTGGCCTGTAGCTCCGCTTCTCTCTCTTTCTGCCTTTGACTTTGTCTTTGTAAAGAGTCTACTTCCAGCTTTATCTTCACTTTAGTGGCCTTGAGAGTTGCCGTCTCACTTTTTGAGGCCATGGACTGCACTCTTAACCTGGTTAACTTCTTCATCACCACATCCCAATCGTTGGAGGGCGGGTGCAAGTCCACTGTATCTATAGCCATCTCCTTTAGTTCTACTAACCTGATGCTTTGCATTTTCTCCTTAGGCCCTGTGCTTGCCAAGTCGAATGCGACTGTGGCAGTCTCTTCTTTTGTGTATCCAGCAGCTAGCAGGTCCAAAAATGTGTTATATGCTTCATGTGGCTTTGGCTCCTCACTCTTGGGTTTAACCTCTTCCCTCTCCTGGCTTTGTTCTTTCTTGGACTCTTCTTGGCCTTCATGGTCATCTTCCTTCTCTTTATCTTCTTGTGGAGGGCTGTGAGGAGGTGGTGAGGGTGGTGCTGGACTCAGGGCTGGCCAGTAGAGATGTAGGCTTTTTCTTTAAATCTCAGTCTGCCTTTGTCTTCCTTTTTCTCTCTTGGCTCTCCTACTCGTCTAGCAGTTTCTGTCATACTTGCTCCACTTCCTCTTCTGTAAAAGGTACATGTTGAATATTTTCTGATGCGGCATGAAGAATCTCAAAAATTTCAATGTAATCTTCGAATCTGTCCCTTTTCACCCTTCGGGATGATCCCAACATTGCTTCTAGAGACGGCTTCCAGAGTTCACTCAAATCGCCTTTAAGGGCCCTTTCTGCTCTGAAGCTCTCCATCAACCGCTCTAGTCTTGCCGCTTTTTGTGACTTTGTCTCTTTTTCCGGCACTTGGACAAATTCTTTCTTTCCCTTCTTTTGCTCTGGCTGCTCTTCTTGAACAGGCTCTAGCCGTCTTTTCAATCTTGTGGCAACCCTTGGTGCTTTTTGTGGCTCGTCTTCTTTGAGCCTCAGCCAGTTGTTTTGTGAAATAGGGTCAGGCCATCTTCCTTTTGCGTGCAATGCCCCATAAATCCCCTTAGTGATTAGTTCTCCTGGCACAATATATGTGGGCTTCTTGTTACCCATCTTCACTAGGTTGTCATGTATATAGGTTGCATAATTGATTAGCCTTGGAGTGCTCTTCATCATTGCCCAAGTGAATGTCGTGGCAATTGCTCCTGGCGGCATTCTGTACTTTTGTGGCCGCTTCGTACACATATGGAAGTATTGGCTGTACAACTGACTCATGATTGCCACTTTTGGGTTGGCAATATCTTCAAAAGTGTAGTTATTTTTCTTCTCAGTGTCCACCTTGACATCATCTCTTCTTTTAGTTACACTATCCCCCTTGTTGGAGAGGTCTAGTGCATCTGCTACAACTTCCTCGATGATTACTATTTTTGTTTCTGGCCTGCCTTGAAGATCCGTTACTCTGGCCACTCCATCTTCCTTTATTGTTGTCACAAATTCCCAGACTCTCTTTATGTCAACCCCCGCCAGCACTGCTTCAAAGTAATTGTGAAGATCAATCTTCTCCAAGTACCCAGCCAGCTTGCTTCTTACGAACTCATTGAGTTCCTGTGGTAGCATTGGTATCTCGATCACATTCCCTTCAATGTCTTTGAACACTCCTTGGTAGATCTTTAGGTCGTTGGACTCTAGCAGATCTTCTTGGATCCATGTGCTGGTGGGCTTTAGTGTTCCTTCTCGTATGGTGAAGGGATCCACTTCTTCTAGGTAATCCTTAATGGTCATTCTTTTCTTCTTTGCCGGTGACTTTGCGGCTGCCATAGATCCTGTTACACTCAGTAGTCCGAAGTTAGCGTTTTTTCTATATTAGCTGAGAAACTGAGTTTTATCTATCCAAATGACTTGAAAATTGAAAATAAAGCTTAAAAGGAACTTGTGAAACGGTGCATGTGCTCACAGTGCAATTTTGGCCAAAAATTTCCCTCTAGACATCCTACGCGTACGATGTCTTTTTCATCAGAATTGGGTGATACTTGACATGCTGGTAGTCCTTGGCCTATGGAACATGGCTATGTGCTTGGATATGGATTTGGGCATCAAAAAGTGGATTTTTTGGGCTGATTCAGGCTTTAGGTCACAAATTGGGTAGAAAGTCCATAACAGGTAGCAAGGGATGTCCAAACTGGGTTAAAAATTGATATATGGGCTCATTGCACCATGGTATTGGCTCCCATGATGTCACTCTTTGCACAGAAGGTCTAAATTATGCTGGAGACATCCTACGCGTAGGATGTCTATTTCATCAAAATGGCTTGGGATTTGTTCTGTGGGTAGTCCTTGGCCTATGGAACATGGCTATGCTCTTGGATTTAGATTTGAACAAGGATTGATGCTTGTAAGAGCCTATGTAGTGTTTTTTGGGCTCAAAAAGTGTATCTTGAAGGTGTTGGGGGGTCAAAAATGATTAGAATGGCTTCAAAATTGGTATAGGAGCTCTTGATGATGATGTGATTGGATCTGGAACGGACAAACATCCTCTGTAGGCCAAAAATGTCAAATAGACATCCTACGCGTAGGATGTCTACTTCACCAAATTTTGCAGGTGAGTACACAGATGGATTGGTTATGTGCTTGTGAATGTGTTGTGCAAGTTTCATGTGATTTGGACAAGATTTGGTAGGTCTCTAGCCCATTATTGCCTCTATGTCCTAACTTTGCGTTTTTTCATGCATATGAGGTCAATTTTGGTCCAAATGTAATGAAAATTGGTGGCTAGCATGTAAAGGTCATTCAAAAAATTTGTGCAATGAAAAATGTTGGGAATTGTGCCTAGAAATGCCCTTGAGACATCCTACACGTAGGATGTCTCCTGATGATTTTTTCATGGATTTTGTCACTAGTGCCTGCCCTTGGTCCCCCTGAGTCCCTTTTAAGCCTAATTTCAACAAAAAAGTCAAATGGGTAGAAAGTAACTCCCTGTGTGGACTTCAGAGCCTTCGAGCCGTTTCCTGACTTTTTTTTGCAAGTAACAGCTGTAACTCTACCGCTCTCTGTTTAATTGTCTTTTTTACACAAGGCAATCGCTTTGCCGCTACTGTTGATATAGCCGTAGTTGTTTCTACGGAGCGGATTGGCTTGGTCGGAATGGCCGTGGACCGTATTTTTTTTGCTTTCCATTGGTAGCTTGTTTTTGCCGGTTTTGGTAGGTGTTTTGCTACTTCCTTTGTTGCCACTGTGTTGTTGTGGATTGGTATCCACATAAGGCGGTTGTCCTTTTTCAAATACAGCTGTCTGCCTTTCGTTGTTGCTTATACTGAAGGGAGTTCCTTTTGCTTTTGTTTCAGTATCCAAATGCAAGTAACATTTGGGTTATTGCTGAGCATTTTCTTTGGGATCCATATCTGTTTTATTCCCTTGGTTTTTGGTTGAACTATCTGCTTCGGTTGAATTCTTTTGTTGCATTGTTGTTTGTCTACCATGTCATTTCTATCCTTCCGCATCCATACTTGTTTCCCTTGTTTTGGTAACCTAGATCTTTGCACTGCGGTCGGTGACTTCGTATGTATGTAGTTAGCATGGTTGGCTTTTACCTGTCTGTTGGCCTTGGGTATCATGTTGTTCTTTGGTGGCATTCTTGCTTTTAGCTCTTTTTCCAGTGATTGCATTGCTTGCAGCTGATTATTCCGGTATTGTTGAGCAAAGGCTATCACCTGTTGTTTTTGTGCCTGCTGAATTTTGATTGCATTTGCATTCCAATCTATCTGCACATTGTACTCTTTTTTCCAAGGTTGTCCCAACACCACTGGGTGTTGTGTGCTTTCATCCTCGACTACATAAAATTTGTGTAGGTAAATATATTGATGTATTTGTACATGCAATATAGTCCAGCCCAATGTTTTCAACGAGTGTGATGTACTAGTTTCCAGCACTTGAGGAGTAGGATGAAGTTGACCTGTGGATTTGAGCTGTTGGTATAATCCGTAAGAGATCAAATTTTCTTGAGCTCCAGAGTCAAGCAATGCCATCGATTCAACTTGATTGCTACCCAATTTGACTGTAATTATTGGCTCCATTGTGTCTTCATCCAACTTTGTTAGTCGAATGGCATTGATTTGTAATGGTGCTCCACTTTGTTGTTTTTGTTGCAGAAGTCTTCGTTTTGCAATGCGTTCTTGGGCTTCCGCTTGAGCTTCTTCTTGTAATCTCTGTTTTTCTTTCATTCGTTGTTTTCCTTGATGAATTTGTTGAAGCATATCCTGTGTGAGTGGTAAATGATATTTCTTCAGTCGACATCCATTAATCCAGTTCGACATTTCTTCACTTGCTAATGTAGCAAGCTTGACAGCTCCACTTTGTAATAGATCACTAATCACAAAGGGTCCCATCCCTCACTTTTTAAGTTTCTTGGCATGTTGCTTCAAAGTATAAACAAGTACATAATCACCTGTTTTGAACTCTTTAGTGTGCACATGCTTGTCAAAAAACTCTTTTTGTCTTCTCTTTTTAGCATAGATTGAAGCTACAGCTCTCAAGCGGAGTTCATCTAGCTTTTCAAGATCGTCTATTCTTGAAGAGAGCTCATGCCCTATCCATTCTAAGCGTTTCGCTACTCGTAGAGTTGGAATTAAAAACTCTATGGGTAGTATAGCATTTAGGCCAAACACCATGTTGTACGGTGTTGTTCCTATCGATGTTTTGTAAGCTACTTTGTATGCCCATAGTGTTGAGTGTAGCTGCTGATCCCAATCAGTTCTTGACTCTGACACTATTTAGTGAGAACCGTGCATAGTGTTTTATTTGTGGCCTCAGCTTGTCCATTGGCCTGTGGATGGTATGGAGCAGATTTCCTATGTATGACCATGAATTCCTCTAGCAGATATTCAATGACTTCATTAAGAAAATGTATCCCACGATCACTGACTATTTCTATTGATAAACCGTATCGTACAAAAACACTCTCATGCAAAAATTGTGCAGTGGTCCGTGCATCTGCTTTTTGCGTTGTTGGCTTCCACTCATTTTGTGAGATAGTCCGTAGCCACAATGATATATTGGGTATGGGTGCGATATGCAAGGGGTGAGATAGGTCCCACAAAATCAATGCCCCATTTTACAAATGCTCTTGCTCCCATCATTGGCCGTAGTGGCATCTCATCTCTCTTTATCAGCACCTTGGTGCGTTGACATATGTCACAACGCTTTACAAACTCTTCAGCATCCAAATGCAATGTAGGCCACCATATTCCTGCGGTTAAGACAATTTTTGCCGTCTTATCGCCCGAAAAATGGCCTCCACTTATTCCGCTATGTGCATGTTCTAGAATCAGCAGGTATTCGTTTTCAGTTGCACAGATTCTAAGTTGATTGTCCTTTCCTCGCTTATAGAGTTGGTTCCCAATGAACTGAAAGTCGCAAGCTTCCAGCTCTATAGCCCTTTTCCGTGCTCTTGTGATGTTCTTAGGAAACGTCCTGGTGGTTAAGAAATCAATGATATATTTACTCCATGCAGGTGCAATGTTTACCTGAAACAATGTCGCGTGATCCATTGGTCGTTTGGCACTACATATAGTACAATTGGTAACATAAGAATGGGTGTCCGCATACATAGTTGGCCTATAAACCCCTAACTGTTTTAGTCTCTGGTGTGTTTTCACTGTTGAACAATGAAATGCACAATCCTGGATATGTGTTTCTTCAAGGTAGCAGTGGAATTCTTCCGGATTTATACATAGTCGTAGGATTTGGTCCGATCCTAGATGATACAGCCGTCCTGCTATCAACTGGAAGTTTTTTGTTTGTCGAATTGTTTGTTGTTTGGATCTTCCTGTGACCATTTGGGTATCATTTTAATATTGAAAAGATAAGCATCATCATCTACTCCTTCAGGAGCTTCCCCGTTGTGTATCCTTGAAAGATGGTCCGCTCGTAGATGGTTTTTACCCTTTTTGACCACCACTGTGAAATCAAATTCTAGCATTATAATAAACTAGCGTACAATTCTCCCAGTATTGCATGGTTTATTTACCAGATACAAAAGAGCTTGATGATTTGTGAAGAACACAAATTTGTTTGCGAGCAAATAATGCCGAAATTTCTTCACAGCATAAATCATTCCTAACCATTCTCATTCGGTGGTTTTGTAGTTTTTTTCCGCACTGTTTAACTGTCGGCTTGCATAACAAACTGGAAAATCCATTGTTCCTTCTCCAGGTTGAGCCAGAATACTCTCGATTGCATATGCAGAAGCATCAATGTTAACATGGAATATCTTTTCCCGATCTGGTGCTTTAAGTACAGGTGCTGATATAAGGTTTTCCTTCAGCTTTTGGAATGAAGTTTCATACTCCTCGGTCCAATCAAAATTGACTAGCAAACGATACAAAGGTTGTGCAATGACTGCATACATGTATATGAATCTTCAATAATATCCGCAGTGTCCCATTAAGGATTGCACTTGTTTAGCATTAGTAGGCATGGGTAGGTCTACTATGACTTTGACTAATTTGTCTAGGTCAGTAGTTATGCCATTTCTTGAGACAATGTGTCCTAAGATGCGGCCTTGCTTAACCATAAAGATACACTTTTCCGGGTTAAGACAGATTCCATATGTCCTGCATTTTTCAAATACCTTTTGCAAATGGTCAATATGTTCCTCCCGTATTAGAGAGTGTACACAAAGATCATCCATGTATATTTCTAAGAATATTCTCAGGTATTCTTTGAACGCATGCGTCATTAACCTTTGGAAGGTAGCTGGGGCATTAGTTAAGCCAAACGGCATAACTCGATACGCATAAATTCCCCATTCTGTGGCAAACGCTGTTTTGTGTTGATCCTCCCTTGCAATTGCCAGCTGGTTGTATCCTCAAAACCCGTCCAGAAAGGAATAAGCGCGTTTTCCGGCCACCCGCTCAAGTACATGTTCTGTGATGGGCAAGGTAATTATCCCTTATGGTGTCTTCATTTACCTTTTTGAGGTTTACACACACTCGCAGTTTTTCGTTCTTTCTGGGAACTACCACAATGGGTGACACCCAATCTGTATGTTCAAATTTCATAGATGAATTCAGCTTCCATTAGCTTGTCAATCTCCTCTTTGATTCGTTTAGCAAATGTATCATTGTATGTATAAGGACGTTGTTTGCTAGGTTTTGCATCCGATTTCAAAGGAATTGTATGTTTTCATATCGATGGATGAACTCCTTTGAGATCTTTATAGGACCATGCAAACACATCTTTATATTTCTTGAGAAGTTGTGTTAGTCGTTCTTCTTCTTCAGGCTCTAAATCATTTTCTATATAGACCGGGTGAGGCTTTTCACCTGGTTCCGCGAGGTCTATCCTTTTTGCATTTTCTGGCCCATCGTAAGATTCTTGGTTGGTTATTTCTCTGACTAGTGGAGTCATGATTATTTCTGTCCTGGATGGTAAATTTTCGATAGTGTGATGGTACATTCATGTTTCCTTTCTCTGACTCCCCTTTACCATCACTATCTTCTTCAATAGTCCATATCTCGCGTAAAGACCGTTTCAGTTCTTGGTATTTCTGTTTACGCTCCAGTTTGGTCCACTCTTGGTCTTTTGTTGTTTCTTTTTTTTATTTTTGAGATTTTTGTGATTTTGTTTTTGTTTTAGCTTTTCGTACCTATTTTATTTCCTCTCGCGTTCTTTCTCTTCGATCTTTTGAGAATCTTCCTGATATTTGATCTTTTACACAATCCTCTGCTTTTACAAGCATCAAATAGTGAGTTTTACCTTTTATCCCGTGCATCAGGTTCTCTCTCGCTTTGTTTCCTACTCGTTTCCTCCTATAGCGTTCCTGGCGTCTAGGGTGCTGATTAGCAAAATCATAAAACCTGATATTCTCGGTTTCCCTTCCACGCTCACTTGAGGTGTCTGAACACTCATTATGTGCATCATCATTTACTTCCAGATGTTCAGAGGAGTTATAAAACTCTTCTTGTTCTTGTGGTTCTATCGTCCCATCTTCTCCGAGTATAATGCTTACCATGTAGTAGGGTAGCACATCATAGCCATCCTTATCGCAAAATTTTGTTGTTGGACTATCTGTAATGGTACAGACATCCAATTTTGCTAGTATGTGTTCCCATTCTAGAGGTTCCAAGGCATCTTCAGGGAAAGGTTCCGGAATATACTCCTTGTCCTCAATCGCTCTTTTTAAGACGCATTCCTCCCTTCTTAAGCTTCCACAATGTGAAGCTCCGCACATCCATATCTCTTTTTGTTGCCCTAACCATGTTGGGAGTTTCGATCCTGCTACTGTAGCTGAATCAAACTCTTCGACAGGTGTTTGGTTCACATCTTTGTAACTATGGTCTTTCAGGTGTATTTTAGTTGTTGTCTCGCTATGTCTGAGGTATATGTGGTCGTAACCCCAATTTTGGACCATCTTCAATTGTCGCATGAATGGTCTTCCCAAGATGATCTCATGATTGTTCTTGTTGTCAAAATCGGCTATTGCAAATGTATGCTCATACTCGATCTTGCACAACGTGACAATCACTTTTTCTAAGAGTCCTAGAGGCTTCTCGATGAACCCATCTACCAATTGCAATTTCATTCTGGTAGCTCTTAAAGCTGGTTTTCCCCATTTTTCCCAGATTTCCTTGGTGGCGATAGAAACTCCCGCTCCACTGTCAAGAATAGGTTTGGAAACTACTCCTTGGAATTCTACTGGTAGCATGGTGTTTCCATCTTCTCCGTCGCAATACTCTCCAACCTTGTTTAATGGTACTGGCCTAGTGTTTAGTTGAGGCCTATCCAACTCTCTGATCTCTTCTTGTAGCCTCAAGGTGGGTCTTTCACTCCAAATTTTTCTAGGCATTTACCTACGGTGGTCCACATGTTTGGTCGTAACCTTAGGAGTTCGGCTAATGTGATTGTGCATGCCACCGGGGTGGACAATAACTCAATCAATCCTTGTGAATCCATCACTTTGTTAGAAGAAAGTCTTTGAGATGGGATTGCTCTCACTTCAGACTTGGCTTCATACTCTTTTAGATAAGAGGGTAAAGTTTTCAGTGAGTCTGGTTGGCTGTGCCCCGAACTAATTGATCCCTGGTCTCCCCCTTGTGAATGTATCTCAAAGTTCATTTGTGACCTTGCCTCAAATTCTTCAATAGGAGGTAACATCACATTCTTCTCTTTTCTCGTGCTATTCATGGGTTACTCATCCTGTTAGCTTCGTTGGCCTCACGAATTTGCTTCCACAGATCGTCTAGACCGTTAGAGTCCTTACCCATTTCTGTCAATGTTTTAGGCTAAAACCTGTCACTTGCCTTATTTGTTGTATTTGGCACTATGATAGGTTCTCCTCTAGACTCATCGGCATTAGTGAGTCTTTCCTTTATTTCTACTTGTTCCTCTAAAGTTGGTTGGATAGGGGTTGGAGCTGGTGCTTCATGCCAATTTGCAGGTTTACCCAGCGGGTCTTCCATCAATGATTGAGTTGTTTCAATCATCTTTTTACACATTTCCAACCTTTGTTTTTCTATTTCCGCATAAGGATAAGTCATCCACCTTTGCTCCTGGGTTTGGTTCTTTTTGAGTCTGGCTTCATAGGCTTTTAGAAGCGCATCCAACTACTCATTTACCTTGTCTGCCACTACAGATCCTCCTGATCCTGCACTTTTGGGCTCCGCTATTTCCTTGGGTGCTATGGTTGTTGTGGTGTGTGAGCTTAAGCTAGCTAGATCCTCTAACCGCTCTAATCTATCCTTTGTATGTTTCAACTCCTCAGATAGAGCTGTTTGCTCTCGTTCTTTCCTGGCTTTCACACGCGCCTTTCTAGCTTTCCAAGTGCTTCTCTGATTTTTCATTTCTGAACTTTGGGCATCAGTTTTTGGCTCTTCCATTATGGGTTCGTTCATCATTCTTTGAGCTTGGGCTCGTGTCACCGCCTGAATAGGTATGATTGTTTCATTTTCTGACCCTCCACAGGAAGGTATTGTTTCTAGCATGTTCAAGGTGGTTTTTGCTCCTTTGCTAGGGGTTTTAGGGCAATCGAGAATCAAATGAATAACTCCACACTCGGTGCAATATGCGTTGACTCTAATGATTTCATCATGAGGATAGTCTCTTAGCCAATGGTCTCCACCACACTTGTAGCAGGGTCCCTTGGGTTGTTGAGGTGCTCCTTGAGCTCCACTTTGTTGGTATGCATGTCTCTGTACGCCCATGCCTCCATTGGCTATGAACAACAACGTTCGTTCATCTAAGCTATATCTTCCTTCTCCTGCTGCCTGTGCAGCTGTTGGTGGTCCTGTACTTCCTATCATGCTCCATGGTTCTAGTATCAAGGGTTCTTCCGGTGGATAATAGGCAGAGTTTTCCGCATATCCATTGGGATCTTCATAATATGCATGCATAGGCACCAAAGCCTTATCCTCTGATTCGGTTACGATTGGTGTATATCTTATACCGACTGGTCGTAATCCTGGTAGGGGTGGTTATTGCCCCAACACCGGTTGTGGTCTTTCTACACCTACAGGTCCTAGTAGGTTGCTTGCTTGATACCTAGGCATCGGTGGAACTTGAGGAGAAGCTACCTGAGCTTGGGGAGAAGGGTCTCTCTCTCACATATCCTTTGTTATAATAACATTCCTCTGTCCCATGGTTTGTCCATTTTTTTTCAATAGCACACCACTTGGGCTGTTTAGCCTAGGTTTTGGCATAGAAGTTAATCTTTTTTAGCACTTCATCTACAAGCAGCTCTTGGTTTACAGCTACTTCTCCTTTCGGTGCTGTCTTAGAATACTTGCTTCCACTTTGTTGTGAAGATGAATTGTCGTCAAGGTCCTTGAACTCCCCCTCTTTGTAGACTTGCTTCCACTTTGTTGTGAAGATGAATTGTTGTCAAGGTCCTTGGTCAACTCATTCAACGTCGTGCTCCTCTTCATATGTAAGTCTTTCTAGAGATCCGCATTCCTTAGTCCTTGGATGAATATAAGCATAAGTCTAAACTGAGTTGGCAGTTCTTCCACAGGACAGAACTTAACATATCTTTTTAGTCTTAGGGCTGCCTTTCGTACAGATTCCCCATCTTTTTGTTTGAATTTATGGATTTGTGAGAGGGTATTATGAGCTATCCCCCTTTGTGAGAATTCCTCGATAAACTCGTCAAATACTTCCTCCATAGACTCAAAGTCTCTACGCTCTACACAGTCAAACCAAGTAGCAGCATCATCCTCTAGGGTTAGTCCAAACCCTGCAAATTGGGTAGGGAATTCTAACACCTCTTCAGCTCTAATTACACGCACAAAGGCTACTACATGATCTCTTGAGTCTCTGTTTCCTGTGTATTTCTTGTGTACCCATTTTTGCACTTGAGAAGGTCTAATTCTACGATGGTCTACAAACCTCATCATTGGATCTCCACGTCCTAATCGATATACCTCCTCAAGTCTTCTGTAGTAGGCTGGTTCCTCTCCCAGTGGTGCTCCTAAGCCATAATTTCTAATAGTTCTTGCCAGAGATGGTTCATCTCTTCGAACTCGTTCTAAGGGTGGTCCTCTAGGCTCTGTTCACCCTTGAGTCTTTGGCTTACTCTCTCCTTGATACCTTGAATAGAGTGGTGGTTCTTGCAAATCCCTTAGCCCTCGTGCGGCTTGATAACCATCTCGATTTCGGTCTTGTTCCAATGTTGCACACTGTCGAAGCCATGCCTGCAATGATGGCTGGTTTGCTGGTTGGTTTTGGTTGTTGAATGCCTGCGGTTGGGTGGAATGTGAGGTAGCGTCATACTCTTCAGAAAAGGGATTTGTCAACTTGCTTGGAGTGTGGGTGGCTCTTGGCACTTCCTCAAGGGCATATGCTGATGCTCGTGGACCTATTGCCTTTTCTACCTCCTCTGGGAGAATACGTTGGTATTCTCGCCCGTATCTATAAAAAAAAACTACACCCTTCCCCATAGCAGTTTCATAAGAGAATAAGTAAAGAACCTTGTCTTTTCTTAATTCGTTTAAGTATGGTTCTTTGTTGCAAAAGTAAGCGACTATACCCTCACTCTCATGCTTGTAGATTCCCACGGTCTCATTATAAGTTGGAACCCTGGTTGTTTTCTTACCATACATAAAAATAGCTCCGGGCCGATCAATTTTTGGTGGTGGTTCTTGAGCTTCTGAAACTATTTCCCTTTCGCCACATTATCTCCATATGTGTTGTAATCTTCAGGGTTACTGACTATCAAATAGTGGTTCGCCTTTTCATCTCGGAATCTATTTCCATCATCATAGACTCGAATTATCTCCAATCTCTGAGCCGGCCTCTCTTCGATACAAATGCACTTGCGTCCTCGATAGTCAGAATAGACTAGGGCTCCCCTCGAGTTTGTTCCCTCTAAGAAGATCACAGTGAGCTTGGAATGATTTTAGGGAGGTCCTTCCTCCTGGCATTTGTCCGTCATATGTGAAACCTCCTGGCTATTGACTACCCATCATGAAGAAAGATTTTTCTGACAAAGTATCAGTATCACTACCTTCCTCAATAGTGGATCTAGCCTTGCCTGAGTTACACTCTCCTCGGTGGACACTAAGCTACCTTGGTCACCTGCCACCTTCTGGTCTCTAAACATGTATCTTCCTGATCTTAAATTCATCAAACTTATCAATGCAATTTACCACAAATCCAACCACTCACCTGGCAAAGGATCAGTCTCCGCATAATTTCGTGCTTTGCTGATGAATATACATGTACACAAGCGTTTAATTTCGGCAATCGAATCAAAGCATTTATCTACTAGAGGTTATCTTAGTAATGATTGGTATAGCTGCAGAGTTAATCTCAACCACTACTGTATTTTATACACTGCTGATGTTCTGGATTAGGTCTGCTAATCTGGAACTGCACTTCCCTCGGATGTTGCTCAATTTACGTGAAAAAGTTTGAATTCAGTCTTTGCTCCGTCAAATGGACAAACGAGGTCCAAATTCACTTCTGAAAGAATTTTTGGAACCCTTAAGCCGAATGGAATCTCACTGTCTAAGCTCAGTCAAATTTTCTCTTCAGTAGGCCCCAATAGACATCCTACGCGTAGAATGTCTCCTGCTTTGTTTTGCCTGGATTTTTGCACTATGGATTCCCCTTGATGTGCTGAGTCCACAGCTGTTTTTACTTTTTGATTTGGACACCTATAAGCTGGTCAATGGATCAGAAGTCTGTTTCGACAGCCTGTTGCTGATCTTGATCAGTCTAATCAACTCCAATTTGGACCAAAATTGACTAGGGGGCTTGCCCCAGGCTATAAAACACCTTGCTATGCCCACTGTCAGTATCTGGCTTTAATTTCTTGCTTTAGACATCCTACGCGTAGGATGTCTTTTTCATCAGAATGGCTTCAAATTCAAAACACAAGCTCCCCTTGAGGTGCTGATCACTTTGGTATGCTCAAAATTAGGTTTGTAATGTAGAATCACACAGAAGGCATCCTACGCGTAGGATGTCTTTTTGGCCTGTTTGACCCCAGACTTGACCCACAGTTTCCCCTTGATGTCAGCAACCCAGTGGTATGCTTAGATTTTGGTTTGGATTTCAAAAGTCCCCAATTTTAGCTGTTCTTGCCTTTTTCAGTGAAAAGTGCTAAAGTCCGTTTTGAACCCAATTTTCTCACCCAAATGAGATGAAACCCCTCTAAGTCACTCAATATATCATGCAAGTCATGCTCATGCAGCCATCATATGGTTTTGGTCTTAAAATAATGCTTTGGCACAATTTGGGTAGGATGTTTGGCAATTTTAGTCTATCTGGCCTTATCCTCTCAAGAGATGGTCAAATTTCCACTTTCCAATTGAAAATAGGGTAAACCCCACCTTCTGAACACACTGGTCAACTCAAAATCCCAAAATTCCCACCAGATTAGCCTGTAGACATCCTACGCGTAGGATGTCTCCTGGCTTGAAATAAAATTAATTTTTTTCCTGACAGAAATGCTCCTGATGCTCTGCAGCTCATCAAAAACACTCACAGTAACTTTTGGACTTCACTTAGGCTTTCAAACACACTTTTGCGTCTTTTACAAACTTGTGATGAATTTATCAAGCAAGTATACATGCATGAAGTGCTCTAGATCCTGAATCATGATGTCCTACTTACTCTACTCCTACTCATCATATGAAATGGTGATAATGGTGTTTTGGTTGCTTTCTGGCCTCTCCAGACTCTCAAGCTCTCCTCTCACCACTTCTACCACTCCAACTCCTACTCAAGAACTCAACTAATACCTAAAACTATCTTTGTCTACCTAAATCTACCTAAGTCGAAGGATCTAGGCCAAACACACGCTTCCTAGACTCCCTCTAAGACCTAAAGAGTCCTCCACCCTCTGGTCCTATCTAAATGTAAAACGAGACTCTTGGAAAGCCAAAAATCCCTATCCTCAAGGACTAGTCTCGGTCACCTACCTAAGGTTTTCATCCCCGACAGCGGCGCCAATGTTGGACGGATATGCCGCGACGGACGTCAACACAGCGAGAACTCACCTAACAGGATTTGTCAACTAAGGACGAAGCTCGACCTGCAGGCGCGTGGAAGCAAGTATAAGGTTTCAACCTACACTCGACCGACTCTTAACTAATTCCTACAGAGATCTCTACCCAATGTCTAAGTCACAGCCTTCAAGAGTGCATAAGAGGAAACTTCCTACAACACTTTCTAGAGCGGAACACCCATCAAACAATCTCGAAACACCACAGAACTTGAAGGAGACCCTACTATCACCAATAGGTCGCTCTCCCTAAGGTCTATGAACCAAAATCCCAACCCAAAATACACGGTGCAAAATCACGTAGGATGTCTGGTCGAAATTTGCAGGTCTTCGTTTCCAAAATCTAAAGTTCCTAATGTGTAGCTCTACTCAATGTGAACGCGTGGATATGCTGCAATGCAAAATCGAACAACGTATGCTCACCAAATCACCAGATGAAGCTCGTAGAAGGAGCTCGCAAAACCGGACCGTACGCATGGAATGTAGGTATCGGCGCGTAGCTCTCGTCGGGAGCAACACGCTGCACTTCTCCGCACTCGATTCCGACCACCTGTGCACACGTAGCATCAAGATGAATCTCACACTCTCCCTCGTACACATTACGCTCACTCACAGACTTCAAAAACTTCTTTTTTTTAAATGACAAAAGGTTTTTCATTAAGGTCAAAAAGTGGTATAAATACCTTACAATTCTCAAACCCTAAAGTTCCAAATCAACCATCTACTCAATCTAACTATCAAAACTGGGGTACAATCTCGGAAACTTCTGTAAGCCCCAATATTTACAAGGTGAAATGTCGAGTTTTCTCAATAAATGAATAATTACAAAAAATGATAATCTGCCGAGAAGTCACTTTCCGTAAGGGTGTGTCCAACTTCTAACACAAAGGAATGGTCTTCCTTCAAATGTGGCAAGGAAGCTCTGTGTTGTTTTTGAATCTGTTTTCAACAGATTCGAAGAAATGTCCGAGTCTTCAAATGTGTTGATCTATGCTTGGATGTAAGGAATCCATTCATTGTTGAAGAAACATAATATGCTTGACAATGCTTTGGTCGATCTGTATGCGAAATCTATTTACTCTATTATACATAGGCATATTCAGAGAAGCTGACATGGTTGCAAATAAAAAGAAAGTGGGGAAGTTGCAGGAGGGAGAGGGTCGTCACCGTGAGCTGGGGGAAGTCAACAAGGGTGGGGCGATAGAAGGTGAACAAATGGGGACATCTAGACATAACACAAAGAGAGAGAGAGAGAGAGAGAGAGAGAGAGAGAGAGAGGCAGCAAATGCCATCTCTAACCATCATGGCTACATTGTGGATATTGAAAAGAAACTTCATGATGAGATTGTTTCATCGAATGCCAAACATCATGCTTGGAATTTCTTTGATCAACATGTATATCATATGTGGTGTACTTTTGAATGCACAAGAAGTTCTTAGAAAGCAGCAATTCTCAAACAAAGGGCAACCTAGGGAGGTCTAGGAAGCGCCATGGACATAAGCAAACGGCTTCATGATGGAATTGTTTGTTAGAGGCTCTTGGGAAAATAATATTGCGCTTGAAATTGTTGCTGAAACTGTAGGTCAATTGCAGTATAATTTTGAAAAGGCACACGATGATCTTGAAATGCAACGATTGTCGAATCTGCCCAACATAGGTAGGATCAGAGAGTGGTGGGCTACTTACAAAAGCAAATGCCAAGTGAGGATTTCTTTCCATATGCATTCACCTATGCTTGCACCTTAAAGGCATGCGGCATTATACAAGAAAGTTAATATGGCAGCATTTTTTACTGGATGCAATTATCTATGCTTGCATCTTGAAGTCATGGGGCAACGACTCTGTACATTGTTAAAAAACTTTCATGATGAGATTTTTAGCTAGCAGCTCTTGCAATGTTGTGGTCGTCAGGTATGTCAAACGTAAGGTCTCTAACCTCGACCAAAAAGAGCACCCTTGTACCATGGAATGAACATAATGGAAAAAGTTACTATTTTTAGCAGTTTTCCAAATTCTGTCAGTTCCATGATGTTTAGAATGTTATAAAGCTTCCAAATGTGAATTAAAATAATTTTTGTCAAAATTTCCCAAAAATAGTAAGTTTTTGGTCACTCGACCTGTATAGTTTTGATCGTATCGAAAAACTGCACCCGTACCCCGAATTCGAAAAAAATGCATTTTTGAACCCCGAGGGCTATTAAATATGGCAGGTACTCGGACAAATACACCTTAGTTAGAGCTTAGTATAGCAATTTACGGCATTAAATTCCGACTCGTATGGCCCGTTTTAGCCTAAAACCAAAATTTCCTAAGGCTGTGCGGGGAGGCACCGGGGCTCGAGGCTATGTGGGAACAGGTCCCAGGCCACTCAAAGCTTGCTTTAGCAGCTAGGGGGTGCCTTCTCATCACTAGGGAGTTGTGGGAGAGTTACCATGCTTGAGAGAGAGTGTGAGAGTCAGTTACACTAGCTAACTGGACACTTGGTAGGCATGTAACTGGACTTGCCATGCATGAGTTAAGTAGCTCTCAGATGCATATAGTAAGCGAGGTCGATTTTCAGCATGGGAGGGCCTATTTAAGAGTGTGCTCACACACACACACACACACACACACACACACACACACACACACACACACACACACACACACACACAGATGCTCACACACCCACTCAGTACACACACACACACTTACACACACACCTTGGGGAGGTGCTGCCGGCACACATAGTTTTTTGAGAAGAAGCAAAGGAGGGAAGTGCTACCCGATTCTCATCTCCAAGACTCCATTGGATCAGAAATTCAAGTAGATTTCAGCCCCTAATCACACTAATATCAATTTATTTTATGCTTTGCTGCAAATCTCTCTATCATTCTCCTAATCTCACAACTATTATGCTTAATCATAGCTAAATTACTCAATAGCTGCTCTCTAATTCTCCATATCATTAGTCTACTACATAATTCTTAATCTAATAGTTAATTATGCAAGCAATTAACCTCTCCTAATCATAGATTAATGCATGATTAGTAAAAAAAAATCTCCCACTACTCATCATAGTAAATAAATGTCAAGCCGGTAATGATGTGGAATTGGTCAATTTCATCCTATTACCACAGAATGTTTGAATAATTAAATTAGATTCAATCCGTTCATAGATTAGGATGTAATTAAGGATAATTAATCCGTCATTAATCCACTAGGAAGGGAAAATCTTCACACCTATGCATATGGTAAGTCTGCATCTCTCTACTCACATTAGGAAGGTGATTGAGCATATTTAAGTCACCCCTCTAGTAATTTGATTAAGAAAAATCTGAAATTTCTAATTACCTAGGCCAAGTGCTTAGCTTTAGAGCCGACTCCCGCAGGAACAAGTAAGGTACTATCCATAAATTACTATGTCTTGAAGGAAATCTAACCCTCTCGTATAAAAGGAATTGTTTAATGATTTTAATCTATCATCTTGATTGTTATGGTACTCTCGAATATTAGTTCTTTTTCTCCAAGTTTGTCAATTAACTAGTGAGTATAAAATGGCCTCGGTAAAGAGAACTGGCTTCGGTGGTTCCCACGACTGCGAGGCGGGAACAAGCAACGTGAACGGGAAAGGGAAAGCTCCCACGGATGACCAAGTACCGGCCATCTCACGGGCCAATGACGAGGAAATGGAGGAGGTAGGTCACATTTTTATTCAAGTTTGTTTAATTTAACATTGCATACGATAAGTTAGGAAAGAACATATCCCTAAACATGTTGGAGAAATCCGATGGAAACCTTGGCATTTAAATTCAATTGTATATTAAATTCTAAGTGGGAAAGAATGGTTGATGGATATACTATTTGAAATAGGAAAGAATGTCTGCTAGGGAAAATTTAGCTCGGCATGTTCATTTCTATTTCCAATGTTGAACTAGTCCCGATCCCCCTACTGATCTCACAGGGGGCGGCTCGCGATGATTTCGCAGTAGCTAGAGTTACTAGCTTAGGGCCTCTACCCACGATTTTCTTTCTATGCGGTGGGAACCCACGTCTTGCTTTCTATGCGGTGGGAATGTCCATGTCGTGCGTTCTATGCGGTGGACATACCTAGTTGTATGGGCAGCTAGGCGACAACGGGAGGAGTAAACTCTCGTTGGAGGGGGGATGTTGTACCTCCAGAACATTAGAATTTTAATGAATAAGTTTGAGTAGAATTTTTACTAGAATTACTGTCTTGGTGCCGCTTTGCAATACTGATTGAAGGGCTGTCTTAACGAACCTTGTGAATCGGAATCTAATCATTGAACTTATATGTTGAACAACTATCGTGGTAGTAATTAGGACACACAAGGAAGTGTGAGTGTGGGGGTGGAAAGTGGGGGCTTGGCTCAGGTTGCCAATGCCTATGAGAAGGGTGGTCGCGATTGATCGGGAACTCTCCGTCCCCATAGTGTTATAAATCGACACTAGTATTACTCATTGCCCCTAGAGTGGCAAAGTCTCAAGTGTATGTGCCTCTGAAACATGGGAAAAAAGGCACTCGGGATTTCTCTTCTCTTGGAATGTGGGTCTTAGGATCGCTAGATAAGTTAAGTATGCTTCCCCTGCGAGATGGAGTTAGATCTCGTTGCTAGTAGGCTAGAACTCGCTCGACTCACTTTGTGATGAGAGATCGTCCGCTAGATGAACCCTGAACCACTTTGTTTGCTTCCGTTGTAGATCTAGTGGCCACCAAGTTTACCATCAGATCCGTCGTTTGAGACGACGGGGTGGGGACCTCACACCTGGTATCAGAGCTAAGGTTAGGGTAAACTGAGAAATAAAGTCGTATTGTTTGAATATTTAAAAGGAACTAAGGGTATATAGGTAGCTGATCCGAATTCCTTGCATTTGTGTTGCAGGAAGACCCCGTACTAGAATATCGGAAGTTCCAAGTGTTTGAGCTTATTTACGAGCAAGTTAGACGATCCCCAGTTTACCAATTCAGACGAGATGTCATAGAGATGTTGTTGAAGGCTCCTACACCATACTCCACTTGCATCGATAGAGGATGGGGGCTCAATTGGACACTTGCAGGAGGGGTTTACTACATCAACGCTCGAAAGCTAAGATGCTTGGCTATCGATTTGAAGAAAATACATTGGGGAGAAGAATTGAGGGTGGTGCAGATATTCTACTTGCTGCCTACACGTATGGCCCTGACTATCTCTGATGGCACCAATCAAACCCTCAACGAGTGGCTTTTGGAGAAGGTCACTAATGTAATCCCAGCAAACAGAGTTAGAACTTTTGGAGTACCAAAAGAAGAATCCCGGCTCGACACCATAGTTTACTATCCACTCAAGGATGAGTATAGGAACTACTTCACGAATAAAGTAGAGTATCATGTGAACACAACCTGCTAGGCGTATCTTATATGCAATCCAAGAGCCATGTAATAATTGATCATGAGTTATCCTAAGCCTTGAGGGGTTTCGATTGTAATAAATCTTCATCAATAAAGTGTTTTTTTTTTCTCAGAGTCTCTGTCCCTTGATAAAGTAGGATCTTGAATTTTATTTAAGTCTCGTGTCTATTTGAAATCCAAGTAATGGTATCAAGAATCTCGTGTAACCCATGTAGGCACCGTCTGCTGCTCTCTACTCGGCAGCACAAGAAAAGAAGCTCCTCCTTAAACAAGCCCAACCTCCACTCTTTAAGGGCAAGGGGACAAATGTGGAGAGAGATGCGGAAGTGTGGATGGAAGCGATGGACGACTACTTTGAAGCTGCGGGAACCCAACCCGTGAATCAAACCATGCTTGCGATGTTCCGCTTGTCTGGCGATGCCAAGATATGGTGGAAGCAACATTGCAGGGACTTTGATATTAAGGGATCTTCCCAATCCTGGGAAGACATCAAGGCTGCAGTGATGGGGTGTTACTTACCACCCGCCTATAAAACTTTGAAGATGAACGAGTTCTTTTCACTTCGGCAGCTGACTTCATGTGTCGAAGAATATTATTCAAACTTTGTCACTCTTCGGAGGTATGCTCCTAAGATGATGTTAGAACAATAGGTAGCAAGGTTCTGCCAAGGGCTAATCGACCCTTTGAATACGCGGTTGGAAGCTCTCAGGCCGACAACACTGCAAGATGCCTTGTTGAGGGCCAAACCTTTAGCTCTTGAAGTACAAAAAGTTAATCAGAATAGGAAGAATCATTTGGCAAAAAGGGCAAGGACAAATGTTTGGAATAACAGACCAGCCAACCAAGCATATGACCAGCGCCCTATTGAGGCTACCACCACAACCATGGAGTTCCCAGATGTTCGATGCTACGATTGCGGCGAGTTTGGGCATTACAGATCCAAGTGCCCCAAGAGGACTCAGGCAACCAGCGCCAATGCCATACCCTTGAATGTCCATGGGTGTGGCCAATCTAATGGAAGAAGAGGATGTGGAAGGATGAAAAGAGGGCGAGGGATGGAGCTACCGCTAGAGTGAATCCCACAATGGTACAACCAACTATGGGAGAGAGCAACCTTGCATGCTGCAATTGACAACCCCAATGGTTGCAAGCAATACACAGTCATTCATACACCAGGATCTCTAAGAGGTGAACAAGTTAACTTCCTTATAGATTGTGGTAGTACTCTTTCATTTCTTTCACCCAGATGCATGAGGAAGCTAAAGCTAGATAAGTATCCAACAAGCAAACTAGTTGTAGAGTTAGCAAACGGCAAGGAAGTAGTATCTCAACACTCTGCAGGAAAAATCGACTTTGATTTAGGGGGACACCCAACCTCTGCCCAATTCCGAACCCTACCCTTAGGATTCTTTGATGGGATACTAGGGATGGACTGGCTAAAGGAAAATCAGACCCACATCCATTGTGCACAAGGGAACTTTACTTTTACAAATAACTTGGGTAATGAAGTCTTAATCTAGGGGAAAAATGGGAGACTTAGGGCTACTCTAGTTAAGGCCAGCAAACTTTTGAAGGGACTAAGAAAGAGGCAGCAAATTTATGCGGTAAAGCTCAACAAGGTAGACCAATCTGACACCAAACTTCAACCAAACTGGTTGAGGGAGTATGATGATGTATTCCCTGAAGACCTTACGAATCTTCCGCCACATAGAGAGGTAGATCATGAGATTGAGACTATCCCTGGATGTGAACCTATCTCAACAAGACCTTATAAAATGTCACTTCCAGAGGCCATCGAACTCAAGGAACAACTTAGGCAACTCATTGAACAAGGATTCATTCGACCCAGTACTTCTCCTTGGGGTGCACCAGCTCTTTTTCAGAAGAATAAGGATGGAACCTTAAGGCTATGCATAGATTACCGTGGACTGAACCAGGTAACTATCAAAAACAAGTATCCAATTCCAAGGATTGACGAACTCCTGGACAGATTCCATGGCGCCAAAATTTTACAAAGATTGATCTAAGGTGAGGATATTACCAAATCAAGATCAAGGAATGAGACATTTCAAAGACAGCTTTCAACACTAGGTATGGACACTACGAATTCACAGTAATATCTTTTGGTCTAACAAATGCTCTTGCAAGCTTCAATCGACTTATGCAAGATATTTTCAGACCTTATCTGGATGATTTTGTCTTGGTTTTCTTTGATGACATTCTGATCTATTCTAAGAACGAGGCAGATCATGAAAAACATGTTCGCAAAGTACTTGATCTTCTTCGAGAACACCAACTTTACGCTAAAGCAAGCAAGTGTACCTTCTGCTCACCAAAGTTTAATTATCTTGGATTTGTCATATCGGCTGAAGGGATTTCAGTGGATCCAGATAAAGTCAAGGATATCATTGATTGGCCTCAACCATCCACCATCAGCGAAGTAAGAGGATTTGCGGGGATAACGGGATGGTACAGGATTTTTGTCAAGGACTATGCACGTATTGCTGCACCTTTGACGGAACTCCTGAACAAAGGAACGAGGATCGAATGGAAGACCGAGCACGAGTCTAGTTTTGCTAAGCGAAAAGAATTATTGGTCTCAGCTCCTATCTTAAAGCTTCCAGATTTTAGTAAGGAATTTGAAGTGGCAACCGATGCTAGCAAATTTGCTTTAGGTCGAGTTCTTACTCAAGAAGGAAGACCAGTGACTTATACTTCACAAAAGCTGAGGGATCATGAGAAGAATTATCCTACTCACGATTTGGAACTTTTAGCGGTTATACATGCACTGAAGTTATGGAGACATTATCTTCTCGGACGTAAGTTTCAGCTAGTTACAGACCACAAGAGCTTAAAATGGATTTTTACTCAACCTATTCTCAATATGCGACAACGGCAATGAATAGAGCTTTTACAAGAATATGACCTTGACATAAAGCATAGACCAGGGAAGGAAAATGCAATTGCAGATGGACTTAGCCAAAAATCTTTTCTCGGAGCTATCTGTACTCCAAATAACCCTATCTGGGATAGAATCAAAGAAGCATCTTTAATAGATCTAGAATACCAACGTATGGTATCATTAATCCAGCAGAATAAGATGACTGAAGCTAAAGATTACTCTCTTATGGAAGGATGTATTTATTACAGACATAGACTCTGTGTACCCAGAGATCCAGCTTTAAAGAAGGCTATTCTGTATGAAGCACACGATAGCCCTACATCTGGACATCCAGGTTATGCTAAGACTCTTCATGCTGTCAGGAGGAGTTATTTTTGGTCCGGGATGAAAGGAGACATACTTCGCTATGTGAGGCAATGTCTTTCTTGTCAGCGGATAAAAGCCGAAAGAATCAAGTTACCAGGGCAACTTCAACCTCTTGACATACCCCAGATGAAATGGGAATGCATCAGTATGGACTTCGTTACAGGATTACCTTCTACTGGAGGATATGACTCTATTTTCGTGATTGTTGATATGCTCACTAAAGTGGCTCATCTAATACCCGTAAAGACAACCTTTACTGCTTCGGATATTAGCCGGGTATTCATCAAGGAAATTTTTAGGTTGCATGGTTTACCCAAGCGTATCGTCACTGATAGAGATGCCAAGTTTACATCAAAATTTTGGACTTCTCTTTTCCAATCTATTGCGTCAGAATTAGCCTTCAGTACAGCGTATCATCCGCAGACAGATGGGCAAACTGAAAGAGTTAATAAAGTCATTGAGGACATTCTCAGGGCCTATTGCTCGCAAGAGCCAAAGAAGTGGTTACAATATCTTCCTTTGGTAGAATATGCTTATAATTCTTACGAACACAGAAGCATTGGAATGTCACCCTTTAAAGCTCTTTATGGACAGGACTATTTCACACCACTGAACTTCTCAGATCCAACCATCAGGGTAGAAGCCTCTAGGAAGATGTTAGAAGATATGGAAGCTCAGACTAGATCTATTCGCCAAGACATTCAGGCCGCTCAGGATAGACAGAAGCACTATGAGGATATGAACCGTTCGGAAAGAACTTTCAAAGAAGGAGATAAGGTTTTTCTGCGAGTCCGACCAAAGAAAATCAACTTATCTCTAGGCAGATACAAGAAGCTAATCCCAAGGTATTGTGGACCATTCGAGATCGTTAAGGTTATGAGTGACTAGGCCTACAAGCTAAAGTTACCTACAAACTTAAAGGTTCATGATGTATTCCACGTCAACTTACTCAAACCCTATATCCCTTATCCTGATCAACTCTTGGACTCAGATCAGATAGTCATGCCAGCACAAGGAGTTCTCGAGCTCCAACGTGACTATGTACTTGAGACAAGGGAAAGGAAGTTACGCAACAGAACAATCACGGAGCATCTAGTAAAGTGGAAGGATTACCCTAAAGAAGATGCAACTTGGGAGGACGAACCAACGCTCATAAAAGATTACCCAAACACATTCTTGAGATGAGGACATCTCAAATTCTTCACATTGGGGAGGTTGTAAGGTCTCTGACCCCGACCAAAAAGAGCACCCTTGTACCATGGAATGAACATAATGGAAAAAGTTACTATTTTTTGCAGTTTTTCAAATTCTGTCAGTGCCATGATGTTTAGAATTTTATAAAGCTTTCAAATGTGAATTAAAATAATTTTTGTGAAAATTTCCCAAAAATAGTAAGTTTTTGGTCACCCGACCCGTCTAGTTTTGACCGTCTCGAAAAACTGCACCCGTACCTCGAATTTCAAATAAATGCATTTTTGGACCTCGGGGGCTGCTAAATATGGCAGGTACTCGGACAAATACACCTTAGTTAGAGCTTAGTATAGCAATTTACAGCATTAAATTCCGACTCGTATGGCACGTTTTAGCCTAAAACCAAAATTTCCTAAGGTTGTGCGGGGAGGCACCAGGGCTCGAGGCTGTGTGGGAACAGGTCCCAGGCCACTCAGAGCTTGCTTTAGCAACTAGGGGGCGCCTTCTCATCACTAAGGAGTTGTGGGAGAGTTACCATGCTTGAGAGAGAGTGTGAGAGTCAGTTACACTAGCTAACTGGACACTTGGTAGGCATGTAACTGGACTTGCCATGCATGAGTTGAGTAGCTCTCAGATGCATATAGTAAGCGTGGTTGATTTTCAGCATGGGAGGGCCTATTTAAGAGTGTGCTCACACACACACACACACACACACAGCATGAGAGGGCCTATTTACGAGTGTGCTCACACACACACACACACACACACACACACACACACACATGCTCAGACACCCACTCAGTACACACACACACACTTACACACACACCTTGGGGAGGTGCTGCTGGCACACATAGTTTTTGGAGAAGAAGCAAAGGAGGGAAGTGCTGCCCGATTCTCATCTCGAGGACTCCATTGGATCAGAAATTCGAGTAGATTTCAGCCCCTAATCACGGTAATATCAATTTATTTTATGCTTTGCTGCAAATCTCTCTATCATTCTCCTAATCTCACAACTATTATGCTTAATCATAGCTAAATTACTCAATAGCTGCTCTCTAATTCTCCATATCATTAGTCTACTACATAATTCTTAATCTAATAGTTAATTATGTAAGAAATTAACATCTCCTAATCATAGATTAATGGATGATTAGTAAGAAAAAATCTCCCGCTAGTCATCATAGTAAATAAATGTCAAGCCGGTAATGATGTGAAATTGGTCAATTTCATCCTATTACCACAGCATGTTTGAATAATTAAATTAGATTCGATCCGTTCATAGATTAGGATGTAATTAAGGATCATTAATCCGTCATTAATCCACTAAGAAGGGAAAATCTTCACACCTATGCATATGGTAATTCTGCATCTCTCTACTCACATTAGGAAGGTGACTGGGCATGTTTAATTCACCCCTCTAGTAATTTGATTAAGTAAAATCTGAAATTTCTAATTACCTAGGCCAAGTGCTTAGCTTTAGAGCCGACTCCCGCAGGAACAAGTAAGGTACTATCCATAAATTACTATGTCTTGAAGGAAATCTAACCCTCTTGTATAAAAGGAATTGTTCAGTGATTCTAATCTGCCATCTTGATTGTTATGGTACTCTCGAATATTAGTTCTTTTTCTCCAAGTTTGTCAATTAACTAGTGAGTATAAAATGGCCCCGGTAAAGAGAACTTGCTTCGGTGGTTCCCACGACCGCGAGGCGGGAACAAGCAACGTGAACGAGAAAGGGAAAGCTCCCACGGATGACCAAGTACCGGCCATCTCACGGGCCAATGACGAGGAAATGGAGGAGGTAGGTCACATTTTTATTCAAGTTTGTTTAATTTAACATTGCATACGATAAGTTAGGAAAGAACATATCCCTAAACATGTTGGAGAAATCCGACGGAAACCTCGGCATTTAAATTCAATTGTATATTAAATTCTAAGTAGGAAAGAATGGTTGATGGACATACTATTTGAAATAGGAAAGAATGTCTGCTAGGGAAAATTTAGCTCGGCATGTTCATTTCTATTTCCAATGTTGAACTAGTCATGATCCCCCTACTGATCAGGGGGCAGCTCGCGATGATTTCGCAGTAGCTAGAGTTACTAGCTTAGGGCCTCTACCCATGACTTGCTTTCTATGCGGTGGGAACCCACGTCTTGCTTTCTATGCGGTGGGAATGTCCATGTCGTGCGTTCTATGCGGTGGACATACCTAGGTGTATGGGTAGCTAGGCGACAACGGGAGGAGTAAACTCTCGCTGGAGGGGGGATGTTGTACCTCCATAACATTGGAATTTTAATGAATAAGTTTGAGTAGAATTTTTACTAGAATTACTGTCTTGGTGCCGCTTTACAATAGGATATAAGGGTTGTCTTAACGAACCTTGTGAATCGAAATCTAATCAAGGAACTTATATGTTGAACAACCATCGTGGTAGTAATTAGGACACACAAGGAAGTGTGAGTGTGGGGGTGAAAAGTGGGGGCTTGGCTCAGGTTGCCAATGCCTATGAGAAGGGTGGTCCCGATTGGTCCGGAACTCTCCGTCCCCATAGTGTTATAAATCGACACTAGTATTACTCATTGCCCCTAGAGTGGCGAGGTCTCAAGTGTACGTGCCTTTGAAACATGGGTAAAAAGGCACTCGGGATTCCTCTCCTCTTGGAAGGTGGGTCTTAGGATCGCTAGATAAGTTAAGTACTCTTCCCCTGCGAGGTGGAGCTAGATCTTGTTGTTAGTAGGATCGAACTCGACTCACTTTGTGATGAGAGATCGTCCGCTAGATGAACCCTGAACCACTTTGTTTGCTTCCGTTGTAGATCTAGTGGCCACCAGGTTGACCATCAGATCCGTCATTTGAGACGACGGGGTGGGGACCTCACATCAAATATGGTATACTCTTGAAATCACAAAGAGTCCTTTTCCAGTTTCCTATCCTAGATGTTGTCTCTTGGAATGCAATGGTTGTTGTATGTGCCCAAAAGGGATAGGACTAGCAAGCAAGGAGTGAGCTATTTAAGCTAATATAGAGTGAACTCTTCTCTTTAGATGCACTCACTATGCTTGCATCTTGAATTCATAAGACATTATGAAAGCAATTGGCATTGTAAATAGCTTCATGATGAGATTGTTGATCGCAAGTCTTGGAAAGAAAAATTCTTGCTCGATTTTTTTGCGCTTGACATGCATGTCAATTGTGATGTGCTCCAAAACACGCAAAAAAATCTTGGAATGTAGTGATTATCGGATATGTAAGGATGTTGTTTCTTGGTACACTTATTATAGGGTATGCCCAGTATGGGCAGGGCAAGGAAGCTCTAGGTTGTCAATCTCCAAATTCTCTCAGGTATTTTGCATCTTGAAATCGTGGGGCGATGGTTGTGTACATAAAGAAATTCATGATGAGATCTTTAGCTAGGGGTCTTGCAATGTTGTGGTTGTCATATATGTCAAATGTGGTATATTGTTGACAACACAATGAGATACTTTTGAGCCTTTTTGGTCTATTGGAATGCAATGATTGGAGAATATGCCAAAAAGAGAAAGGACTAGCAAGCAAGCAGTGGGTTGCTTAAGCCAATACGGAGTGAATGTTACTCTTTAGATGCAATCACATATGCTTGCATCCTCAAGGCATAGGACATTATGCAACTAGTTGATATTCGCAAACCAATTAATGATGAGATGGTTCATTGCAAGTGCTTGGAAAGAAAAATATTGTTTGGAATTGTTGTGATCAACATGCATGCCAATTGTGGTGTCATACGACAAGGGAGCTCTAGGTTTTTTTCAACAAATAAAGATCTAGGCATGTCCTCCCAATGCAATCACCAACATCTCTCGGCTATTTTCAACGAATGCAAAACCAAAATTTTCTCCAAATGCGATGATTGTGGAGGCATGTAGCTAAAGCAAAAAATATTGACATGGGCAAACAAATTTACAATAAGATTTACAGTCAAGGTCTATTGGAGAATAACATCATGCTTTCTTGGTCAACATGTGTGCTAAATGGGGGATACTCTCCAGATGTGAATGCCTCTTCTTGCATCTTGAAGACATGGCATTATGCACGTGGGCAGCAAATACTGATGACGTTGCTAGTCATGGGTAAGTAAATACATTATCATGCTAGCCAATGCATTGATTGACATGCCTACCAAGCACGGTGTACTTCCAAAAGTATAACAGGTTCCTCACAAGATTTTTGCCTAGAAATCAGGATATTCATTTACTTCCACGCTTGTGTCTATAAAGGAATGATACATCTATTTATGTTTTCTCTACAATTATCGACAGATAATTTGCATCGGAAATGGTGTACTTGCTCTTGCCCAACCTTGGTCGTACCCACTACAAGAGATGCATCACATGCAAATTGTTTTAGCCATTACTCAAGTGTCTCCAAGAGCCCCAACCCCGTTGTTATTATTATGCAGCTTGTGTGGCCACCAATTGCATCCTCTCTCTCCTACCAATTGTGTTTCTCCTACACTCTTTCATTTCACATGCATCACATGCAAATTGTTTTAGCCATTACTCAAGTGTCTCCAAGAGCCCCAACCCCGTTGTTATTATTATGCAGCTTGTGTGGCCACCAATTGCATCCTCTCTCTCCTACTAATCGTGTTTCTCCTACACTCTTTCATTTCTCTCCCTCTAATGTGCCACTAGCCTAAGCATTTGAGCCGATATAGCATCAATGCCAACTGTTAGCTTTTCTTTTGTTGTCTATTGCATCTATGTCCATCCGTGCCCTATGTTTTTAATTTTTTGATGATGAAGCTCCTACTCCAACATTTTCCTGGTGGAGGCTCATCAAACACAAGAAAAGATACCAAGCAATTACCCATGGTACTACATATTGTCCACTATAGAGCCATATAAAGTGTAAGCCGATGTAGGAGAAAATAAAGAAAAGTGGGGAAGCAACATGAAAGGGAGGGGGGGGGGGGGGGGGGGGGGGGGGGGGGGAGTCGAGTGTCGTTAGCCGTCATTATCTCCTAAGGGGGCTTCCACAAAGGATGAATGTATCTTGGTCACAATCAAGCAGCATGTGGAGGGTAGGAGGAGAGTAGCTACATCTCATGAGTTGCTACATCTTGCCCTAGAAAAATTATATAGAATGCTAAACAAAAAGGAAAATTTACACTCAGTTCAATTAGAATGTGAAGAGTAGCTATAGTGTATGAGTTGTAAGACCTTGCCATAGAGTAAGTAGCTAGAGCAATAGCTGCTCTAAAAGATCAAAATTAATCATATACATTTACATGTCATTGTGGAATAGAGGAGAGCAAGATTTCTGTGAGCGAGGTATACCTTCTTCTTAGCCGCAGCAATGCGCAGGTTACATACTAGTATGGATGAAGGTCGTTCAATTCTATTGTTTGACATGTGTCCCTCAAGAAAGCTTTAAAAGTCTTGAAGAGAAAGACATTATGTCATTTTGAATTCTATTTTCCAATGTTGCACACTCTTTATATAACCACGCAAATAATACTTCATTTATAATATGCATTGGAGCTCTTTAAGAATTTATGAAACAATGAATTTTTTGCAAATAGCTCTTTGTGTAAAAATCAACTTGTGGAGCTTTTTTAAAAAAAAAGATAACAGGAAATGAATTAAAAAGGAAAGAAAGTACAAATGAGCCATCATCTTTTTTTTTTTGAAGATAACAGTAAATGAATTAAAAAGGAAAGAAAGTACAACTAAGCCTCACAGGTAGGGAGAGAGGCATCCCATAGCAGAAGAAAGAATTACAAACTTAAGCCGAAATAGACCATTAATAGACATTAATAGCCTTTTATTAGAGTAAAAGCTAAGCATTTGCTCTTTCCAAACTTGCCATCTAGAAGAATGTTGGATGGCTTGAAGAGGATGAGGACATACACTTCTAATTTCTGCTAGACAATCATCACAGCAGATCTCTTAAGTTCCAGAAGGAAAGAAAACTTGAGATCCTTGGAAAGTCCTTGGAAGACTACTTCATCCCTTTGCTTCTTACAATAGTCCTTGGGAGACTACTTCATCCCTTTGCTTCTTACAATACCATAGATAAGAGAGTCTCCATTCATTCAAAAGTGGAATGTCCATTCTTATACACTCTTCCATTATTAATTCTCTAATAGTGACTCTTGTGGATGTATCTCTATGCAACGGCTCCTTAGAATATGCAATAGTTTCATGTTATCTTCACAATTGATAAATAAATGTTGTTGAAGGTCCTCCTCTTGTTGTCACCACTTGCTTATTATCACGTATTTTGCATTTGAAAGATCGTTTTGCAGTCCACAGTCCCTGATGTAGGATCAGCCAAGCAAGAAATCCATGTTTGATTGGTTTAGCAAAACTCGAGATACACTTAAATTTGTAGATCCATTGTTTATTACTCCACTTTAGATGCCATCTAGAGTTAAGCTTCTTTCTAAGTTTAGGGTCAAACTCAAAGGTTCTACTGAAGATGTTAATTGCTTTCCAAGCCAAATCCTCAATCTTTAACTCCTTACAATGTGACAGTCGAGCTTGGCTCAGTTTTCTTTTCAGCTCCTGCAACCTACAAGAGATCAAAGCCAAACAGTCACTAGAGACGTTATAAGTGTTAGTTATCTGATGTTCAGACATCCACTCACCATTGTGATACAGATCACTTCATGTATTCACCCCTGCTTTGAAACATTTATGTGTAGTTTTTGTCAGAGACCAACCATGTTTAGTAGGTACCCATCCTATCCAGAGATAGTCCTTCATAAGGAACTGCATAGAGAGACCAGTATCCTAGGGGATAAACATACTTTTTTGAATTTCAAACCATGAAGTCCACATGGAAGATATAAGTTGGGAGCCCATAGGCTTGATTTTCCATGTTGAGGTCCTGTTGACCATGCTTTATACTCCTGGAAGGAGAAATTAGGGATATTCCTTTTGATGAGACAAACCCAAAAGTCCTTGGATCCCGTAGCTCTGGCAATCCATTTGCCAGCCAATTTTGTGGAAATATTTTCAATGTTAAGGATTCCCAGACCTCCTCTACATTTTTGCATACAACAAACATCCCATGTGACCTTTGGTATTTTTTAACCTCTAAACAACCTCCCAAAAGGAATCTTCTTGAGACAGAATAGACTTTCTTCATATGAGACATGGTAGGTTTCCAGCATGAGAGGGTAGGCAGCAAGTAATGGTTCAACACAAAAGTCCTAGAGGATAAAGAGGGCTGGTAAGATTGCCACATGTAAACCTTCTTTCTGTACTTGTCCAAAATCCACTCCCATCTTTGTGATATTGTAACTTTAAACCCCATAGGGATACCAAGCAGCCTAAAAACATGTCCATTTGGTATGATCTTGCTGCAGGAGTACGAGCGGAAGTGCGACACGAGAGAGAGTGCGAGAAGAAGAGCACGACGATATGGTGAACTCGCTCTACTGTAATGTGTAGAGCATAGTGAGTTCTTATTAGGTTTTTACAAAAGAATATGTGTACATACCTGGCGGCCCGCCCACTTACCTGGGCGACCACATTGGGCTTTATACCCCAACAACCTCCCACTTAAAGTCCAATGTGGTACTTTAAGTGTGAGAGAAGCTACTATACAAGCTAATATACAAGAGATGTAGAGAAGTGATGTACTACCCTGAACCTAACTGCTTGCGAAAATGCGCAAAGCTCTCTGAGGAAAGTCCTTTTGTAAGTAGATCAGTAGGATTTTCTATGGTGTGAACTTTGACAAGCTGAAGTTGCTTATCCTCGAGCATTTCCCTGATGAAATGATACTTCACATCCACATGCTTTGTCTTTGAGTGATAAACTGGATTGCGAGCCAATTGTATAGCACTTTGACTATCACAATATAACACACGAATCTCTTCTTTGATTCCCAAATCTGTTACTAGTCGATTAAGCCAAATTGATTCTTTGCATGCCTCTGATGCTGCAACATATTCAGCATCTGTAGTAGACTGAGTAACACAATCTTGTAATCTAGAACGCTATGATACTGCTCCACCAGCCAATGTAAAGACATACCCTGACGTAGACCTTCGGTTGTCTAAGTCACCTGCATAATCTGAGTCTGTAAAACCCTTTACACTTAGCTCCTGACTCCCATAGCATATACACATACTCTTTGTAGCTTTCAGGTATCTCAATATTCCTTTCACTGCCTCCCAATGTTTCTTGCCTGGGTTTGACATGTATCGACTTACTACTCCCACTGCAAATGCAATGTCCGGGCGAGTAGCAATCATTGCATACATCAAACTACCCACTGCAGACGCATATGGAATCTTATCCATTTCAGCATGTTCTTCCTCAGACACAGGACAATCCTGTTTGCTAAGTTTCACATATGGTGGCAATGGAACACTCAGTGCCTTTCCCTTCTCCATATTGAAACATTGCAAAACCTTGTCAATATACTCTGTTTGAGATAACCAAATCAACTTCTTTGATCTGTCTCTCTCAATGCGCATACCAAGTATATGACTTGCCTCACCCATGTCTTTCATGTCAAACGATTTTGCCATCTTTGACTTCAAAGCTGAAATTTCTTCCAAGTGCTTGCCAGCAATCAACATGTCATCCACATACAAAATAAGGATCAGCCAACTGCCATCCTTAGCCTTCTTTTTATATAGACAGTGATCGAACTCACTACGTTTGTAGCCTTGAGAAAGCATAAACTTGTGGAATTTATGGTACCATGCCCTCGGTGATTGTTTTAAGCCATAAAGACTCTTTAACAACTGGCATACCCAATCTTCCTTGCCTTTCTCAACAAACCCTTCTAGCTACTGCATGTAAATTTCCACATCTAAATCACCATGCAAGAACGTTGTCTTGACATCCATTTGGTGCAACACCAAATCTAATATGGAAACCAATGCAAGAAGGCATCTCAATGTAGTCATCTTGACCACCAGAGAGAAGACTTCATCAAAGTCAATGCCTTGTTCTTGCTTAAAGCCCTTGGCAACAAGCCTTGCTTTGTACTTTGGCTGACTATCATGAGCGGTGATCTTATACCTGTAAACCCATTTACAAGGTAGAGCCTTTTTGCCCTGTGGTAATTTAACTAGCTTCCATGTCTTGTTTTTATGCAGAGCTGTTATCTCTGACTGCATGGCCAATTGCCAATTCCCGGAGTCCTTCATTTGCACTGCTTCCTTGTAACATGAAGGCTCATTGCAATCAGTCAACATGACATAGTTCATAGATGGAACAAACCTATCAGGAGGTCGCGTGACACGTCCAGATCTACGCACAATAGGTGGCTCAGGCTCAGCCACAACCTGTGGTTGCACTCTATCCTGTCCTTGCTCCTCTTGAGCCTTGACATTTTGTCTTGCACGTGCAGGTCCGTCTTCTTGGAAGACAACTCTTCTAATCTCCTCAACCCTCTCTGGTTTAGAATGATATTTGGATTCATTAAAGTGAACATCATTGCTGCGGACAACCTTTCTGGATTCGGGATCCCAAAGTCTGTACCCCATCTCACCAGAATTACCATAGCCTAGAAAGATGCACTTTCTACTCTTTGGCTCAAGTTTGTTCCTAAATTCCTTTGGAACGTGAGTATATGCCTCACAGCCAAAGACTCTGAGATGCTTGTATGAGGGCATTTTGCCTGACCATACCATCTCTGGCACTGAATCCTTCTGCAAAACCTTGCTAGGAGATCTATTTACAAGATGAACAGCTGTTGATACAGCTTTAGCCCAAAACCCATTTGGCAGCTGTGGATTAGACAACATACTTCTGACCTTCTCTTGTATGGTCCTATTCATCCTCTCAGCAACACCATTTTGCGGAGGATTGTAAGGAGCAGTAAGTTCACGTTTTATACCTTTTGACTCACAAAAGTCCTGAAAGGCCTTTGAAACATACTCTCCACCATTGTCAGTGCGTAAGCATTTAAGCTTCTTGCCACTCTGATTCTCCACAAGTGTCACAAACGTTTTGAAAACACTAAACGCTTCAACCTTGTGCTTGAGAAAGTAAACCCATACTTTCCTCGAGTAATCATCTATAAATGTCATAAAGTAAGAAGCTCCCCCTAGAGATAGGTTAGGCATAGGTCCACATAAATCACTATGAACAAGTGCCAACTGTGTATCTGTTCTACTACTTCTATGCTTATGTGGCTGCTGTGTGTGCTTACCATACAGACAATGTTCACAGAATTCAAAATCGTTAAATGAAAAGCCAGGCAAATAACCAGAATGAGACAAGATTTCCATTCCCTTCTTGGACATATGTCCTAACCGACTATGCCGCAAAGAAACGTTCAGCTGCTCGGTTACATTGATTACATTTTTAGAGACATTTGATACATAAATCATGTAAAGTCCTCCAGACTTTACTCCATGTGCTACTGTCATAGAACCCTTGGATATCTTCCACATGTTCTGTCCAAAAGTGGTGACGTAGCCAGCATCATCAAGTAAACCTCTGTTGATCAAGCTTTTTGTAATTGTGGGAACATGTCTCACATTCTTCAGCGTGAAAGAAGAACCATTCTGAAACTTCAATTGAACATCTCCAACACCTAAGATCTCACATGTCTGCCCATTGCGTAGCCGAACATGATCTTTAGTGGTCACATAAGAGGTAAACCACTCCTTGTTTTGAGACACATGAAGTGATGCCCCTGAGTCTATAATCCAGTCACTCAGTGCATTTCCATCAGATGCTGTAAGAAGAGCTGAGCCCATTGTATTCTTCAAGAAGTAGATGTCTCCTGACACTAGACTGTCATCCTCTGCAACAGTGTTTGTCACATTTATTTCTTGAATCTTCACTGAGGACTTGTTCTTCTCACCATGGTCTTCAGCTTTCTCTTTGCCTTTTTCTGCTTTCCATTCTCTGCAGTCTCTTTTCATGTGACCCTTCTTGCCACAATGGTAGCATTCTATGTCACTCTTGCCTTTAGCACTACGGGACTTGCTACGAGACTGATTCCTCTTTCCACCTTTGTACTTTTCTTTGGTCCTTCCCCTGACAACTAAGGATGTTCCTTTGCCTTTGTCCATTGTCTTTCTATTGGTTTCTTCAGTAAGGAGACCTTCTTCTACACCTGCTATGTTCAAACCATCTGGAGGTGCAGAATTACTCAAAGCTGTGTGAAAAGTGTCCCAAATTTCCGGCAATGTGATCAATAGGAACATAGCTATAACAGGTTCATCAAACTTGACACCTTGAGCTGACAACTGACTGTAGATGGTGTTGAATTCATTCAGATGATTGGACATAGAGGTCCCTTCTTTCATCTTCAAGTCAACAAGCTTCTTAAGCCAGTATACCTGTGAAGCTGCACTCTACTTCTCATAAAGATCACTCAGCTTTAACCATGCTTGATAAGCCGACATCTCGTCTGCTACATTGAAGTAAATGCTTTCTGCCAAAGTCAGCATAATGGTAGAAAGTGCCAATTCATCCATTTCGCTCCATTCATATTCGTCCATATCTTCTGGTTTTATCCCCTTGAGCTTTATAGGTTTTATCTGCTTCTTTTGTACCAACACGTGCCAAATCTGCTGCTTCCACAATGGGAAATTGGTTCCATCCAGCTTGTTGATATTGTAAAGAGCAGTGTCCTTTGATCCAGCCATAGTGTCCTGTGATCCAGCCATAGATACGCTTCACAGTAGTTTACTTTCCTGGGAAAAATTCGGCAAAGTTTCCCCTGTAAACTGACCTCTGAACCAATATCAACCTGTCAAATGAACCAAGAAAGCTTCAGATTCTGCATAAATTTTGGCAGAGTCTCCTTTGTAAAATGGCTCTGGTGTACTCAAAAAACAGACCAAAAAACAGCTCAAAAAACACTGTCTATCTGACACTGTAAGCTGTGGGTAAACCTGTCCTGCACATGTACTGTCTCTGACTGTCCTGTCACTTTCCTGTAAGCATAGACTGCGACAACGCCTCAACGGCAGTAAAGCAAAGATACAATCCCAATTGTCTAACTCACAGTCAATACATCCTAGCTGCCTATCTAAGGGTGCTCGAGGGATCGCTCCAAGACCTGTATCACCGAAAGGATCTCAACATTCGAGAATCCCCCAGCTCAATAAAACCTCACTCGACCCTCAACAAAGGCTGCAGTAAATCTGACAGTACATAGACTTCCCACAAAGTCATACATCCACAAATTTCCCACTATATGTTGTAACCGCTGCGGCGGTTGTTTGCTGCGTGACTCACAGCCAGCAAACCCTCAACAGACATACATCATCTCTGATAATACATCCCATGTGGAATTACCTGCAATGTCAGGATGAAATCTGGAATATCAAGCAGCAAACACAAGCTACCTGATGAACTAGTGGATGTCGCCTACAGTCTGTGTGTAGATGTGCCCATGTCGTATGTGACACGCCTCCAAGAACTGTGAGCCGTCCTTCGATGTGTAGACAGCCACAAATCAACACTCTGGGAGTGTCGATATCCTCAGCACCTGCAGTCGTAGGCCGAAAACCCCAAATTTGCATAGTCGGATCTGCACCTGCTGAGACCACGTAGTCGAAAATGGCCTGTGTAGAACTTTGTCGAAGCCGAACAGTGACCGAGATGACCTCAGAATGAAATTCTGAGCACACCAAGCCCTATGGGCTCTCCCACAAGATTTTGGGGCCGTGTCTTCGCCTATCAAATTTCACTCCAATCTGAGCTGGTGACTCTAGCCTCCTGCAGTGCTACCCCGAGCCTCGATCTGAGCTCTGATACCAGTTGCAGGAGTACGAGCGGAAGTGCGACGCGAGAGAGAGTGCGAGAAGAAGAGCACGACGATATGGTGAACTCGCTCTACTGTAATGTGTAGAGCATAGTGAGTTCTTATTAGGTTTTTACAAAAGAATATGTGTACATACCTGGCGGCCCGCCCACTTACCTGGGCGACCACATTGGGCTTTATACCCCAACACTTGCATCCTACCTTACTGACTGCATCACGAATTTGATCATTTGAAGATTTAAAGCCATTTTTTTATGGTTTTTCAGAGAACCACTTGCAAAGCAGAATTGAGATAGACATTCAAGAAAAGAATTAGTTGAATCATGATCAGCATTGCAAAGAGCATTAGTGTCATCAGCAATCATCTGCAAACATAAATCAATGGGAGAGCCTGAAATTTTGATCCCTTTTAGATTACCCAATTGCATTTGCTTTTTGATCAGTCTACCTAAAGCATCGTTAGCAATGGAAAACAAAAGAGGTGTCAGTAGGCATCCCTATCTGATAGATCCCCTCAAAACAATACCATTAGTGAGCTCTCCATTTAAGGCAATTTTGGCAAAAGAATTTCCAAAAAAGTACATGTGTGATCTGATAAACCTTTTGCCCAAGCCCATATCATGCAAGGACTGCAGAATAAACTCCCATTTCATTTTGTCATATGCTTTGTCAAAATCAACCTTAAAGAAAAGAAATCTTGTCCACATTCTAATGCATGCTCCATAGCTTCCCACAAAGTAATAATGGCCCCAAATTTCTGGACCTGTCTACCATATTAAAGTCACCAACAATAACAACTGCAAAAGGAAAATTGGATAATTCTTGCCAGCAATGTGTTCTGTCATAGATAGAATTAGGTGCATATAGACTCACCAAAGTGTAGTTGAAAGGACCAGAAAGAGAGACTGCAATCCAGAAGCCTTTTTTTCAGGAGACAACATTTGATATCAAGTTGTCCCACTTAAGAGAGATTTTCACATCAGCAGCACCTCTTCCTAAGAAATGATTAGTATAAAACCATTTATCTCCTGCCTTAACTCTATTCAAGTTATTCTAAAGATCGTGGCTAGTAACTTTTAGTTCCTACAAGCATAAAAAATCAGGGTGGAAAGACAGATCTTGCATCCACTTCTTAATGGAAGAAAAAAAGACTATACAATCCTACCAAAAGTTTTCACTTTTGCATCTCTCTCTCTCTCTCTCTCTCTCTCTCTCTCTCTCTCTCTCTCTCTCTCTCTCTCTCTCTCTCTCTCTCTCTCTCTCTCTCTCTATCTATCTATCTATCTATCTATCTATCTATCTATCTATCTATCTATCTATCTATCTCTATCTCTATCTATCTATCTATTTATCTATCTATCTATCTACCAACACCACAACTGTCATAATAATCAATATCTAATTCTCCTAAATGATTTTCTCATGTTAAACTGATCATTTAATATGGGGAAGTTCAAGGGGAGAAAAAGCTTGAATATTGGTTAAGCTAGCAGACCAGCCACAGTAGGGATCCAAAGGAGGGAAAATAGGGATCCAAAGGGGGGCCATCTGCAAAAGAGCAATGTGCAACAATGGGCTTAAAAGAGCCTAAGGTTCAGCCCATTAAGACTTCCAAAATGCTAAGGTTCCAAAATTCAAAGGCTGTGTCCAAAGGCCAAACACTAGGGAAATTGGATGCTTAGTGTGTGTCACAAAAAGTCTTTAGCAATCCCTACATAGGAGGGGGCGAGCCTTGCAAGTAGGGGATGAGAGAGAAACTCACACACACACACACACACACACACACACACACACAAGCTCCCTTTACACAAAGGGAATGAGGGACATATGTCAGCTCCCTAGCCCAGATGCCCACAAGGTGTACCCAATTCCTATTGGATGGCCTTGGAGGTGGACCAATGAGAATTAGGCTAGAGTAAATCTAGTTTAATTAATTTAAAAACACGTAATAAAAGAACCAATAAGAATTAATCTCTCTAGAAGACTATTGGACAGTCTCGCAAGGGGACCAATGAGCATTCAGTAGCCCAATGGCTTCCCTGATTCCTATTGGCCAGGAGGCAAAGGGGTCCAGTGAGAGTTTAGTTGAATTAAATAATTACCTAAAGCTCTCACAAAAGGGGAAAGGGGGACACATGTCACAAGGATATCACGTATACTGCTTAATTCCCATTGGCTAAGCATGGGGAGGTCCAATAGGACTGTAGCAAGAGCAATTTGAAAGGGGGGTCAACCGAGAGAGAGAGAGAGAGAGAGAGAGAGAGAGAGAGAGAGAGAGAGAGAGAGAGAGAGAGAGAGAGAGGGGGGGGGGGGGGGGGGGGGGGGGGGGGGGGGGCTGATTTTTGCAAGCATTATCACCTACACACACACACTAACTCATGTGATTTTTGCAAGGCATTATCACCTACACACTCACACTAACTCATGTGTGAAGTAAAGAAGACTCTCTCTCTTTCTCAAGCTTTAATGGAAAGCTTATCACCTACTCCAAGCTTGTGAGAAGGAAGGCCTACACCAACAACTCTTGGCTTTGTGATGCAAATCCAACCAAGAGCCAAGCTTCAATGCATGCTCATCTCCTCTACCATGCTAATTACTAAGCTAAGCTATGCTAATATGAGTGATTATGTGAGGAGATGTACATCTTTCTCGTAAGCATACTCCTTCTTCCTCTCAATCTACTCTCATACCCCGCTAGCTCTCACCATCTTCGAAGGTGTCTGAGGTCTTGGGTCTGAGACCGTGAGGGAATTGATGTTGTGTTTGATAAGTGTTTTGCGTAGTGCATGAAGTTTCCATCTTCATTGCACTAGCTAGTATTGAAGGAACACAAGAAATTGTATTGTAAAATGTCTCTCTTGATGGGGGAAACCTATAATACAAAGCCTTTTGGAGGGGGGCCCGGCTCCATGCAAATCCGGTCCTCAACTATTTTCAATTGCTTAATTTCTCTCTCTTTTGAAGTATTGTTCATGCTATCTAACTAGGTGTTATGCTTTTTGTTGCTCTCTCCACCCAAGCACTCTTGTTAATCTCATTAAGAATCTATTCTAATGAAATTCTCACTATGTTCATGCTATTTTTTGCTACACACAAGTTACTAGGCCATTAAATGTTACATTGGTATCACAGCACAAGGTTTCTCTTTTCTTGCTCAAGAAGGGAGGTCCTCAAGCTAGCTCTAAATGGTTGGTAATATTAATTGCATGTGAGTAAGTAGAATAGGGATTTTTCAACCTTGCAATGCACCTGCCTTTGTGGAGTTAACGAGGCATCACAGTCGAGAGCTATGGTCTTAATAGTGGAGTCCTACGGGGCTTAACCACTATTGAGCTATTAGAAGCTTGACAAGAGCCGGTGCTATTTTGGTGTTGAACGACCCTCTCTTCTATTCCTTGCAATTAATGGTATTCGAGCCACGGGTACAATAGATTGAGTGCTTTTTCTAAAGGGGTAAAGAGGAGTAGCAACTAGGGCTTGAAGTGCCAAAGTACACCTAAAAATTTTACACCTAAAAGTTGTTAGAATGGCTGACAATAGTAAAGAGAGTGAAATTAATGTTGATAACTTTGATTTTGCTAATGAGCAAGCTACTAATGATGCCCCAATGCTTGTTCACTATCTTGTTTCTAGGCTTCAACAAGCTATGGGCAATCCATCCCTCCAAAGTGAAGTGCAACGGCAGCTTCGTGCTCATGGGATTCTCCAAGCTCCCCACCATGACGAGAGAACACCTAGGAAGCCTCCTTGCGAGACTTCAAAAGAGGTCTCTCCTTGATTTGGGACGAAGAAGAGGATCCCTATGAAGGGCTCAGAAATTTTCTCCTTGATGACGCATCTCCTTCTCAAAGGAGAACTCAAGAGCCTCCACTGAAGGAACGAAAAAGAAGTGAGTCTCCCACCACCTCAGCGGAGATGGCTCCACGTGTTAGGAAATAAGACGTAGCTAAATAGATAATTGAGTAGATTACTTAATGGAGAGAGACAGATTTATATACACGAGATTATAGAGTAGAGAGAGAGAGAGAGAGAGAGAGTACACACGATATACGTGGTTCACCCAATGTGGGCTACGTCCACGGGAAAGCAGCCACTCAATGGCTTTAGTACTTCAAAACAAGAAGTAGTTTACAAAGGGATTATACCCTTAATGGAGCTCCCGCCTTGCTTCACTCTCACCACCTCACACTCACCTTGTTGCATCAACTTCACACTATGAAATGTGTGTAGAAATGGTCTCCTTTTATAGGCCAAAAGGGCTGCCCTCTCTTATGAGAGACAGCCATTGAAGCCGCCCTTGTGCGAATAAGTCCAAATCGGACCCTCCAATCCGCCCATGTGTGGCCGCCCTTGAGAAGACAAGTCCGCTTTTGAATTCGGCCACCGGCCACCGGCCATTGACTTCCGACCACCGGCCACCGGCCATTGACTTCTGACCATCGGCCATCGGCCATTGACTACCGGCCAACCGACCGGTTGTTTTTCGACCACTTTCCAGCCGCCGGCTGGCCATAATATTCCGGCAAAAAAGAATATTCCGGTGAAAAAAAAGTCTCGGGGGCCTCCGCCACCGAGGCCTTTAAAGTTGCCCCTGATTCTTGTCCGTGAAAATTTTGGTTTCCGGTGAGTGATTTTCCTTCACGCACGATGACTTCTCCTCATAATGGGGGCCTTACAAATGTGCGCTTTTACCACAGAAAATTACAAGGGTAAATCAGGCTCCATACTTAACACCACGAAGACGGCAGGCTAAGCACTCTCCATCACCTCCAAAACAGAGAAGACCATCGCATACTTCTCCACACCATACTTCAGAGAGGGATGACAAAAAGCAAGAGAAGAAAAAGGCGAGAAAGAGGACACCCTCTTCTCCATCTTCTTCATCCTCTTCCTCTTATGAAAGTGATGGTCAAGACAATGAAGATCAAGGCAAGAAAAAGGCGAATAAGAGGTCACCCTCTTCTCCATCTTCCTCAAATTCTTCATCTTCTGAAGAAAGTGATGGTGCAACCTTTGAACCATCAAAAATAAGAGGCCATAGGAAATCCTATGCCGCATGGAAGAGGTCATCCAAGCTCAAGAAGTTAAAAGAGGGAGGGAAGAGCATCTCTTTCCTTACCTACAATGGAACTTTTGGTGCTACGGACAAAGTCTTGGCCTTTATTCAACAATTCGATGCAGCGTTTGGAGATGAGGGCTTCATGGAGTCCTCTAAGCTAATCCATGTAGCTATGCACTTTCAAAAGTCCGCCAGGCAATGGTGGTCTAGCCTACGGGCCAACGGTGAAGCTCCACGAACATGGAAAGCTTTAAGATCTTCCATTATGAAGCAATTTTTGGCCACCGATGCCAAAGACAAAGTACTCACCGAATGGCGAAGCTTGAAGCTCTCTCCCTATGAATCCATCCACAAATATGTAGACAAGTTTTGGGACCTACAACTAAAAGCCACAGTCTTCAAAAAGTTGGATTTTGGAGAGCAAAAGCAACAATTTTGTGCGGGCTTAACCAAAGAAATGGCGGAGTATGTCAACTCCCAAAGGCCACGCACCATATCGGCGATAATACATCATACTATGGTGGCCTCTCAAATCAATTTCCAAACATGGGCTAAGAGGAATTCTAAGCCCCTTGAAAACAAGGGTTCCAATGAGCCTAAGGGGAAGGACAATGTCCAAAAGTCTCCTAAGGGCAATTCCAACAAAGCCAAGAAGAAAGGAGTTTACAAAGGCAAAAATAAACTCTCTCCCGAAGATCTTGAGCGTTATCGCAAGGATAACCGGTGTTTCAAGTGCGGCGTGTAAGGGCATGCGTACCGCGCTTGTCCCCAAAATAACAACCGCCATGATTCTCCTAGAGCTACCTTGGTCGAAATCCAAGAGGAGGAAACTCACCACAAAGGATCTCCTCTATGCCATGCTTGGGGAAAGGTAAGAGAACATGATGATTTTATTCTCTTTGACCCCGGTTCTACTGATGATTTTATATCTATAGAGTTGGCCACCAAGCTAGGCATACAAACCTACAAGATGGGAGATGTCCTACCCGCAGACAGTGCTTTCAAGGGGCAAGAAGCTTTAGTCACTCCCTTAATCAAGAAATTGAGGCTCCATGTCCAAAGCTATGTGGACAAAGGGGACTTCTTTATCTCTCCTCTCAAGCATGAGGATGTAATCCTAGGGGCACCATGGTTTGATTGCATGGCTGCCAATGTTAAATTCCCTGAAAGGAGAATCTCCTTTAAGTTCAGGGAAAAAGATATGTATATAGATGCTAAGGAAATGGGTAACACTATACCCATTGTACATACACCAGCTTTCAACAAGTCAATAAAGAGCTCTATTTTTGTGTACATGATTTTTGTTAAATATTCTCAAAATGAACATAATGTTTTAGCAAAAGAAAATATACACAATCAAAAGGAATTAGAGTTATCCAATTTTCTCAAGGGGTTTCAAGATGTCTTTATTGACGACATCCCTTGTGAGCTACCTCCTAAACGAGGTAATGATGACCATGCAATTGAACTTCTTCCAGGAAGTTCACCGCCCAACAAACCTCCTTATAGAGTTTCTCAAGCTCAACAAGAGGAGCTTATGCGGCAAGTGCATGAGTTAGTTGAGAAGGGCATGGTTAGGCCTAGCTCATCTCCATTTTGTTCTCCTGTGCTACTAGTGCAAAAGAAAGACGGCACATATTGTATGTGTGTGTCGACTATAGAGCACTAAATATGATCACTATCAAAAATAGGTTTCCCATTCCACGGGTAGAAGAACTATTTGATAAGCTATAAGGCTCTACCTACTTCAATAGGATTGACCTAAAAAGTGGCTATCATCAAATAAGGATAGTTGATCAAGACATTGTAAAGACCGCATTTCGCACTACGTTTGGTCTTTATGAATACATTGTCATGCCTTTTCCTTTGATCAATGCACCAGCCACATTCAACCGCTTGATGGAGAAGCTATTCAGGCCTCACCGAACCTTTACTGGAGTGTTCTTTGATGATATCATCATCTACTCTAATTCATTAGACGAACACGAGCGACACCTCCATGTAATATTCCAAGTTCTAAGAGAGAATAAACTTTACGTTAATCGAAAGAAAGTGAATTTTTCTTACAAGAGATTCAGTATTTAGGTCACATTATCTCTCAAGATGGCATCCAAATGGATCCATCAAAGTTAGAGGTAATAAGAGGATGGCCTAAACCAAGGAATCTTCGTGAATTAAGAAGATTTATAGGTACGTGTGCATACTATAGATGCTTCATAGAAAAGTTCTCACTAATAGCAGGACCATTACATGACCTAACAAAGAAAAACGTTAGGTACACATGGTCTGCCAAGGAGAACAATGCTTTCGAAAAGCTTATCTCTCAACCTGTGCTTACACTACCGGATCCCTCAAAGCCATTTGAGGTCCAATGTGATGCTTGTGGTGATTGCCTTGGAGCTGTTTTGCTTCAAGAAGGGCACACCATAGGCTATGAAAGTCAAAGGCTCGACCCTGTTGAGCAAGCTCTAGGCATATATGAAAAGGAATTCCTTGTAGTTCTACATGCCTTAGACTCATGGAAGCACTATTTATTGGGGACTCCTTTCATTTTGCGAATGGATCACCAAAGTCTTAAGTACTTCATGACGCAGACCAAGTTCTCGGACAAACAAATGAGGTGGGCAAATTTCCTTTCGCAATTTCATTTTCATATTGCTCACATTGCTAGCAAGCATAATCAAGTAGCCGATGCACTCTCAAGACGGCCAAGAGTGAATGCGGTTTCCATAGCAACTCACAATGATCTATCTTCTATGATAGATGAGTATGCTATTGATCCCAATTTTAGAGATGTGATTTCAGCCATTGCACTAGGGAAGAAAGAGGAACCATTTACTTTACAAGATGTTTATCTTCTCTATGGCAATAAACTATGCATTACTAGATCACTACGTGAGAAATTAATGTATGAATATCATGCTCCTCCTTATGCAGGACATAGAGGGATTTAGTCTACCCTAAAGGGGATCGAAACATATTTCTATGGACTATCATGAAAGCAAACATACAAGAGTATGTTTCTAAATGTGTGGTATACCAAAGACGAAGTTTGATAGAGGGAAGCAATTGGATTGCTTCAACCTTTGCCAATCCCTAATTCACCATGGGAGAGCATATCCATGGATTTAATCTTTGGATTGCCTAAGTCTATCCATGGGAATACGGGAATATGGACGATAGTAGACAAGTTCAGTAAACAAGCTCAATTTATACCTGTCAAAAAGACTATCAAAGCCCATCAAATGGCAACCCTCTTCATTTCACAAATCTTCAAGTACCATGGCTTGCCAATGTCTATAGTGTCGGATAGAGATCCTAGAATGACCAGTAATTTTTGGAAGGGTCTCTTTGAGAATTTAGGAACAAGGCTAAACTTCTGTTCGGCCTATCACCCGCAAACGGATGGCCAAAGTGAAATAGCTAACCTAACAATTCTCGATCTACTAAAATCCTATGTAATGGAAGTAGATCAAAGATCCCAATGGGAGAAGTACTTACCCTTAGTGAAGTATGCCTACAATAACACTGTACACACTTCCACGGGAAAAGAACCTTTTGAGGTAATTGCGGGAAGATCAAAAAGTCCCTTGCTACTTAAGGTACACGAGAAGATCTTCGCTGCAAATGAGTATAGCCGAGAGCTACAAGAATCTTTTCAAAAGATTAAGGATGCTATCTTTATCTCATAGTAAAGGCAAAAGGCTACTGCTGACAAGCACAGAAGAGCCCAAGCCTTTAAAGAAAATGATTGGGACTTACTCAAATTTCCTAGGCTCAATTAAGGCACACGACAGGCAAGAATCCTACGGGACACCAAAACTACTATGCTAAGTTAGCAACAAGGTACTATGGTCCCTTCCATATTCTTAGGCCAATCAATGAGATGGCCTATCAACTCAAGTTGCCTAATCACTGGCTCATACACAATGCTTTCCATGTGAGCCTATTAAAGCCTTACAAAGGAGAGCCACCTCAAGAACCAACTTTTGAAGACCCACTGGAGATCGAGGACCAAGAAGAGGTGCTACAGCCCGAGTCCATTCTCCGACATAAAGACAAGGTACTAAGAGGCGGTAAGACTATCCGCCGACGATATCTTATTAAGTTTAAGAATTATCCTTTTGAAGATGCTAGATGGATGCAAGGCATACAATTAAAGGATAACCTAAACCTTGTCAATGCTTACAATGCTTCCCAAGAGTAAGCAAATGTACAAATGTTAAAAATGAACAAAATTTTTGTCTTATAAGACTCTCTTTTTTATTATTGTGCACAACAATGAAGTAGTATGCATGCTCAGATCAACTTTTCAGAGACGACGTCTCCCGAACACCAAATAGAGCTTGTCACTCTACTATGGAAGATGATAGGACTAATGTGGAGACATGCTTGCGGCAACCTCAGGCTCTCAAGCGCCAAATGGATTAGTCATCCATTGTGGAATGATGTCGTAGGGTAACATAGGGATCCTCTACCCGCTAGGAAAAAGGACTAATGAATATGCTTTATCTTCTCTACCCCATAGTCAAAGACGACTATGATTTCAAGAGAGAGGTAATGTCATAATAATCAATATCTAATTCTCCTAAATGATTTTCTCATGTTAAACTGATCATTTAATATGGGGAAGTGCCAGGGGAGAAAAAGCTTGAATATTGGTTAAGCTAGCAGACCGGCCACAGTAGGGATCCAAAGGAGGGAAAATAGGGATCCAAAGGGGGGCCATCTACAAAAGAGCAATGTGCAACAATGGGCTTAAAAGACCCTAAGGTTCAGCCCAATAAGACTTCCAAAATGCTAAGGTTCCAAAATTCAAAGGTTGTGTCCAAAGGCCAAACACTAGGGAAATTGGATGCTTAGTGTGTGTCACAAAAAGTATTTAGAAATCCCTACATAGGAGGGGGCGAGCCTTGCAAATAGAGGATGAGAGAGAAACTCACACACACACACACACACACACACACACACACAAGCTCCCTTTACACAAAGGGAATGAGGGACACCTGTCAGCTCCCTAACCCAGATGCCCACAAGGTGTACCCAATTCCTATTGGATGGCCTTGGAGGTGGACCAATGAGAATTAGGCTAGAGTAAATCTAGTTTAATTAATTTAAAAACACTTAATAAAATAACCAATAAGAATTAATCTCTCTAGAAGACTATTGGACAATCTCCCAAGGGGACCAATGAGCATTCAGCAGCCCAATGGCTTGCCGGATTCCTATTGGCCAGGAGGCAAAGGGGTCTAATGAGAGTTTAGTTGAATTAAATAATTACCTAAAGCTCTCACAAAAGAGGAAAGGGGGACACATGTCACAAGGCTATCACTTATACTGCTTAATTCCCATTGGCTAAGCCTGGGGAGGTCTAATAGGACTATAGCAAGAGCAATTTGGAAGGGGGGTCGACCAAGAGAGAGAGAGGGGGCTGATTTTTACAAGGCATTATCACCTACACACTCACACTAACTCATGTGTGAAGTAAAGAAGACTCTCTCTCCTTCTCAAGCTTTAATGGAAAGCTTATCACCTACTCCAAGCTTGTGAGAAGAAAGGCCTACACCAACAACTCTTGGCTTTGTGATGCAAATACAACCAAGAGCCAAGCTTCAATGCATGCTCATCTCCTCTACCATGTTAATTACTAAGCTAAGCTATGCTAATATGAGTGATTATGTGAGGAGATGTACATCTTTCTCATAAGAATACTCCTTCCTCTCAATCTACTCTCATACTCCACTAGCTCTCACCATCTTTGAAGGTGTGTGAGGTCTTGGGTCTGAGACCGTGAGGGAATTGATGTTGTGTTTGATAAGTGTTTTGTGTAGTGCATGAAGTTTCCATCTTCATTGCACTAGCTAGTATTGAAGGAACACAAGAAATTGTATTGTAAAATGTCTCTCTTGATGGGAGAAACCATAATACAAAGCCTTTTGGAGGGGGACAGGCTCCATGCAAATCCGATCCTCAACTGTTGTCAATTGCTTAATTTCTCTCTCTTTTGAAGTATTGTTCATGCTATCTAACTAGGTGTTATGCTTTTTGTTGCTCTCTCCACCCAAGCACTCTTGTTAATCTCATTAGGAATCTATTCTTATGAAATGCTGACTATGTTCATGCTATTTTCCGCTACACACAAGTTACTAGGCCATTAAATGTTACAACAACCTCAAAATGTAGAGTTTTGGCAACATGGTTATCGTCCAACACTTTAGGTTGCTACCATAGGCAATTGACACACTTCAAGCTATTGCTATCATCCATGTGTGCACTACAAAATTTTCAAGATGAGGTCCAATAAGGCCTATAGCCTATGCAAAGACATGAAGGGGCACCGGGCTAGAAAATGTACAACGAGGTGTGCCTGCACTCAATGTCTCATGAAGCCATTAGTACATGAGTTTTTTCTCAATACAAATTAGAACGGCCTTTTCACATCACCCCCCTCCCTCTCTCTATTTCTCAAAGATGGTTCCTGGTAGCACCACAGAGCTCCTAATCTCATAGTGTTTGAAAACAACCTAGAAGTATAGTCTTACAATACTTACAAGTAAAAAAGGAAATAGAACGCAACTTGTTAACTCGTTTTAGAGCTGTATTGATCAATAGCCTTTCTTTCCCATTCAGGTTATACAGGAGAGCCAACTGGTCCTTTCCTTTTCAATCACAAGTTTTGCAATCCAAGAGTTTGACATTGAATACCTTCATTATTAATTTTCCTAGCAACTTTCCTTCAAAAAGGGTTAATTAAGTTCGTCCCAAATTTTTGGGTTCAAAAAAACCTAATACTTTTAACTATTCACTTAACTTTTCCAAAAGAGGTTGAAAGCTCCACAAGTTGAAAACAATCTTGGAAAGAGGGGAGAGAGAGTAGGGATACAAAGCTCTGAGCCTCTGTCTTATCATGCATTGTGCATCATCATCCTCACTTCTGCCTTCTTGCATGTCGTTTTTCCTCAATTTTCTACCACTGCCTGACCACTAGGCACTCTCCCCTTAAGGGGGAAGGGCCTAATGGCCCTCCACAAAGCCCTGCATAATGGGGTTTCAGTCTTCCCCTCGACATGTCCCATGGAAATCTCAAGGAAAAGCTCACATGGAAAGAGAAGCAACGTTCCTCTTCAAGGTACTGCTCCTGCATCCCAAAATATATCAGTGCCTGTTGGTACTCTGTCACAAATGCAACTTGTGCAGAATAACGTCTCTTCCCCGCTTAGAATGGTCTTTGAAAACATAAATAAGCCTCTAATGCATGATTCTTGTGTATTCCAAAATAGAATTGCCACTACATTTGATTGCCCAACACCTAAAGGTCCAGAAGCCACCCAGATACATTGAGCCAAATCTCCATATTGAAATTGTGATGGCTATTGGACTATCAAAACAAAGGTCGATGAGATGTGACCTTGGCACATACATCTTGGAGAATCTGGTAGAAGCGAACCTAAAGAACAATGCCAAAACCAAGACATACATGAATGGGACACCAATGCTTACAAGAATCACATACAAGACATTGGGTATGATTGATGAGCTACCCCAGATAGAAACCCAACTGCAACTACTCCATTGATCAAAGCATGTCGCTAAACCAATGGGCGGACCTTAAGCAGTGCCACCGTCTAAGAAAGCAATTGGATAAAGCTCAAGGAGAAAGAAGTATGATAGTGAGGAGACAAAATTTAATATACAACTCAATGGAGAAATAAATCCAAAGAACAGGGTTACTCCTTTTGAGTACTAATCCTTGATGATGACAAAGAGGATGAGGAGGAGGAAGAAGAATACAAGCTCCACCAGGTACACCTGAAAAGAAGATCGGCAGAGCATAAAGACAACATACCCATTTCTCATACGCAAAGGTCTATGGAAGAGGCTCAAGCACAATGGGAGAAGCTCGCCAAGCGAGCGTAAGAAAATAAAATTGTGGGAGTTGAGATGGATGATGAAAACAAGCCACTGGAACAACGCAAGGTAGAAGCATTAGAAAAGATCAAACAATACAAAAGAAGAGTGGTAAAGGAAAATTTGGATATTGCTGGCAGCATGCAGGAATGTATCCAAAAGGAGCTCAAGAAAAAAGCAAAGAAGAGGGCGCAATAAGACACCAAAAGACAAAAGATTGATGACCTAGAGTCATCTGATGAATCAAAACACACAAATAAAGAAGAAGCCAATGAGGAACAAACACAATAAGAAAGCAAGGAAGAAAAGGAAGAGGAGAAGATTGGAGAGGAGGGTGGGATGGAACCTCTAGAAATCCATACTAAAAAAATTCCATCAAATTTAGATCAACCAACCAACCCTCTCCGGCTGAAGACTCAAGGGACCAAGTAGATAAACCAAGAAACCAATAAGAAAGAGCAACAAGAGTCACTTGAAGACAGAGCAAAATCGAAGGAACAAGAAGAAAAGCAGTTGGACCCACTAGCAGCAGTTGACAGTGAACATCAAACCATGGATAAACCAAAGCAAACAACAGAATAAGTGTTAACAACCCCACCCACAAATCAAGAAGTGGGCATGACTGAAGACAAAGAATGGAAGGAGCAGACCCAAGTAGCATTTCAAGAGCTAGGAGACAAAGACAAACGGGAGGTGGCAATAGAGAAAGAGGTGGCCAAAACATCTAGAAAACCACATACTAGAAAGACAAGGCAAATGTCTCCTCGCTCTAAGGCCATAGAAGGCAAGCGGTTAATTAGCTCACTTGACATTGATGATCATTTGGAACAAATCAAACTTTAGTTCCAATGTCAAAGATCACTCACCAACCTAAGAGGAGTGGAGCTAGAAGAGACCAAAGTGGAACAACACGCTGCAAATCAAAAGCTACAACACAAAATTGAAGAGCTACAAAGAATGGAAATAGACTTCTGAGCTGAACTACAAATAGAGCAAGCAAATGCGGCCCATTACTATCAAGAAGCTCAAGCCTTTAATGAAGCAAATACAAATCTTAGGTTGAGCATCAACAGTTGGAGGAGGAGCTTAAAAAATAAAGACAAATAAATTTCAATCTTAGGGAGTCTTATGGGATGGTCAAAACCACACTCATCCATCTCCTAGAAATGCAAGAAACCAGCCCTTGTTCCTACCTCATCAACACCAGTTTCAACCGCACAAGAGCTGAAAGATCTAAAGGAGGATTTAGCTCAAGAGAAATATGATTGAAAAGTCATGACTGCTGGACACAAGGACCTTCGAATCCGGAAAGATGATCATGCTTCTAAGAGAGCATTTGGCTAAAGCAAAAGAGGAGCTAACAGCACAAAGCACTGCGCACACCTTGGCAATGCAACAGAAAGATATGGCCATTAGTGTCGTAAGTGCTCAGCAAACAACAGTAGAAGTCCCTTTGTAGCGGGTACAAAGATTATAAGCATGAACCATTCCCCGGTAGAACTACCCAGCATGTCTACAGAGATAGGGATGTGTGACTTTGAAGACATAGATGAAACAAATTCCACAGAAGAAATTCAGAGGTGGATCTTAGAAGTGTGTGAGCCATCACACAAAGCATACTTGCAATACGAACTCAAAGTATTGGAATCAGCCACACTTTTGATGATCACCCCAAATGAAGATGCTACCGAGTCTCAAGCCCAACCACAAGGGGGATTACATGTGTTAACCCTCACGGCACACGGACACCCATCACCTACGATGGACGCGTATTATGTATTTGGTAGAGTCAGGTACCGGGCTTGTCGGACCAATAGGGAAAGGTAGAGTGATCGCCGATGAGAGGCGCACTTTAACTTGGACATTCAAGGGATTAGTTGGTTAAGCATGGGCGCCCAAGTGTGAATGGGGTGAGCTCCTATAAAAGCCAACTAAACCTAATTTTTACTCATTCTCTCATTTGTGCAATTGAAGAGTGCTCTTGCTCCATCTCCATCTTCTTCTTCTTCACCTCCTTGTGTGTGTGTGTGTGAGAGAGAGAGAGAGAGGGAGAGTGTGTGTGCGATCGATCATTACGAAGGCACGACGGCGACGAAGCGATTGAGCGCGGCACGAGTGCAGCTTCTTCTTCATCGCGGCGAGGAATCCACCACGAAGGCGAGCGTAGAGCGGTGAGTGACACACCCTTTGTTTTCTTGAGCTTGCTAGTTTAGGCTTGTTGTGTGCTTGGAGCCGTTTGTGGCTCGCATACGGTGTATTGGCAAGTCCCTTGCTTCGACAGTGCGGCAAGGAGCGCACATTTTTGGCGCCGCTGCCGGGGATATGGCCTACACTAAGCTCGGTTAGCACTTTACTCTTCCTTGTGGTGCAATTTCTATCATAGGAAAGGCAGGGAAGGAGTGTGTGGAGATTTCTGTTTTTTGCGTTTTCTGCAATTGCTGTCAAGTTTCAATTCCTGCTATTGTCTGCGTTTTTCAATTTCCGCAATTTCTGCATTTTCAAGTTTGGCGTTTTCAATTTCTGCAATTTTCTTCAATTTCTGCGTTTTTTCCTGCAATTTCTGCGTTTTTTCCTGCAATTTCTGCATTTTTTGCATACCTGCGTTTTCAATTTCTGTATTTTCTGCACACACAAAAAAAAAGTTTTTTATTTTTTCTCCAAAAAAAAAAATAATAATAATAATTTTGAAAAAAAAATTTCAAAAGGAAAAAAATTCGGAAATTAAAAACGCGAGCGAGTGGGCGGCGATATTTTTCGAAAATAAAAAACGTGACTCTTAAAACGGACGGGTTGGTTTGTATAAAAGATAGATCGGGATCATTTTCCCAAGCCCAAGCCCAGGCCCAGGCCTCAGTCCTCAGTCTTATGACATATACTAGACTCACTCTTATATATATACCCTACTCCCTCAAGAGAGAATGAGAGCATGTGGGACAAGTCCTCCACTCTCCTCCTTTCTCTTCCCACTTGCACCCTTAGACTTTCTAGTTTGGGCCTAGTTCCCTACTGGAAATTGATAGTTTTAGGGATTCCGAGGGCATAGAGTGACCAAACGGAGGGCTGTAAAGCACGGCACGACCCTCTGACCGATACGCTCGTTTCGAGCTATCACATGACCCATTCCACGACACGCTCTAAAAAATCTAGCAAAAAAACAAACAAAAAACACGCTAAAAACTAGTCACAAGGCCTCCTAGAGCAGCTTTTTGACACCTTAGGGTATCAAAAGCACATGCACTTACGCTCTGGGCGGGTGCTAGAACACGAGCATATTGAGAGTGCCTCTGTTCATACGGACACCCATTACCCATCCACGATAAGCTCTAGACCCTCAGTGGGGACACAAGGTAGCACCACCCAAGACCCTAAAATAGCCGCTAGTGATTCCTCCTCCGACTCAGAAATCATGGAAGCATACCCTACCCAAAACACTGAGAGAGAAGGCCATGCACCTCCCGAAGCTCCACAGCCTAGTACTAGTATGTTTAGCCGTTTCATGGAAACATTAGGTAGAGCTACTCGCTCGGAACCTGATGCAGATGAAGCACGCGAAGGGGGTGGGGAAGTGGAATCTCCTTTCACATCGCACGTGGACCCCACACCCCAAAGAGTGTCCATGTGGATATCCTGCCAACTTCTTACCAAGAAGGCCCTGTTGAGCTGCCTCCTTCAGAAGTTCCCTCTAGAGTACCGTTGGTGACAAGTAAAACCACGGGGAGCAACATTGCTTCTACCTCACAAGAAACCGTTAACACGTCGACTCTAGAAGGATTGTTCATTAATGATCATTGGACATACGACCTCCACACTGAGGTGTTGACGGATCTACACTCTGGCCACGCCTACCATGTAGGATGGATAGAGATTGTACAATCCACCTCTAGTGCCACGAGCATCGAAGATCAACAGAAAATGATCTGTAATGTTATCCATGGCATTATTCAATCAGAAAGGCAAAACCGAGGGGTAAATATACTCTCAACTGGCCCCATGAGATTTCTGGATACGAGCAAGGCTCAACAGCCTACTCTATCTCAAATGGAGACTCCTCTAATGAGCCCCATGGACCCATCTTACGTCATTTCACGTGGGGTCTCTATGCAATCTGAGCCTCCGAGCGAAAACTTTAGCTTCCCTAACTTGGCTCAACCCTCTATCAAGGAAAACCCAGTGCTCACTCCAGGGATAAGCCTGACAGAGAATGTACCGATGACATCTACGATTAGCGCAGTGCCACTACCTAGTGTCGTAGTACCTAATATGGGGCCTCGACCATATGTGCCTCTAGCCCCTTATGCACACATGGCCCCCACACCTCCAATTGTACCACTTGCTTATGCTCCTCGAGTGCCGCTCCCTAGCTCTTATCCGAGTGGACCTATGCCCGGTTATGTTCCATATCCTGCATCATCCACACATATGCCAAGACCGGTACCCGTTCCTCTCCCACATATGATTCCAAGAGTACCTCCACCGGCCCTACCTCCTCACATAGGTGACTTGGCAGCGTTTGCTCAAACCATAGGTCGATCTATCGCGGAAAATATGCATCATGCATCTGATAGAGAGCCTAGAAGTAAGGCAGTACAAATTGCCAAACTCACACAAAAATTCAATGGGGACGAAGATGCTAGGAAACACATTGAAGTGTTTGAACAAGTATGTGATTCCTTAGGGGAACGCAACGATCTACATAAGTGCAATGCCTTAAGCTTGACATTAAGTGGGAAGGCTGGAGATTGGTATAGGACCCTAAGGGTGGACGAGAAAACAATCTACCCTACCCTTCGAAGGTTGTTTCTAAAGGAGTACATACGAGAAGGTGTGCTTTGGGGTGTAGCATCTCAGCTACAGAAGGCCGAACGTAAGGAAGGAGAGTCAGTAAGGGACTTCATTAGTCGTCTAAAGCACTTAAACTCTCGCTGCCCTGTAAATGAGCGCTTCAACAATAACCAATTGCTTGATCGATTTATTCGAGGGTTGAGGAATGAAGGAATCTATAATGGACTAGTGATTAGAGGTATCACAACCTGGGAAGATGTCACTGCCAATGCAATCCAACTAGAGGACAACTTGATGATAGCAGGCATGAGGGTGTCTACTGACACGAGATCCACTAGCTCACAAGCCATTGAGTATGAACCCATGACTGCAAAGCCCATTGCCAATGAGCCAAAGGTATTTGAGACATTCTTGACAGACCTCACCAAGGCAATCCAAGAGTCTCTTAAGGATAATCGACCCCCTCAAAATAGTCACATGTATCCAAGAAGGGAGCAACAATGGTGTTCCATTTGCTTAGGTCCACATAGCACTAGTGAGTGCCCTACGTTTAGAGTAAAATTTAATGGAACTTGCAACGCATGTGGTAGGTATGGTCACCAAGCTAAGGATTGTTTAATGATCAAACGTATGATGGCAAATAGACCACCTGTAGCCTGGACGGATGCGCCTCGAGCTCCTGTATTGATGCCTACTCCACCTGTTGAGCAACTACCGCAACACATGGTCCCTATATCTCAAAATGTTGTACAAGCTACACCGTTACCACCTCCTGTGCTAGGACCGCAGCCCCCGCATCCAAGAGTCGCCCCTATGAACCAAGTGGGTTGCGAGCCATCTAATGCTTATGCAGATGGTTGTGAGGAGGAAATAGACACTAGTATTGCCTACGGACTTGATACATTGGAAGAGTGTCCTATATACTACATGGAAGATTGTTGGGGACAAGTCAAGCCGGTTTATCAAGCTGCTGCTCTCGCATCCAGAGGTCAAAATATCAACACCCAGGCTAGGAGGCCACCTCTTCAATGCTACGAGTGTGGGGGACCACATCGAGTAGCGGAGTGCCCTATTAGGCTGCAAAAGAATGCTGCACAGATGCAAATGAATCAAGGGAGCACGTCTGCAATGCCAATACTCACATGTAATCGTTGTGGCATAGATCACTTGATTGCCCAATGCCCCTATAACCCAAATGCGCCTAAAATCACACCCCTAAATTTGGTTGAAATTGCTAGTGTGACATCGCCAATACCACCCGTCGCACCCGCTTATGCGATTACACGGTCCATGCTTCAAGGGCCAGGACATATCCTCGAAGAGAGAGATACCATTTCAGTTATCCAAGCAAAGAAAAAGAAGACACGAAGGAAGAAGTCGCAGAATACGGAAAATTCAAAGCCAAGTTCCAAAACAAACATAGGAACAGGAGATGACCCCGTGTATATGAATGACCTCGAGGATGATTCAGATTCAGTCGAGACAATGGAGACCAGAACCAATACCACAAAGGGAAAGACCGACAAAGAAAACCGTAACATGGAACCAAATGAAAACCGAATGAGAGAAAACCATAAAGAGCCTCTAAAAACACCACAAGTGTTTCCAAATCCAATCCAAGACCCCCAAGATAAACCGTAGGGGCAAAAAGGGAAGAATCGTAAAAAGAAGATTGGGACGTACCCAAACCCTGTAGACGAGATTAAGCAGGTGAAACATCTAAGAGGTTTAGTGGAGGAGACTCAAAGGAAACTAGAACCAGAACCCATGCATGTAAAAATTCATGACACAGTGTTTCCCACGCAAGTTCATCCACCCCACATGAACCATAGACCGTTAGCCATATCTAGTATCATCCAAGAAGGGAGTGAGGACAAGACATCAGAAAGTGAGCATACACCCTTCTTGTTGGAAAGGATGTTTAACGAAGGAATACCTGATCCCATTGAGGAATATGAGATTCCATCCTCACCAGTTCCTAGTCAAGGACCTACACCCTGCAAAACGCCAATGAATGTTGCCAAACTAGTGGACTTCATGTCTTCTGAGGTCCGAACCACGATCATAGCAAAGCTGTATGGAGATCCTGAGTTATTCCTTGCACTTCGAGCATTCCTTAACGGAGAGCTACGAACGGGATTACCGCAGTTTGCACAACCAAATAGGCCTGACTCGATTATGATTGATGAGGATAGGCCAGTATTTTGAAGGCGACGAGTCTAATGCGACCCTACCCATCACTACCAAGGGATTAACTATAAAGGGAATTCTTGATGGTGGTGCGGGAGTTAGCATCGTTACAAAAGATTGTTGGGAATCCATGGGAAAACCCCGCCTCAGTGTTACTAACATTGTGGTAAAGATGGCAAATGGTACCATAGCCAAACCTATGGGGATGCTCAAGGATCTTAAGATCAAAGTTCTAGGATACAAGGTACGACATACGTTCATTGTAATGGATTTCTCTAAACACCTTATGTCATATGAAATGATTTTAGGACGACCATTCATGAGGGAAGCACAAATGGTTCACGATTGGTCTAAAAATCATGTGTATTTGCAATTCCAAGACTCTGTCCTTAGAGTGGATTTGGTGACTGGTAAGGTACACCCCTTAGGGAGTAAAACCATTATTGATCATCGCTCTGACACCACAGTTCACTCGGCCCCACTACAATATTGTTACACTTGTAAGAAGGATACAGACATTGGCCAAGATTCTCCTTACATGGATGTGTTACCGGGTATGACGGAATCAGACAATGTGGATTGGGTCCACCTAGCATCAACCATAGACACTTGGGGAAATAGGGGGACGACCTGGGTAACACCTGAGGGGAATGAAATGCCTATACCCTTAAATATGCTACAAGCAATGCATATCGCTTCCGACAAGACTCATCCTAAGGTAACAAAGAAAACATACAAGTGGGTCCCTAAAGCTTCTTTAGTGACCATAGCTAGTGCTAAAGGACAGAAGCCTTGTAAGAAACGTACCACTCGCTCCAAGAAAAGTAAGAAAATGTTGCGATGGATCCCTAAACGACTATTGGAAGCCCAAGGCTACTATCAAGGAAATGATCAAATCTGGGTGCCAAAACGTAGATTGTGCTCTTACCTATCACCTGACCCAAGTGAGCCCAATCCCGTATCTCCAAAACGAATCAATGATCGTGCAAAGAAAAAGATCACAGAATGCTACACACCCGCTCCCGAGCTAGTTTGGGTACCAAAGAAAGAACGATTTGTTCCACCTAGCTCAGGAAGGGGGGAGTCCCATGAAGCTTCTAGCTCCTCATGTAATACATCCATAGAGGTAAAATCTTCTACACAACCTCCATCTATAGTAGTGGACCTCCATGAAGCTACAAAAGAATCCACACCTCCCAGTGTTCAAGAATCACCTAATGAACCACTTCAAGTTCGATCCTGGGAGAGTACCTTACCACCCTTGCAGCTTGACAAGGCACCTAGGGTAATAACAAACTACTGGCAAAAATCCTCACCTATTACCAACTGGAACAATTGGTTTCAAAGGGTGACAAGCTCATTTCAAACGGTATGATCTACCCAAGGAAGGGGGGAGTGTTTGCTGACAGTCATCATTCATTTGTTTCCCTCTCAACCTTTTTCCCTGACCTCTCAATTCCAATCTTAGGGAATGTACATATAAAGCTTTATACTCACAAAAAAAAAAAAAGAGCAAGAGCAATTAGCAAACGAGTATGCACAATAAAAGTCAAAACATTGACTCAGACCTACACATGTCACATCTAGTACAGTGAAACAGAAACCTATGCCATAATACACCTTTGATCCTCATCACTTGAGTGATGGAGGGTAGGTAAGATTAGTACGATAGGAGTGTTTCTGTTTTAGAGTTGAGTGATTAGCAAAGTTCTCTTTTCCCACTGATGTGCCTCCTGGAGGTATTCCTTTTGTTTCCTAGTGTGTACAGGAGCGTGTTGCTATTGATAGGATTTGGACCTTCATGGAATCTTTATCTCGACTCACTCTTCAAATCAAGCGCGACCATCGACACAAACAGGTGTTTCTTGTCCATTAGCATTGCCCTTATCTTTTTGCATCCATGTTTGTCTGCTTTGATTGTGATTGGTAGCATACTATTCAGCGCATTGGCTTAGTATCAAACATTTAATTCAATGTAATGTTTTGTCATAATCACTTGTCTAGGTTTAAAAATCAAGCAGTCCGACTAAGCTAGTTTGACCAAGCTAGGTATTAGAGATCTTCTCTTAATACCATGGGGAATGCCTTCCTAATAAGCAATGGTTACTTAGGTTCTTAATCCGATTTAGGCAGCATTGTATGAAATGTACTAGGGCTTTCTAGTGGGCTTAACCCTATTGACCTTTAGCGTAAGTATTATAAAGGGAGTTTACTAATGTGATGAGCCTGGGGAGGGTAACAGTGTTATATGACCCCCCAAAGTTACAAAATTAAAATGATGAAAATGAACAAACAAAAAATCAAAGTGCCACAATGTAAAATTTTAAGCTGGAAGAGAAATCTCAGCTTGATTTGGTACTTCACTCACATGTATTGCCTATGGTACTAGAGCCCTAGAGGTTCCCAGTGTGGGCGCTTTTCCTTGAGAAGCAAAAAACCCAAGGCATACAAAATAAGCACACACATCATAATTGAATCAATGTGAAAAGACTTTGGGGGGTCAAAGAAAAAGTAATCAGTCAGGCGATGATTTCATGAGAAATTCCTTTTATAGTAGCTTAACTACAAGGTTTTCTAGATATAGCCTCTAGTCAGCCCTTGAACATGAATACTTGGCTCTCGCGATTAAACAACTTAATTGACCAGAGAAAATTAAGAAGCTTACCCATGGTATTAATATTCGATCTCTAGTGCTTTTCGACCGTCAAATTAGCGACCCCAGACTTGTTTAATTTTTTGCCTTTACATCTGTTTATGCATTTGATTACATTGCAATTTAATGTTCATTGCTATCAACTTGTTTGAAATTCTTTGACCAATCAATGTGTCTACCTAAAACTGCATATGCTTTTTAAGAGAATGCAATTACTGTGCCAATGTTGTTTGATTTTGCAGTGACTGAACAAGGCTAAGGACATTCATCTCAAATGCTCTTCCACCTCGACGATCCAGCTTCAACTCAATAGCTTCCGAGGACGGAATCTACATCAGGAAGGGGGGCATGTTAACCCTCACAGCACACGGACACCCATCACCTACGATGGACGCGTATTATGTATTTGGTAGAGTCAGGTACCGGGCTTGTCGGACCAATAGGGAAAGGTAGAGTGATCGCCGATGAGAGGCGCACTTTAACTTGGACATTCAAGGGATTAGTTGGTTAAGCATGGGCGCCCAAGTGTGAATGGGGTGAGCTCCTATAAAAGCCAACTAAACCTAATTTTTACTCATTCTCTCATTTGTGCAATTGAAGAGTGCTCTTGCTCCATCTCCATCTTCTTCTTCTTCACCTCCTTGTGTGTGTGTGTGTGTGTGTGAGAGAGAGAGAGAGAGGGAGAGTGTGTGTGCGATCGAGCATTACGAAGGCACGACGGCGGCGAAGCGGTTGAGCGCGGCACGACTGCAGCTTCTTCTTCATCGCGGCGAGGAATCCACCACGAAGGCGAGCGTAGAGCGGTGAGTGACACACCCTTTGTTTTCTTGAGCTTGCTAGTTTAGGCTTGTTGTGTGCTTGGAGCCGTTTGTGGCTCGCATACGGTGTATTGGCAAGTCCCTTGCTTCGACAGTGCGGCAAGGAGCGCACAACATGGATGTCCCTATAGAACAAATCAAGTTCAGAAGATCCTCAACAACTAGCCCCTCTGGAGAAGGAAGTGGTTTGAGAAGCGCCCAACATATGAGACTTACTACAAAAATGTGTTGCATCCTCTTAGGATCGACCCAACATATTGTCCTATCAATTGAAGGCAATCCTAGGATAGATTCTACACATGGCAACATAAAAAGTCGGTACTACTGAACTACCATGTGCTAACCAAGTCAATAAGCAATTTTCCCCCCTTAAAAAAAGGAAATGATAGTGTTATCCCGTAGGTTCACTTCTTAAATTTGAAACCCTCAAAGAGTCTCTATGATCCATCCAAGTCACTTACCTAAGTATTGACATTATGTTAGTGCCAAAAAGCTATGCTATAGACGTTAGTCACACAGCAGCCCCCTAACACACTCCCTTGAGCACATAAAAATTTTTTGTGCTCATCAAAGCATCATCATAGCATTTCTTATAGGCGTAAAGTATTGAATTTGTTTTTTTGCTGATAAATTGTATCAAATTTATCCTATCAAAGGCAACATGAAAGTTCTTGAGACCCACACACAAAGTATCCACACCAACATGCAATGATATTTAGTACAAGTCTCACCTTCCACAAAGTTGTGCCAACAAAGACATAGGTAGATGAAGCCACCTCAATAAATTCATGGCATTGCTCCTAAAGGCTCTTTTTGCCTTGAGACTATTAGCCTCATCAAGCTTATCTAACAAGGACCTAAGATCTACAAGTCTTAGTATTTGCATCATGAAGATGTCGTGAGCAGTAGTGTGTGGAACATGGACCCACATCACCCTATTAGAATACCCATGGCAAAGATGTCTCAACAAAATATGAATTGGAAAACATATGAGCATACAAAGAATAATGCAAAAGGACACTTGTTGATAATCCCAAGCACTAACAAAAACTCCACCCTCTCTTGCAGCTCAAACCTTACTAGAGTGCACTTCACACATGGCATGGTATTCATCTAGGTGCTCTTTGTATGCTCAATCCCTCCATGCATGCAAACAATGGTTTCCATCACAAGCATGAAAATATTCTATTCCTTTTGACATAGATTGGGGATGGCTACAAGCTTGTCTCATCAAAATGTACAGAGATGTGTAGCTCTTGACCACACCCACCATGCCTGCCAAACTAAATAGAATCTTGTCTTGCAAAATTTCAGATGCGATAAAGCAAGCCATGGTAGGTTGATAACCTCTCTTCAAGATGGAGGTTGAAATTCAGCCACTTAATCATTGTTGGATCTTATAGCGAGATTTACAAGTATCAACATAGTGGGATGCATGGTAAGAGGTGATTGTGTGGAACTATATGCATAACAATCTAGCCCAATGAGACGTGTGTATTCACCACTATAATAAAAATATCATTGTATAGCTCATTGTCTCACCTGTCCTACTAGAGGATGCAACAACATCAATCTCAATGCATATGGATGGAGTAGAAACAATGTTAGTGAACACAAATGTGACTGTAGAAGCAATAATGCACTCAAAAGAGATTGTAGGTTGAGATGGTCCGCTCTCTTGTGTCATGTTGAGCAAGATTTCATCAAGCCACATAACACTTTTTTATTGGTTTTGAGTGCCTATTGGCATTATGAAAAGCTATAGGAGCTCAAGAAAGAGCTTGAGAAAGGATGTGATTGAGGGCACAAGAGAGGTTTTTTGCAACAATTGAAATTAGATGTGTCTTATTGTTTGCAAATCAAAGTGGACATATAAATAATTATTATAATAGTAATTGCATTGAGAGATTCATAGCATTGTTGTAGGTATTATGCCGTGCATAGACTCTATTGCAATGTGTATGTTTGCTCACAATATAGGTGATCGATATGTGGATTGACTAGCGTGCATTGAAAATCTCATATTGTGCATCATGGTTACTTTCATATTGAATGGTTTTCCAATTTTAATATATATTGAAAATAAAAAAAATGTTTCAAAAACTAAACATCTGATTCTTTTGTCTTCAGTTTCAATTCAAAAGCAATGGAGCAAAATGTGGGTACAAGTGGTACGAAGAAGCCAAAGAATAAAAAAGCTCCTGGCAAAGAGTGGGATTATACTCACAACATATGCAGACGATATATGGAGTGGCAATGTAAATTTTGTCACACAACAATATTAGGCGGTGCACCACGTATTAGGGAGGATCATTTTTTCGGTAGTGTTAAAAAGAGTTGTAAGAAATGTGAACATCCTCAGGCACCTGTAGTTGTAAAGCGTTTGAGAGAAGAGCTCGCCAAAAAGGGTGGCAAGAGACAAAGGATATATAGCTTTGAGGCTTCGAGTCAAGAGTTCTCAGAGCCAAATACTAACTCTGCAGATCCTGTAGTGATGCCAACTAACCTTGGAGAACAACCTACGCAGGGAAAGGAAATTCCATGCAGTGTTCCTTTTAAGCGTTACAATGAAGGTGGACTTAGTAAAATCATTACATCAAAGCTTTCAAGTGTAGTCTCTAGAAGAAGCACAAACTGCACTTGCCAAAGCAATATTCTTTACTAGAAGTGCTCTGGTCATGGTAGACAACAATCACTGGAAGGTTGCTTGGAAGAAAATTGGTGAGTTTCGCCCAGGACTTTCAGCTCCTTCTTATCATATGATACGAAATATTTTCTTGGACAAATGTTACATCGAAGTCAAAGAGCGTGTTGGCAAAATACTACTTGGGAATATTTTGTTTTGAGGATGTACGATAGTGAGTGATGACTGGTCAAATGTTCAAAGAAGACCGTTGATCAATGTAATGTTGGTTTGTCCAAGGGGAGAAACGTTTATAAAGACGATTGATAGTTTTGGTGCAATTAAAAGTGGCAAATACATTTTTGAGGTCTTGATTAATGTAATTAAAGAAATTGGTGTTGAACGTGTCATTCAAGTAGTCATGGACAACGCAAAGAATTCTAAAAACGCCAGTAAATCAATAAAGAAGTGCTTTCCACACATTTTTGCCAATGGTTGTAATACGCACAGCTTCAACTTGGTGTTGAAAGATTGGTACACTAGCAAAGAAACCACATGGTTTGCCAAAATTATTGATACAGCGTGTCAGGTTGTGAAATTTATCTTGAAACGACAAAGAGTGCTCGATTTGTATAGGATGCGCATGTCATTGAAACTTCCTGCTGAAACTCGGTTCTGCAGACACTTTTATACCTTGGAATCACTTGTCTACAATAAATGCATTGTGATTGACACATTCAATTGCGCAGCCTTTGATGAATGACAGCTTGAGCAGAAAGAAAAAGTGAAAGATAAAATTACATATCTACGTGGCTATGTAAATAAACGAGAGAGAGAGAGAGAGAGAGAGAGAGAGAGAGAGAGAGAGAAGCGAGGAGGGAACCTCGCTGCTGCAAATGCAACCCCAGAGGCTCAGGCCCTCCAAACCCTCCACCTTTTCTTGACTTCTATGTTCTCGGTTGTGGTGAGGTGTAGCTCCACGACACCCTCCACATGAATGTCCCCTTCGGGCTTATTGCCACTTTTGTCTCTATCTTTGTCATTGGTATGTATGCTTTTCCTTGGATTGACTTGGTGAATATCTATATGAAAAAGCTTCAGCTTTATGATAATGTCTCAATTGCTAAAAGAGGTCTCTTCAATAAGTCACGGCAATGGCAGAAGCATAAGTTGTGATCAAAATTTGTAGTATCAATATTTTTGTTCATAAGATGAAAGGTGCACGCATGCACACAGACAAAGTAGAAGATAAATTTTGATATTGTAGGAGCAATTCCAAGAAACATAAAAAGCCAAACTGAGTCTTGAACTGGAGAGAGAGAGAGAGAGAGAGAGAGAGAGAGAGAGAGAGAGAGAGAGAGAGAGAGACAAAGAGAGAGAGCACTTGCATTGATACATGCCTAGAGAGGGCCAGTCACTTCTGATCGACGGAAGTCAAGGTAAGAGGGAGAATGAGAGACATTTGCCTGAGATTAAATGTATTTGGATTCTGGACACAATTTGATAAGTTTTAGTGTAATTAGCTCCAAATGCTTCCAATTTGGAATTTAAAAATCTGAAAGGTTTTAAGTGTGGCTTTGGTTGGGAAAAATGTTTTTGGCAAGCCATGGTCATAGGTAGGTTAGATAGAGAGAGAAAAATGACAATGTTTGTGCTTGAAATCTATGGAGAGAGAGAGAGAGAGAGAGAGAGAGAGAGAGAGAGAGAGAGATTTTATTATTGTCCTCAGAGGTCAAATAGGACCTATGGGACCAAAGTTACATGTGATGTAGTATGTGTATAGTTGATGAGTGACTCTCGATGCTCCAAAATTGTGGTGATGAGAGTCGCAATGGAGAGCCCACACTGTGGCTGGGAGAGGAAAGTGTGTAGGTCTAAGTCATGGCTAAAAATGTAAGAGAATCAAATTCGGATGTGACCAAAAGCTGAGCACTCTAGTAGTGTGTGGTCTCAGACTCTCGAACTTGCAGTGAGCATAATGTGCACAGTCAATTTGACTCTTCTCCATCGTCCCAATGCCCTGTCTCGCATCAAAGGAAATGGGAGCTAAGCCAAATGGTTGTGATAGTGCATATTGCTGACAAGGGGATAGGCTCAAGCATGTAAGTGTGAGTATGGTTTTCTCTTTCAGCGAAGAACATAGTTTTGTAGTTGGGGCCAATATGAGTGGTGTAATGTATGAAGCATGACCCGCCAGATTTCTCCCAAGCCGTAATACATTGGCGTTGTAGAAAAGCTTCATTCACTTGGGAGTCTATTGAAGTATCATGTAGCAAGTGTAATGCATCCCATCTCCCAAACCACTTCTTTATGTCTTGCATCCATCCCGTGCTCAAGTTCTTGCTTTTGAACTTTTTGGCTTGCTTCCCATGTACTCTCTCGTCATGGTGGGGATTTTGGAGAATCCCATGAGCATGTAGCTGCCATTGCACTTCACTTTGGAGGAATGGATTGCCCATGGCTTGTTGAAGCCTAGTAACAAGGTAGTTAACAAGCATAGGGGCATCATTAGTAGCCTGCTCATTAGCAAAATCAAAGCTATCAACATTACTTTCACTCTCTTTACTATTGTCAGCCATTCTAACAACTTTTAGGTCTAAACTTTTTAGGTGTACTTTGGCACTTCAAGCCCTAGTTTCTACTCCTCTTTACCCCTTTAGAAAAAGCACTCAAGCTATTGTACCCGTGGCTCGAATACCATTAATTGCAAGGAATAGAAGAGAGGGTCGTTCAACACCAAAACAGCACCGGCTCCTGTCAAGCTTCTAATAGCTCAATAGTGGTTAAGCCATAGGCAAGCCCCGTAGGACTCCATCATTCAGACCATAGCTCTCAACAGTGATGCCCCGTTATCTGCACGAAGGCAGGCACACTGCAAGACTGAAAAATCCATATTCTACTTACTCAATTGCAATTAATAATACCAACCATTTATAGCTAGCTTGAGGACCTCCCTTCTTGAGCAAGCAAAGAGAAACCTTGTGCTCTGATACCAATGTAGCATTTAATGGCCTAGTAACTTGTGTGTAGCGGAAAATAGCATAGACATAGTGAGCATTTCAATAGAATAAATTCCTAATGAGCATAGCAAGAGTGCTTGGATGGAGAGAGCAACAAAAATCATAACACCTAGTTAGATACGCATGAGCAATACTTCAAGAGGGAGAGAAATTAAGCTATTGACAATAGTTGAGGACCGGATTTGCATGGAGCCAGTCCCCCCTCCAAAAGGCTTTGTATTATAGGTTTCCCCCATCAAGAGAGACATTTTACAATACACTCTTTTGTGTTCCTTCAATAATTAGCTAGTGCAATGAAGATGGACACTTCAAGCACTAAGCAAACACTTAAAAAACACAACATCAATTCCCTCACGGTCTCAGACCCAAGACCTCACACACCTTAGAAGATGGTGAGAGCTAGCGGGATATGAGAATAGATTGAGAGGAAGAAGGAGTAGTCTTACGAGAAAGAAGTATATCTCCTCACACAATCACTCATAAAAGCTTAGCATAGCTTAGTAATTAGCATGGCAGAGGAGATGAGCATGCATTGAAGCTTGGATCTTGGTTGGATTTGCATCACAAAGCCAAGAGTTGTTGGTGTAGGCCTCCCTTCTCACAAGCTTGGAGTAGATGATGAGCTTTCCATTAAATCTTGAGAAGGAGAGAGAGAGAGTCTTCTTGCTTCACACATGAGATTGTGTGAGTGTGTGTGTGATAATGCCTTGTCAAAATTAGCCCCCTCTCTCTCTTAGTTGACCCCTCTTGCAATTTACTCATGTCGGCACTCCATTGGACCGTGCCAAGCTTAGCCAATCATGATTGAGAAGCATAAGTGATAGCCTTGTGACAAGTGTCCCCCTCAGGGATTTAATAGTTATGTAATTACAACAAATTTTGTGTTATCACAAGGTCTTATTGACACATTTAGATGATTACACTAAACATGATCACAAAGAATCCGGTTAAGGGCAACCTAGAAACCCACTAAAATCTTGCCGGGCTTTCCAGTATTCCTGACGGGCCCGCCGGGAATACTAAAAAGCCCGACGGGCCCGCTGGGTGTTATTTCTTTGTTTCATCTTTTGTGTGTGTGTGTGTGTGTGTGTGTGTGTGAGAGAGAGAGAGAGAGAGAGAGAGAGAGAGAGATAGAGAGAGCTCGTCGATCGCCTTTGCAGGTACGTTGAGAGGAGAGAGGAGAGAGGAGAGAGGGAGAGAGGGGGTCATGTGGGAGCGTGCTTTGCGTCACAGTATGCGATAGTAGGGGTGTACCTGACCACACAATCTGGGTATGTGTTATGTGTGTGTATGTGTTGTGTGGTAGCGTGTGTTGTGCGGTAGCGTGCCTCTTGTCGTATTGTGCGACAGTCATAAGGTACCTTACCACACAATGGGAGTGTGTGCATAAGCTGTTCTACGAAACAGTGCTTACCCCGGGGGCATCAGCTCGGTGACGCGGGGAAGATGGTGTCCTTGTGGTAAATATTGGCTTACTGTCTGGGTACTACGTCGGTAACGTGGCGAATCTAGTATCCTTATGGTAAGTCAACTTCCCTTCCCCTTTCCCAAAAAACATATGGGCATCGATCGGTAACGTGGCTATATGATGTTCGTATGTAAGCCATTATTTCTTCTTAGATTCAAGTGGCACTCGGTCGGTAACGTGGCTAATAGAGTGTCGTTTGTTAGAAGCATCTGTTTTTGCATAAATAAGGCATTCAGGTCGTTAACCCGGCTGTACAAACATCATTAATTTGTATGTGCATGTACAGTTAATTTTTTAAGTATTAAGTATATGAAATACTTGGTCGGTAACGCGGCTATGAAGAGTATTTCATATACAAATTTTGAATTGTTTGATTTTTTGTTGTTTTTAACTGTCCATATGAAATTATATACTAGCTAATCATATTCAGAAGAATTCTTTATTCATCACTCATCGCTATTTTAAATGCTCCATTTATATAAATTATATGCAAAAAAGTATTTGCACACAATTTGCATGTTAAATATTCTTTTTATTCTTTTTAAAGGACCTCAAGCATTCGCTATTTTTAATGCTTCATTTACATAATTTTTTTGTAAAAAAGAATTTGCACACAATTTGCATGTTAAATATTCTTTTATATCTTTTTAAAGAGCATCAATTATCATTGCTATTTTGAATGCTACATTTACATAAATTCTATGTAAAAAAGTGTGTGAACACAATTTGCATGTTAAATATTTATTTCTATCTTTTTAAAGAGCAAGACATTCTTTGCACTTTTCTAGTCCAATTTGTATACTTCCAATGTTTTTGAAGTCTTTAAGTCGGTATGTGCTTTGTTTGAACTAGTATCTGCGCACGGAGAAGAATATAAGTTAAAAATTCAATATATGTTGAAATGTGCCAGACTATTAACATGTATTGTTTGATTTGAATTAAGTTCTTATAAACCACTTGTTTGATCTGCATTTTACACATGTAGCAGATTGCAATTTTAAGTGAATATTGTTTTTAATTTTTATCAATATTTTCTTGCACATTTCTGAAGGTTTTCAAGTCGTGGTTAAGGGTTTGCCTGAAATAGTGTGAGAGTGTTAGTGCCATTCGCAACCATGAATTTGTATTTGATATGCTATTTTTTATTGTCCAGTGCAAATATGATGCCAGATCAAAAGAAAATTATTACGCATGCCATTCGTAAAGAATGTATTTTGGCAATCTCATCATGTGCAGATGGTGGCATACAGCAGATTAGTGAAAGCGATGTCTTCATCAAAGACCTCACTAGCGCTATATGGGAGAACATAGAGTGCAGGCTACGAGGTGAAGGCCAATACGAGTTGTTGATTCTAGCAAGGATTCAAAAATTTGACCCCCACCACAAGGTTAGGACAGTGTTGGGCAATATGAAAGTATGTTGCAGAGACTTAAAGGAAGATATCCCACCTACTTGCGACATGTCAAAATTAGAGCTCTGGGATAAATTGTGGGAAGAACAAAAGGTAAAGATGAAGCGTGTAAAAGCGCAGGACCAAGCAGCCTTGCCCAAGAGATTGAAGATGGCCCAAGATGCACAAGCAACTTTGGGAGGTCAATCCGATGCCAGCAGCACCGACACAATCATTGCACGGCTTTGAATGCTAAGTGTGCTCATCTTGTCGGCATCCCTCACGAAGCCGTGGTAGAAGGTATGAGGGTTGGAGCAGGGACCTTTGGTGTGTGCACATTATCAACCATCAAAGGTATCTCTTTTTTTCTAAACCACATTACATATGTGGGAAAATGTAACAAGGGAGGGAGTGAGGCAAAATTTGACAGCTTTCAGACAAAGCAAGGAATGCAAATGCTTCACCTCTCCATTTTGTAAGGTGCATTGGCTTTACTACCGAAGCTCCTTGGATCACAATATTCCCAAACTACAATGGGGGTACCGTGGGCAACATGATGTGCCGCTTACCATTCGCTCATGGATTGTTCAAACGACACATGCACAGACTACAACACGGCTGGAGGTCATTGCCTGTAGCAAATCTTCCTGTATAAGAGATAGACATGGTGTGGATCAAAGCAGTGATCGAGCAGATGCCAGCCATTTGTCACGCCTTAATCTATGGGTTTGCGAATGTCCACTCGACCGGGATAGTGCACAGTGCTTGCATCTGTTCAAAATAATGTTGAACTTTACTCGCGTCAATAAACCCTGCGTCAGCATCATTGATTGGGAGATGATTCTCAAAACGCCAACTAAGCGTGCAACAATTAAGTATCTGCATCCAAGCGCACAGGTAGACTCTAGAGTTTTGGAGGCACAGAGAGCAGGGGATGCCGAGATGACTAAGCGACAGTGGATTGCTCCAAAACTATATAATCCACGATGCACATATTCATACACAAAAGCTAGAAAAATTTATGCATTGGGCTATCTATTCGACATGCTGACAGATTTTTGGAGTGCAACCAAAAAAATTTATTTTCCAGAAGAAGTTTTTCACCACCCTGATGAAGATGTTATGAGGGCTATTCGGATTAAAGTAGATTGTTGGATGAAGTTAAAAGAGCGGGAACAAAGAAGAAATGTTTTTGACGTGTTAATATTTTTCGAAGAACAATTAAAGATAGACCCTAACCCTGTCCAACATCCCCTTGTTGAACTTACACCATCATTTTATCCGATCTAAACATTTTTATGATATACATGTCTTGTCCAGGGTATTCTATTTTTTATTGAAGTATATTATTTGGTTTGAAGTGGTTCACCTAATTGAGTCAATTATCTTTTAGTCATTTCAAATTTGTCGTGTTGAGTGTTGGTATTTCAAATTTTTCTTGTGGTTCAATTAGTCGCATTAGTTGTGGTTTGATTAAATGGATTCTGACGTCTTATGTAGTGGGCGAGAAGTTGCTATCTTGTGCATCTGTGAGACTATTGAATCGTGAGAATATATATTTGCCAATGATATTGAATTTTTGTCTATATGTTGATTGCAGCTCCAAGAGAAAATGGCCGATGAAGAACAAGATATTGGCACCCAATCAGTGCCAAGTGATGAACAACAAGCGGCTGTTAATGCATTTCAGTGCATGAAGTCCCTAGCACATGGTATGTGGGCACAACAAGCAACACGTACTGCTTGAAGACTCTCAAAATGGCCAAATCCAAACCACATGCAATGGAAAGAGATCAATCAAGAAGTGACAAAGGATATAATCAAGAAAATATGGCCATGTGAGGACGCAGAGATCAAGAAAGGAAGGTGGAAGGTTTTGAAGTGCAACCATGATGCGATCAAAGAAAACGCTGAGAGGATTTACTTGATAGCTTATGGCCATCCCATGCACGATGTAGATTGTGCGCTATATATTGCAAAAATGTTATATGTTCACTTTGTGCAACATCGACCAGTAGACTTTTCGTCAAAGGAGACAACTATTGCCACTCATGATATAAGGGAGAGTTGTGTCACTTTCACACGAGATGAGTTGGCATTGATAGTGGAAGGTGTCGACCTATAGTTAAAGAGAGAGAAGGATATTTACACGACACGGTTGGCAGAGAAAGATGCAGAAATAACACGGCTTTTTCTAGCCACCTAGACACCCCAACCCTCACAAGTCCGGATGGAGAAAAGCATTCACGGCTTAAGCTAGGACGTTCAAAATCTGACACAGCGAGTGAATCCAACACCTGTACAAGGGACACACATCAACCACCTTGTCTTGCATCCAAATTTGGCCCCCTTGTCTACTTCAGATGCATCCTCTTCTTCCCAATGTCCAGTTTGCTACAAGAATTTTGATGGATGGAGTGGATATTATACATTGGCATGCGGTCATTATTATCACTTCGTTTGTCTTATTCGTTTAATGCAAAATAGTAGCCGATGTGCAATCTATTCACAAGATATTCCACAAAGAATATATATTATGTTTGGCATAGCAAATGAGTATAAATTCAAGCAAGCCCTCCAAGATACCCCTAGCACAATTAGAAATCTGTTTGGTGAACAAAATGCTGCTTCAGAGTAACACAATTGAGATCGACAAACTATGTATAATCGTCAATATGAAGCATTGTATATGATCAAAGCACATTTGAATACAAGGTCTTTTGCAATGGTTTTTGACACGAGCTTCATTCTACTCTCAAGCTATATTGAATTTGTAAAGTTGTTATCTGGTTCTAAGTCTGAGTGTTGTGGTTCTCCTTGTATTTCAACTCTCAAGCTATATTGAATCTGTAAAGTTGTTATCTGGTTCTAAGTCTAAGTGTTGTGGTTCTCCACATCTATTATCAAATTCTCTTCTATTTCGTCTATAGTGCATTGAGATACACCAACATTGAACTCTTCTTCGTCTTCGTTTTGACAATCATACAACCAGTTTAGCATTTCATCCTCGTAGCCAGCACTTTCAATGTCATTCAATATCTTTTCGTTACAAAACATATACACTAATTTTTTTTGCTATGTCTGCTAATAGTTTGTTGCAAACAGTGTTGTAAACATACTTTTACATACTCTAGTTTCTCTCTGAACTTGAGTTTGATGCCCATTGTGCCAGTATTTTCATTGCAAGGGGACATATGGTAGAGTAATGCTCTCCACCATTCATCATCCACCACTTCCATGCAGGTTGCTCTTTTGCCATTACCTGTACAAAATCATTTGCAGAAGGACCTTCTTTTAATCTAAATGCACTCATTTCTTTGATGCAATCAATTCGGTCTTGAATGTTGGAGTAGAACGTGTTGACCATGTGATAAAAATCGCTTACCACCTCTGTATTGGACATAAGATCTAAATTCCAATACACTGGATCAAGCATGTAAGCAACGATATGGAGTGGACTATGAGCGCTCTTCCACCTTGCATGAAAATACTTGGCCAAATTTTTTCGTTGTTTGCCAGAGAATGGTAGTCTTTTGCCAGAGAATGGCATCTTTAATCTTTTGGAAAGATTCTTGTAGGTCGCGGCTATATTCATCTGCAGCAAAGATCTTCCCATGTACCTTAAGTAGCAGGGGACTTTTTTATCTTCCCTCAATTACCTCAAAAGGTGCTTTTCCCGTGGATGTATATACTGTGTTATTGTAAGCATACTCTACTAAAGGTAAGTACTTCTCCCATTGGGATCTTTGATCTACTTCAGTGACATAAGCTTTGAGTAGATCAAGAATTGTTAGGTTAGCTATCTCACTTTGACCATCCGTTTGCGGGTGATAGGCCGAAGAGAAATTTAGCCTTGTACCTAAATTCTCAAAGAGACCCTTCCAGAAATTGCTGGTCATTCTAGGATCTCTATCCGACACTATTGACATTGGCAAGCCATGGTACTTAAAGATTTGTGATATAAAGAGGGTTGCCATTTGTTGGGCCTTAATAGTCTTTTTGACAGGTATGAAATGCGCTTGTTTGCTGAACCTGTCTAGTATTTTCCATATTCCCGTATTCCCATGGATAGACTTAGGCAATCCAAAGATAAAATCCATGGATATGCTCTCCCAGGGTGAATTAGGGATTGGCAAAGGTTGAAGCAAACCAGGTTGCTTCCCTCTATCAAACTTTGTCTTTTGGCAAACCACACATTTTGAAACATACTCTTGTATGTTCGCTTTCATGGTAGGCCAATAGAAGTACATTTCTATCCCTCTTAGGGTAGCTTGAATCCCTCTATGCCCCGCATATGGAGGAGCATGAGATTCATACATTACTTTCTCACGTAGTGAGTTGGTAACACATAGCCTATTACCATAGAGAAGATAACCATCTTGTAAGGTAAATGGTTCCTCTTTCTTCCCTAGTGCAAGGGCTGACATCACATCTTTAAAATCGGAATCGATAGCGTACTCATCTATCATAGAAGATAGATCATTGTGAGTTGCTATGGAAACCGCATTCACTCTCGGACGTCTTGAGAGTGCATCAGCTACTTGATTATGCTTGCCAGCAATGTGAGCAATATGAAAATGAAATTGCGAAAGGAAATTTTCCCACCTCATTTGTTTGTCGGAGAGCTTGGTTTGCGTCATGAAGTACTTGAGGCTTTGGTGATCCGTCCCCGCAGAATGAAAGGAGTCCCCAATAAGTAGTGCTTCCACGTGTCTAAGGCATGTAGAACTGCGAGGAGTTCCTTTTCATATATGCCTAGAGCTTGCTCAACTGGGTCGAGCCTTCGACTTTCATATGCTATGGCGTGCCCTTCTTGGAGAAGCACGGCTCCAAGGCAATCACCACAAGCGTCGCATTGGACCTCAAATGGCTTTGAGAGATCCGATAGTGTAAGCACATGTTGAGAGATAAGCTTCTCTTTAAGCTTTTCAAAAGCAGTGTTCTCTTTGGTAGTCCATGCATACTTAACGTTCTTTTTTGTTAGGTCATGCAATGGTCCTGCTATGAGTGAGAATTTTTCTATGAAGTGTCTATAGTATGCACACATACCTATAAAGCTTCTTAATTCATGCAAATTCTTTGGGTTAGGCCATGCTTTTATTACTTCTAACTTTGATGGATCCATTTGGATGCCATCTTTAGAGATAATATGACCTAAATACTGAATCTCTTGTAAGAAAAATTCAATTTTCTTTTGATTTATGTAAAGCTTATTCTCTCGCAAAACTTGAAAAATTACCTGGAGGTGTTGTTTGTGTTCGTCCAAGGAATTGGAGTAGATGATTATATCATCAAAGAACACTCCAGTGTAACTGCGGTGAGGCCTAAAGAGCTTCTCCATCATGCGGTTGAATGTAGCTGGTGCATTGGTCAAGCCAAAAGGCATGACAATGAATTCGTAGAGACCAAACGTAGTGCGAAATGCAGTCTTTACAATGTCTTGATCAACAATCCTTATTTGGTGATAGCCACTTTTTAGATCAATCCTACTGAAGTAGGTCGATCCTTGTAGCTTATCAAATAGGTATTCTACCCGCGGAACGGGAAACCTATTTTTGATAGTGATCCTATTTAGTGCTTTGTAGTCGACACACATACAATATGTGCCATCTTTCTTTTGCACTAATAAAACTGGTGAACAAAATGGAGATGAACTAGGCCTAACCATTCCTTTCTCAACCAACTCATGCACTTGCCGCATAATTTCCTCTTGTTGAGCTTGAGAAACTCGATAAGGAGGTTTATTAGGCGGTGAGCTTCCTGGAAGAAGCTCGATTGCATGGTCATCATCCCCTCGTTTTGGAGGCAATTCATTAGGAATGTTGTCAATAAAAACATCTTGGAATTCATTAAGGAAATTAGATAACCCTAATTCTTTTTTATTCCCTTTATTTTTATTTGACAGAACATTAGGTTCATTTTGAGATTCTTTTACAAATATCATGTACACGGAAATAGAGCTCTTTATTGACTTATCAAAAGCTTGCTTATGTACAAGAGGTATAGTGTTACCTGACTCATTAGCATATATGTACATGTCTTTGTCCCTGTATTTAAAGTAAATTTGCCTTTCAGGAAACTTGATGTTGGCCGCCATGCGATCAAACCATGGTGCCCCTAGGATTACATCCTCATGCTTAAGGGGAGAGATGAAGAAATCCTCTTTGTCCACATAACTTTGGACATGAAGCCTCAATTTCCCAATCAAGGGAGTAACTGGGACTTCTTCTCCCTTGAAAGCATTATCGGCTGGTAGGGGATTTCCCGTCTCAAAGGCTTGGATGCTTAGCTTAGTGGCCAACTCCGTGGATATGAAATTGTGAGTAGAGCCATTGTCGAAGAGAATGAAAGCATCATGTTCTCTCACCTTCCCCCAAGCATGGCATAGAGGAGATCCTTTGTGATGAGCATATTCTTCTTTAACTTCAATTATGGAAGCTCTAGGAGGTTCATTACGTGTGTTCTTCTGTGGGCAAGCACGATAAGCATGCCCTTGCTCCCCACATTTGAAACAACGGTTATCCTTGCGATAACGCTCTAGCTCTTCAGGAGAGAGTTTATTTTTGCCTTTGTAGACTCCCTTCTCCTTAGCTTTGTTGTTGTTGAAGTTGCCCTTGGGAAACTTTTGGACATGGTCCTTCCCCTTAGGCTCATTAGGGTCTTTGCTTTCCATGGGTTTAAGATTTTTCTTAGCCCCTTGTTGGAAGTGGATTCGTGAAGCCACCATAGTATGGTGTATGACTGCTGAAATAGTGCGAGGCCTTTGGGAGTTGACATACTCCGCCATATCTTCAGATAAACCCGCACAAAATTGTTGTTTTTGCTCTCCAAAATCTATCTTTTTGTAGACAGTGGCTTTGAGATGTAAATCCCAAAACTTGTCTACGTATTTGTGAATAGATTCGTAGGGAGAGAGCTTCAAGCTTCGCCATTCGGTGAGCACTTTGTCTTTGGCATCGCTAGCCAAAAACTGCTTCATAATGGAAGCTCTTAAAGCTTTCCATGTTCGTGGAGCTTCACCATTTGCTCATAGGCTAGACCACCATTGCCTGGCAGAATTTTGGATATGCATGGCTACATGACGTATCTTAGAGGACTCCGTGAAGCCCTCATCTCCAAATGCCGCATCAATTGTTGAATAAAGGCCAAGACTTTGTCCGTAGCATCAAAGGTGCCATCGTAGGTAAGAAAAGAGATTCTCTTTCCTCCCTCCTTGAACTGTTTGAGCCTGGATGACCTCTTCCAAGCGGCATAGGATTTCCTATGGCCTCTCCTTTTGAATTCTTTGGGAGCCGCACCATCACTTCCTTCAGAAGAGGAGGAGGAGGATGAAGATGGAGAAGAGGGTGACTACTTTCTCGCCTTTTTCTTCTCATACTTCCTTTCTTCCTTCTTTGAATTACGGTGAGAAGGATTATCCGATGGTCTTCTCCGTTTAGGGGTGTTGGAGAGCGTTTTGCCCGCCTTCTTCGTGGTGCTATCTCCGCCGAGGTGGCGGGAGATTCACTTCTTTCTCGTTCTTTCAGTGGGGGCTCTACCATTGAGATTTGGGCTCTCCTTGGTGAGGGAGTTGCCCCAGCAACTTGTAAGCTTTTGGGTCCTTCGTATGGGTCCTCCTCTTCTCTCACCGTAGAGAGCCCTCTTTTAGAAATCTCACTAGGAGCTTTCATAGGCACTCCCTCTTCTAGGTGAGGAGATTGGAGAATCCCATGGATGCATAATTGTTGTTGTACTTCACCTTGGAGGGATGGGTTGCCCATGGCTTGTTGAAGCCTAGTAACAAGATAGTTCACAAGCATAGGGGCATCATTAGTAGCTTGACCATTAGCAAAATCAAAGCCATCAACATTAATTTCACTTTCTCTACTATTTTCAACCATTATAACTAAGTTTTAGGTGTAAATTTTTACTTGTACTTTGGCACTTCAAGCCCTAGTTGCTACTCCTCTTTACTTTCAAAGATAAGCACTCAAGCATCTATACCCGTGGCTCGGAATATCATTAATTGCAAGAAATAGAAGAGAGGGTTTATCATAGCCCTGTCGGCACCGATTCCTGTCAAACTTCTAATAGCTCAATAGTGGTTAAGCCGTAGCCAAGCCCCTTGGGACTCCATTATTAAGACCATAGCTCTCGACGGTGATACCCCGTTAACTGCACAAAGCAGGCGCACCTCAAGGATAATAAATCCCTTTTCTCCTTACCCTCATGCAATTAATAATTCCAACCATCTGTAGCAAGCTTGAGGACCTCTCTTCTTGAGCAAGAAAAGAGAAACCGATAGCTCTGATACCAATGTAACAATTACTGGTCTATAAAGCTTGTAAATAGCGGAAAATAACTTAACATAGTGAGCATTTCATTAAGAGCAAATTCCTAATGAGCATACAAGAGTGCTTGGTTGGAGATAACAACATTAGCATAACACCTAATTAGTTTGGCATAACAATACTTGAAAGAGAGAGAGAAATAGAACAATTGACAACTATTGAGGACCGGATTTACATGGACCGGTCCCCCCTCCATTAGGCATTTGTATTATAACTTCTCCCATTAAGAGAGACTTTGTACAATACAATTCTTTGTGTTCCTTGGTAAAAACTCGTCGGTGCTATGAAGATGGAAGCTTCATGCACCAAACTTACATGTGATAACACATAACATCAGTTACTCGTTGGTCTCAGACCCAAGACCTCACACACCTTCGAAGATGGTGAGAGCTAGTGGGGTATGAGAGTAGATCTAGAGGAAGAAGGAGTATTCTTACGAGAAAGAAGTATTTCCTCACTTAATTACTCTTGTAGCTTTGCTTAGCTTAGTAATTAGATAATAGAGGAGAGAAGCATGGCATTGAAGCTTAGCTCTTGGTTGGATTTGCATTCCATATCCAAGAGTTGTTGGTGTAGGCCTCCATTCTCAAACTTGGAGAAGAAGATGAGCTTTCCATTAAAGCTTGGAGAAGGATATGATTTTCTTGCTCTACACATGAGTTGTGTGAGTGTGTGTGGAATAATGCGCTTCCAAAACAACCCCCTCTCTCCTCTTGGTTGACCCCCCTTGCCAATTACTCATGCTGCATTCCTATTGGCCCTTGAAAAGCCTAGCCAATAGTATTTGAGTATGAGTTTTACTCTTGTTGTCTTCCTATTGGACCGTAAATAATTTGGCCAATAGCCTTTGAGAGGCCCAATCAAGAGCCTTGTGACAAGTGTCCATCCTTTTTTCCATTTTGTAAATGTCAAATAATTAATTTAATTATCTGCTTTGCGATTGGACCTTTTAGTCCTTTGGCCAATAGGAATTAAGCAATTTTAGGAAATGCTTAATTATCATTGGATCTTTTGACTGTCCAATAGTCTTTTAGGGAGACTATTTCTTATTGGTTATTTTTTTAGCATTTATAAAAATAAAATTTTAGTTTACACTAGCTAACTTCTCATTGGTCCACCTCTGTGCCCATCCAATAGGATTCAGGCAAGAATTGGGGGTTTCTTTGCATGCTTGACATGTGTCCTCTTTACTTTGTGGAAAGGGTAAGCTTAGGTGTATAGTGTGTGTGTGTGTGTGTGTGTGTGTCTAGTCCTTATTAAGCTTTGTCATCTTCCCAAAACGTTTTTGCTTTTGTCCTCTAGCTTATTGGCCTTTTGCACACACACAAAGCATCCAATTCCATTTACAATTGACCATTGGACTTTACACTTTGAAATTTTGGAACTTAACCTTTTGGAAGTCTTAATGAGTTGAACCCTAAGGTCTTTGGAGCCCATTCATTGCACATTGCACATTGCTCTTGTGCAGATGGTACCCCTTTGGATCCCTACTGTGGGCCCCCTACTGTGACCAGTCTGCTAGCTTTACTAATAATCTAGCTTTTTCTCCCATGGTACTTCCCCATATTAAATGATCAGTTTAACATGAGAAAATCATTTAGGAGAATTAGATATTAGTTATTATGACAGGCCCTCAGTGGGAACCCAAGGTAGTACCGCTCAAGACCCGCATATTGCATCTAGTGACTCTTCCTCTGAGTAGGACGTCATGGAGGGTTACCTGATGCCTAATCCTGATAGCTCAAGCCAAGACATGCATGCCATGGGCTTACGGTCTGGGTCGAGCGTGCTTAGCCGCTTGAAGAAAACCTTTAGTAGAGCCACTCACTCCGAAGATGGGGCTAATGATGTAAATGAGGGGGGTGGTGGAGAAGTAAATTTGCCATTCATGACCAACGTAGACCCCATGCCCCTGGAGAGTGTGAATGTGAATACCCCATTCATTGCACCCCCTGACTCTTCAGAGCTATTCCCCTTCGAGATTATATTACCTGATGGTAGAAGCCTTGCCGAAGTGCAAGAGGTTGACTGGTATATCATTGCGGCTAGGGAAAAGGAAATCAAGAGCTCATGTAAGGTAGAGCAAAGGAGAGAGTTAAAAGCGAAAGCCCCTATGTCAACATCCATGCCAAGCGAGCAATCAAGTGCTCCTATATTAGCGACCATTAAGGGTCAACCCATAGAGGGCCACATTGCATCTAGTTCAAAGGACACCCCTAGCACCTCAATCCTAGATGGAGCATTCCTAAATTAGAACTGGGAGTACGAACTACAAACGGAAACTCTAAACGACCTATGCACAGGTCATACCTATTACGTGGGTTGGTTAGATATCCTACAATTCACAACGGGTGCTACTAGTGTAGAGGATCAACAACAAAGAGTTTGTGAGGTCATCCATAGGGTTATTGAGCTAGAGAGATAGAACAAGGGAATCCACATGCCTTCAACGGGTCTCATGAGATTCTTGGATACAGGAAGGCTAAACAACCAAACTTATTGCAAATGGAGACTCCCTCTGGTAAGTCCGATGGATCCTCCATATGTTGTTTCGCCAGGGTCTCAGTGCAATCTAAGCCCACAAGTGATAGCTTTACCTTTCCAAATCTAGCTCATCTTTCCCTTGATGACACCACGGCTACCATGCCTACCCCAATGATGGGCATGCCAGGAAACACGCCATGGACCTCGTTTGTTAGTAAAGCACCGCTACATATGGTAGCTCAATGCCTGCAACAGTACCTACAAGTGTGTACCAATCGTATACACCTATGGGTCCTCTTACTCATGTAGCTCCTACCCCTCCCATTGTTTCAACATTTTATTCTCCACAACCACAACATCCAAGATCTTATTTCAATGGGACCATACCGGCTAGCATTAGCATGTCACATCCGACGTCTGCTATGCTTAGGGCCACACATATGAACTATGGGCTACCACATGGCACAACACCGTACCAAACTTGGAACCCAAGGGCTTCCTATGCGCCAAGCCCAATGCCAATACCTACTCCACATGTAGTCTCTGGAGCGCCTTCACCCATGGTGCCTACTCACTTAGGTGACTTGGCAACATTTGCTCAAGCTATCAGTATCTATTGTTGAGAATATGTGTAACATGCCTGATAGAGAGCCTAGAAGCAAGGCAGTACAAATAGCCAAGCTCACACAAAAATTTAGTGGAGATGGGGATGTGAGAAATCATATCGAAGTATTTGAACAAATATGTGGTTCCCTAGGAGAACACGATGACCTGCATAAGAGTAATGCTTTAAGCCTGACCTTAAGTGGAAAGACTGGGGACTGATATAGAACCCTAAGGATGGAAGAAAAAATGATTTACCCTACTCTTAGGAGACTGTACTTGAAAGAGTACATACGAGAGGGAGTGCTTTGGGGTGTAGCATCTCAGCTCCAGAAAGCCCAACCAGAGGAAGCAAAGTCCGTGAGAGGCTTTACTAGTCGCTTGAAGCATTTGAATTCTTGTTGTAATCCAAATGAGCGCTTCAATAATAACCAATTGCTTGATAGATTCATTAGAGGATTATGAAGTTAGGATATCTACAATAGCCTAGTCATTAGAGGTATCACCACTTGAGAAGCAGTCACCACCAATGCGATCCAATTGGAGGATTATTTAATGATTAAAGGAGAAAGAGTGTCTGTTGAGCCTAAGTCTACTAGCTCGCAAGCATCGAGGCATCAATCAATGACCCTAAAGCCTATTGCTAAGGAGCCAAATATATCTGAGATGACTTTAGCAGATCTCATCAAGGCCATTCAAGAGAGTCTTAGAGACAATCCTGCTGTGTAAAACAATCATATGTATCCAAGAAGGGAGCAACAATGGTGCTCAGTATGCTATGGTCCGCATAGTACCACTAAATTCTCTACTTTTAGAGTAAAATTCAATGGGAATTGCAATGTCTGTGGGAGGTATGGTCATCAAGCTAAGGATTGCATAGTATTTAAGCGTGCGATGGCCAATAGACCAACCTTAGCATGGACGGACACACCTCAAGTGCCTGCATTGATGCCATCCCCACCTCTTGAACAAATGTCACAACACATGGTCCCTAGGGCCCAAAATGTTGTTCAAACAACACCCTTTTCACCTCCAGTGCTAGGACCGCAACCACCACATCCGAGAATCACTTCTGTGAATCAAGTGGGTTGTGAGTCATCTATTGCTTGTTTGGAGGCTTTGAGGAAGATATAGACCCTAATATTGCCTATGGGATTGATGCGCTTCACCTCCAGTGCTAGGACCGCAACCACCACATTTGAGAATCACTTTTGTGAATCAAGTGGTTTGTGAGTCATCTATTGCTTGTTTGGAAGGCTTTGAGGAAGATATAGACCCTAATATTTCCTATGGGATTGATACGCTTGAAGAAATTCCACAATACTACATGGAGGACTATTCGGGACAAGTCAAACCTGTCTATCAAGTAGTTGCTCTTGCTGCAAGAGTCCAAAATATCAATTACACTACCAAGAGACCACCTCTTAAATGCTATGAGTGTGAAGGTCCACATCGTGTAGCCGAGTGTCCTATTAGTCTACAAAAGAATGCTACATTAATGCAAACCAATCAAGCGAGCACGTCTACAATTCTGATACTCATGTGTAATCAATGTGGCATAGATCATTTGATTGCCCATTGTCCAAATAATCCAAATGCACCAAAGATCACGCCATTAAACTTGATTGAGGTTACCGAGGATCCATCACAAGGTACACCTGTGGTACCAGTAAATGTACTCACACGATTGATGCTCCAAAAACAAAATTATATTCTTGAGGAAAGAGACACGGCATCAATTGCCCAATCTCAGAAGAAGAAGAAATCATGAAGGAAGAGATCGCAAAAAGCAGCAAAGTCAGACCCCAGTTCAAAGACCAACATAGGGACTGGTGATGACTCCATATATATGAACGACACTGAAGAGGATTCTGATTCAAGTGAAACCATGGAGACCAAAACGACCACTAGGAAAGAAACCAACAAGGAAGATCGTCATGAGCCACAATGGCCAGGACCCAAGAAGAAGATAGGAACTTATCCAAACCCTAGAGAGGAGATTGAGCAAGTCAAGCAATTAAGGAGTTTGGTAGAAGATACCCAAAGGGATCTAGAGCCAACACCTAGGCAAATCCAGATTACAGACACAATGTTCCATACGCAATAACAACCTCACAAAGTCCATAGACCCCTAGCCATACCTAGTGTCATCCAAGAAGAAAGTGATTTAAAGTCATGGGAAAGTGGGCGTACTCACTTCTTGTTGAAAAGAATGTTTACAAAGGGGCTATCTGACCCTATCGAAGAAATGGAGATCCCATCTTTCCCACGTCAAGGGACTTGTTAGCCTTGCATATTCTTTCAGTACAGTGTTATTGAACCTTAGTAGTTTACTTTCCATTTTGTAATTAGTGAAGATCTTTGTGCCTCTTCATTCTTCCTAGTAGTTGGCTTCGCACCTGATGGTAGCGCGTAGTATGAGAGAAGGACGATGAATTAAAGGCTATGGCTATGAAGATTATTTTTTTCTCTGTGTATTCTATCTTCAGTTTCCATTCAGTACCCTGATTTTGTTCCAAACCTGCACACGTACTGAAACTGTTTTGAATCTGTAATGAGATGATGCACTGCCTTAATGGTTGATTTAGTTGTTATTCCCACTCCCCTTTGCCTCAATAACACTTGGCGATCCTGCTGATTGTGGAGCAAAATTTGGTCAAAGCCTTAATAGGCAATGGGGTCTAGTTGGGGCATATGGGGTTGTGAACCTGAAGATTTCCTGCAAACATTCTCCAATTGGAAGTCAGAGGAGGAAGAACAGGAGGGGTACAATCTGATTTTCCTTCAAGATTTTGTCCTTGGAATAGCATGCTTCAAAACTTCCTGGTGACTTAACACTTGACAATCCTTTGCTAGTTTTTGTGAGACGTGGAAAATTAAGGAGTAGAAACCTTAGTTCTATTCAGGGCATTTTCAATTTTCGACACGTTTGCAGAAATCAGGCGTTTTTCAGCAAATGGGGTGTTTTCCTGATGTTTTCAGGATTGTTTTTGCAACCTGATGACATTTTTAAGCAATGCAGAGTGTTTTCCTGACAATTCACAGGAAATTCAGGCAGTTTCCTGACAGTTTCACGTAGTTTAAAGGAAATTTAGCAGTTTCCTGACAGTTTCAGGCAGTTTCCCTGACAGTTGGCAGGAAATTTAAGTTTTATGCAGTGTAATGCTGATTCTTGGAGTATGGGTATATTATTTGTCTCTTTTTCTTTAATGTCCACTCAATGGCAAAGAAGAAGAAGAAGAAGCGATGTCTTATTTGTCAAAAGCATGGCCATTCCATCAAGAAGTGTCCTTATATGTGTACGCTTTGTCAGAAGAAAGAGGTATGTGTGAAGTATTGCATGCCAAAACTATGTAAGAGCCTCTATCGCATCATAAAATCTTTCAGGATGCATTAAGTTATGAGGACTTTGCTAAAGCTAAAGAGGATTTGGAAGAATTCTCTGATTTTCTTGATGAAGCATGCAAATGGAATAATGTCGTAATGGCAACAGAAGGAAGTCATGCTCTAGTGAACGACGGTTCCGAACGTTGCAAAAGTAGCGGCTGAGAATGTAATTCAGGAGTATGAAGATGATTTTGTGGACGATGCAAGCACTGATGATGATTCTCAATGGTGTTTTCAACAACCTGTTATTGTTTCCAACCTGAAACAGCCTCAAGTTGTTGTTTTTCAGTTACCAACAGTTTTTCAGGCACCTACAGTTTCAGAACCTCATATTTCAAAGCCTGAATCGGATTTGTCAGCACCTGAAGTTTTTCAACCTAATTTTGATGTTCTTGAATATGGGATCAAAGTTGTAGATACTCAGATTATTGAAGAGAAGAAGTTGGTTGAAGAAGGAGATGTTGTTCAATGCAAGGGAGATGAAGTCCAAAAGATGATGAAGGAAGAAGGAGGAAGCTAGGAGTAGCTTGTGAGCCAAAGGAGCCAAGAGGATTGACAGCTATCCCCAAACTTCACATTGAATAGACTCACCTCTTTGCAAAAAGAGAACATAAGTTATCCAAAAGAAGAATTGATGATTGAGAAGAAGGGAATCCAAGTGGGGGTGAGCGAGAGAAGCCACCAATATCCCATACAAACCCATATGCCAACATTGGACATCAATTTTGAAGAGGTTCAAATTCAGGGAGACATCAGTTACAATGTATTAAAGTGGAGGAGATGAATATATGTGAAGACATATAGTGTGCCGATGATGAGGATGATGTGATGAATCAGTTTTTTATGTATCTTGATGAAGATTATTCCATAGGTGACAGCTTGAAAGGTGTTTCTGTTGATGCAAAAGAGTTTTTTAATGTTTTGAAGACTGAAAGCCAATTTCCAAGAGCGGATATGAATTATTCAGGTTGTGAAAACAAGGATCTTCAATTTTAGGTCTCTGAATTACAAGTTTTGATACCGAAGGTTCCCGATTTGCAGAGTTTCAGAATTCAGGTCTCTGATCCGCAAAAAACTGATTTGCAAAGGTGTTCAATATCTAAATTTGTTGAATATCGAAGTCTTTCTATTTCTTAAGCGGAGATGATCAACAATCTCTCATTAGAGTTGGAGAATGAGAGGCATTCAAGTATGGTTACGGCAAATGAAGCGGTTCCAAAATCAGGCAACTTCAGGAAGAGAAGGCATCATTGATGGTCGAGATTTCTCAAGTCCAAACTAAAGCTGACTTGCATATTTCTTACTGTTATCAAGTTCATGATGCTCTTAAGCAAGTTGTTTTGGATAAGGATAATCAAATTGAGGATTTGAATCTTCAACTTACTCAAATCAAGAATATGGAGTCTTCTTCAAACCTTGATGTTGTGGAAGGTATTTTGAATGATGATTTTGTCTTAGATTATCTTTATGATATTGGTGCTTTTACAAATTCAATCAATGAGATTGAAAGTCCACCTTTTTTCAAGGAAGTTCAGTTTCCTGATGGTATTCTCGAAGATTTGTATTTCTTATGTGTGAAGGGGATCGGGGAGCACCACAGACGGAGAGTGAGAGAGAGAGAAGGAGACACACACCCGATGTGGGTGGGGAGACTGTGAAGTGGCAGCTCCCCCTATACAGTATACTCACTATAAGTATAGGGTAACAGTGGGCGGGCGCCCATGACCTGGGCGACCGGTCAAGGCACATAGGCCTTGAAGGGGATCGGGGAGCACCACAGACGGAGAGTGAGAGAGAGAAGGAGACACACACACGATGTGGGTGGGGAGACTGAAAGTGGCAGCTCCCCCTATACAATATACTCACTATAAGTATAGGGTAACAGTGGGCGGGCGCCCATGACCTGGGCGACCGGTCAAGGCACATAGGCCTTAACCCCAACAGGCACATAGGCACATAGATCAGCAGATTGAGTGAGAGAGAGAAGGAGACACACACACGGTGTGGGTGGGGAGACTGAAAGTGGCAGCTCCCCCTATACAGTATACTCACTATAAGTATAGGGTAACAGTGGGCGGGCGCCCATGACCTGGGTGACCGGTCAAGGCACATAGGCCTTAACCCCAACAACCTCCCACTTAAAGGCCAATGTGCCTTTAAGCAAGATCTACTAGTGTACAACTAATAGAAGGTGAGAGATTCTCTCAACCTATGCCCAGTGACTCTCGATGAGCTAGTGCATCCGGCTCTACTGATAGACAAACATCCCGCTGCGGAAGCCACACAAAGCTAGCTCCAAGCTCTGCAAAGAGTCTACAAGAGCTCATGCACTCCTGCAAGTATCGGTCCAATACCTGCAAACCTCCCCTATGCTCTATGCCGAGATCAGTCATCGAACAACTAATCAACCCTGTTGCAAATGCTCCCACTGCAGCTGCTATGTCGGGCCTCGAGATCAGCATCTCGTACATGAGGACACCGAACGTTGATGCAACCCTGGCAACCTCCGCCACCTCCAACTCAGAACTCAACTCATGGCAATCCTGTCCCCTATCATAGAGACCATGGCACTCTGACTCCGACCTCTGGAGTGACTCCTCGTGCCCACCACATATCACATGTGTACCAAGAGTATCCATATGTCCTGAATCTGCATCAAGCTCTGGCATAAGCATATCAAGAAATGACTCCACAATAGCCGACATCTCAGCATCCATGTGAGTCATCTTTGTCATCACCTCTGATGACTCATCCTGTTGTGACTCGCTAGAGCTGTCCCGCTCTACCTATGCATCCGTAGACACAACCTGCACAACAAGGTCACTGCTCTGCACTCCATGCAAAGCATCCTGCAACCCACAAGCAAAAGAGACTCGCCTGCTCTCGCGCTCTCTACTTGGCTGCATGATCACAGAGACAACACCGTCTCTCCCGTGATCCACGTGCAATGGATAACCTGTACCACTCCTGGCACCTCTCGCAATCACCAGCGAACCCAAATGCATCACAAAATCTCGCTCTCGTAGCGAAATCTCACATCCACAATCTCTAAGCTGACCAATCGAGATCAAACTCACTGTCAAATCTGGTACATAGCGCACATGTCGTAACAAGTAAGATGCACCACTCGGTAATGACAGTCTCACATCTCCTGCACCTGCTATCGCATGCACCGATCCATCGGTCAAACGTACACTGCCAAGCATCCCGCTAGAATAGCTACAAAACCATGCACTATGCGGCGTGACATGAAACATAGCATCTGCGACTAGCAACCACTGCGAAGGGAGTGCACTATCCACATGTATAGCATCTCGTGCATAGCTCGAGGTAAAAGTGACATCCCCGTCACTAGTATACTCTGACACTACATGTGCCTCAACTGTCAAAGCAACTGAATCCATGGCATCACTACATACATCTTTGAGACTGCCATGTCTCCTACGATGTCGCATACGACGAAAACAGCGTCGTCTAACGTGTCCAAAATGACCACAATACCAACATATCACCTGTCGGCGTACTCGTGAATGTACATGTCTCACACGAGTCCGTGATGACTCAGATCTATCATACATATCATGTAATCTGCGCCAAAGTGCTCTCGAAGTAGTCTCATACATAACAAGAGCATATACAGATTCCGCAAGGTGCAAAGAGAGCGTAGATAGTGCCATCTCCTCTAGCTCCTGCCACTGATCGTCATACATGTTTGAAGGTCTACCTGCATCACCACTCAATGGTCGATGCAACCCTCGCTGTGTCAATGCATCAAGCATACACTCTCTCCATGCCGCAAAGTCTGACCCATCAAACACGTGCATCTGTGAGAGGTCACAATCTGATCGATCACATGTCTCTGCCATGAGCAAAATGTAGCAAACTAGAAAGCAAAACCACCTCACCAACAACACCTGGAAATTGTCTACAAATATGGCCAGAAACACAATGTAAAACCTGTGAGACACACGCCAAAATAGAGCTCCCGCAATGTCAATACAAGCCTCGCATGCTCTAGTATCACACTGCAATCTGTGAGCTAATCACCAAGCCCACACTGTGCGGTATCGATGCATACACACGCACAAATCTCCCACCTACAGAGAACACCGTCTCTCCCGTGATCCACGTGCAATGGATAACCTGTACCACTCCTGGCACCTCTCGCAATCACTAGCGAACCCAAATGCATCACAAAATCTCGCTCTCGTAGCGAAATCTCACATCCACAATCTCTAAGCTGACCAATCGAGATCAAACTCACTGTCAAATCTGGTACATAGCGCACATGTCGTAACAAGTAAGATGCACCACTCGATAATGGCAGTCTCACGTCTCCTACACCTGCTATCGCATGCACCGATCCATCGATCAAACGTACACTACCAAGCATCCCGCTAGAATAGCTACAAAACCATGCACGATGCGGCGTGACATGAAACATAGCATCTGCGTCTAGCAACCACTGCGAAGGGAGTGCACCATCCACATGTATAGCTTCTCGTGCATAGCTCGAGGTAAAAGTGACATCCCCGTCACTAGTATACTCCGACACTACATCTGTCTCAACTGTCAAAGCAACTGAGTCCATGGCATCACTACATACATCTCTGACACTACCATGTCTCCTACGATGTCGCATACGGCGAAAACAGGGCCGTCTAACGTGTCCAAAATGACCACAATACCAACATATCACCTGTCGGCGTACTCGTGAATGTACATGTCTCACACGAGTCCTTGATGACTCATATCTATCATACATATCATGTAATCTGCGCATAAGTGCTCTCGAAGTAGCCTCATACATAACAAGAGCATATACAGATTCCACAAGGTGCAAAGAGAGCGTAGATAGTGCCATCTCCTCTAGCTCCTGCCACTGATCATCAGACATGTTTGAAGGTCTACTTGCATCACCACTCAATGGTCGATGCAACCCTCGCTGTGTCAATGCATCAAGCATACACTATGTCCATGCCGCAAAGTCTGACCCATCAAACATGCGCATCTGTGAGAGGTCACAATCTGATCGATCACCTGTCTCTGCCATGAGCACAATGTAGCAAACTAAAAAGCAAAACCACCTCACCAACAACACCTAGAAACTGTCTACCAATATGGCCAGAAACACAATGTAAAACCTGTGAGACACACTTCAAAATAGAGCTCCCGCAATGTCAATACAAGCCTCGCATGCTCTAGTATCACACTGCAATCTGTGAGCTAATCACCAAGCCCACACTGTGCGGTATCGATGCATACATACGCACAAATCTCCCACCTGCAGAGAACACCGCACGCAAATGCTGAGTGCAACCTGCAATCTCTACCTAGATCGCATAAATGATACACATAAAACTCCTGGGAAAATTTCGTCAGAGTTTTGACGTACAATGGCTATCAACACAAAATAACCATTGTCCTGCAAGCTCAATACAATGAGCAATCAATGCGCATCAAACTACACTCAATATACATGCATAAGCTCTGCAAAACTATGGCAAACAATGCTCGAGATCACAAGACTCTCCCACCTGAGAGCAAACCACTGTCTCAAGCAAAGAAAGATACTCAACTCCGCACTCTTGCGAGAGTGGATACAAAAAACACAAAACTGTGTACAAACTGACAAAACCTGTCAAAGTGAGAGTAAACACTCGATCACAAACTATGGCGAGAATCTGGGAAAAATCCTACAGAATTTCCCCTGAAAACTGAGCAAAAAACTCAAGTACAATCTCTATCATAAACCATAACACTACTCAATGCCAATGAGTAGAAATGCCAAAATGGCTCCACATTTTCACATACAATGGCAATCCGCACTCAACGTACATCAACGGAGTGACTGCGCATAAGCAAACGCCAAAAGATTTGCAATTCGGAAACTTGATCAATGCGAAAACAATGCTCTCAAGAGAGCTTACCGGCACTTGAAAGTGCTCGCCAAAATGCATATATAATGGGCATCAACCATGTGCCATAACCATATGCAAACCATCCGCAAAGACCATGAATCCAAGCACAAAATCACTGCCAAAGTATTTTGTGAAAACCAGTGAAAGAAGCTCCACCTGTGTGCTCCAAAAACCTGCGTCTCTGAAGAGACCGCTTCGATGGTGTGTAAACGCCTCAGTACTTCGTTGCCCAAGTCTACCAAAAAACCCTCAAACCACAAGCTTAACACAAGCTTCAATTGCATCTTCAGCTCAGAATTTATGCACACAATGCGACAACAGAAAATCTGGAATTTCTGTATACAGCCAGTCTGAGCTGAATATCAGCAAAACGGTGAAAAATTTGCAAAAAGTTTGTTCTGCAAAGTTGTAGACCACGTCGAAACGGATGGGTTGAGTAGACAGAATTCTCAGATCTGCATTCTACAAGGAGAAAAACGAATCTGAAAACAGTGCTGCTACGCACACAATTTTAGGGCAGCACCTTCACTTACACGCAATCTTCCACACTCCTTTCTGAGCTTCCACAAGAGCATACATCACTCTCACCTGAGCTCACAAGCTCCCATTGCATTCTCACAAAGCTTCCAAGCTTTCTTAATCTCTCTACCGGAGATGACTGGCTCTCTTGCAACAAGGACAGCTTTCTCCATAGATCCACTTGCCGATTTTGGTTAGATAGAGTATCATATCGTAAAAAAATTTGACACTACCCCAAATCTTCCCCTGTTGCTACTGTAGATCACCTGTTCCTGTCTACAGACCTGCTCTGCTAACAGCTACAGCCTGGAAAAAAGCTGCCAAAGTTTCCCCGCAGAGTGATCAAAAAATCACACACAAAACTGAACCATGAGTGACAATCCACATCCTGCATACATCACGTGCCAAACACATGACAAATGAGCTCACTCTGCAGGAGTAGCTCCTAGACAACCTGTCCACCTGTATGCACGTGAATATGTCACCTACGAACTGTCAAAAGCTCAACATGTATCCAAACATGCCATACATAGCATATCCGCACAAAGCTTGTACGTCATCTTTCTGAGCTTGTGACAACACAAATCATACACACGATCTGTATTCTCATCCAATATGTTGAACCTGCTGCCAGCAAGTTATGTGCAGGGTCCTCAATGCACAACCAATGGTGTAGCAAGCTAGCTCAAACACATGAGCTCACAACATCCATGTGAATGCAAAACAACAACACTCAAGGCATAAACCACCGAGCGAAGCACCTGCAATCACAACCTAGGTCAAATACAAGACTCTAATATATTTCTTGCAAACATGCTCAACATGAGCACCACATGAGATAGGCATACATCTCAGCCATAACCATCTTTGTCAGACCTGCCAAGAAACCTACGTCCTGTCACAAGGGCTTACTACCCACCTGCAAGAACTATCAGCCTGTCTTGTAATCTGCCCACTTTCAAGAGCTCATACCTGGATCTCAGCCGTAGGAGACCTCAATGCCCATACATGGTCTTGAGCACATGCCAACCCACACAAGAAAATTGAATCTGCTCTGAAAGGCCCTCAAAGCTCAAGTTTTTCTACTGTTGCTCACTAGTTGTGCTGCTGCCTCCTACTTTGAAATGTAAATTTGACAACCAAAATGAGCGCAGACCCGGGTACAAAGTACCTTCTTTATTTTGGGCGGCCGATTTGGGTAAAATCAAGTCTTTGATCACCTAATTTTGACACTGTCACAACAGCCTGTTGTTTTGCAATAAATCTACAGCAGATGTGGCACATGTAGTAGGCAATGAAGCTAGCTCTGCAAGCTTGAGGCAAAATAGCCCACGACCTCTCTAGAATGCTCAGATCTACACCGACTCTTGCACTTCAAGATCTCCAAAGCTCCAAGCTCTTTGAGCTCTCCAATCCAAGCTCCTTGCTTCATGTCTGTGTAAGCTCTCTCTCGCCGAGCACTTCTCTAACGAGCTCCCTCTGCCATAGCCGAGCTCATAGCTCCGGGCACCTGCTCTGCCGCCAAACCAGCTCTGATACCAATTGAAGGGGATCGAGGAGCACCACAGACGGAGAGTGAGAGAGAGAGAAGGAGACACACACCCGATGTGGGTGGGGAGACTGTGAAGTGGCAGCTCCCCCTATACAGTATACTCACTATAAGTATAGGGTAACAGTGGGCGGGCGCCCATGACCTGGGCGACCGGTCAAGGCACATAGGCCTTAACCCCAACAATGTGGTCATGAGCCTGATGTCAATGTTGTGAATGGTGTTTATGATGCTGAGGAGATGGTTTTAACAGATGATGATGCAAGTATTTTACAAGTTCTTGATGATAATTAAGTGGGTTTTCTTGGAGATTGTTCTATCTTTGTCTGTGATGTTGTCAATGAAGGAGCTTTGATGCGTAATATGTGCTTTATGCAAGAAGAGAAGAAGTGGAAGGAAATTCAGGGGACACAAGTCAAAAGTTATCAATTTCAGGGAGATATCAATGATTGGAGAGATTTGTGACTAAAAAATGGATTTCTTGATGTTTTCGTGGGAGTATATGTGCAAGCCATCTTGGTGGTGCCTTTTATGTGCGAAGGAGATTTCAACCTTTTGTTTTCAAGCCTTGAATCAAATCAATTTGATGAAGAAGAAGATCAGTTTGGTTGTTTCTTGAATCAAGATTTTCAGAAAAATCAATTGTTTTGGCATACTGAGTATAAATTAGGTCTTCAATGTTGCATCTACATGCAAAGATATTGGAAATGTTCAAGAGGTGCCTAAAGGAACCTGAATTGGAATCTAAATTTGAACCTGCTACTACTGGACCTGAATGTGTACCTGAATCTAAATTTGGATCTGAACCTGACCTTGAATCTGAACATGTTACTGAACCTGAACTAGAACTTGAATGTGTACTTGAATCTGAAAATGGACTTGAAAACCTAAAATTACTTGAAGAAGAGGAAAGTTTACTGATTTGTAGGGAGTAGTTTTTTGGCTATCCAAATTGCCATATTGAGCTACCTCACCCTACCAAAATCACCCAAACACTGTGGCTATCCTTACCATTTCACTGTACATAGGCGTGTGTGAGTTAGGGGACTTTCCTCATATCTTCTTAAAAATCCTCAATTAGCTAGTCACTAGGCTAGTTGAGCCAAAATAATTATTATTATTATTATATAAAAAAAGAGAAGTATATTATGGCCTTCTTTGTGTGTAAATATTTCATTGTATATATGCCTAAATATAAAGATTTTTCATAATTATTATTTTAATATTTCTACCTAGGTGTGCATTATTTATGCTATGTATATTGACTCACCATTACCATAATTTTTCTTATCATTTTGCATACTCTTTATTTCATATAGAAATATTTTCATGCAATCTTCTCTTATTTTTGGTGTAACCACTTTAACAAAAATCCAAAAAAATTAGTTTCATTTATGTGTATATTTTTGCACTATTGTGATTTTTTTCTTCCTACTCTATTCTCTTTTACTCTCATAAATTAGAACACCAAAAATATTCATCTTTGTATGGTAGCCTCATAATGAGAGAGATTTACATTTAAAGTTGACCCCTTTATATTTTTTCCACCTATATTATTTATATTTTGACATGTACATATTTTTTAGACCCCTCAATATTTGATTTCCTTAGTTGTACTATTCATTTATATCATGATCTCAACAATATCTTCAATTATAGACCTAAAAAATAAGGTCAAGGATATGTGGCATGCATGCATGCATTATGGAGGGCTCACTCTTGGAGGCATTCAAAAGAATCGTCCAAAAAAGGACCCCACAAGGACTTTGTGTAGTGGAAAAAGACAGTCGGTTTTGTTGAGTTTTTAAAGGCCACTTGCTCTCCGAATTTGAAAAGGTAATAAAGACAAGAATTGTAGCTCATGAGTTTAACTTTTGCCTCAAATTTTTTCATATTCAGCTGTGAGCTATGATTTTATTGGTGGACCTCAGTTTGCCCATGCTATGCAGCCACACTCCCTCTTCCACTTTATTATTTTTCTCTTTCACACACACACTTCTCCACTCATCATCCCCACCTCTCTCACCACTCCTCTCTGCACCCTACTCACCTTCTCCTCAACCTTGAAGAATAAGAGAAACCATGGTGAACTCATGCCTCCTACACACACTTCCATCCCAAAATTGACCACCTAGTCTCATTTTTCCTCCTCCAAATTACCCATATCTATTCAAAAAAACCACAAAATTCAGCCTCTTCTCTTGAAAGACAGCATTATGGTGATTGATTGCTCATCTTTAATTACCTTGGCTCCCAAAGAAGGTCAAGATGGAGAAAAAACGTACCGTCAAAGCTAGTGGACCATCAACAAGCGTCAAAATTGGCCCTACTCAAGACACTTGGAGCATCAACATTGTAAGAAATCCATATTTTCTTACCTCTTAAGAGTTTTTCTTCCTTATTTGTATCCTACATGGATACTCCCATTGTAAATATCCAATTCCATTTGTAAATCAATAAAAATACTAACTCTACTAATCTACTAACACTAACCCACTATGAAAAGTCGTATCACCTCCATTTCTCTCCTCACTCTTTCCCCACCAACTTCTTGATAATTCCAAGCAAAAGAAATTAGATAAAGTGCTGAAAATCTAACCCAACCATGGCTAGAGGAGTAGCCCTACCCTTCAAAATTGCTATTAAAGGAGGGTGTAGCTAGCACAAAAGGAAGAAACCATAAGCAAGAGCACTATGCTATACCTTGAGAAGCCAAGCTCAACCTCTTGAGAAGGAGCTCTTGAGTGGAATCTCATTGGCTTATGCATATTTATGTGTTGTATTAAGGGTGATTAGCAAGGGATCTCTATGCCATTGTAAGAGAGAGTGATCACTTAATTGGGAGTAGGAAGCCTATCATTTTTCCTACTAGTGTAAGCCCAACATTTGCTAAATCAAGGAGGGTGGATTTGGACTAAGCATGGGTACTTTGTCTCTCTTCCAACGTGAAGTCATGAACAACAATGATGTGTAAGTGTCTTGGTGTTTTATTTAAGTTCTTCATATCTTGTCTCCGGGTGTCGTTATCAATTTAGCCATAAAACCCACATGCTATAAGAGGGCGACAGGGTGGCGAGGACTCCCCTGGCCTTAAGGCAGTGATTGGGGTGGTTTTTCTTGTGATGTGTTGCGGTGTAATTTACTCAAGCTATGTTGAACAAACACTAATTTCACTTTGATTGATCATGATAGATTTGTAAGAAGGTATTAGTGCAACAAGCACCCCCTTCCCCCCTTCTCTCTCTTTCTTATGTATATATTCGTGTTTGCTTGATCACTGTCGATACATTTCAAAGCAGTCCGAGCACTCTCTCTCTCTCTCTCTCTCTCTCTCTCTCTCTCTCTCTCTCTCTCTCTCTCTCTCTCTCTCTCTCTCTCTCTCTCTCTCTCTCTCTCTCTCTCTCTCTCTCTATGCGTCCTAGTTCGCATCCAAAACTAGGTGGTGCCCCAAATTTGTGTAGGGTTAGGTTGCAGGTTTGTGTGTGTGTTTGTTGTATTTTTATCGACTCCAACCCAATTGAGCAGCATGGGAGCCTAGAAGGGTGCTTAGAGGCCACTCTTCTTGTTGCCCGCCCCAGACGGCCTCAGTAGAAGAGATTTGAAGCGGGATGCAGGAAGCAAAGATCAATTTGCTTATTTTTTGCCTGACATGAGTCAAGAAGATCATGAAAATCTTGTTTTTGAGGATGTGCAGTTCAGAGTTGAATCTAATCTTCTTCCACAAGTGCTGGAGATGCTGAAGAAGCAATGTTTGATGGTTTGCAAGGTGTTTTTTCATATCGAACCGTTTGTATCTCATTTTGAATTGAAACCTGATCTTACTGAAAGGTTATCTACTACAAATTGGTGGTTAACATTGATTGTGGAGATGTTTTTGAAGTATGTGAAGATGGTTACTGAGCTTAAAGTTGCAGATGCTTCAAATCTTGACGTGTCGAAAGCGGGTGAAGCTCAATCTGAAATCAATTTTTCATATTTCTTGAATTTTGAGATTGCAAATCAGATCTTGCAGATGGGAGATGTTGGTTTTGATAATTCAAATACATTAGTTTCATATTGTTTGGATCGGATTTTGCAAGATAATGATCAAGAGATGAAGGTTCTGGACCTCATTTTGCAAAATGATTGTGGAGTTCAAAGGGATTTAATGTTTTGAATGTTTTTCTTGCTAAAGTTGCAGACTTTGATGAGTGGAGTGATTGAGTTGCAAAGAGAGGACTCTTTTGAGTCTAATTTTGCCGAGAATGATGAATGTTGAAGAGGAGATGTTTGTGGAGAATTTGGATTAATTTTTCCATGGTTCTTGGAAGCAGTTTGTTTATTTGAGAAGATGTTTTGGGGATATATTTGCTGATTTTTAGATTTGCAAAGGGATGCAAAATTCAGTCATGCAAAATTCAGCACTGCATATTTTAGGAATGCAGATTTCAGGGATGCAGAGGATCCTAAACCTGAATTTGACTATTTTTATTGAATTTTGGTTGAGTAAAAACTTGATCATTGGACTATGGTTCTACCAGTTTGTTTTGTATGAGCTCTTATGGATGATGATTTACTTGATGGGTTCCCAGCCCTGGCATGTTGCCAATAAATGGTGCACTTGTAAATCACTCTAGATGGTTAGGTGGTGCACAATGTTCTGGGATATCAATGTAATCCTTTGGGGGGACGAAGGGCGGTGTCTAATGTCCTTAAGGTATGTAGTTGTATATCTTGGATTTAGTTCCAGGGACTATACTTTGCTTACTTTTGAGGAGTTAGCACTAAGTTTTTGGAACAAGGGATGTGTGGAATTCGAGTCTAAAGTTTTTGCTGGGAAAAACTTTTTGCCACCGGGCTGTGCCAGGTGTTAGCCTTGCATATTCTTTCAATAGAGTGTTATTGAACCTTAGTAGTTTACTTTTCATTTTGTAATTAGTGAAGAGCTTTGTGCCTCTTCATTCTTCCTAGTAGTTGGCCTCGCACCTAATGGTAGCGTGTTGTATGAGAGAAGGACGATGAATGAAAGGCTATGGCTATGAAGATTCTTTGTTTCTCTGTGTATTCTGTCTTCAGTTTCCATTCAATACCCTGATTCTATTCCAAACCTGCACAAGTACTGAAACTGTTTTGAATCTATAATGAGATGATGCATTACCTTAATGGTTGATTTAATTGATGAATTTCATGGCTTCAGAAGTTAGAACCACCATCATGTCCAAACTATATGGAGACCCCGAGCTATTCTTAGCTCTTCGAGCTTCCTCAATGGAGAACTGAAAGTCGGGCTACCACAATTTTCACAGATGGATGGAGCTAGGGAGATGCCAATACAGGAGGAACACTTAGATCCACAACCCAATCTAGACGAGAACCCTATTGTAGAAATACATGTTAACAAGTTGGGACAATACTTTGAGGGAGATGAATCCAATGCGACCATACCAATCACTACCAAGGGATTAACTATGAAAGGAATCCTTGATGGTGACGCTGGGGTTAGCATTGTGACTAAAAATTGCTGGGAAACTATGGGAAGACCTCACCTTGGGACCACAACCATAGTAGTAAAAATGGCCAATGGGTCTATTGTTAAACCTATTGGGATGCTATAAGATCTCAAGATCAAGGTCTTTGGACACAAAATAAGAATACCTTCATTGTTATGGATTTCTCCAAGCACACTAAGACATCTGAGATGATCTTAAGACGTCCTTTCATGAGGGAAGAAAAAATGGTGCATGACTGGTCTAAAAACCATGTCTACTTGCAGCTCCAAGATTCTGTCATTTGAGTGGATATTGTAACTGGTGGAGCACATCCTCTAGGAAACAAATTTATAATTGATCATAGATCTGACACCACAGCTCACTCAGTCCCATTGCAATATTGTTGCACATGTAAAATGGACACTGATGTTGGGGAAGATTCTCCTTATATGGATGTTCTACCTGGGATGACTGAGTCTGACAATGTGGATTGGGTCCACCTAGCAGCAACCATAGACACTTGGGGAAATAGGGGGAAGACCTGGGTAACACCTGAGGAGGATGAAACAGCTTTTGTTGACCTACAAGATAAAGGCTTGATTGACATTGGAACCAATAGCGTCTCACAAGACTATAGCCCACAGGATTCGAAGTTAGAATCATCAATTGAAATTGACTTTGGGGACGAAGAATTTGAGTTAAATCTTAGTGCAAATGTGGGGACAAACCACTTAGGGCCCAGTTGTACCCTAGATGACAATCTATCCAGCAGAGGAGAAGACACAAGTAGCGATTCATCTAGTGACTCTTCACTAAAGATCGGCCGTAATAAAAAATTAGACAAGAAGAGTAAGAGATATAAGAGGCGACGTTATCGAGCAAATGTGCATGCTAGAATAAATGAAAAGAAATCTACCACGGAATGGCTTAATTATATAGGGGCATGTGATGCTCATTGGAAGTTGGTAGATAACTGGGGTGAATTCCTTCAAAGCGTTATGTGGTGTAGTCCACAACCCATTAACATCGCACAACTAGAGTCTACAGAGAAGCCAAAGTTCAGCCGTACCGTAAGGAGATGACAAAATCGAGAGTTAGCTCAACAACAAAAGTAAGCAGAAGTAAAATCACAATCCACAAAACAACAAGACCCCACAGACTTACACATTGCACCCGATCATTTCAAATCCCTCACCACGGAGGAGCGTAAGGTTGTGTATACAAAGGCTCAAAGAAAACCTATCGATGGAGGCAATGGAGTCTATGATGGTCCAACAATAGTTAAGGAGATGGAGTTAGAAACCCAGGAGAAGAGTCCAAACCTGTTTTCATTGCCCAAGATCTGACAGAGACTGAGGAGTATGTACTTAAAGAACTTCTCAAGGAATTCAAGGATATATTTGCTTGGACATATCATGATATGAAAGATGTTCCACCTTCTGTGGTGCAACACACAATCCCCATGAATAGCATGGCTAAACTAGTCCAGCAATGACCCTACCCAATGAATCCTAAGTATGCAAAGATTGTTCAAGAAGAGATTGAAAAGCTTCTCAAATGCGGATTCACATACCCTATTGAGCATTCAGAATGGGTGTCTCCAATAGTGATTGTGCCAAAAAATAATGGGAAACTCAGAGTGTGCGTGGATCTCAAGAAGGTCAATGCCACCACTAGGAGAGGCCATTACCCCTTTCCATATTCGGAACATGTGCTTAAAAGAGTTGCAGGAAAGAAAGCTTATAGCTTTTTAGATGGGTACTATGGATACAATCAAATCACAACTACACTAGAGGACCAAGCTAAAATGGATTTTATAACCGAATTCGGAGTGTTCACATTTCATGTTATGTCTTTTGGCTTAACCAATGCCCCTGCTACCTTTCAAAGATTAATAAACACTGCTTTTAGAGAATATGTGAGGGAGTTTTGCGAAGATTTCTTAGATGACCTTTGTGTTTATTCCTCTTGGAAGGAACATCTATCATGCTTACAAAAAGTGTTTGAGAAGTGCAGATTGTATCGCATCTCCTTAAACCCTTTCAAATGCCAATTTTGGGTTAAACATGGATCATTTTAGGGCATATAGTATCCAAAAATGGGATTTCCACAGATGAGAGCAAAATTAAAGCCATTGCCAATTTGCCACCGCCTACAAACTATAAAGGAGTTCAAAGATTCATGGGCCATGTTGGTTATTACCGGCTAAACTTTGCCGAGATAGCTCATCCTTTGTACAAGCTTCTTATTGAGTTCCATTGGACCGCGGAGTGTGACCACGCTTATGAGTCATTAAAAAAGAACTTGACAAGCGATTGGAATATAATTTTTCATGTGCATATTGATGCATCAAACTTTGCTATTGGGTGTGTTCTAGCTCAACCAGGAGAACATAAATTGGACTACCCCAATAACTTTGCAATTCCTCAATTGAATGATGCCGAGAGAAACTACACCACTACAAAGCGGGAAGGTTTAGCTATGATTTACGCAGTGAAGAAATTTTGCTACTACCTTCTTGCCAACAAGTTTTTTTTCTATCTGGATCATCAAGCCTTGTTGTATCTAGTAAATAAACCTTGTTCCACAAGAAGAATTACACGACGGTTGTTAATTCTTCTTGAGTTTGATTTTATCGTTGTGGTGAGACCTGGTAAAATACATGTCATGGTGGATCATTTGTCTTGCATACCCAATGGTGAAGCCCCTACTGGAGTCGATGATGAATTGCCCGATACTTCCTTATTTCTAGTCGAGACCATGCCTAAATGGAGTGAGAATGTCATGACACTGGCAAGGCCGGACTAAAGAAGGGCAGGGCCGCGGCTAGGCGGTGTGGAACGGGGAGTCCAACCAGGGCAAAGGGCCAGGGACTTGCCTATATAATGGGTGGTTGGGTGGTGGACTCTCAGGCTCTAGCTTCCCTTGTCTTACACTGGTATCAAAGCTAGGGGAGAAGGAGCCATGGAGGAGGGGGGAAGGTTGCATGAGATTCGATGGTTGCATGCATGGTCTCTCTCTCTCTCTCTCTTCCCAACTCTCTCTCTCTCTCTCTCTCTCTCTCTCTCTCTCTCTCTCTCTCTCTCTCTCTCTCTCTCTCTCTCTCTCTCTCTCTCTCTCTCTCTCTCTCTCTCTCTCTCTCTCTCTCTCTCTCTCTCAGCAATCTTGGAACTCGTGGAAGCCGTGAGCATGGCCCCTTAAAGATACGCAGCCGAAGAAGATGAAGTCGACACAGGCACAGGGCTATGAGAGAGACTGCTTGCAAGGGAGTGAGAGCCTCGATAGGCCAAGTAACGTGGGCATGAGCCCTTACACTCAGGAGGTCAAAGTTGACCTGCAGAGCCAATTGACGCGGGCACGAGCCCTTGCACTCAGCAATCGGTCGAGGGCGACCTGCATCGTAGCCGACGAGAATGGCATGGCTGGGATCGCGTTGGGCCACGGAGGGGATCTCGTTACAGGGCGAAGCCACACAGAGCCACCTATCGCTCCCTCCCTCGCCGATCTCCTGTGCGTAGGCAGCCAAGCTTTACCATCGCTACAACAGGCTTTTGTTTTGTTTTGTTTTTTTTTTGTAGCATGCAGCGGTGCCCATAGGCAGCAGGGGCTCTCGCATGCATGGCCAACATACGACATGCATATCTTATCAGAGGCTGTCAAGGCAATACATGCACGGCATGTATAGCTACACAGCTTGCACGGCAAGCATGTCTGCATGCCACCCGCAACGACATACTGCCGGGCAGTCCGGTTTGTCGAATGCATGCGACCCTCGAATTCGAATAAAGGCAAAGGTTATTTTTCTATGATATGTATGTTATGCCATGTATGCTCATGCACGAGATTTGGCAAAGAAGCCATGGTTGCACGGCATGCCCAACACAATAGAGAGGAAGCGAAGCAAAGTGCTTCTGCATCTTGGGATAGAACTTCGATCAAGGATTGCCCTCGTGGATAAAATCATTGCCAGCAAGGATTGATGCAGGTAGTCAAGATGTTTGGCATACTGGTCGAAGAGCAGGAACCTTCCAATATTGTAATGTCTTCGTGGATTTTTGACATAATTACAGGCATTGGCAAAGCAATGGTATGATCTCAGTATTCAAGCAAGGCTTTGACTCAAAATTGGACATGGTTCGAGATACAAGGATGCTCGAAAATGCAGTCATTCTTGCCGATACGACAAATTGCTCGAGGGCATTTACCACGTAAACAATTGGAGGTAAATAAATGCTTTCAATACCGCTTTGTTTCCTCAAGAAAATGTTGCATCAAGACATGAGAAAGGATTGTGCAAACTGTGTTGTTATCAATTTTGCGTGCACGCATGGCTTTTCCAAGGCATGAAGACCCTGCACGGTATCATGTTGAGGGTGTTGTTTAGCAAACTTTTGTGGTCCAAAGACTAATAATTGTTTTGACGACCACAATCAAGCAAGGCTTGAGTAAGAAATGCTCTCGTTTGACAGTAAGGCTTCTGACCATGCCTACCAAAGGTTAGGGCATGGTGGTGCTATGGAATCTCATGGAGATCGGCACGGTCTGTTGCTAATTTGGATGAAGGAAGCAGCAGGTGCTCAACAGAACCAACCATTAATGACCATTTCAAGATGCTGTCATGCCAATTGTTAGGGCTTGTTTTCTCGACATCACTGGAGCAAGTCTTTGTCTCCATAATCAAGCCCAGCAGGCATGAGGTACATACTTTGCAAGAAATTTTTGTTTTCTCTTTTCAATACATTGTACAATTCGACAAGGTCGACGATTTGTGACTGTTCGACACGGTCGACTTGTGACTGTTCGACACGGTCGACTTTCTTTTACTATGACATTTGTCTATGAGCACGAGTATCTGTAGCTCTGAAGCAGGGTAGCATCCAAAGTGGGTCTACTGAAAGGTATCATGCAAAGACTTCCATGTTTGGCTTGTGCTATGAACATACAAACTTGGGACGGACTTGACAATATGCCAGCAGGTTATTTCATGAGAAACAAACGGGCATATATGATACAAGGGACGTATCTGTACATACGACAGACCCCACTCGTGCAACAGATACGGCTATGCACCATTTTTAAGCGAGTTTTCTTCCATGGAATATTGGGCCAACTCGTTACAGCAACGACCGGCAAGGCTGCGAGGAACTGGCACAATAGGGAATATCACCTCACAGAATCCCTACCAGTCTCAATTGTGCAAGGCACTCATGTTTTTGGTTCTCATGGTTGAAGCCATCACTCTAGGCAAGGGCTTACCATACTGGATGCAAGGCATACTACTTAGGTGGATTCAATTCTACTGCCTCATAAATTACACTTCCGGTATCACACTTGCAACTCTGTCACGGACAGACTAACAAAGGCATTGTTTAATATGTTTGCTGGTTGCTATCAACACACAACAACACTAAAAGGAACCTACCTCTAGGACTTACTTTATGGGCAAAGTGCCAATGCTAAGTTGTCCTCATACAATCACGACCCCTGCATGGTAGGTGGGTCGGAATGAGTTTTTTGTTTTCTGTTACCTTTCTCGATGAGAGAGTCATACTTGAAAACTGTGAATTGCTTATACGATAAGCTGCAATTTAGACATAAGATGCGTAAGATCACACACCCTCTAAAACCTTAAGGAAAGTTCCTCAGCCCAGCATGCTCGTGTTCTCTCTCTTTCTCTCTCTTCGCGGGAATAATGCAAATTGTCTATGAAACTTTTGATACATGTTTTGCTCGTGAGTCAGCCTGAGCCAAGGTGCTCTACCTCTCAGCTAACACATGAGATTCTACTCAAATTAGTATTCATCGGTTTGTCCATTGAACACTAATTTGCATCATGGTTATGAGCTACATTGGCTAAGAGCCATTGTCAGGCCAAGGGTAAGACCTAACTACTGGCATTCTTTGGGTAATTGTTTTCAAGATCGAACAGCTCTACCCAGGGAAGTACACATCGATATTACTGGACAAGTAAGAGTCTTGTCAGTACGGATGTCTAGGGTGTCATTTTTGCACTATATGTTTCTAGGGCGACGCTCAAGCTAAGTTCTTGATACTCTTGCATTTACATCAGTTGATCTATACCATGAGGTCTAGAGTCAGCAAACAGTTGAGACAGCATGGCTGTTGATACGAGCTAGGCATCTCACTTGTATGGATTTCTTGCTCTCTCTATAGCACTACGAGTGTCTATGGACGCACTGTACTGGGATAAGATCCCGCAGGTGCTTAGTAAATCACCCCATAGTCATGGAGGATCATTGTTGATATATTCTCGTTATACTTTCAAGGAAAAATGTCAGCACTATACCACGCGAGAGCAGATGAATTCACCTTCTCAAGTTGATTCCAAATCATTCTATACATGGTTGACTATGTGTTGGGGTATAGGCGCCTGTGCCTTGCCCGGCCGCCCAGAGTCTGGGCGCCCACTGACTTGTATACCTTATACATAGCATAAGTGTATAGGGGGCTACTCACTCTTTGGAGTCTCCCCACCCACATCGTGTGTGTGTCTCCTTCTCTCTCTCTCACTCTCCGTCTGTGCTGCTCCCCGATCCCCTTCAATTGGTATCAGAGCTATGGTGACCGCGGAGAGCACGACGGCTTTGAGAGCTTCGAGGCGATAGCTCGCTCGCTCTCGACGGTAGAGAGATTAAGAAAGCTTGGAAGCTTTGTGATAATGCAATGGGAGCTTGTGAGCTCAGTTGAGAGTGATGTATGCTCTTGTGGAAGCTCAGAAAGGAGTGTGGAAGATTGTGTGTAAGGTGCTACCTTAAAACTGTGTGCGCAGCAGCACAGTTTTCAGATTCGTTTTTCTCCTTGTAGAATGCAGATCTGAGAATTCTGTCCCCCCAGCCCATCCGTTTCGACGTGGTCTACAACTTTGCAGAAGAAACTTTTTGCAAATTCTTCACCGTTTTGCTGATATTCAGCTCAGACTAACTGTATACAGAAATTCCAGATTTTCTGTTGTCGCATTGTGTGCGAGTTTGATGCACTTTTGGAAGCACGGGAGATGCTTGAAGTTGAGTGCATAAATTCCGAGCTGAAGATGCAATTGCAGCTTGTGGTTTGAGGGTTTTTTGGTAGACTTGGGCAACGAAGTACGGAGGCGTTTACACACCACCGAAGCGGTCTCTTCAGAGACGCAGGTTTTTGGAGCACACAGGTGGAGCTTCTTTCACTGGTTTTCACAAAATACTTTGGCAGTGATTTTGTGCTTGGATTCATGGTCTTTGCGGATGGTTTGCATATGGTTATGGCACATGGTTGATGCCCATTATATATGCATTTTGGCGAGCACTTTCAAGTGCCGGTAAGCTCTCTTGAGAGCATTGTTTTCGCATTGATCAAGTTTCCGGATTGCAAATCTTTTGGCGTTTGCTTATGCGCAGTCACTCCGTTGATGTACGTTGAATGCGGATTGCCATTGTATGTGAAAATGTGGAGCCATTTTGGCATTTCTACTCATTGGCATTGAGTAGTGTTATGGTTTATGGTAGAGATTGTACTTGAGTTTTTGCTCAGTTTTCAGGGGAAATTCTGTCCGATTTTTCCCAGATTCTCGCCATAGTTTGTGATCGAGTGTTTACTCTCACTTTGACAGGTTTTGTCAGTTTGGACACAGTTTTGTGTTTTTGTATCCACTCTCGCAAGAGTGAGGAGTTGTGTATCTTTCTTTGCTTGAGACAGTGGTTCGCTCTCGGGTGGGAGAGTCTTGTGATCTCGAGCATTGTTTGCCATAGTTTTGCAGAGCCTATGCATGTATGTTGAGTGTAGTTTGATGCGCATTGATTGCTCATTGTATTGAGCTTGCAGGACAATGGTTATTTTGTGTTGATAGCCATTGTGTGTCGAAACTCTGGCGAAATTTTCCCAGGAGTTTTATGCGTATCATTCATGCGATCTAGGAAGAGATTGCAGGTTGCACTCAGCATTTGCGTGCGGTGTTCTCTGCAGGTGGGAGATTTGTGCGTGTGTATGCATCGATACCGCACAGTGTGGGCTTGGTGATTAGCTCACAGATTGCAGTGTGATACTAGAGCATGCGAGGCTTGTATTGACATTGCGGGAGCTCTATTTTGGCGTGTGTCTCACAGGTTTTACATTGTGTTTCTGGCCATATTTGTAGACAATTTCCACGTGTTGTTGGTGAGGTGGTTTTGCTTTCTAGTTTGCTACATTTTGCTCATGGCAGAGATAGGTGATCGATCAGATTGTGACCTCTCACAGATGCACGTGTTTGATGGGTCAGACTTTGCGGCATGGAGAGAGTGTATGCTTGATGCATTGACACAGTGAGGGGTGCATCGACCATTGAGTGGTGATGCAGGTAGACCTTCAAACATGTCTGACGATCAGTGGCAGGAGCTAGAGGAGATGGCACTATCTACGCTCTCTTTGCACCTTGTGGAATCTGTATATGCTCTTGTTATGTATGAGACTACTTCGAGAGCACTTTGGCGCAGATTACATGATATGTATGATAGATCTGAGTCATCACGGACTCGTGTGAGACATGTACATTCACGAGTACGCCGACAGGTGATATGTTGGTATTGTGGTCATTCTGGACACGTTAGACGGCGCTGTTTTTGTCGTATGCGACATCGTAGGAGACATGGCAGTCTCATAGATGTATGTAGTGATGCCATGGACTTAGTTGCTTTGACAGTTGAGGCACATGTAGTGTCAGAGTATACTAGTGACGGGGATGTCACTTTTACCTCGAGCTATGCACGAGATGCTATACATGTGGATAGTGCACTCCCTTCGCAGTGGTTGCTAGACGCAAATGCTATGTTTCATGTCACGCCGCATAGTGGATGGTTTTGTAGCTATTCTAGCGGGATGCTTGGCAGTGTACGTTTGACCGATGGATCGGTGCATGCGATAGCAGGTGCAGGAGATGTGAGACTGTCATTACCGAGTGGTGCATCTTACTTGTTACGACATGTGCGCTATGTACCAGATTTGACAATGAGTTTGATCTCGATTGGTCAGCTTAGAGATTGTGGATGTCAAATTTCGCTACGAGAGCGAGATTTTGTGATGCATTTGGGTTGGCTAGTGATTGCGAGAGGTGCCAGGAGTGGTACAGGTTACCCATTGCATGTGGATCACGAGAGAGACAGTGTTGTCTCTGTGATCATGCAGCCAGGTAGAGAGCGAGAGAGCAGGCGAGTCTCTTTTGCTTGTGGGTTGCAGGATGCTTTGCATGGAGTGCAGAGCAATGACCTTGTTGTGCAGGTTGCGTCTACGGATGCACAGGTAGAGCAGGACAGCTCTAGTGAGTCACAGCAGGATGAGTCATCAGAGGTGATGACAGAGAGGACTCACACGAATGCTGAGATGTCGGCTATTGTGGAGTCATTTCTTGATATGCTTATGCCAGAGCTTGATGCAGATTCAGGACAGATGGATACTCTTGGTACACATGTGATATGTGGTGGGCACGAGGAGTCACTCCAGAGCTCACAGTTAGAGTGCCATGGTCTCTATGATAGGGGACAGGATTGCCATGAGTTGATTTCTGAGTTGGAGGTGGCAGAGGTTGCCAGGGTTGCATCAACATTCGGTGTCCTCATGTACGAGATGCTGATCTCGAGGCCCGACATAGCAGCTGCAGTGGGAGCATTTGCAGAAGGTTTGATTAGTTGTTCGATGACTGATCTCGGCATAGAGCATAGGGGAGATATGCAGGTATTGCGTACATACTTGCAGTACGTGTGCGGTACGTCTGGTGGTGTATGGACTTACACGGGAGCAGGACAGCCGGATGCACACGATCACAGCCAGCCAGTGGGCATCGGTTGAGAGTGGTTTTCTCTCGCCTTTTGTAGTCTTTAGACTAGGTTCTCTTGCTTAAAGGCACAATCGCCTTTAAGTGGGAGGTTGTTGGGGTATAGGCGCCTGTGCCTTGCCCGGCCGCCCAGAGTCTGGGCGCCCACTGACTTGTATACCTTATACATAGCATAAGTGTATAGGGGGCTGCTCACTCTTTGGAGTCTCCCCACCCACATCGTGTGTGTGTCTCCTTCTCTCTCTCTCACTCTCCGTCTGTGGTGCTCCCCGATCCCCTTCACTATGTTGGTTACCATTACCTACTAATCGAGCAGTTTCTACAAAGGGTCTTACCAAAGGGTTTGACTACGTAGATTCTACTCAAAGGGTTTGGATTGCAACGGCAACACCCAGGGTTTCCGGTGCAATGTTGCTTGTTTTTTCACACATGGACGACATGTTCCTCTGTATTTGACTACAGGTTTGACTACGGGTAAGTGAACATTCAGTTCAATCTCCAGGTACGCATCTATTGATTTGGTGTTATTCCAGTTTTTAGTATGCATTGGTTGGCTTTTTCAAGTTGTTTAAATACGCTTGAATATTTCAGGGCCATACCAAGGGCATGTGAAAACAAATATTTTGGGCCGTATTGTCCAATGTACATTATGCTGTTATGAATCCACTATAGGATTCGATTTGGCACATGTCGTCACATGGGATACAACATGGTCTAGGGACTCAAGGAGTTCAATTTAGCCAGTGTGGAGCAAGAATAATAAGGGTCCCTCTCACTCCCGTCGTAGAGTGTTTGCAGTTACCTCCACGCACAAGTATATCTTGTACTTGAAGAATGTTCTTTTTCAGACATTCTTACATGAGACATATTCCACATGTGGAGGATATGAGTCTCTGGGACTGACACTGGCGCCCACTATTTCAAGTATGTGTCACGACAAAGTCCCTAAGTGTTGGTCCAATCAGTTTTCTAGACCATTTTTAGAACGGCGTATCAGGAGCAATTTCAATGGCCAAAAATTGTCGGATACTTAGAATGACTTGTTAAGGTACAAGTACTGCTAAAAAACATTACAGATGGTTGTTTATACATATAGCAAATGAAAAAGTTTCGTTGTTTGTACCTAGAAGTAATCACTGTTCCACCTTCTATTATGGTTCAGACGTTTCAGCAAGGCTTGTACAAGATTGCAACTGAAAGTATTTAGTTTCTTTCTAGAACTATTTACATTCCTTTTTAATGTGTGCTAGGTGCATCACATTTGCCATAAGTATTGGCAAGGATCACCATGGAAATACAAGTTCGGATTTGTTTTTTGCTAAATGCATGCACACTAGGTGTTATGGCCCCTAGTGTTTAGCAAAGGCTGATTTGGAATGGCATGCATATTCCTCAACTTGTTGCTTATGAAGTATTTTGCACTCTCTGTTCAGTATCTCAATGAGTTTACTTTTTGGTCTACCAATCACCAATAGAGGTCATGGCTCGGTTTGGGTGTTTGTGGATCTTTCACGTTAATCACGATGGTTATTCAGCCAACTGTTGATTTCTCAGCAATGTGGTACGATATTGTGATCCCCGTTCACTAGCCATCTAGAATGACTGGCTGTAAACCGTGGGGGAAACACACTTCAGTACTATCACTTGTCCAAGGGGATATTCAGATTACAAAGTGTAATCTTGTGCTAAAGGATATGCAAGTGCGTACGTTAGCACCACATGATCCAATTAGTAAGCATTTATCGCTCTACTTGGAGTTTGCTTACCATTAGTTTAAGCATGTTTGCGATTAGGTGTAGTCTCTTCTTGTTTAAATCAACCTCTCAACCTTGAACACTAGTTATAGTGGGGTTATTTACTGTTGAACTTGGAAAACAATTCAAGGACTTAAACTTGGCTGATGAGTCATGTTAGCAAGTTACTTTCATGGAAAGTGAAAAGAGGTACTCTTTAGGGTACATCTTTGTGTGATAACTCGTTCTGCATACTCATGTGTGTTCTAAATGAAGTCTACACACTATGATTGGATAGGAATCGGTAACATAAGATGGTTGCATATGGACAACAATGTGAAGATCAAGATGTTACTCTTGGTTTCATTGAACCTCCTGCTGAATCGTGTTCCGATCAACCAAACAGTTGAATCCATGAAGGATGCCACTTGGGAAAACATTAGTGTTCTTAAGAAGAAGTTCCCCACTTCTGTTTTCGAGGACGAAAACTCTTCTTAGGGGGGAGTAATGTCAGGACACCGGTAAGGCCGGACTAGACAAGGGCATGACCGGGCTAGGCGGTGTGGAACAGGGAGTCCAACTAGGGCAAAGGGCTAGGGGCTTGCCTATATAATGGGTGAGCTTCGTAAGGATATAGCTCAAAAATTGTTAAAAGAATGTGAACCTTATTCTCTCATTGCAGGAACTCTCTACAAGCTAAGGAAGGACGATATTCTTAGGTGTTGTGCCGATGAGGATGAGTATTTATACATACTGCAAGAAGCCCACATGGGTATAGCTAGAGGACATTTCTCAGGGGAACTAACTGCTAGAAAGGTGTTGCAATGAGGCTATTGGTAGCCTACCTTATTCAAGGATGCATCACTTTTTGCAAAAGGATGTGATGAATGCCAATGTTACAGGATCACACAACAAAAGGATAAGATGCCCTTACATCATGTTAAAGTGACTCAACTATTTGAAAAATGGGGTTTAGACTTTGTAGGCCCAATTAGTCCGGTAGCTCGTAGCACTAAATCTCGATATATTATCGTTGCCACTGACTATGTGACGAAGTGGGCGAAAGCCACGGTGACACGTAAGGCTGAGGTCAACTGCCAAGTTTCTCTTTGAGAACATTATTACAAGATTTGGTTGTCCCTTTTAGATTGTGAGTGACAATGGCATTCATTTTATAAATGGAGTGATAAAAGAACTCACTACCAACTTCATGATAGCTCACCATAAGTCCACACCTTATTATCCACAAGCAAATGGTCAAGCTGAGAGTACCAACAAGACCTTAATTTCTATCTTGACCAAAACAGTGGAAGCTGATCGCACAGTTTGGGATTTGAAGCTGACTTCATCTCTATGGGCTTACCGTACTTCTTACAAAGTGGCTATTAATTGTACACCATTCAAAATGGTAAATGGCCAAGAAGCAGTTATGCCATGGGAGTTTGTAATTCCTAGTCTACGCGTAGCTTCACAAGAAGGTTGGGATGGTAACCCTTTAGTTGAGCGTTTATATATCCTTGAGAGGTTAGATGAAGAAAGACAATTGGCTGTGCAAAATGCACTTGTGGAGAAAGACAGGAGGAAGAAATGGTTTGACTGTCATCTAAAGGACAAAGATATCAATGTTGGTGATAAAGTCCTTACATATAGAGTGTGTAACGAGAAAAAAAAAGTTGAAATATGCGGGAAAAGGACCATATAAAGTATGCGAATCACCCCACAAAGTACCATTCGGGTTGAAACTCTTGATGGATTGAAACCATTGGATTCCTCAATGGGAGAAAATTTAAAAGATACTATGATCCTTTAAGCCAAGAGGAGCTACGTGCCATCCATCAGAAAAAGGAAGCCAAGGCACAAACAGAGTTGAGGAAGATACAAGCTCAAACTAAGGCTAAGGAGCGACAACAACGTACAAGACACCAACAAGAGGCCAACCTGGGAGTCACACATGCATTCCACGTTGAAACAGAGGATGATTGGTTGGACTCTGACACACCTCTACAATACCCTATTGAACTAAATGGCGCCTATGGAAAAGTGCCATATAACACCTTATTGGACACGGGTGGTAAGTATAATTTGTTGTCATACAGAGTGTGGTGTTAGTTGGGAAAGCCATCCCTATCTGAGAGTACTATCCAAGTCAAGGATGTCAACAAGAAAAAAACTATAATTTTTGGTACCTGGCACACTTCTATCAGTTATGACAACGGGGTTGTAGCTCAAGACTTTTTGGTCATGCCTATTGGAACTATGGAGGGTAATATAAACCTAGGACGCGCATGGATGATAGCCACCAAATGCACTATTGATTGGGGGACTGGGGGTGTCACAACGCAAAAACCAACTCTTAGCCCTGCCACTCAAGCCATAGCCCTTGAGATATTGTCTCTTAAGGAAATAAAACCCAAAACATTGCATGTCCAAGAGGTTGAACCATGTGTCCCCATGGCCCAACTCTCTAGAGCTTCAACTTCTGTAGTTGAAATAAATCTTGAGACACACAAGACCCATCCTAATATAACAAAGAAAAAATACAAGTGGGTCCCTAAGGCTTCTTTAGCGACCATTGCTAGTGCTAAAAAATAGGAGTCTAGTAAGAGACGTTCCACTCACCCCAAGAAATGTAAAGAAACGTTGCGTTGGATTCCTAAAAAACTATTGGAAGCCCAAGGCTACTATGAAGGAAATGATCAAATATGGGTGTCAAAATGTAAATTGTGATCTTACCTATCACGCGACCCATGTGAGCCCAATCATGTAGCTCCAAAATCAATTGAAGATCATAGAAAGGAAAAAATCATGGAATGCTACACGCCCGCTCCAAAGCTAGTTTAGGTACCGAAGAAAGAACGGTTTGTTTCACCTAGCTCATGAATAGGGAAGTCAAATGAAGCTTCTTGCTCTTCATGTAGTTCTTATACAAAAATAGAAGCTTCGACACAACCTCCACCTACCATTGTACATATCCATACAAACAAGAAAGAGTTTGCACCTCCCATTGTAAGCTCACCACCTACAACAACGTTGCAAATAAAATCACGGGAGAGTACCTTACCACCCTTGCGACTAAATGAAACGCATAGGGCGGTCAAAATCTATTGGTTAAAGCCTTCACCCATAACAACTTGGAACAATTGGTTTCAAAAGGTGACGACAGGGGAGTGTTTGCTGACAGTCATCATTCACTCACTCCCCTTTCAACCTTCCTCCCTGACCTCTCAATCTCCCAATCTTAGGGAATGTATATATAAAGTCTTATACTCACCAAAAAAAAGAGTAAAAGGGCAAGAGCCACCCAACAAAAATTTGGAAACCTACGAGTTCTATACATAACACAAAATCATAAAAACACATTATGCACAAAGACACGAACCTTATAATATTTGCACTCTAACTATCATCTATCTGTGTGTACACATATGGCTAGTACGATAGAGTCATCCACTCCTACCTTGGGTGAGAGGTACCCTCTTTAATTTGCACAAGTGTTTCACATAGTCTACCAGGTGCTTGCATGTGAATGGGATTTGGTAGATACGCTAGCGTGTAAGAGGAATTTCAAGGAGTTAGAATGGCTGATACGTCTCTTGATCACGACTGATCCATACTTAGTAGAGGACGTCTCTCCAATTGCAAAAACTTACCCTCTTGACCAAGATGACTATAGACGTCTAGTGATGTTCTTAGTGAACATTTGTGCCTCTAATGATGAGAAAGAGTTACATGATTACACGGATGGCACATATGGTCTTATGGATGATGCCAACTTTGTTTTTCTCGACGATGACGAGGATAGGGGTTTAGCCTTAGGGTTACCTCCCAATCCCTACAATATCCTATTCCCTTGACTCTCTAGGGGGAGTGCAAATAATTAGATTAGGGTTCCTTATGTTGTTTGATTGGGTTCAATAACGGTTGGTGCCTCTTCCCACTGATGTGCCTCCTAGAGGTATTCTTTGTGTTTCCTAGTGCATACACGAATATGTTGCTATTGTTAGGATTTGGACCTTCATGGAATATTTCTCTCATCCACTCTTCAAATCAAGCGCGATCATCAACACAAACATGTGTTTCTTGACCATTAGCATTGCCCCTTGTCTTTGTTTTTGCATCCATGATTTTCTGCTTTACATGTGTTTGGTAGCACAATATCATGCACATTTGCTTAGATTAAACATTAGATTCTCTATAATTTTCTGTCATAATCCCTTGTCTAGGTTTTAGAATCAAGCAGTTTGACTAAGCTATTTTGACCAAGTTCTGAGTTGGAGATCTTCTATTAATACCATGGGGAATCCTTCCTAATAATCAATGGTTACTTTAGGTTCTTAATCCAATTTAGGCAGCATTGTGTGCAATGTACTAGGCCTTTCTAGTGGGCTTAGTCCCTATTGATTTTTAGCTTATGTATTATAAAGGGAGTTTACTAGTGTGATGAGCCTGAGGAGGGTAACAATGTTATATGACCCCCCAAAGTTACAAAATGGTGAAAACGGAAAAAAAAATCAAAAGTGCCACAATGTAAAATCTTAAGCTGGAAGAGAAATACCAGCTTGATTTGGTACTTCACTCACATATATCGCCTATGGTACTAAAGCCCTAGAGGTTCCCAGTGTGGGTGCTTTTCCTTGAAAAGGAAAAAACCCAAGGCATACAAAATAAGCACACACATCAAATTGAATCAATGTGAGAAGACTTTGGGGGGTCAAAGAAAAGGAAATAAGTCAGGCAATGATTTCATGAGCAATTCCTTTTATCGTAGCTTAACTACAAGGTCTTTTAGGTATAGCCTCTAGTTAGCCCTCGGACATGAAATACTTGGCTGTCGCGATTAAACAGCTTAATTGACCAGAGAAAATTGAGACGCTTTCCCATGGTATTAATAGGTGACCTTTAGTGCCTTTCGACCGTTAAATTACCAACCCCAGACTTGTTTAGTTTTTTACCTTTACAATTGTTTATGCGTTTGATTATATTACAGTTTAATGTTTATTGCTGACAAATTGTTTAATATTCTATTACCAATCAATTTGTGTACCTACAACTGCATATGCTTTTTATCATATATGAGAATGCAATTACTGTGCCAATTTTGGTTGATTTTACAGTGATGAAGAGCACTAAGGACATTCAATCTCGAATGCTCTTCCACCTCGACAAATGGCCTTCATCTCAATAGCTTTCGAGGACGGAATCTACATCAGGAAGGAGTCAATACTAAGCGAATAGAAGGCTTGGTGACTGCCCAACACTCCCTATCGCTTGGTGTTGACCTTGGTGTTAAAGCCATTACAAGCGCAAATAAAGACCTTGGGACCTGATAACCGACAATGGAGACCCTTGTGGTGATGTGATTACAAGTCATACAGTGAAGTCAACACCGGGCGAATCGGAGGCTTGGTGACTACCCAACACCCCCCATCGCTTGGTGCTGACCTTGGCAAATGGACGTTAGCCCAGTTACTATCCATGGATATCACATTGTTTTGAGTCAGGGGTCGGGCTTGTTGGTCCAATAAGTGAGTAGGTGATCGCCGATGAGAGGTGCACCACATATTTCATTTGACAGTATTTTTACTTGATCGTCCAGTGTGGACGCCCATGTGTGAATGGGCTAAACTCTTATAAAAGGTCCATTTGACCTTAAAATCCTCATTCTCTGGGATGTAAGCTAAGAAGTCATCTTGCTCCATCTCTGTCTCCTTCTTCTTCGTGTATGTGTGTGTGTGTATGCTAGAGAGAGAGAGAGCATTGCGGCGACATCGGCGACGGCGAGGCAGTAGAGCGCGGCATTGGCCGAAACTCCTTCTTCTTCGAAACCCGGATCCTTCATGATGGAAGCATTGAGAGGTGAGTGACACACCATTGTTCTTTGAGCTTGCTAGGACTCTCTAGTTGTGTGTTTGTAGCCTTTTGAGGATCACACACAATGCACTTGCAAGTTACCAGCCTTCGACACGTATGGCAAAGCGTACACACACACACACATACACACAAATAATAGCACAATGATTATGGGCAAGTCACGCCAGTGATCCCCTAAGTTCCTCTTCTCTTAGGTGGCAGCAACACGGAACCTCTCTCTCTCTCTCTCTTCTCTTAGGTGGCAGCAACACGGAACCTCTCTCTCTCTCTCTCTCTCTCTCTCTCTCTCTCTCTCTCTCTCTCTCTCTCTCTCTCTCTCTCTCTCTCTCTCTCTCTCTCTCTCTCTCTCTCTCTCTCTCGGTGCAGGTCAGAAATTTAATTTCCCTTGATTGTGTAGTTTGAGCTGGGTAGCTTCTTGCTTCAGAGGTAGTCTTTTTAGCTTCTTCACTCGACCCCACGCCCGTGTCCTGTCCAGCAATGGTTGGCAATGTTCCTTGTTTTTCCACGTGGCTATGCCTGAAAACACTGCTCCATTATAGAGTAGTATAGACAAGATTAAAATACATTTAATATAGGCAAATGTCTCTCTTTCTCCCTCTTACCTTGACTTCTGTCGATTAGAACTGACTGGCCCTCTCTAGGCATGTATCAATGCAGGTGCTCTCTCTCTCTCTCTCTCTCTCTCTCTCTCTCTCTCTCTCTCTCTCAAAGTGTCGGTTCAACTCCCGACCACTTAGCCCATGCCCTCTTGTCCACTCTGACACCATGCTAGCACATTTTCTAGGCTTCCCATTCATGCCGACACCTTTTCTAGTAGGTAGCACTACACAACTCTTTATGCTTTGGCTCCTTCCTCTTGCCAACACTTTGGCTCCAGCTTCTTGCTGGCACCTTCTATAGGATATTTAGCACCATGCGGGCGATGGGATGTGTTGCCACCTAGTCATAGCTATTTTTTGGCTATCCAAATTGCCATAGTGAGCTACCTCACCCTACCAAAATCACCTAAACTGTGTGGCTATCCCTACCTTTTCATTGTACATAGGCGTATGTGAGTTAGGGGACTTTCCCCATATCTTCTTAAAAACCCTCACTTAGCTAATCACTTGGCTAGTTGAGCCAAAAAAAAAAAAAACTATATTATGGCCCATTTGTGTCTAAATATTTCATTGTACATAGGACCTAAATATAGAAAATTTTCATAATTATTTTGGTATTTATTTTAATATTTCTACTTAGGTGTGCGTTATTTTCCTATGTATGTTATATACATTGACTCGCCATTACCACAATTTTTCTTACCATTTTGCATACTCTTTATTACATATAGAAATAATTTTCATGCAAGCTTCTCTTATTTTTGGTTTGAATCCACTCCAAGGAAAAACCTCAAAAATATCTTTCATCACCATCAGTCATTGCCTTTCACTAAATTCTTATTTTCTACAAGTATTTTTCTTTATCTCTTCTAAATAAATATACATCAATAAAAACAAATGAGGACCCTTCTCATTTGATTTTTTATATTTTCATATATTTACTTTTATATATATATATATATATATATATATATATATATATATATATATATATATATATATATATATATATATATATATATATATAACCTACACTATTCTAGATTCCATAAATTGTTTATATATACTAGTCTGTTTTTTTCATCATATCTATATATTATATTTATGCATAATCCATAACCATGCATATTTTCAAATCTCTAAGAATCAATTAGGTCATGCTCTAATGCAAGGAGGGGCTCACCTTTGGAGCCATATGCAAATTCAACAAAAGGGGAGCCACTGAAGACTTTTTTGTGAAGAAAAATAGGCATTTTGGTGGGATTTTTTATATCCATCTCCACTCCGAATTTGAAGTGGTGGTTGAAAGACAAAATGTGGACCAAAAGCTGAATAATCATTTCAAAATTTTTGATAATTTTTGGAGCTACCACCGGTGAGGTATGATTTTTTTATTGGACACAAGTCTGTCCACTTTTCTCACAAGTAGCCCATAGTCTTCTCTCACCACTTTCCACACTTCCACACACACACACACACTCATTCCTCTCAATCCCTCACTCAAACCTGCACCTTCCATGGTTTCTCTCACCTTCTTCACCATTAACCTCCCTTCTTACTTCCATAGCTCTCATATGAGTTCTACATGTACATACACCATCTCTATGTCTCTCTCTAGTACTTCCAAAGTACAATTCCATCTTACCCCTTCTCTATATACATGAAATTCAACATGTAAATCATGCTTAACCTCTGCAAATTGAGAAATCTCATAAATCGAATTACCATTTTAATCGCAATAATCAACCTTGGCCGCGGTGGCATAAAGAAGAGAAGAAGAAGAAGAGGATCGATAATCATTTTGAGAACCTACACAAGTAAGTCCAAAAAAATTTCAAGCTTCACCAGCACAAGGATTTCCTCACTTCATTCAACCATCTTACTTCGACCATCCACTTCATTATACCCATTGTAAATATATCATTAACTTTCTAGTGATTACTAACACTAACCACCAACATACTAACATAAAATAGCCATTGATCTAACCATAAAAGACACCTCAAAACATGTTGATAGTAACTCTCTCTCTCTCTCTCTCTCTCTCTCTCTCTCTCTCTCTCTCTCTCTCTCTCTCTCCTTAAAACTCTACTTTCACCTTATCTACATCAATAATGCTCTCTTTTGAGCCCACATCCATGACTCAAGCAGACAAAGAAGGCCCGCAATGTTTTGATATTTAGAAAAAATCATAATCTTGATTTGTTAGCTTGTAAATTAGGATTTCCAATAATCTTAATGAGATGTCTCCTACCTATAAATAGGTCCCTCTCCTTCTTGTAATAATCCCCAATATCTCGCATAGCACCCCAACACTCTATGTGTGAGGAGAGACTTAGGCGTAGCAACCACTTTGTGAGCTTCACTTTTGGTGTGAGAGAATCTTTCAAGCTACACATTGCAAGTGAGAGAGTGTGAGTTCAAAATCTCAAAACCACTATTGTATATGTTCCTCCATCATCAATGAATTGAGGTTTGGTGCATCAAACGTGTGATTCAACGTTCAAATCTTCATCCTTCCATTTGTGCGATATGATTTAGTGAATTCAAGGTGACTTGTGTATTTTAAGTTTCTATCATTTGATCTTGTTTGCTATAGTGTTTTCGTGTGTTTTCATTGCCAATTTTGTGTCCATTCTAAAAGGGTATTATGGTGAGGGGTCTCCCACACCCTAAGACAGTGTGTGTGTGTGTGTGTGTGTGTGTGTGTGTGTGTGTGTGTGTTTTGGCAATGTTTAGCATTAACTAAGCATTGAGTTAATTTTGTACAAGCTCTATAATAGCATCATAATGAACCATTTCCATTTGCAAGTCACAAAGAAGGTATTACGCAAGATCCATTCCTCTCTCTCTTCCCTTTGCTCTAGCTCTCTCTGGTCCATTTTGTGTGTGTCTTGGTGTGAGGTTTCTTGTGTGTGTTTTATGACGCATCTTCTTGGTTGTGACAAAGTCTCTCTTGCATCCTAGTTCCCATACCATAATTAGGTGGTGCCCCTATCTTATTTGGGTTTGGATGTGGGTTTATTGTTGTGTTGTGCTTGTGGTTGCCCCAGCCCCAATTGAGCAACACGGGAGCCTTGAGGAGTGTTTAGAGGTCACCTCTCTTGTTGCCCGCCCCAGACCGCCTCAATTTTGGTGCCCCAATTGAGGAGGGACTTGTGTCTATTGTTGTTACATATTGCATGAATGTTTAGCTTTTAGCATAATCAAATAGATTGCATGAATCAAGAGAGACTGTATGATCCTTTCATTCCCATTGCAAGGCAAAAGGTACACATCATTGTTAGTATTGTTACAATTTCAACGTGTAATTCGTAGAATTTTAGGTCCCCTTAGGTTGGCCGAGATAAACGCTTCAGTAAATCTTTTTATTTTGCCTCTCATTAAATACGACCTTAGTTTGGACGTCTATATTTTTGTTTTGGTTTAAGCACTAGATCATGCATAAACCATGGATAATGGCCCAAGAATAGAGGTTTTTTCCTTCCATTTCACTCCACCATTAGAATAAACGTTGCAATTAGTAGAAAGATCCATTTTCAACAACGTATGGTGGTCATGTTTGGTGTCCAAAGAGTAGGATAAATTCTTGTGTCACCCAACCCTGTCATCCTGCTTCTTGTTGACTATCATAGATCGTTTGATGTGCATATTTTTATTTTGTTGTAGAATAGATTGTAATTTAGAAAACCTTAGTGTGTAAATCTTTTTAAGAAAGAAAAACAAAAACATGTTGTCACTTTGAAATTGATTCAATGGAGACTCAACGCCAAATGTCAGAATATCCTCTCTTTTTTGGAGAGCCTGGCAAGGATCCCGAGCTATTTCTAACAAATTTCAAAATGGCTTGCGGCATAAAAAGAGTGATAGGAGATGAGGAATGCTTAGAAATATTTGAGGTAGTTCTGAGGAAGGATGCTAGCACTTGGTTTGACTCTCTATCTCAGGAGGCTAAGGGAAACTATAACAAAGTCGTTGATCATTTCAAGAGATACTTCTTTGACCCCCAAAACACTCAAAAGCTATGGCAAGACATCGTTTCTCACAAACCAAAGGACTTAGATGACTACTACATGTATAAACAAGAGTTTTTATGTCTTTGGGCTGTATGGGTGAGAAATGTTGCCAACCCTGGTGATGGTGCGGAGTTCCTAAAGAAGGAGAGATTCATAGCCGGTCTTTTTTCCATACTCAAAATACAAGTCGAGGCAGGTGCACCTGCTACCTTTGATGCAGCTAAAACTAGGGCTGTTGAGAAGTATAGGAAACTCAAGTGTCTAAGAGGAGAGGTTCTAATAGATGGTCCTAGACCAAAGGGGAAATTGCAAGCATCAACATCTAGAGATATTCCTGAGGTAACAGCTGAGGTGATTGAGAAGCTAAATGAATCCTTAAGCAACTTGTCAATGCACCTTGCACAAGCTGTAGGTCCCAAGGGACAAAGAAAGAAAGCCGAGGAGCGAGAGCCACGACCTAGGAGAGTCTTACAATGTTGGAATTGCGGAGAGTCTGGACATGGGATGTATAATTGCCCTTGGCCCCGTGGGGAGCCAGGGAGACCTAACTTGAATTACCCAGTGAATAATGCAGGTGAAGGAACTAGCCAACAACCACGGCTTCTGCAAAGACCAAATGGGGCAAGACCACCTCCACGAGGAGTGGAGGGAGTTCCACCTTTGCCAGACCCAAATGTGCATTTGGTAGAGGTGACAAATTCTAAAGAGGTTGACATGGAAGCAAACGGAATTAAGCGTGGCCGAGGAAAAGGTAAGGAGAAAGAAGGAGTTACGTCACAAAGTGATCGTGGACGAGAAAAGAAGGCTAAGGACACCAAGGAAACCAAGAGGACGCTACGTTGTATCAACCTCCAAGACTTTCCTCTTGGACATGGTATGACTCCATACAACTTGTTGAAAGACATGAGAGGTAAGGGTCCTGATATCTCATGGCCTCAGTTTCTTGCATTATGTCCACAAGTTAGGAGGGATTTAACAAAGTCAGTTAGCACTAGGAGAAAGGTAAAAGAGAGTGTGCCTGTTGTAAAAAGTGCACAAGCTGAAATGAATGAGGATATTACATCTATGCTAGATTGTTACATCAAAGGACGATTGGTTAGGAAAGGTCTAGTGGATAGGGGTGCACAAATTTGCATCGTGACAAAGGGACTCATGCAAAGACTAGGCATGCACATCCATGAGACACCTCAAATCAAAGTCAAGATGGCAAACAATAGCAAGGCTAGCTGTGTAGGCATTTGTAAAATGTTTTTGTGGAGGCCTTTGGCATTAAGAAGGCAATGGATTTTTATGTTATGTCAACCAAGGGAAGTGGCTATTTATTTATCCTAGGAAGACCATGGCTAATGTGAAAATGTGAGATTTGAAAGATTGGGAAAGTGAAAATTTGATCTGCAAAAATGACAATCATAAGAAGGTTGTCTTTGACATGAAGGAGCAACGTCAAGAGGAGCTCCATGAAGAATCATCACAAAGTGAGACGGAGGAAGACTGGATTGATAGCACTTCAGAAGAAGAAGGTAGCGGTAGCACTACGGAAGAGGAGTCTTCCATTAAAGTCATGGGGGTAAGATTTAATCCAAATAACCAGAAGACCTCTTGTCAAGGTTTGGAGGAGGTAGGTTCCCAAGAGAACCAAAATGTGAAAGATGAAGGAATGTTAGAAGGTATGTTGTCTACAACACTTACAAAGGATGAAAGAAAGGAGTTCAAAGGTGTGTTAAGAAAGTTTCCTAAGCTTTTTGCTAAAGACTACATCGACGTACGTGGAGTAGATGATGTTCAACACAAGATCGCCAGAGGCCACACCTAAGGCTCAAAAGCTACGAAGGCTAGGAGTCATCAAGGAGCAGGCTTTACTCAAGGAGGTAAGAAAGCTTCTAGCAGCAGGTTTCATTTATCCAATAGAAAATTCAGAGTGGGTCTTTCTTGTTGTTGTCACTCCCAAGAGGAGGGTGTGTGTGGATTACCATTCAATGAATGAGGCAACAAAAAGAGATCACTTTTCCCTCCCATTTTAGGATGAGATACTAAATGAGGCATCTGGTCATGAGAAGTACACTGTGTGTGATGGCTACTCGGGCTACTTTCAAATAGGTATCGCATTAGAGGATCAATTGAAAACAACCTTCATCACTCTGTGGGGTTGTTATGCTTTCAAAGTCATGCCATTTGGCCTGACAAATGCTCCTGCAACTTTCCAACGCTTCATGAACACATTAGGAAGAGAATGGGGTCTAGGAGGGCCTCTTTATTTGGCAGTTTAAGGAATGGCTAACTTATTCTTAATAGTAATTTGAAATCCCTCTTTAAAACCAAGAGGTGAGAATAAAAAGAAAAATAAGGGCCTTTCCATGGTTTTCTACAAGTCAATGTTGTAGTTTGTGGTTTTAAACTTGATATATTAAAAAGGGATGGTTTTCCTCTTCAAAGGTTCAAATGGAAAGTATTTTTAAATGAGGGCTCTTACAAGAACTTCTTGGAGAGTTGCACTAGATGTGGAAAGTTGAGGGGGACATCAATGATTACATGGAAAGGTGGAGGGGAATAATGACAAGCCATGATGGACTTTTGAATAAAATATAGATATTGGGGGGCTCTGGAAGCAAGTGGGGGCATGTGGGAGGACGCCTATGATTGAGAGCCCTTGATCTAGGCAAAGATCCAAGGGCTAGGATTCAACCCTTCAAGAGAAAAACACCTTTTCACAAGGTCCCTTGATCTAGGCAAAGATCCAAGGGTGCAGATTGTCCCCTCTCTTGGATTGAGGATCTTGGGCCTCAACCCTTGATCCCATCGCCATCCAATGGCCAAATTTGAATCACATTCACCCTCACTTTAATAAAGCTATGATGACCCTTCAAAACATCTAGTGGTTTCTCCACTCCATAAATAAAATGGACGTCCATATCTTTCCAGAAAAAACTCCTCTTGGAATGTTTTAAACCCTCTGCCATACCCACCATTTTGGGACACATGTCAACCTTCCATTTGTACATTCCCTAATCCTTTTTATAACCTTGTGGCAATTTAAAAGGCCCTCCTAGACCCCATTCCCTTCCTAATGATGGTGTTTCAAGATTCTACGGAAGTCCATTAGGGGTTTTTATTTATGATTTTTCCATTTATAGCTCAAAATCGTTACATCTACAAAGGGTAGAAGAAGGTTTAAGGAAACTCTATGACATGGGAGGTCAACTCAGCCCCGACAATTGCCACGTAGGTGAGGATGAAGTGATCTTGCTTGGTCACAAAGTTTCCTATAAAGGTATTGAAGTGGATCCTTCAAAGTCAAAGGCTCTTATTGAGCTTCCATCACCCAAGAATCTCAAAGAGGTCATCTCATTCATCCAAAAGGTGAAGTATATGTCACGCTTCATTCACTTAGCTTCGGAGTTACTTCACCCCTTGCAGAAATTGACACAACAAGTCAATTTTGTTTGGTCTGATGAGCTTGAAGAATATTTTTGTAGCATCAAGTCATTCTGTCAGAACTACCAATACTTATGCCTCCTTGTTGGGAGTAAAAATTCTTTGTTAGCTATAGTATTGGGAAAGAAACAATTGGTTCTTTTTGCTACAACAAGATCCCCATAGTACCAGGATGCGACCCATCTACTTTGCTAGTAGGGTCATGAATGCTTTGGAGAGAGGCAACACGGAGGCGATCTCATGATGCTTTCTCTCATGTTTGTAGTGAGAAAGTTTAGATCCTACTTGCTACCAAACCTTTTGTAATCCTCATTGCAGAAAATTTGTTCCCTTGGGTGTCATCTGAATGAATCTAAGCACTAGAATCTCAAAGTGGATTAGGGAGTTGCAAGAGTTTCAATACTCTTTCAAGGTAGAAGATAGTGTATGTGCACAATTGGCAGGGATTCTCACTTATAGGGTACATGAAAAGGAGATTAAGGTGCCTGAAATAAAGACCTTACCATTGCCACCACAAAAAATTATTCCTAATTCTTTTACCTTGTTCTTTGATGGAGCTTTTCGATGAGCCATAGGAAAAGCAGGGGGAGGGCTAGTGTTGCTAAACCCAAGTGGAGAGATGGTCATGAAAGAGAAGGTCAATCTACTAGATTCAACTAGCAACAATGAAGCAGAATACGACACACTACTCAATGGTTTTAAGATGTGCATTAGCCAAGGTATACAACGTCTCATGGTAAAAGGGGATGCACTTCTCATTGTGAAGCAAATTTTAGGCATTTGGGCATGCAAGAATGAGAGCCTAAGGACAAAAGTTCATGCCATTCGTAGGTTGATTAATCAGTTTGAAGAAGTGCAACTATATCATATTCCTAGGAAACAAAAGCAGTTACATGTATTGAGAAAGAAGTGCAAATCATCATGGTGGTAGCAGTTTTCAAGCAACCAAGATTATTGGCTACATTTTGGAGGGTGAGTTTCCACAAGACTTCACAAAAGCTCAAAAGAAGAGACTCATGAAGAAGGCAAGTTTCTATCTCTTCCTAGAAGGATCCCTCTATCAAAGAGGGAAGGATCAAGTGTGTAGAATTGTACCAACTATCGAGGAAATTCCAACCATTCTAAAAGGTTTGCATGAGGAAGCATGTGGGGGTCATTTTGCCCAAGAGTTAACTGTGAAGAAGATTTTGGTTGCGGCAAGCCTGCATGTGGATGTCCAGCATTGGTGTAAAAGCTGTCACAACTGTCAGCTAAATGGAAAGAGAAGATTGGTCCATGGTCCAAGGCAGATGGTGCTTGCAAATGGACCCTTTGAAAATTGGGGCATTGATGCTACGGGTCCTTTGCCTAGAACAAAAAATGGTAAACTCTACATTCTAGTGGTTGTAGATTACATGACTAAGTGGGTGGAGGTTTAAAGTGTGGCAAGGGTAAATGGAAAAACAGTGAGCAGATTTGTCTACACTAATATTTGTTGTAGATTTGGCACACCTTTGGAGATTGTTTTTTATAATGGTCCAGGGTTCAAGAAGGGTTTACTCACGAAAGTTTGTGAAGAGCTTCACATTTTACATCATCATAGCACACCCTACTACCCACAGCCAAATGGTTTGGTGGAGAAGGCTAATGGTGTCATTGCAGGCATGATCAGAAAGGTGGTGCAAAATAAAACAAAGTTATGGGATGACTTATTGGATGATGCGTTGTGGGCATATCAAACTACATATAGAGAGGCCACAAAGTTCACACCATTTCACTTGGTCTATGGTCAAGAGGCTTTACAGCCAATTGAGCTCAACATTCCAACAATGCGACTTCATGGCAAAGTAGCACAAGATAATCAAGAGGTATGGATGGATCGACTTCTTACATTAGTGGAGCTTGAGTGGAAAAGAGAAGCACCTTACGAGTGCTACAAGAGGAAATCTATACAAGCAAAAGAAAAGCTCGACAAGAAACTGAAGGATAAACGCATCAAGGAAGCAGATCTTGTACTAAGGTATGACAATCGACTTGATAATCATTTTGATGCCAAGTTTGAAACTAGATGGCAGGGGTCATACATAGTCAAGAAGGTTTTCAATTCAAGTTACTATCAGCTTATGGACTTGAATGGTAAAGAGCACTCCAGGAAGGTAAATGGGTATCGCTTGAAGCCCTATTTGAGTCGCCTTCTACCAAAAGATCTACCAAAGATCTGTCAAAAGGCAACTTTCTCATGTAAGTTTTGTTGCATGAAGCATGAGTGTAACTCGAGCCAAAATGCCAAGGGGCCAAACAATGAAAATCTTGTCAAGGACTCAGAAGCACTCTCTTTGGAAAAGATGCTTTATGATGGTACATGAATATATCATCATCCTGGGGGAGGGCTAATGATAACAGTTTTTTGGCTATCCAAAATTGCCATAGTGAGCTACCTCACCCTACCAAAATCACCTAAATAGTGTGGCTATCCTTACTTTTTTATTGTACATAGGCGTGTGTGAGTTAGGGGACTTTTCCCATATCTCTTTAAAAACCCTCACTTAGCTAGTCACTGGGTTAGTTGAGCCAAATAAATAAATAAAATAAAATATAAAATATATTATCGCCCATTTGTGTGTAAATATTTCATTATACATAGGACCTAAATATAAGGAGTTTTTATAATTATTTTGGTATTTATTTAAATATTTTTACATAGGTGTGCGTTATTTTCCTATGTATGCTATGTACATTGACTCACCATTACCGCAATTTTTCTTACCATTTTGCATACTCTTTATTCCATATAGAAATATTTTCATGCAAGCTTCTCTCATTTTTGGTGTGAATCCACTCCAAGGAAAAATGTCAAAAATACCTTTCATCACCATCAGTCATTGCCTTTCACTAAATTCCTATTTTCTATAGGTATTTTTCTTTATCTCTTGTAAATAAATATATATCAATAAAAACAAATGAGGACCCTCTTCATTTGATTACTTATATTTTCATATATATATATATATATATATATATATATATATATATATATATATATATATATATATAACTCACACTATTTTAGATTCTATAAATTGTTTATATATACTAGCCAGTTTTTTTTCATCATATCCATATATTATATTTATGCATAATCCACAACCATGCATATTTTCAAACCCCTAAGAATCAATTAGGTCATGCTCTAATGCAAGGAGGGGCTCACCTTTGGAGCCATATGCAAATTCAACAAAAGGGGGGCCACTGAAGACTTTTTTGTGAAGAAAAAATAGGCATTTTGGTGGGATTTATCCATCTCCACTCCAAATTTGAAGTGGTGGTTAAAAAACAAAATGTGGACCAAGAGCTAAGTAATCACCTCAAAAATTTTGATAATTTTTGGAGCTACCACCTGGTAAGGTATGATTTTTTGATTGGACCCAGTCTGCCCACTTTTCTCACAAGTAGCCCATAGTCTTCTCTCACCACTTTCCACACACACACACACACACACTCATTCCTCTCAATCCCTCACTCAAACCTGCACCTTCCATGGTTTCTCTCACCTTCTTCACCATTAACCTCCCCTCTTACTTCCATAGCTCTCATATGAGCTCTACATGTACATACACCATCTCTATGCCTCTCTCTATTACTTCCAAAGTACAATTCCATCTTACCCCTTTGCTATATACATGAAATTCAGTATGTAAACCATGCTTAACCTCTGCAAATCGAGAGATCTCATAAACCGAATTACCATTTTCATCGTGATAATCAATGTCAGGCCAAGGGCCAGGACGGACATGCAGTCAAGGTGCGCTATATTTAGAGACTAGGAGTCTATATGCACGGTTGGGTGGTGAGTTGCATGGTCCAATCCCCAGTCTTCACATTGGTATCAGAAGGGTGGAGAGGAAGAAGAAGGGTGGAGCCATGGCAGAAGAGAAGGCATGGATCTCTCTCTCCCTGTAGGAAAGGTCTCTCTCTCTCTCTCTCTCTCTCTCTCTCTCTCTCTCTCTCTCTCTCTCTCTCTCTCTCTCTCTCTCTCTCTCTCTCTCTCTCTCTCGATCTTTCTCAAAAAATCCTGGAGTTCTCTCTCGCTTTCTCCTTGAGCAAGGAGACGGGGAGAGCTTGGCTGTGGCGGCATGCAAGGCCATGGTAGAAGGGAGAAGCAAAGCAAGGCATGGAGTTTCATGCATGTTTTTTATTCCCTCGCTCTCGATCTCCATGCTCTACACCCGTCGACGATTCCTTGTCGGATTTGGGACGCGCAGGAAACCTTGCCAACTCATGCACAGAGGCGATGCTCATTCGACATCAAATTGCATGCCAGTAGGCTCGTTGGGAGCGCGAGGGCCTGCAACTCAATTGTTGATTCTGTAGATCTGCGCCAGGGCTACGTCAGCGGCCTGTGTGCCCCTTTCTTTGCTTGCGCAAGTCGGCAGCCCACCATATCCTTGTGCAAAATTTTTTTCACACCTCACTTTATTTGGGCACCCAAGGTTGCCCAAGGGGCAACCCTAGGGGCCCATCCAATGGAGGGAACTTGCGAAATCCGAAACGAGGAGCGAGTGACTGCATCCCGTGACCAAGGAGGCCAATGGCATACACACAACCCGAACATGCGAGATAGTGGCTATCACATGAAAAGACAACATATGCGATATGCACCAAGGACGTTCCTTACAGTCGAGGCAATGGAATCCCAGTGCTTGTCGCCTTGGCCATCAGAAAGGCTACGAATCACAACAAAGGCGAGGCCAGGGGATTACGATTGCATGCAAGGCCTCTCAAGGATCGCCAACGATCAATCACACAGGTCATCATGCAACCCACTAGTCAATTTGGTAAGGAATTTATGAGGATCAAAATCAAGCACGGCTTGAGTACAAAATCCCTCGATAGTACATGCTTGTAGCAGGTCAACAGTGGATGCAAAGGCAAAACTCATCAACACTCACGGAGATTGGCACGGGTTGTTGATGGTGGCAAACATACTCGGCATGGCCGACTATTTGTCACCGCTCGAAGCAGCTGGAAGGGAAAACTTGCTAGGCGGTACCTTGGATAATTCAAAGAATTCCAAGGCGAGCAAGAATTGCTCTTGCCTATTATCCACTTCCCGTGGGAATTCGGCTATCATGTTCGAAGTAGATGAAACTTGCATCAAGGATGCGGATAGTATGCGAGCCAGAAGGGTTCCACTTAATCACTTCCACCTCAATCTGCAAAGACCACGAAAGTACTTATATGAAGCAAGGCTTCAATTCCTGCATCTTGTATTGAGACTTACCACGTTTGGAATATGCTATGAGCATATGGACTTGGGAGGGATACAAAAATGTGCTTGGAGGTTATCTCATTACGTGGGAGACGGGCGTCTATGATACAAGGGGCGTCTATGATTATACGAAAACCACCACTCGTGCAGTAGATACAGCTATGAGCCATCTTTGAGCGAGTTTCATTCTATCGAATCTTGGGACAACTGGTTACAGCAGGAAGACCAGGTTAGACGATTTATGTTTTTCTTGTTTTCACGTTTACTTTGGAAACTCTTGTCTGTTCTGCAAAGCAAAGTGCTTTGACCGTTTCAAGCGAAGCAGGGCTTCTACCATGTGCCACTATACAGCCCATTGACTTCAACTCAAGGGCATTGGTACACAAGTTTGGGGAACTGGCATAATAGGGATATCACCTCACAGAATCCCTCTTAGTTTACCCGGTGCAAGGCACTTATAGTTATGGCTTTTACGTTTGAGGCCGTCACTAAAGCCAAGGGCTTACGAATCTGCATGCAAGGCATGCTAACCAGGTGGCATGAGCTCCATCACAGTTTGGTTTACGCTTCTGCTATTACATCAGACACTCTGTCTAGGACAAGATGCGTTCTGGATTGTTCATCATGATTTTGTATGTTTCTTCAGTTGATGTCAACACACAAGAACAATAAAAGGAAACGTAAATATAAGACTTACTTCACCGGCAAAGTGCTAATGCTAAGTCATTCTCATACAATCACGACCCCTGCAAGGTAGGTGGGTCAGGATGTGTTTTGTGTTTTTCTGTTACCTCTCTCGATGCGAGAGTCAAACCCAAAAACTGTGGTATGCTTATAGGATAAGTTGCAAGCCACGCATAAGATGCGTAAGAGCACATAGATTGGGTACACACTCTAGAAACTTAAGGAAAGTTCCTCAGCCCAGCATGCTCTCCTTCTCTCTCTTTCTTATTTCTCTCGAAGAATAATGAAAACTTTCTAAGAAGATTTGATACATGTTTTGCTCGTGAGTCTGCCTGCGCCAGGGTGCTCTAACTCTCAGCTAGAAAGTGGCCAAGACGCCATCCACATTAGTCTTCATCGATTCATCGATTAATTTGTTATTGGCATAAGGGCTATGAGCCACAAAGGCTAAGAGCCAGTGTTAAGCCCCAACTGTTGGCATTCCTTGGGTGATTGTTCTCAAGATCAAACAGATCTATCCAGTGGAGTACCCATCGCTGTTAATGGCCAAGCAAGAGTCTTGCCATTACGGATGTTTTGGATGTCATTTTTGCACTACATGTTTTTAGTGCAATGCTCGAGTTGAGTTTCTGATAATTTCAAACTCACATCAGCTGATCTATACCATGGAGTTTAGATGCAGCAAAAAGTTAAGACTGCATGGTTGTCCATAAGAGCTAGGCATTTCACTTGTGTGTATCTCCTGCTCTCTCTATAGCACTACAAGTTTCTATGGAAACACAGTTTTGGGGTAAGACCCAACGGGTGATTACTAAATCACTCCATCGGCATTCAGGATCACATTTTGATGTATCACAATTGTACTTTCAAGGAAAGACATCCGCAATCTACCACGGAGGGATGTACTTGACCTCCGGGTAAGTATCAGGTATTTTCCACCTCATTGTAAGTATATGCTTTTTGGGTTTATTTTCCTTTCCAATTCAGTTGGGTAAGTTTTGTAAAAGGATGTTTGAGCTAGAAGGCTTTTCATCCAGCTTGCTCTTTAGAGACGTGACAAGGTAATGTAAGAGTATAGGATTTTGAGAAAATAGTGTCATTTTCTCTCTTCCCTGTTCATCAAGATACCGTGATGGTTTTGACTCTTGTTGAAACAGTTACATACCTACATGGTACGATTCTGTATGGCACATGTTGTCACGTGGGATACAACATGGTCTAGGAACTCAAAGAGTTCGTTTTAGCCAGTGTGGAGCAATGATAACGAGGGTCCCTCTCACTCTTGTCGCAGAGTATTTGCAGTTACCTCCACACACAAGTACATCTTGTACTTGATGGATGTCACTTTTGCTGACATCGTTTTCTGAGACATATTCCACATGTGGAGAATATGAGTCTCTGGACTGACACTGGCGCCTATTTCCTAATGATGTGTCGCGAAGAAGTCCCTACTTGCTGGTCGCATCCGTTTATTAGACAATTTGGAGCACACCGTATCAGGAACAGTTTCAGTGGCCAGAAATTGTCGGGTACTAAGTACAGACTTGTTGCGATGACAAGTGCTGTGAAACCACCTTAACGGAGGGTTGTTTATATATATAGCCACGTACGCTACGTTCATGAGAATGTCTCATGGTTGGTACCTAGGTGTGACTGAGCTTTCACACTCTGTTATGGTCCAGCTCTTGTTGCAAGGCTTTCACGTACGTGCCGTGGAAAATCTCGTCATGGAATTGCGGTTCGAATTTGTTTGTGTTAAATGCATGCACACTAGGTGTTATGGATCCTAGTGTTTAACACAGATTTGTTCAGAGCCACATGCAAATTCATGGACTTTCTTGTTTATGCAATTTTTTGCACTTCACGTGTAATTTTTCTCGCAGATTTATTATGCGTTTACACCCTACCATAAAAGGTAATGGCTCAGGATGGGTGTCTGTGGTTGGATGGTCTACACTCTATGAGCTTACTGCACTCCAACCCGCTTTCAACCTCGTTGGTTGCCTCCACTCCATATCGAGTATAGGGCTGGATACTCACTGGTTGAGTCATAGTTTATCGTCAGTCGTGGAAGACTGTCTGTAAGTGGTTGTAGGAAAGTACCTCACTCTTACTGCTGCTATTCATCCCACATTGGATGGGCAACTTACAATTATTCTTTGCTAAAGGATCTGCTAAGCACATACGTTAGCACAATGTATTCTGAATGGACGATTCTCTCCCTATTCTAGAATTTGCTTAGGTTAGGTTTTCAACTTTGAACACCTGTTGTGGTGGGGCTGGATACCATTTCAATAGTTTCATAAGTCAAGGACTTAGTAGGTGTGCTGACAAAGTATGTTGGCATGTAGCCTACATTAGGGGTGAACGTGTAGTTCTGTGTGTTTCAAAACGTTCAGAAGTTTGACATGAGGACACTCACTATTCTATCCCTCAGTAGCTATGAGCTTTTCAAGATATTCACGCGAGTTGGAAATTTGGCTCACAACTGCATGGAAAGTTGCGCCAAGGTTTTTTTGCATTTTTCCAATATCTTCAAAAAGCATGAAAATTGGTTATGTCTTTAGACACCTCTTAGTTGTGGTTACTCCTTTAAAGTACTCAAGTGAGTTATAAATTGAGTTACCATTTAGATACAAGTGGTTGCAAAAGGACAACAGTGTTGAAAATCAAGATGTTGCTCTTGGTTTCATTGAACCTCCTCACTGCACCAATATCGGTCATATGGACAATTGGCCCTCGTATGGGATACAAATAAGAAAAACATCAATGTTCTTACGAAGATACTACCACTTGTGTTTTCGAGGACAAAAACGATTCTCCAAGGGGGGAGTATTGTCAGGCCAAGGGCTAGGAAGGACATGCGGTCAAGGGGTGCTATATTTAGAGACTAGGAGTCTATATATGGCACGGTTGGAAGGAGAGTTGCATGGTCCAGTCCCCAGTCTTCACAATCAACCTTGGCGGTGGTGGCATAAAAAAGAGAAGAAGAAGAAGAGGATCGATAGTCATTTTGAGAACCTACACAAGTAAGTCCAAAAATTATTCAAGCTTCACCAGCACAAGGATTTCCTCACTTCATTCAACCATCTTACTTCAACCGTCCACCTCAATCTACCCATTGTAAATATATCATTAATTTTCTAGTGATTACTAACACTAACCACTAACATACCAACACAAAATAGCCATTGACCTAACCATAAAAGACACCTCACCTCAAGACATGTGCATAGTAACTCTCTCTCTCTCTCTCTCTCTCTCTCTCTCTCTCTCTCTCTCTCTCTTCTTCCTTAAAACTCTACTTTCACCTTATCTACCATCAATAATGCTCTCTTTTGAGCTCACATCCATGACAAAGAAGGCCCGCAATGTTTTGATATTCAGAAAAAAATCATAATCCTGATTTTTTAGCTTGTAAATTAGGATTTCCAATAATCTTAATGAGACGTTTCCAACCTATAAATAAGTCCCTCTCCTTCTTGTAAATAACCCCCAATATCTCACATAGCATCCCAACACCTATGCGTGAGGAGAGACTTAGGCGTGGCAACCACTTTGTGAGCTTCACTTTTGGTGTGAGAGAAGCTTTCAAGCTACACATTGCAAGTGAGAGAGTGTGAGTTCAAAATATCAAAACCACTATTGTATATGTTCCTCTATCATCAATAAATTGAGGTTGGTGCATCAAAGGTGCGATTCAACGTTCAAATCTTCGTCCTTCCACTTATGCGATACAGTTTAGTGAATTCAAAGTGACTTGTGTATTTTAAGTTTCTATCATTTGATATTGTTTGTTATAGTGTTTTAGTGTGTTTTCATTGCCAATTTTGTGTCCATTGTAAGAGGGTATTGTGGTGAGAGGTCTCCCACACCCTAAGACTGCGTGTGTGTCGGCAATGTTTAGCATTAACTAAGCATTGAGTTAGTTTTGTACAAGCTCTACAATAGCATCATAACGAACCATTTCCATTTGCAAGTCACAAACAAGGTATTACGCAAGATCCATTCCTCTCTCTCTTTCCTTTGCTCTAGCTCTCTCTGGTCCATTTTGTGTGTCTCTTGGTGTGAGGTTTCTTGTGTGTGTTTTGTGGCGCATCTTCTTTGTTGTGACAAAATCTCTCTTGTGTTTTAGTTTGCATATCATAACTAGGTGGTGCCCTTATCTTGTTTGGGTTTAGCTGTGGGTTTGTTATTGTGTTGTGCTTGTGGTTGTCCCAGCTCCAATTGGGTAGCACGAGAGCCTTGAGGAGTGTTTAGAGGCCACCTCTCTTGTTGCCCGTTCCGGACCGCCTCACTGGCAACATGTATACATAGATAATGAAATATATATATATATCTCTCTCTGTCTCTCTCTCTCTCTCTCTCCAATTCAAGACTCAGCTTTTGATGTTTCTTGGAATTGCTCCTACAATATTAAAATTTATCTTCTGCTTTGTGTGCATGCGCACGTGCACCTTTCATCTTAGAAACAAAAATATTGGTACTACAAATTTTGATCACCACTTATGCTTCTGTCATTGCCGTGACTTATTGAAGAGACCTCTTTTAGCAATTGAGACATTATCATAAAGCTGAAGCTTTTTCATATAGATATTCACCAAGTCAATCCAAGGAAAAGCATACATACCAATGACAAAGATAGAGATGGAAGTGGCAATAAGCCCGAAGGGGACATTCATGTGGAGGGTGCTGTGGAGCTACACCTAACCGCAGCCGAACATAGAAGTCAAGAAAAGGTGGAGGGGTCGGAGGGCTTGAGCCTTTGGGGTTTCATTTGCAGCGAGGTTCCCTCCTCGCTTCTCTCTCAGCAGTGATATTTCTCTCTCTCTCTCTCTCTCTCTCTCTCTCTCTCTCTCTCTCTCGTCTTGCCACCAACAAAGCAAGGACTCATGGACACTCTCGTCTTGCCAACAAAGCAAGGACTCATGGGAGACTTTCGAGTTGAGAAAAAGGCGACGGGAGTTGGAGGGCATGGCTGGCCTATGAGGTCGCAATCAGACTTCTCTCTCTCAGTTGTGATGCAAGCCTTCTTTCTCTCTCTCTCTCTCTTTCTTTCTTTCTTTTACACACACACACACATATAATTGCACAATGATTCTAGGCAAGTCACCCCAGTGATCCCCTTCTCTCAAGCGACAGCAACACGGAACCTCTCTCTCTCTCTCTCTCTCTCTCTCTCTCTCTCTCGGTGCAGGTCAGAAATTCAGTGATCCCCTTCTCTCAAGCGACAGCAACACGGAACCTCTCTCTCTCTCTCTCTCTCTCTCTCTCGGTGCAGGTCAGAAATTTAACCTCCCTTGATTGTGCAATTTGAGTTGGGTAGCTTCTTGCGCCAAAGGTAGTCTTTTTAGCTTCTTCACTCGACCCCACGCCCGTTTCCTGCAACGATTGGTGGGTCGCCGCAAGGTTCTGCAATACTCCTTGTTTTTCCACGTGGCTATGCCTGAAAACACTTCTCAGTTATAGAGTAGTATAGATAGTATAGATGTGTGTGTGTGCGTGTGACTCAATGGCCATGCTTTTTATTGCATCACCTTGTCAAATTGTTCCTCACTGAAGGAAAGTGACACGATGGAGGCAGCGTTGGGTCTGATGCGGAGAATGCCGCCCGGGCTTTCCCGCACGGCGCTCTCCTCCTTGCTGCTGCTTCTTCCCCAGCACTCTTCTGACCTCCTCTCGCTTGTCGATCAACCTCTAGAGGCACATCATCTGATCTATCGAGAGAGAGAGAGAGAGAGAGAGAGAGAGAGGGTGTCAAGATGATCTAGCGGATAACCTACCGAGATAATCCTCATTATGAGGGAAAATGGGGTGGATTTCATACACAGGATCGGATCTGCCACAAAAGGCTCTATGAGAGTAGGGCAACTTTAGCCAGTGCTATATGGCCAACGTGGGAATGTTGGATCTAGATCGGTCGGTAGCTTCCTTGTCATGCCTCCTCTTAGCAATTATTTTAAATGTGGGTGCAGGTTCTGTGGGATGATTCGTGTGGAAAGCAGTTTCTTTTGTGTGATTACAATCGTGATGGTGATTCACACAGGTAACATATTCTAATATGCTTTGAAATGGCTGGGAAGTCTAATACACCTCCTCTTCTTGTTGATTTAATGCACTCCCTAGAGTATATTCAAAGAAATTCGAATACGTTTTTTGCTTTTTGGATTAATGCTTGATCTGGCTTTCCAAATATGACTCATTACATGCAATCATGCTCTCGTTGAAAGATAATATTGCTCTGACAATGCCATTGTAAACTCAAGTGTAGGATTATGACATTCATAGTTACTTCGTCATGACTCAGTAATCATGCAAGTAGTTGAATGCTAGTCACTTCTAATTTAAGCTTCGAGTTTAGCCTGCTTATCAATAAATTGCTCTCAACATTTTTAATATCATTGGCCAAAAATCTAACTTCTCTCGACTCAAGTTATTCACTATAGTCTATAATAATCTTTCTTGACTTGTGTAGGTCACCTTGGTCCAGCACTTATTTCCCCCCTTTGGAAGATGGTACCCAGCCACCTCCTAGCTTACGAGCCTTGGAAGTCGAAGCTAATGAGATCTTTGCTCTATATCGTGACCAGTGAGGTCCTTGCCTTGCCTTCTCTGTGCCTTTTTTTTTGTCGCTAGTTGATGCCCTTGTGGCTACTGTTGTTTTTTGATTGCTATGTTTTGTACATGTTGCAGATACTATGAGGGTGGTATTTCTTCTGTTTACCTTTGGGAAACTGACTCACCAGAAGGCTTTGCAGCTTGTTTCTTGATTAAGAAAGGTAAGTAGGGCATATGTTTCAACTTGGTACACTTAGACATCTGATATACATTGCATGGAAATCTGGGATACCCAGAATGCTTATCTAATCAAAACAAGTTTGAGTAATTTTCTGAGAAATTTGTGCAACAATCTCGTTTCTTTGAGTAGAATGGTTGCCATCTGGTTTTGGCATTTGTGTTTGCACTTTTTTTAACAATTGAGTGACAACATTTTTATAATGGCGAGCACACATACAAACTTGTCTCAAGCACATCTCACGACATGTTGTCAATTTTCTCTTATGAGCCTTGGTTTTGGATGTGTGTTGCAGATGGTTCACTAAGTGGAGATGGTAGAAGAGGGCTGCTGGAGCAGGGTTTATGGGATGCCATTCACGTTGTCGAGGTATCACTTGCAATTTGAAAAGGCCTACTTTTATGTTGATTTCTTTTATTCAAAATCATTCTATGTCCAACCAGGTTGAAAAAGCGGAGGATGAGGTCACAGCACATTATTGTCTTACAAGTACTGTGATGCTGTCCATGAAGAGTAATACTGGTTTTCAAGGGTCATTTAACCTCGCAGGCTCAATCACTAGACAGGTAAGCACTTGGTCTGAGCTTAAACTATTGTCATTTTGGAATCTAGAATATCATCTTCAACATCATTGTTATTACAATACTATGAAAGAAAGACCAACTTTAAACATAGCCGTTCTGCTCTTTGGCCTCTCGACTATGAGCACAGGGCTGAGAATGCTAGGAAGGCATTACTGAATAAAGGGATTTTTATTGATTGAGCACATGTAGTTTGGTTGTCAAAATTGAACATTTGCAAACACTTAAAAATTTGAATTTGGCTAATTTTTCCTGCAGCGACCATCATGGAGACATCCTCATGAGACACCTGTTTCTTCTGATGCCTCACCATGTAAACAATAGTTGCCTTTTGAGCACTTCAAAAATATGGTTGTCTGTTAAATCCATGATTAAAGTTATTAACAGAAAGAGTTTTCTGTCAAACTTTTCCTTATTTTGAAAGAAAGAGGCTGGTGTTACCAGCAAAGTAAGGAGAGTAAATATGGATTTGTCAAATTCCGCATGTCTAGCTGCAAAATTTTACAGTTTGTAAGAGCTCATAATCGATCACTTAGACTTTGAGCCAACAATAGATAGATAACACCTATCCAAAAACCAATTTTCTTCCAAGAGAATGAAATCTACATACAAATTATAAAAACCAATTTAAATGTGGAGTTTTAAGATTTTGATAGCCCTTTTCTCCATTCGTTGGAAGCCAAAGCAAACATTGTGTAGGATCTCCAATAGAGGCATAACTTAAGGGAGAACATGCCATGTGCATAACCTCAAGACGGGATAATAGCGAAGTTAAAACTCATCAAATTCAAGGAGAAGGGAGGCAAAGAGGAGAAGAAGGCAAGCTTACAGGGCATGTGAGCTTTCAGGTTTATAGACGAAAACCCCTATTGAGATGCCGGTCCATGTTCTTAGTTTGAGAGAGCATAGATGGATAATTTTGTCCCAGTGTGACTTGGTGATATTGTAGAAAGTCTATCTATATGTGCATATCCTCTATCAGCTTGGTTTTTGGGGTAATGCTTTTGAAAGGTGCTAGGTTTCATTAGGGCCGAGCCTACCCTGCATCTCTAGAGTTATGTAAGAAACTTAGATCTCTTTGGGTGATCTGCCATTGTTCTTTTTCTTGATTTTCCAATACTTTGGGTGTTATTTCATCAACTCTCTTTGCCTTTTTCCACCTAGGGTATGCCCTGCATGTAGTTTTCCAATTGAGAGATTTAGTTCTTCACAAAATAAGCAGAGGATTGACGACGAAATATGTTGAGCCGATGATAATGATTGTGTCACGTGCACAACTAACCCTATGTGCATGTGGACAAGCTGTAACTCCTATTTCTAGGGTCTAGGATAGCCTATGAAGTGTTATGGCAACCTTTGTGTAATGTACAACAGAAGTGATTGATAGTGAATGCTAAGGATTTGGCCGTGGGTTATCAGCCGACCCTTGGGACAGAAATGGGATCTTTACAGGAAAGAATTACTTCTACTAAGGAAGGGTCAATAACTTCCATTCAAGCTGTTTACAACCTGCAGATGATCTAATTGACCCTACCCCCGCTACAACATTTGCACATCTAGATGCTACAATTGTGCTTTCGAGGGGCTTAGTGGATCCGTTAGATTCGAATTCAACTATGTTGCAGCCTTGGATTGTAGGTGAGGAGCTACTTAGTGCGTGCCCAAGGTTCCTTTTACTTCATGAGAGAGTGCAAAGACTAGAGAGAAAAGAGAGTGATACTCTGAAGGAAGGTTGTGTGTGTGTGTGTTAGAGAGAGAGAGAGAGAGAGAGAGAGAGAGAGAGAGAGAGAGAGAGAGAGAGAGAGAGAGAGAGAGAGAGAGAGAGAGAAATGAAATGAAATGTTATATTAACGTTTTCAAAAGGCCAAAGTGACCTATGAGACCAAAAAGTTACAATGCGCTTTTGACGTCTATGTGAGGCCGAAGTCGGCGAGCAAGGGTTGCCCCGATGAACGTCTCTGGGTGAGCCATCATCTGGGCTCGTCACTCCTCAGCAGCTCGATGTGCTCGAGTCCAGATCTCCTCGATCTGTTTGTAGTGGAGTTGTGGGGCCTGGCCTCCGTCGTAGGGCTTGGCTCCCCTCCTGAAGAGTCACTCCCCTTCGTGGGTTTGGGAGTGGAAGGAGTGTAGCTCTCTCAAAAAGAATTTGTATGCTGTGACCCCCCTCCCCCCCCGGTCACAAGACAGGCACCACGTGCCAATAGAAAAGAACAGACTGAACAAACTTTTAGCACTTCAATAACAATTGAACGGAGAGAGAGAGACGACATGCGACACGGAGTGGAGTGGCGGAATTCCACCCCAGAGAGTATTGGCCCCAAACCTTGGCGCTCCTTTCGGTATTTCTTTATATTGCATCAACATAGTACAAGCCGGTACTCCAGACTCTGCACCTTCTCCAGGAAGCATGCCAGAGAATGAGCCCATAGCCTCATATTTAAAGGCCCTAGGCCCCAAAAGCAGTTTTACATGAAAAGCCTTCAAACTCCAAAGCATCTAGTCCAAAAGCAATGCCCAAAAGCTGCCAGCGTAATTTACGGAAACCCGTATAGCTTGCCACGTTAGCATGTCAACGTAAACGCGGAAATCCGTACGACTTGCCACGTCAGCACTGTCAGCGTAATTTCCGGAGCGTCCGTATTGTTGCCACGTCATCAGTTGTGCATGTGGGTGGGTTTTGCTTTATTTTAATTCCTTTGTCACTGGGGCCCCATCAGACGGGGTCCCCATAAGTTGATAGGATGAGCTGTGTGGCATGTAGGTGTCCATATAGCGTGGTCTTTGTATGAACCCGTCCTCCAGTTTGGCAAGCTCTACCTTGATGATGTCTGGCGAAAGTGTGTGCTTGCCTCGAAACAGGCGAGAAATCATATAGATCTGAGGTCTCTCAATCCGAGCCCATTGGCTATCTGTCAATCCGGGTGCCCACACTGCTGTTGCATACATCAGGGTTGGAGTGACTAATGTGTCGTACAGCCACCCCTTTGTGCACCCCTTTGTGCAGGGCTCTTGGAAGTGTGCCTGATGGCATCTCCGCTCTAGCATGGCCAGTGCTACATATCCTATGGTGAGTTTGTAAGTGGCAGCTTGTGCCATGGAGAAGGGCCCTTGTCAGCTGGTGAATGTGACTCCCAGGTAGCTCTAATGGTCTGCTTGCTGCTGTAAATGCGGTTGCTTGTCGAACTGCTCTAGAGGTGTGGAAGATCATGATCTTGGTTTTCCCAAGATTCAGTGTGAGTCCCCTGTCTGTTCAAAACTCATCCAAAGCTCTCAGATAGCTCTATAGACCCTCTGGTGACTCTGAAATCAATACAATGTCATCAGCATATAGCATAATGTGGACTGTGGTACTTGCTATGTCCGCTCTTGCCCCTTGTAAGGTGCAACGGAAGTGAATGTTGAACTTTGCTCAAGATGAGTGCTCTGAACTGTGCTCAAGGTTCCTTTTACTTAGGGAAGGGAGAGCCTTCCGTTCTTTATGAGAGTGCAAGTGATCACAAACAAAGTGGATAAACACTGTGAATGAAGGTGCATGAGACTGAGAGATAGAGAGAGAAGAATACGACACCAAATGAGTTGTCAAACCCTCCTTCGAAGGCCCCACTCTCGATGGCGAGAGCGGTCTATGCTATTGATTGCACAAATCCGGTACAAGATGCTCATGCAAGTTGCAAGGCTATGATGCAATGTGGATCTAGGTTTGGTGACGACGACGATGAATTGCTATCTGCTGCTGTGGCTTTGAATGCTGCAAACGCTGTTTTGCTGTATCAAAACCGCTGGCCTTGCTGCATCCAAAACGCTGGACTTGCTGCATCCAAAACGCTGATCTGAGGTCTTTTAGAAACGCTGGTATGCTGACTTGGAAACGTTGGTTTTTACTGGCTGAAAAACGCTGGCTTGCTGGTCCTGAAAACGCTGAATATCTTGCTTGAACACGCTGGTATAGGGGGGTTGCAAGAGCGCTGTCCAAGGGCTGAGAATGCTGACAACTGTCTTGGGAAAAACGTCAATTGTTCCTGCTGAAAATGCTGAGTCTTCAAGGGCTGAAAATGCTGTGGATCTAAGGGGGAATCTTGCTTGAGAAAGTGCTCTAGAGGGCCTGCTGCAGTGGGTGCCTGTTGCTCTCTTTCCTCCTCTTGCCAGAAATGCTAGCGCTAGGTTTCTATATATACAAGCTTATGCAATTTGCCCTACCTAGTTCCCAACAAAAGTCACTTAAAAATAATAAGTGAAAAATGTCAAAAATAGGGAAAATAGGTCTATGCACTGTAAAAATGCTCCTAATGGGTTCTGATGGAAATCTGATGGTCATGCTGTGTGCAACCAAAGGATATGCATCTAATCTAAGTGTCTGGACATGCACGGTCTGCGAACAGACTTACAAAAGTGCCAAATCACTTCCTATTCTAGACTGACTTGACTGAACTGAATTGAATCCATGTCATGAAGTAGCTTGTCCACGGACACATAGGGTTGGATGTGTCACGTGACATCCCCTCCTTTTCAAAGTGAGGTACTGGTACCGAATTGTATGGCGTCGAGGAAGATCGCCAACAGCGTCGGGAATCTTGGAAAGGACTCTTCGCCGGCCCACTCTGATGCGTGGGTCATGTGATACTCGAACTTCATAAAGGTCTGCAACGCTTGCTTCTCTTGGCCGCCCTGAAAGCGACACAATCTTCTGTGCCTCCTTCAATGCTTCAACTTCGTCTAGAGTCTTCTTCAAGAATCTCCGAGGATGAAAATTCCTGAAACCACTTTCAACACAAAAACATGAACATACCCATTCCATGTAAAGTGATTGGAAAAACTATAGTCTTCCTAAACGACTATGCATGCAATGCAGATGAATATATAGACGGAGTGCCAAACCGTTCATCAAACACATGCAAACAATGAGATCGAATCGTGACCTTTTGATTAAACCAATCAACTGTGGCAAATCACAATGGAATTGTCGATGCTTGATGCCCAATCCTTCTTGTGCTCCTTCTACGACTGTGTCATGCCACGGAAGAGACATGGAATGTGAATTCCTTTAATGCAAACATTTCATCTTTCCTTGAGTAATCCACATACATCCGTGCTCATTCATGAGTGAATCGTGCTCGTCGTACAATATGTCATGCTTGTGAAAAGGGATCACATAAGGACGGTGACTAAAATACAGGAAAATATCACGAATGAAACACTCGAACAATACGTGCTGACTAATCATTTGAACACGTAATACTTCCCGTGGGGGTTCTTGAGACCTAGGTTCGAGCGCCAAAATCGGTTCTCCCTGAGGGGGGTCTTGGGACCTCGACTCGAGAGCCAAGATCAGTTCTTCGTGATTGATCGAATTTGCAATGAGGTTAGCTTCACTAGAAAAAGTATCAACTAATACATCATCCTTGCGAACAATCACATCATCTTTATCTTGCAAATCATCATGCTTGTGAGAAATTACATCTTGATCATCGTCATTGTCACCCAAATCATCATGCTTATCATTATCATTCAATTCATCATGCTTATCATCATGCAAATCCTGTGTGTCATGCTTTGGAGAAGAAGAGACTGTGAGAGTCTCCTTTTTCCGAATCTCTTGCATCTGTGCCTGCACTTGAGAAAAGAGTCGCAACATCTCCTTCTTTTGTCGGGCGCTCTGTTCTTCATACGCTAACCGTCTTTCTTCGCACTTGCGATCGAATTCGGCTAGGCTTTCTTTGGCCGCCAAGCGCGCTTGCTCACGCTCACCAGCTGCCGTCCTTTCTTCGGCCACTTCGCACGCTTGCTCACGCTTATGCTCCAAGTCGGCCTTTCTTTCTGCTTTTCTTTCTGCGTCTTTACGATCCAATTCGGCTTGTCTTACTTTGGCTTCCAAGCATGCTTGCTCATGCTCACGTGCTATGGCTGCTATTCTTTCTTTGTACTTACGCTCTATGGCTGCTATTCTTTCTTCGCTTGCTAACTTTCTGTCCATCATCCTCTTGCCGAAAGCCTCCATAGGAGTTAGTGCAATCCTTTGCGTTGTAGATGGAGAAGGGGGAGGGTCCGAAAAACTTCCTGGTGGGGAAAACTCTTCTTCGCCACTCCCATGCTCACCACCTCCATGCGAAGTATCCATTCCGCCTCGAGTGATGACCATCCACTGAAGTCTTGGGTTCTTAAGTTCATGAGGAACTTGGGTTCTTGTGGGTCTTGGGTCTTGGGTTCGTGAGGGTCTTGGTGTCACGTGACATATCCAACCCTATGTGTCCGTGGACAAGCTACAACAAGACCAGGGTTCAGTTCAATCAAGTCAGTCTAGAATAAGAAGTGATCTGGCACTTTTGTGAGTTTGTTCGCAAACAGTGTATGTCCAGACACTTAGAGTAGATGCATATCGTCTGGTTGCACACAACATGATCATCAACATTACCATCAGAATCCATCAGGAGCATTTTCCAGTGCATTAGACCTATTTTCCCTATTTTTGACATTTCACTTACTATTTTTAAGTGACTTTTGTTGGGAACTAGGTAGGGCAATTTTGCTAAGATAATATATAAGAAACCAGAGCTAGCACTTTCTGGCAGAAGAGGTAGCAGGAGCATTGCTCATAGGCAACTTCTCAGCAGGACCCCAAAGATCTCTAGTGTTTTTGCACCACAGTATAAGAGCTAGCGTTTTTTGGAAAAGTACCAAGATCAGCAAGTGTTTTTGCATCAGCATCAGCATCAGCATCAGCCTGGCGACAGAACCACAGCAGATCAGCCCCAACGTTAGCAGATTCCCACCGCAGGATGACATTAAGCCCTAGCGTTTTTGCATCTACCTAAGACCATCAGCGTTTTTGCATATCTTCGTGACAAAACCATCAAGAACACTAGCGTTTTCAGTTTTCAGCAGTCGGTACCCGCAGTAGAACCCCGAAACCTCGCAGATCTCACCTTCCCGTAGCAGATCCTCACCGCACGGTTAGATCCCGCGAAGTTTGCAGTTTCAGCCCGGAAAACGCAAATTTCAGCATCTGCGTTTTCAGCGCGTCGTCGTCGCATCGTCATCATCGACGTGTCACCGACATAGAGTCAGAATTCAGCAGATAAAGATTTGCAGATTTCAGCCCTTAGCATTTTCAGATTTCAGCCCATCTCATCGTCGTCGACATCATCGGCAAATCCAAGCATTGTAGAGATTTGTGCAATCATAAGTAGACCGCTCTCGCCATAGAGAGTGGGGCCTTCGGAGGAGGGTTTGACAACATTCTGGTGTCGTGTTCTTCTCTCTCTATCTCTCAGTCTCAACACCTTCACGCACAGTGTCTATTCACTTTGTTTGTGATCGCTTGCACTCTCTCATTAAAGAACGGAAGGCTCTCCCTTCCCTAAGAAAAAGGAACCTTGTGCACAGTTTGGAGCACTCATCTTGAGCAAAGTTCAACATTCATTTCCGTTGTGCCTAACACTTGGTTCTGGGGTTCTTGCGGGTCTTGAGGTTCTTTTTTAGCTTGCAATTTGTGCTAGAGAATGATCTTCTCTTCACCTGAGTTCTTCTCTTTCTTGCGGGCGCACCCCTTGGCGGCCTTGCGCTCACACCAAGGTTGCTTTTTCCCACCTCACGTCGATTGGCCGGCCACTAAGTGCACGGTCCGCTCTCAATGAGTGAAAAGAGAAACAAGGGGAGGCTAGACAAGCCCTTCTTTCTTGGGTTTCTTGTCACTCTTCAAAAATACGATTAGGAATCGACACGCCCAAGAAAACTTGGGTTACGTGCGACCGCAACAAGCAAAAAAAATAATTCTTGTGGTTCTTTCCTTGAGTGATACAGAACACTGCCAAAGCTTTGATACCAATGTAAGGTGCAGCGGAAGTGAATGTTTAACTTTGCTCAAGATGAGTGCTCCGAACTGTGCTCAAGGTTCCCTTTACTTAGGGAAGGGAGAGACTTCCGTCCTTTATGAGAGAGTGCAAGTGATCACAAACAAAGTGGATAAACACTGTGAATGAAGGTGCATGAGACTGAGAGATAGAGAGAGAAGAATACGACACCAAACGAGTTGTCAAAGCCTCCTTCGAAGGCCCCACTCTCAATGGCGAGAGCGGTCTATGCTATTGATTGCACAAATCCGGTACAATATGCTGATGCAAGTTGCGAGGCTATGATGCAATGTGGATCTAGGTTTGGTGATGACGACGATGAACTGCTATCTGCTATTGTGGCTTTGAATGCTGCAAACACTGTTTTGCTGTATTAAAACCGCTGGCCTTGTTGCATCCAAAACGCTGGACTTGCTGCATCCAAAACGTTGATCTGAGGTCTTTTAGAAACGCTGGTATGTTGACTTGGAAACGCTGGTTTTTACTAGTTGAAAAACGTTGGCTTGCTGGTCCTGAAAACGCTGAATATCTTGCTTGAAAACGTTGGTACATGGGGGTTGCAAGAGCGCTGTCCAAGGGACTGAGAATGCCAACTGCTGTCTTGGGAAAAACGCCAATTGTTCCTGCTGAAATGCTGAGTCTTCAAGGGCTGAAAACGCTGTGAATCTATGGGGGAATCTTGCTTGAGAAAGTGCTCCCGAGGGCCTGCTGCACTGGGTGCCTGTTGCTCTCTTTCCTCCTCTTGCCAGAAATGCTAGCGCTAGGTTTCTATATATACAAGCTTATGCAATTTGCCCTACCTAGTTCCCACCAAAAGTCACTTAAAAATAATAATTGAAAAATGTCAAAAATAGGAAAAATAGATCTATGCACTGTAAAAATGCTCCTGATGGATTCTCATGGAAATCTGATGGTCATGCTGTGTGCAACCAGAGGATATGCATCTAATCTAAGTGTTTGGACATGCACGGTCTGCGAATAGACTCACAAAAGTGCCAAATCACTTCCTATTCTAGACTGACTTGATTGAACTGAACCCAACCCATGTCATGAAGTAGCTTGTCCACGGACACATAGGGTTGGATGTGTCACGTGACATCCCTCCCGCTCGTAGGATGTAGTCGGAGATCTCGTCGATGTACAGTCCGAAGAGGGTTGGGGAGAGGGGGTATCCTTGCTTAACACCAATTGTGCTAGCAATAGACTCTGACATACCGCCTGGGCAACGAACTCTCCCAGTCACTCTCTCATAGAGAGCATAGATGGCCCATATCATAAGGTATCCCTAAACTTTGGAGTCGTCGAAAGAGCCTCTCCCGTGGGACAGAGTCAAAACGCTTTGCAGAAATCCACAAAGTTGCAATAAAGCCTCTTCTTCCGTACCTTTGCCCCATCAATGAGGCAGCGCAGAACGAAGATGTGTTCGATAGTAGAGAAGGTCCGCCTGAACCCTGCCTGGCCAGGAGCCCGTAGGTCCTCAGCCTCCCTGTAAGGACCAAGCTCAGCTTCGAGAACTGCCCCATATAGTTTGGCCGTTGTATGGTTGATCATGATAGTCCTGTAATTCCCTGGGTCCAAAGTGTCTCCAGACTTGTGAATTGGGACAATGGTGCCTGGGCCACTCCCCTGGGAAGCCCTCCCCTTTAGCCCGGTTGAATGCATGTGTGATCAATGGGGCTATCGTGGTGGTTGCATAAATGAGGTGCTCACTTTGTAAACCTCTATGGTCTGATGATCGGCGGTGCTGTAGTCGGTGTATGGCCTTCTTGACCATCTCTGCTGTGAAGGAGGGGCATGTAAGGTGCAACGGAATGAATGTTTGAACTTTGCTCAAGATGAGTGCTCCGAATTGTGCTCAAGGTTCCTTTTTGTTCTTATGGAAGGAAGAGCCTTCCGTTCTTAATGAGAGAGTGCAATGATCACAAACATGTGAATGGACACTGTGCGTGAAAGTGTATGAGTTAGAGAGATAGAGAGAGAAGAGAATACGACACCAGAGACGTCGTAAAACCCTCCTCGGAAGGCCCCACTCTCTATGGCGAGAGTGGTCTACTTATGATTGCACAAATCTCTACAATTGTTGGACTTGTTGACGATGTCGACGACGACGAGAGGGGCTGAAATCTGAAAAGCCAAGGGCTGAAATCTGCAAATCTTCTATCTGCTGAATTCTGACTCTATGTCGATGACGACGATGTGACGACGACGTGTTGAAAATGCAGATTCTGAAATCTGCGTTTTCCGGGCTGAAACTGTAAACCTTGCGGAAACTGACCGCGCGGCGAGGAACTGCTGCGGGAAGGTGAGATCTGCGAGGTTCGGGACTTGATCTGCGGTGTCTAAGGGCTGAAAACTGAAAACGCTGGTGGTTCTTGATGTTCCGTCGCGGTGAATCTGCAAAACGCTAAGGTTGGTCTGCAAATAAAAAACGCTAGGGCTGAATTCTGTGCTTCTGCAAAAACGCTAGGCTTCTGCTGTGTCTTGCTATCGCCGGGTTGGTCTGCAATGGAGAAAAACGTTGGCTGTCCTTGGCGGAAAACGTAAGTCTCTTGCCCGGGGGGGGGGGGGGGGGGGGGGTTCTTGTTGAGAAGTTGCCTGTTGAGCAAGGTGCTCTTGTTGCCTCTTTTGCCAATTAGTGCTATAGCCTGGGCTTGCTTATATACAAACTTACTCAATTTGCCCTACCTACTTTCCAACAAAAGTCACTTAAAAATAATAAGTGAAAAATGTCAAAAATAGGGAAAATAGGTTAAATGCACTGGAAAATTCCCCTGATTCTGATGGATTATGATGGGAATGCTTATGATCATGCTGTGTGCAACCGGACGATATGCATCTACACTAAGTGTCTGGACATGCACGGTCTGCGAACATACTCACAAAAGTGCCAGATCACTTCATGTTGTAGCTTGTCCACGGACACCTAGGGTTGGATGTGTCACGTGACATCCCCTCCTTTTCAAAGTGAGGTATTGGTACCGAACTGTATGGCGTCGAGGGAGATCGCCAATAGCATCCGGAATCCTGGAAGGGACTCTTCGCCGGCCCACTCTGATGTGTGGGTCGTGCGGTACTTGAACTTCATAAAGGTCTACAACGCTTGCTTCTTTGGGCCGCACCGAAAGCGACAAAGTCTTCTGTGGCTCCTTCAATGCTTCAACTGCGTCGAAAGTCATGCTTCTTTCTTCTTCAAGAATCTCCATGGCTGCAAATTCTTGAAACCATTTCCAACACAAAACCATGAACATACCCATTCCATGTTAAGTGAGTGGAGAAAATCTTATCTTCCTCAAAGACTGTGCATGCAATGTAGATGAACAAAGAGACGGAGTGCCAAACCACACACACGCAAACAATGAGATCGAATCTTTCTCTTTTGATCTAAAGCAATCAACTATGGCAATTCACAACAGAAATGCCCATGCTTGGTGCTCATACTTTCATGTGCTCTTTCTACGAATGTGTCATGCCAAGGAAGAGACATGGAATGTGACTTCCTTGAGTACATACTTTTCAGCTTCTCATGAGAAATCCGCATACATCCGTGCTCATTCATGAGTGAAACGTGCTCAACGTACAATATGTCATGCTTAGGAAAAGGGATTGCATTAAGACGACTAAAATACAGGAAACGATCACGAATGAAACACTCGAACAATGCGCGCGTGCTAATCATGCGAAGACATAGTACTTCCTGTGAAGGGTCTTTGGACCTAAGCTCGAGAGCCAAGATCGGTTCTTTCTGAAGGGGTTCTTTGGACCTAGGCTCGAGAGCCAAGATCGGTTCTTCGTGACTGATCGAATCTGCAACGAGGTTAGCTTCGCTAGAAAAAGCATCAACTAACTCATCATCCTTGTGAACAATCACATCATCTTCATGCAACTCATCATGCTTGTGAGAAATCACATCTTGATCATGCAAATCATCATGCTTGTCATTGTCAACCAAATCATCATACAAATTATTGTCATTCAAATCATCATGCAAATCCTGTGTATCATGCTTTGGAGAAGAAGAGACGGAGAGAGTCTTCTTTCCCCGAATCTCTTGCATCTGTGCATGCACTTGAGAAAAGAGCGCAAGAACTGTTTCATGTGTTGGTCGCTCTTCTCTCGTCTTGCTTTGTTCTCGCGGTCATATTTTGCTTGTCTTTCGTTGTTCTCGCGATCAAATTGTGCTTCTCTTTCTTTGTTTGGCTTGACTTTCTTTGGCTTCCAAGGTGTACTTACGCTCTATGGCTGCCATTTCTTCTTCATAGTCGCGATCTATGGCTGCCATTTCTTCGTCGTTGGCCTTTCTTTCTTCTTCTCTTGCTTCACGTTCGAACTTGTTGTCCATAAACAACTGCGTCAACTCCTTCATAGGAGTTAGTGCAATCCTTGGCGTAGATGGGGAAGGGGGAGGGTCGGAAAACCTCCAGGTAGGGAAAATTCTTCTTCGCCTCTCTCATGCTCATCACCTCTAAGCGAAGTATCCATTCCGCTTCAAGTGATGACCATTCTGAAGTCATGGGTTCTTAAGTTCGGGAGGAACTTGGGTTCTTGGGGATCTTGGTTCTTGAGGTTCTTCTTTCGCTTGCAATCTGTGTTTGAGAAGGATCTTCTCTTCACCCGAGTTCTGCTCTTTTCCGCGGGCGCACCCCTTGGCGGCCTTACGCTCACACCAAGGTTGCTTTTTTCCACCTCACATCGATTGGCCGGCCGCTAAGTGCACGGTCCACTCTCAATGAGTGAAAAGAGGCACAAGGGGAGGCTAGACAAGCCCTTCTTTCTTGGGATTCCTGTCACGCTTCAAAAACACGATTAGGAATCGATAAGCCCAAGTGAACTTGGATTCGTGCGACCGCAACAAGCAAAAAAAAAATTCTTGTGATTCTTGTGGTTCTTTCCTTGAGTGATACAGAACACTGTCAAAGCTCTGATACCAATGTAAGGTGCAGCGGAATGAATGTTTGAACTTTGCTCAAGATGAGTGCTCCGAACTGTGCTCAAGGTTCCTTTTTGTTCTTATGAAAGGGAGAGCCTTCCGTTCTTAATGAGAGTGCAATGATCACAAACATGTGAATGGACATTGTGCGTGAAAGTGTATGAGTTAGAGAGATAGAGAGAGAAGAGAATACGACACTAGAGACATTGTAAAACCCTCCTCCGAAGGCCCCACTCTCTATGGCGAGAGTGGTCTACTTATGATTGCACAAATCTCTACAATGCTTGGATTTGTCGACGATGTCGTCGACGATGAGGACAACGACGAGACGGGCTGAAATCTGCAAATCTTCTATTTGTTGAACTCCGACTCTATGTCGATGACGACTGCGATGACGACGATGCGACGACGACGTGCTGAAAACACAGATGCTGAAATCTGCGTTTTCCGGGCTGAAACTATAAACCTTGCGGAAACTGACCGTGCGGCGAGGAACTGCTGCAGGAAGGTGAGGTCTGTGAGATTCGGGACTTGATCTTCGGTGTCTAAGGGCTGAAAACTGAAAACGCTGGTGGTTGTTGATGTTCCGTCGCGGTGAATCTGCAAAACGCTAAGGTTGGTCTGCAAATCAAAAACGCTAGGGCTGAATTCTGTTCTTTTGCAAAAACGCTAGGCTTCTGTTGTGTCTTGCTGTCGCCGGGTTGGTCTGCAATGCAAAACGTTGGGGCTGATCTTCAATGGAGAAAAACGCTGGCTGTCCTTGGCTGAAAACGCTAAGTCTCCTGCAAGGGGGGGGGTCTTGCTGAGAAGTTGCCTGTTGAGCAAGGTGCTCCTGCTGCCTCTTCTACCAATTAGTGCTAGCCTAGGTTTGCTTATATACAAACTTACTCAATTTGCCCTACCTACTTTCCAACAAAAGTCACTTAAAAATAATAAGTGAAAAATATCAAAAATAGGGAAAATAGGCTAAATGCATTGGAAAATTCCCCTGAAGGATTCTGATGGGAATGCTTATGATCATGCTGTGTGCAACCGGAGGATATGCATCTACACTAAGTGTCTTGACATGCACGGTCTGCGAACAGACTCACAAAAGTGCCGGATCAACTCTAAATCTAGACTGATGTAAGGTGCAGCGGAATAAATGTTTGCGCTTTGCTCAAGATGAGTGCTCCGAACTGTGCTCAAGGTTCCTTTTGTTCTTATGGAAGGGAGAGCCTTCCGTTCTTAATGAGAGAATGCTATGATCACAAACAAAGTGAATGGACACTGTGCGTGCAAATGTATGAGACTGAGAGATAGAGAGAGAAGAGGGATACGACACCAAAGACGTTGTAAAACCCTCCTCCGAAGGCCCCACTCTCGTCGGCGAGAGTGGTCTACTTATGATTGCACAAACTGGTACAAACTGAATGCATGTGACTGATGCAAGTCTAGGTTATGTTGACGATGACGATAGGGATGACGACACCGGTCTAAGGGCTGAAATCTGCAATCTTTCTACTGCTGTCCAAAAATGCTATGGGTTGAAATCTGCGGCTAGTCCAAAAACGCTGATTTTGGGGGCTGTTTTTGAAGGTCTTTGTCGCTGAAAATCTGCAGGTTTAGGGCTGAAAACAGAGGTTCTTAAGGGCTGAAAACTGAGGTTCTTACCGGGCCGAATCTGCTACTTCTTTATGGGCTGAATCTGCTACTCTTCGATGATGAAAACGCTGCCTTGGTGAATCTGGGACCAAAAACGCTAGAGGCTAAAGTTGGACCAAAAACACTAGCTTGTCTGCTTTCCGGCGATGTATGATGATGCTGATGCTGATGCAAGCGCTAGTGGCTGGGAGGTATGGCGATGACTGCTGATGCAAAAACGCCAAGGCTGAGGCTTGCTTTTCAAAAACGTTGGGATGAGGGGGAATCTGCTGCTTAGAGGGAATCCACCAAGGTTTGGTCTTGCTGAGAAGCTGCCTGCTGAGCTTGGCTCCTGTTGCCTCTTCTGCCATTTAGTGCTAGCTTTGGTTTGCTTATATATTTTCTTACCCAAATTGCCCTACCTTCTTTTGTTGGAAAGTCACTTAAATTAATAAGTGAAAATGTCAAAAATAGGGAAAATAGGCTAAATGCATTGGAAAATTCCCCTGACTGATTTTGATAGATTCTGATGGGAATGCTTATGATCATGCTGTGTGCAACCAGAGGATATGCATCTACACTAAGTGATTGGGCATGCACGGTCTACGAATAGACTTACAAAAGTGCCAGATCACTTCTAAATCTAGACCGACTGGATTGACTGAACCCTTGTCGTGCTTTAGTTTGTCCATGGACACATAGGGTTGGATGTGTCACGTGACAACTGATTGGACTGACTGAACCCTGATCATGTTGTAGCTTGTCCACGGACACTTAGGGTTGGATGTGTCACGTGACAGAGCAGCTCGTGCGTCAAGGCCCGGGTGGTTGTGGAATCTAAGGCTAGTTCGGCACTTCATAGAGTTTCTCTACATAGTCGTGCCATACTTGTGAATCCTCAATGGGGGTTAGTTGGTCGTGGCTCCTGGAGGGTGCGCCATGCTGTGGCACTGTCCATGCTCATGAACAAGTGATATAGCTCTAGCTCCTGTGCCTCCTCAAAAAGATCGCCGCTTTCGGCATGTGAGTGTCTTCATTTGGCGTCTGGCCTCTCGATGAGTACACAATGCCAGTAAAACGGATCATGACAACAAAAGATATCCCGGTCTCTCCAAGAGTCTGCTGTGCACGTAGCCGGCGGTAGAGGTCTCTGCACTCATCATCGTACCAGCCCTTTTGTGGCATGGTCCCGGGGGGGGGGGGGGGAGGGGGGGGGGGGAGATTGTGGCTTGTATGGGTGGTGTGCGGGAAAGAGCTGATGGCTGATGTCTGAAGAACAAATGTGATGTGGAGGCAAGCATAGGTAGTGGTGTGGAGGAGTGGAGCAGCAGTCGTCCCTTCTCGACGTCTGTTGAGTATAAGGGGGCCAGTTCATATGTGAAATGGATCGTGGTGTGTAGGGTGCGTGTCACATAGTTACCCAAAACGGGAACGGGAACGGGGGGCTCCGGGACGTGTCCAGAACGGGGGGCCCTCGGGGTGGCGGAATGGGAACGGGGGCCGGAACGGTAGCCTTGAGGGTGAGGGAGAGGGAGAGGGAGAGGGAGAGAGCTTGGAGGGAGAGGGTGAGGTAGAGAGCTTGAGAGAGAGGGTGTAAAGCCCTTCTTTAGATAGGAGAGGATGGAAATAACACCCCGCCCAAAAGTTCAAAAGACCTGTCCCAAATTGTCATTTTTAAAAACTTTGGCGTTCCGGATTTGCCGTTTCCTTGTTCTGCTTGCCGTTCCGCCCCTGTTCTGGCTGCTGTTCCGGTTATGTTTGGGAAGGGAACGGCGGTTTGTTCCTGTTTCCGTTTCGAGGAGGCGCCGGGCTTGGTAACTGACGGCTAGATTATCTTGTGGATGACTACCATGAGGATATAATTGCACTTTTTGTTAACTCTGAGGAGTACATAATGTGTGTTTGAAACAGTGAGTTTTGTAAGTTTTTGCATGGATTCACTATTCCCATGCTTGCTTTGGAATTGGGAAGCGGACTTCTGATGATGAAATTGTTGAATTCTTTACGGTGGTTGCATGATACAGATGGAGGCTGACTTATCACTATCAGAAGGGCATTTGAGTAACATGGGAAAGATGATTGAGGATATGGAAAGCAAGTTGAGAAATGGATTAGATCAGGTACCTCTAGCACAAATCTCTAACAAAATGTTTTTTCTTTCCTGTGAATGGCTGATGAGATTCTCGTATTGTTAACCTTTTATTGTTGGATGCCACGGTCGATGCAAATAATGCAGGTATATTTTGGTAAGACGAGAGAGATGGTTTTTACCCTGCGGGAGCCTTTGGATACATTGACTGCATCGTCTGCAACAGGGCAGAGTATCCAGCATGAGGTGATCAGTGACATTATAAGAAGTAGAACATAAAAGGTTGTGAGGGCCTTCATCATTGAGTGTAGACAGTCAATTTGGTTTTGAGTTTTGGTTTCTGTGTCGTTTTCGGACTTGGCGTATTTTGATTGTATTATAGTTTTCCACATGCTCAAAGGGGCAGAAACCTTTTTGACTGGAAACCTCCACTACCTGCTAACTATGTTTATATGTTACTGAGCATCCATGGCATGCCTACTTGGAATTGGTGTTGGGTTATTTCTACCATGGATGTATTCGTTTAAGCTGGTTTATGTGGGTAATACCTTCATTGACGTATTATCGATACACTTGCCTGTGAACCACTGCATGGTTCTGGGAACACTAGGAAGCTATAATCTGTCAAGTGCTTCAACTAGGGTGCAAATGGCTGTGACCCCTTCTCTTTTTCTAACCAAGCAAGAGCAACAGCTGGTCTTTGGCTTGGTATAATGTCAAAGTTGCAACCCAATCCTAATCAAAGTTGCAGCTTTGTGGCTTACCTATGCCACATGATTATGCCCTTGCACCAAAGCACAGATCAGCTACGAATACCACACTTGCTCAAGCCCTGTCCCGTACTCTTTACCTTTTTGATAAGGGAGAAGGTGGAGCTCTTCAGTGAGGCAGGGCAAACAACCCACAGGAATCATGGGTGAACATTTTGCACGTGTAATCGGTGTGACAGACATTTGTTGCACATTGTTTGGTGAAGGTTGGTCAAGTTTTGTCCTTTGAGACCATGAACATTTTGATGCATATCTTTGTGTTGGCCACACCACTGTCTTGGCAATTTGAACCACAATTTTATTATGACAGACTTGGGTGGTTATTAATGTTGGTTAACAACACTTAAAAGCTCAACAGGTTGTCACTGATTTGATGAATCTCTAAGTAATTGTTACGAACCTTAAAACTCTCCATATGGGTGTTACTCCTTGCAGCTAGCTACCATTCTAATTTGGTGGACAGCACAGTAGCTTCTTTTAAAGAGCCTGGCGATCTTGTCATAACCTTAAATGTTGGAGCTTTTATGTAGAGGCGACAATGTGACTGCACCACTATGAAAGATTCTAATCTACATCAAACTTCTCATTTATGTCTTTCTCCTCATCAACCCCAGATAGCTCATGTAATAATGGCATTTTGGCATGTCAGGCCACTCATTTTGCAAAGCAACATGTGAGAAGCAGTTGTTTTCTCTTGTGCGTCTTAAGAAAAAGCAAGAGCTTTTTAATATAAGTTTCATGGAGAATAAGCCTATGAGATGATAGGTCTTGTCAAGGTGAAGCTTAGTGAGCCTGTGATGATGTGAATATCGGACCCTTTTTCTAAAATTTAATGCAGTGTTGAGCCTTAACAAAGTATACATTGAATTGCCCTTTTGTTTGGGAAGGTTCTCTGTATTTCTAATGATTTTGTGAACATAGTGAATATTGGATTCTATTGTACACATCTAACAAATGTACCTTCAGTTTGAACCTTATGAATTTTAGGGGAGTGCTTTTGTTTGGCAAGATACACTAGTTTGTAAATTCTGAGTTTTTGTTGTCCCACCATTTGTCAATGATTTGATGTTTTGCTTGTGTTCACTTTTAAGAGAGCCATCCTTTAGCATGTGCTGCCATGACTTATATTTAGCAATATAATATGCAAGGCATGTATCAATGTTGTACACATTGGAATCTATTTAAGGTATCAAAGAATTCACCAAGTTCTCTCTCCAAGTACACATTGGAATCTATTTAAGGTATCAAAAAATTCACCAAGTTTTCTCTCCAATTCAGCTGGCTACTTAATTTTATTTACCTTGTATGAAAACAGTTGTTGAATTTAGGGTTTCCCATTGGGTTTTTTGCTATTACAACATTGTAATAATCAATGATGATGATGGTGGTCTAATACTCGAGTCAATCAAGGCGCATGAGCAAAAGATGCTCACTCATGAAAGTTACCTTCTTGTACTCATCTTCACAACTAGAACTTTCCATTATACATTGCTTCTTTGTCAACTATGATATGCACATGCTACATAGCATGAAGCAAAAAACACTTGTGGATGTGTCAACAACCAACATAATTTGAGTGAAAAAGCATGCAAATATGGTGGTAATGATCTTGCCTTGGGATAAAACATATATATTGTTACTGTAGTAGTTAAAGATACATTTAGCTTTTCAGAGCTTGGGCTATGCATAAATTTGCTCACTTGAGATTGCTTGTGAATGGATAAATAAGGCTACCAGAAGCCTGTAATAAAGAGTGACATCAAAGTAGTCTCCATCATCATGAGGACTAAACCTCAAACATATCTCCATAGGAGAGGCAGTAGGCTTGCAACATTTAACCTAAATCTATGCAACAATGTGTGATACGAAGTAAAAATCATTCACACTGCTTAAACTATATATCCAACTAATGATGCAAGAGTTCAAAGTTTGAATTTTCGGAGGAAGTATTCACATTCGCCTTAAAATAAGTAGTATATGTTTTATTTGTTCTAGTGCTCAACATGTCATCAACATAAAGAACAATGCCCAGAGAAGACATCATGTGCATGATTGGGGCACACATTTCTCTAATTGAATAGGGTTCTCATAGTTGTTTATGTTGTATGGTTGTGTCCCGATGAAAGTCTTTTGACTCCTCAAGTATATCCTCCTCTACCTCAAAATTCTCAACATTGGTAGTGATGTTAGCTTCTCGATCAAAATGAGGACTAGCTATTGCTCTCAATTTGAGTAAACATGATGACGTTGAGAAAGGACATCTGCAATAATAAAAGAATTCATTGCTTCTACAATTGCATATGTGCCATACAATGACTCAAATGTTTAAAAGAATTTAAGATACTTGATCTCATCCATCGTCATGCATCAAGTAAAAGGATGTGACAATAGTAAACATAGTGTGGCAAAGCTTAAATCCACATTGCTTTGCATTTACTTCCACCATGTCAAAATGCTCCATACGAAGTGTTGCAACCACGATGCCATGTGGGAGAAGGTACTCTGTTGCTAACGTAACGACTGACTCTAGTAGGTCCCTAGAGGAAAAGTTGTATTTAGGGACTATCGAATTTAGTGGAGAGAGTGTAAATGAGTTGAAAATGTTTCCTACTTCAGAGACCCCCAATATGAGCACTAGCATCCATTTGACGGGTGGAAGTCAAAGAGCCCAAAAAAGGTGCATATCAAACCTGACTACCAATGCATAAGTAAAAAAATGTAAGTGCTCTTGACCACAAACTCTTTTTCAAATATAAAAATTATATCTACAAAATCTTTGCAAACACATTATGTTGTCATTTACTTACTTAGAAGACCGATTGTGATAATAGAGCAACATGAAGCTTTAGCCACTTAGATTTGTTGGTTGCTTTATGCTTTAAGGCCTTTTCAACCCACTTGTAATCAACATTGGCAAATGTTGGAATAAGTGAGTGTTGGTCGACCAACTTGACCTTTTGTATCATGAAAATGTCATGCCTAGGAGGGGACTCTATACTTGTAATAAAATCTTTAATGATTAAAAGAATACATGTATATTTTTATAAATATCACTTGAATGTGTGAAGGCACTTACTTGTTGATAATGTGCAACACCATCATGAACTCTATTTCTTTATTTTTTGAAAATTTGATGCATGTGCATTCGACTTTTGACACGAGTTCTTTAGCCACTCTTTATGATTGGTCCACTAAAGCTAAGCACAAAGATGGTGATTGCCATCCTAGAACTCAAACATCTTTTCCAACATGTGGCTCGGATGGCCTCTAGTCGTTAATCCAACTCATAAAAGAGTTGGATGTCCCAACCATCTATAGCTTGTCGATCAAAAGGTATAGGTTACTTTTCAGAAATACTCTTCATAATGATGTATCATGCCATAGTTAGTTATTAGTACATCTTATCACGGATAGATGAAACCAAATCCTCAAAGTCGTATGTGTTTGCACATATTGATTCTGAGAGCCAACACAAGGGGATGTGGGAAAAAAGGGGTTGATAAGGCGTCATGTGATCATCCACCTAGGTGGATGAGATGTGGGTATCTACTATGGAACCAAAAGTATCTATATTGATGCACACTAGTGTAAAAGGTGGAGGCTCTGAATGAACTTTAGGAAGCTTAAAGATTTGGAAAGCCGTATTATAAGTCAAAAAATTATACAGCTCACTAAGAGCATGAATTGTGGATGTAATTGTTTATCAAAATCCTTGAATGTAAAGGAATTTTCGTATGCCAACTTCCTTGTGTATTCTACTATGTGTGAGATTATGTAGTGCTATTTTGTGTTTTAGAATGAGGGAGATTGTGTGTGTATGCATTATCGATGATTCAACAATTCAATGTTTATAAAAATTCTTGTATTCTAAGTAGCATTGTCTTTCAATTCAAAGTGTATGTATCTAGCATTTGTGCCAAGACACACATTGGCAATCCTGCAAGTTTAAACCTTTAATTTTGGAATGTAGCATTGTGATACGTGTTGTGATGTATTGGTGAATGTATATCTTCAAAGGGATGATCCTAGGAGAATATCGTGGGTGTATTTCACAAGGCAAAAGAGTTGTTTGGCCCATGAAGCAAGTACCAGTGGAACTTCAAGTTCTCTGAAGGGTAGCATGTGCAACCCAACCCGTTCAATTATGATGACATTGAAGAAAAAGTCAAATTCAAAAAATATTGAGGGAGAAAGGCATGTAGAAGGGGACGAGGACAGAGTCAAGCCAACACAGGAGATTTAGAATGAAAAACATTATTAGTCTTAAGAGCTAGAAGGAGGTTGCAATTTAACACTCTAGGCATTAGACATAAGAGACCATCAAAATATGGGGGTAATTTTTGAAAGTTCAAACACACCGTTAGCAAGCTGAGATAAAAATATTATAATTATATTTTTAGTTTAAATAATTATGAAGACCAAAATTTCTAGATTTTGACAATAAATTAAAAGAAAAACATACCAAAATAATTTAGCAAGAGATAGAGTAATTTAAAGAGTTCAAACACACTACTAGCACTATAATAAGATAAGACAAAGATACTTTTAAAAGTAAAATGTCCCTGGAATAAGCATCGTAATAAACGCCGATATCGTAGCGTTGGTATATGCACCGGTAAACACCATCAGAATACACGCTGCAATATGCACCGAAATCCGAAAATGTTTTCATATACCGACGCTTTTCCGAGGCCCATACCGATGCATATACCGAATTCTGTTCTGATGACCAAACTTGCTTTTTTTTTTTTGGACAGAGAGGGCTGGGAACTGATGCTGCATGTACTGCAGCAATAGAAAACAGCCCTCTCTGCCCAAAGGAAGAGTGCACAAGCAATCACACTCCACCTACAAGTTGACGCTAAAGAGCGAGTGTATACAGATTAGAAAAATTGTAAAAAGAACAAAACCACAAAATCAAAAGCTTAATCATGACAAGTTCTCAAAAGTATAACCATAACGTCGACTCCTAAACCATAGGCCCAACGGCATAAAGATTGTATAGCCATAATTAAAACATGATTTGAAAACTACAAAACCATAAACATAACCCACTTCCCATACCATAACCATAACATACCATCATTGAAAAACCATAACTATAACCATAACCATAATCTGATTGCCAAAATTTAACCATCACATGATTGCCATACCATCATTGCAAAACCATAACCATAACTTGATTTCCAAACCCTAACCATACCATGATTGCTACACCATCATTGCAAAACCATAACCATAACCTGATTGCCAAACCATGACCAAAACCTCTGTGCCATATCATAATTGCAAAACAAATCATAATCGCAAATGGAATGCAAAACCATAAACATAAGCACTACAAAACTGTACATGCAAACAATCACTAAGTAAGACTGTATCAAGAAGATCACAGCTACAAAAAAGACTGTACCAAGAAGAATGTATCAAGATGACTCAGTAAGACTGTATCAAGAAGACCCTCATGGTAATGCCTCCGAGTCGACGTCCTCTCCCTCCTCCTGCAGCTGGGTCAAAAGGGCCACAAGTCCATACTTGTACCCATACTTCTCCTCTCGACGTGTCGGAAGGCGCTTCACGGCAACTTCTTGCAAAATTATGGTTTAATCATGAAATAAATCTTTAAATAACATATATATTTTTAACAATGCAAAGCATAAGTATAATACTTACAAACTCATGTCGAAGTGTGTCATAGCCTCCACTCCCAAGATGTGATGCTCTAGCAGACTCCAAACGTGCTCGTGCTGGCTGCATCTCTTTGCTGCTAAAATCGGTTAGGATTGTCTTGTGTCTCTCGTGCAATCCCGCCCACTCCTCTGCGTCCAACCATGCCGGCTTTGAGCTGTCGGCATTGTACATGTCTCTCGCTACTTGACGGTGTGACATTGTGGCCTTCGCCACACCCAAAATCCAACCATTTAAGACTGGATCGTACCCCTTTGCCGGCCAGTACTCTCTGTGAATGGCCTCAACGATGTGAATCTTTCTTTCATCGTCGAGATTATCCCAAATCTCCATCACAAAGTGACCAAACTGAATTGTACAGAGCTGCCAAATCCTCTGTCGCATGGCCTTTCTGACCCTATCCGCCACAACAGTCCCATCCCTGCTCTTGTACACCTTGCTAGGATCATGCTCGCATGATCCCCAAGGTGTACGTGGTGTGCCAATCGGTGAACTATCTACTAAAGAGAGTGGCGACACTCTCTCGGTGGTGTGGACACATCGGTAGAACCGCTACCACATCAATCACCGCCTCCAGAATGACGCCTACCTTATCTCAAGGATGAACCACCCGTCGTCGGTATAGGGGGAAAAATAGTCCTAGGCGTAGGGAACACACTCATCTGAGATGTGGGGGCGGTCGGTGTAGGGACCACACTAGTCCTAGGCGTAGGGTCAGTGATAGTAGGTCTAGAGGAACCTGCTGCCCAAATGTTCTGTGTCATCGCGATCTGCTCTGGTTTGAATTGTGACAAAAAGAGACCCATCTGCTCGGGTGACATGCCGACCGGAGTGACAGAAAAACTAAAACTAGGAGAGTATGGCTCATCATCATCAGCCATGGCTACAGATACACAAATAATACCCACAAAGTACGTTAGTTTACAGAAGAAACGCTTAATCAATACAAATAACAAATAAACAAACCGCCAACACACAAATGAATGAATCTAAAGTGTATTGTAGACCAATAAAAAGAGTTTTACAAAAGAGTTCCTAGCAAAAATCATTAGTTAATCTCTCATCTTCTATGAGATCTGATGCACCAAAGATGTCTATCTCAATCTGTACTTGTGTATCTTCATCATCAAACGCTACTTCTTTGTCGCTCTCCGCATCAACATCAGTATTTGACATTTCATCTCTAGGTTCAGGCATATGCTCACCACTGACCTCCAACTCAAAAATCCAAACTTATATTATCCGTCGACCCTGCACTTTGTTCATGAATCACCTCTTCGACCTCAACGTCCAATTCCTCACACACTTGCTTGCTCTATGGAGCAACTTGAATAACATAGAGCCCTCGCGGTTTAGACTGCTCATTTTCATCATTTTCTTTCCATAGTGGATCTAGTGTGAATACAACTTGTTCACAATGCTGCGAAAGTACGAATGTATCCCATGCATCTATCCACACCCACCTAGAGTTCACTTGAATCAATCCATTCTCGGCTTTGCACACAGTTGCAATAGGACCACTGGTAATAACTTTGAACCACTTGACATCAAAGATAAAAATATCAAACTTTCTAAAGCTAATCTTCAAGATGTCTTGGATGTAGCCAAGTATTCAAGTTGGCTAGTCTCTGTGTTCTCATTCCTGGCACTACTCCTACTTTCTTGGAAAAGCTTGCCCTAACACCACTGTCAAAAGTGACCCTTTGTTTGTCAATCCGTTGCACTCTGAAGTGTTTCCCATGCGACCACAAAGCTCCATATTTGTGATACTGTAGCCACAAAATTGAAACATAGTTAAAGTTACTAAAGTAATGTTATCATGTGGAGCTCAAAAAGAAAGTTGTGAAAATATACATGCCAATCGCAACCCCTTGACATCTCCTCTTCCACTTCAATAATCAACACTCCATTCCTCTTTGCCTCTGAGAGATTGTTGCATCTAACCACCACCCGGGTGAAAATTCAGGCAATTTTTGAAGATGATATGGAAAAGGAAGATTTCTAGTGGCACGGTTGCGCTTGAATTGTAGGCGATCTGTCAAGCGTTGCTGCTTTTCCCCTTCGTACCTCTCTAGCCACTTTTGCAGGATATTTGAGTTGAGAAGGCAAAATCTCATAACCTTTTCTCGCATTGTGATGTCCCTCTTCCTAATGATGCCTTGTCCTTACGGCTCTTCCCTTGTCGTTGACCTCTGTAGTCCACATTTAGGACATCTCTAGATCAAATGAGCCCAAAAATTCATGGATGAGGACAGGAAACTCTTGTACAAGCCATCCTTCGGCCATGCTACCCTCGGGGCGAGCCCTTTGACGAATGAACCCGTTTAAAGTCTTAATAAATCTCTCCAAAAAGAACATCCACCTGCTATGGACTACCCCAGCAACTGCAACTTCATCGAACACATGCACAAGTACATACATTTGGATGGTAAGAATGTTTGTTGGAAAGTACTTCTTCACCATGCACACTGCTTCAATAGCATTTAAGTGTGTTGCATCGATGCCGTCTTCTCTTATCTCTTTTGAATTGATCCAGCGTACCAACTCACTGGTTTTGTAGATTGTTCTTCTAATGTCATCTGTCAAATAATCCTTTATGAAAATTGGTAAGATAAACTGTAAAAATTTATGCCAATCGTGAGACTTAAGACCACTAAGATTGTCATCTCTCGTAAAAGCTGTTTTCAAACATGGCATGCACCCAGTGGGAGTCTTAAATGAAGATATAGTCTTCTTCACTTATTGCTCTTCTACACGACTCAAAACCCATGGTCCTTTTGGTATAGCAAACTTTCCATCGGGTTTAAGTCGAGGCCACATCTCTGGCATCCGACCCACAGCCTACAAGTCATCTCTTTGGGCCTTGCTCTCTCTTTTTCCAGTGATGGTTTTCTATATGATGAATCAGCAGGTTAATCCAGTACACAAGTTCATGGAAAATAGAAAGTCTTTCTCTCCAGCCATATGTTTTTCCAATCACTCACTTTCAGTGGATGCATGTCATGTTTGCATATGTTTGGTCCACATAGCTCATGTCCTTCAGGCAAAAATCTATCATGCTCCTCATAAACTGTTTTGCTCAAATGCTCAGAGCGACGAAAGCCAAGTCGAGGACCACATTTTGGACATGCATGTTTGCCCGAGTAACTCAAGCCTGAAAAAGCAGAAATTTAAATATAAAAGCGTTGGCATAGCTAGGAATAACATGTGTGTGAGGGTTTCAAAGGCTCTTACCTGAACACTCATTGAAGCCTGGCCAATCGTGCATGGTCCACATGAGAATGCCGTGCACATGTACATTCCGTCGTCCAATTGGTTGGAACATATCAACCACAACGATTCCTGTCCACAAGATTTGGAGCTCTTCTATAAGTGGTGCTAGATAGACGTCCATGTTCTTTGCTTTGTACTTTCTTGGGACGATCAGTGACAACAACAGATGGCCCTTCTTGATAGCTAGCCATGGTGGAAGATTATAATTAACCAGACAAATAGGCCATGTGCTCCATGACGAACTCCGTAATCTGAATGGGTTTACTCCGTCCATTGCTAGACCAAAGAGG